>NC_142517.1:34625000-35825000 GCF_057876585.1 Rhinolophus sinicus
CCATCAGGCAACATTGGTCAATTCTTGTCAAGGGTATAATCTCCAATTTTGGGTATCACATTTCATATGGGAAATTAATAACCTGTGTGACTCTGGAGTAGAAGAATCAGTGTGATGGTTAATTTTATGTGTCAACTTGACTGGACTCCGGAATGCGTAGAGAGGTGGTAAATGATTTTTCTGGGTGTGTCTGGAGGGTGTTTTCAGAAAAGATGAGCATTTGAATTGGCAGACTAGGTAAAGAAGATCTCCCTCTCCAGTGCAGCTGAGCTTCAACCCATGTGTGAAGGGTCTGAACAAAACAAAAAGGCAGAAGAAGGGCAAATTTGTTCTCTCTTCTCCTGCCCACAGAATCAGCTGGTCCTGGTCCTTGGGCTTTAGATTTGGACTGGGACGACACAACTTGCCCCCTTGGTCCTCGGGCCTTCAGATTTGGACTAGAATTACAACACCAGCTTTCCAGACCTCCAGCTTGCAAATGACAAACAATGGGACTTCTGGTCTGTTTCTCCTGAGAACCCTGATTAATACAACCAGGATCTAGAATTTGTGTGACATCAAAAACTTGAAACACTGAGAATATTTACATTGAACAAGAGAAGGTTATATCATTTAAGATGTGAGCTAGAACGCAGCATATTACTTGCATAAACCAAGTCCTCATGTAACAACATAGCCCATTGTAGACAATTTCAGGATTAGTTACTTCAATCATCTCTATGATTATCTTACATTTTTCCCTCATAATTAAAAAATGACCCCAAGAATCATATGGTTTCATGAAAATATTAAAAGCCAAAAAAGGGGGGAATGGTCCATTTTCCTGTCTCACTGGTTAAGTGTCATCAAGCAGGACTTCCATCTGTTCACATGTCAGCATGTGCAGAGAAAGTGTCCACATGGTGACACCGTATGAACTAAAACCTCTCAAAACTGTTCCAGCTCCAAGGTTGTAGATTCTCCAAGTACCTCCACAAACCCACTAATCCACACAGGACAAGCAACCACCTAGTACTGTTAGAGAAGTAGATTGTAACTGTATTTTAAATAACCCATATCCAAAACCTGAAGTCAGCTAATGTAACTAGGAAAAAAAAACCAGGTAATACACAGTCATGGAATCAAAATACCATACCTGTTTACTAAGCCACCTGTAAAGTAATGATGTTATATTCAAAGTAGAAAAGCATAATCATTTCATACAGTTACAAATATCTTTTGTGAATTAGAAAATTGTTAAAGTCTTCCCACGTAAAATTTTTATAAACTAATCTGAATGTATTATATCTGAGCTATAAAACACAACCTCATAGGAACATTCTTTAAATTTATTTTAGAATCTCATCTCCAAAATTCAGGAATATATTCCCAGATTTTATTATTTCTTCATGTACTCAGCCAATTTTTTCTGTTGCCATTATCTACTAAGCCTCCTCACTATGTGGAATTCATCATTATTTCCAATTCACATTTACTGAGAAGATGGATTTTGGAGCTAGATAGAGATTATACCATAGTAATTTATAAAGGTCTTTTTAGAATTGGTCCATTTTACATTTCCTAATGACCAGCCCACTGAGTTTTACATTATCTACTATTACTAAACCTGCAGAGATGCTTCACAGGATTTCAGCCTTAACAACGACAGGAAGGCAGATGGAGTTACTTATTTGTAAAACCTCAACATCTAGTTTATTTACTAAGCTGTAGGTATTGGCCATTTCATTGACTCACTCTCCTTCACTTTACCAAACTTCCCAGGCTATTTGTAGTTTCTTCATTATTTGCTTACTAATTTTAAATCCAAGCATTAAATTTATGTTGCACTATTACCACCTCTTAAATAAAAAATGCTATGTTTATATCTTCTTATCTTCTCTATTAACATATGCCTTATCTATCAACTGTAAATTGTCATTCAAATTGTAATACATTCTGTATATTTGACCAGCTTTCTTCTAAAAAGGAACACACCTGTCCCTCAGACATTAACCGTCATCAACAGCTAGCCAATAACAATAGTCTTGACTTAATAAAGTTTCTGAATAATAAATGGGGGAGAATATATTGATGTAAGAATCATTCTTCTGATACCTATTTTAAGGTCTGCCAACAAAGTATGATTCATATTGTAATTTTAAAAATTAAATGATTTAATTCAGTTTTGCAGACTATGCAAAAGTCTATATTGTTGAATGTATCTTTGCTCATAACTTTTCATTATTTAGTCAAGATGGGGTTTTGGGCATGCAATAAGTTCTGACACCAGCTCCCAGAATTAGGCCAAACTTCACAAGTTAAGGGCAAAATCCTCCATAAGACTGCTCTTATTTCAGACACCAGATACAAGTTTGGGAGTCCCCAAGGCACCCTCACCTCTGACCAGCTGGCTGCAACTTCAGGGTTCTCATTACCCCTTTGAGGTTTCATAATTCACTAGAAAGATTTACAGAACTCAGCGAAGCATTATACTTATGATTACAGTTTTATTATTTTAAAAGGATAGAAATCAGAACCAGTCAAAAGACAGATGCATAGGATGAGGTCTGAGAAGGTTCTAAAAATGAAGATTTCATTGTCTCCGGAGACACCCATCTGGCACACTAATATAGGATACTATGCCGAGTATTGCCAACCAGGGAAACTCACCTGACCCTCAGAGTCCAAGGATTTTATTGGGGTTTTATTATATAGGCATAATTGATTAAATCATTGGTCACTTTGTTGAACTCAATCTCCAGCCCCTAACACCTCCCCAAATGGGCCAGGGCGATAGCACATGGCTCAAAGCCTCAACTGTCTAATCAAGTGGTTGGTCTGTTCAGCATGGCCAGCTCTCATCCTTAGTCATTTTGTTAGCATAAACGATCTGAGTTTCACCATGAGTTGTCTTATTAACATAAACTTTCAGGTGGAGTCCAGGGGCCCACCATGAATAACAAAGATACTCTTATCACTCAGGAAATTTCAAGGGTTTAGAAGCTACCATTCAGGAACTGGGGACAAAGTCCAGCAAATTCTTTATTCCAAAGGTTTATCGGTTACTTCCCAGGAAACAGGGACCAAATTCTTATTACAAAGAGAAGAGAGAGAGAGAGAGAGAGAGAAGGAGAGAGAGAGAGGGAGAGAGAGACTGTTATTCACATAATTCGCTATTTCATATGAAATTCAAGATTTCTTAGGTGTATAGAGAAAACTGTCATCATAGTACACTGAACGCAATAAAATAGACAATGTTCAACACTGATCAGTTTTCTTACATCATGTCTGCTCCAATAGCCAGTGCTCAATGGGAAGAATACATGTTAAAGTAAGAAAGCCTGTGTCCAACATGCAACAGTTAGTTGAAAAAACAGCGGGACTAATACTAGGCCACCATATGTAGACCTACAAAGACCTTCTTTTTACTGTCTAACCAAGCCCTTTTCAGGACTTTTGCTTTGATAAACCATAAAGAGTTTTCTTATTGTGTCCATAGACTATTTTCACCCTGTTAGGGAAGGGTCTTCTTTTTTTTTTTTTTTTTTTTTTTGAGTTTTGGTTTTCATTTAGTGCATTTTCTTTTTACTTTATGCAAACTTTTGAAGCCTGTTTATCCTAAATAAAACATCCTCTTTCCCCTGAGAGAATAGTTTTAAAGAAGCACTATCAAAATAACTAGGGGAAAAAAAATCATTCTCCAATAGAAAATACATTGATGCATGAAAGTATACCTATCACCATTTTTTTTTAGAATCATCACGGAGCTATAGTTTTGCAGGCAGTATGTTGTTCCTCAAAAGTAATAATACATTTTGGAGAGCGCTTCTGATAAATCTAAGACATAGATATTGAAAATCCTGGAAATTAACTTACTTAGCCAGATACTCTTGATAGCTGAGATGAACTACCAAAAATGTTACTCTTGACAATGGCTGGGATAAAGAGGACAGTGCCAACAATTTATTTGTTTTTTTTATTGGAATATCTATATTTTGAAATCAAAGAATTTAGAGATTTAATGTAACTCCAATATTAGACCACCTGTAAGGATTAAAAATGAAATTAGTTATGTTAAACTAACTTTTCTATTGAAATGTAGTTATTAATTAAAGGAAATAATTCACAAATTTGTGTGCTTTTTTTTCTTAAAAACTGAAACCCAGTTCTGAAAGAGTCAGCAAGACAAAGACTCCTATTTGTGTGACTGAGAGGCACACCACACACATATGACACATACACACACACACATACACACACACACTTATCAGGCAAATGGAAATTCATTAATATATAGTTTCATTAGTTCAATCTTATGTTCATCATCAATGACTCATCAGTCATTACCACATACAATGTCACTAAAGTTGCAAGATGTAATCTTCTTTACTGAATTCTTTAAATAAAACAAAATCAAAATAAAGTCATATATAATCCCAAGCTGGACTAATCTTCCAACCTCTCCTTTGAGACACCATTAGTCTCATTAGTCTCATTATCTACCACAAACAACCTATTGGTAGAACACAATAAGAGTAGCAATATATTTTTTTATTGAGATCGTTCGTGTTTTGCGAACTCTTTATTTCACTCTTTTGTATTTTCATCCTAAAGTCCAAGAGTATTATGAATGCTATGATGATTTATACATGCAGATACCTGGAATAGTATGTTTGCTTAATAAATCATAAAAAATATGTTAATATAGTCAATATCATTAAAATTATAGAAACAATTTTTTTCCACCTGGAGGAAATTGATCATTCAAAAGCACAGTGGGTAAAGTGATTTTGACTTTCAAAACAGTTTTTATTCGGGATGTGAAATTTAATTTGGTGATTCTTATCTAACACACTTAGGAGAATTTTAATTTGTGTTCAGAAATGAACTGTACTTGCAAACAATGTTGTATGTTGAAGTCTGGTGCATCATAGCTATCTTTCAAATTGTCAGAAATGCACTTCTGAAGAATTACCCAATGTAATGTGCAACAATTACCTTTATGTTAGGTTTTGATCAATTGTACTGTGATTTTCCCAAAATTATCAGTCATAAAGAAAAGCCTTCAGCAAAGATGAAACCTAAAAATATTTTATCTCATCTACTTTTATTCAGAAACCTAAAGAAAAGCTCTTTGATGTTTTTTATTCCTCTATATTCACATGGTTTTCTTGACTTCCTTTATTGTCCCACAAGTAATATACTTGAATGTTTCTTGATGTTTTAGTTACTTTTTGCAACACAAACTTTTCAATACTGGACAAAAATAGGTAATTATCAAAAGGCATCTTTGCCAAAAGTCATTTTATAGAAGTGCTTTGTTGTTGTAAATGATAGCCTGTTGTAACACTTTTTATTTTTAATTAAAGACCATTCTGATTCCTAGGAGAGTTTATGACAAGCATAAGTAAACTAAGACTATATTTCAAACCTTTCCCAGTCAAATTGGTAGCAAAATACCTAAAATGCTGAAAGATGAAAACTGTGTTTAGAGATAAAGGAATAAATTTTATAAAGTCTAAAATATGTACAACTGGTAGGGGGAAGGCTCTAAAAAATTCAATATTACAAACACAAAAGTAAGCCACGGAAGCAGTGAGTGAGGAATACTACAGTTTAATAATATTCATTAGCTTCATGGTAAATATACTCTATTCACTAAACACATATCTACATATTTATTTTTAAACTTGTAAAATCTACATTAAATCTTCTATCACATTTTAGCAGATTGAAAATTAAGGATTGAAACCAATTCCAGTATGGAAAATAGGCCAAATGCTGCCAGAGGTAAGTATTATGCTAAAAAATAAAGCTTTAATATGAACAAAAAATTGCTGAGCATTAAGATGAAATCTGATTATTATAGATCTATAACCATCAGCTAGCTCTCCCTTTGAAATCTTAACATTAAGAAAGACCAAACGTCAACTTTTCTTCATTTTGTTATTGTTTGTTTTGTTTTGTTTTAAATCTAGCCAAAGAAACTAAAATCTACTGGCCCTTCTAAGTGTCAATAAATCTATGATCATACAGTGAAATCTTAGGTTACACAAACTTTGAAGTTGTAAGAAAATAAACAGACTTGTTTTGGAGTTCAACTTTTACAGTCATGTACCACTTAACAAGGACATATTCTGAGAAATGTGTCTGTAGGCAATTTCATCCTCGTGCAAATATCGCAGTGTACTTATACAAACCTAGGTGGTATAAACTACTACACACCTAGGTAATATAGTCTAGCCTATTTTTCCTAGGCTACAAGCCTGCAGAACATGTTATTGTACAAAATATCATGAGATTAAATCAAGCAAAAGAGAAAATAATGCAATCAAGAGATGCTGTAAACATGAGATATATGAGTCCTCTGCTGGTGTAACATGCTTGTTTTACAGCAAACAAAAAAAATGTAGAAAGAATACACTTTAAAATAATGATAAAAATATAGTATAGTAAATACGTAAACCTGTAACAAACGTTTATTGTTATTATCAAGTACTACCTATTATACATAATTGTATGTGCTATACTTTATATGACTGGCAGCATAGTAGGTTTGTTTACACCAGTATCACCACAAATACATGAGTAATGCATTGTGCTATGATGTTATAAAAGCTATGATTTCACTAAGCCATAGGAATGTTTCAACTCCATTATAATCATATACCGTACACCGTGGTAAATGGTCTATGCAGTCCATAGTTGACCAAAATGTTATTGTGCAGCACATGACTGTACACAAATTATGATTCTGCCTCTTAAATGCATCCTTCACCTGAGAATAGAATTTAGTCTTCCTTATACTGAGTTTGCTCATCTGTAGAAAGTGGGTCCCATAGCCCCTACTTCAAAGTAGTATTGTAGCTATTAGAGATAATACACGCAAAATGTGTAACATGTGGGAGATTAAATATGTAGTAATTTCTAATGCTATAATTGTCAATAATATTCTCTATCACTCTATATAGGAATATCAGCCATATAAGTATGTACACCTGACCAAAGCAACTGAAGACACTAGATATGACTCACTGTTACTATTAGTGTTATAGAGCTATGGATACAGTATTTGTGGCTATAATTTTGTCGATTCAAATCAGTTTATCTAGACAGGTTAAGCTCAAAAATCACATGCAAATGAAATTTGGAATTCTTCTCAAACATTGTTGTCATACTGTAGAAGGAACCAGATAGATTTGTGTTTTCTTGTTAAGAAGCAGAAAGCTGGAAAGAGCATTGCTTCAAATTTTACAATATGAACAACGAAAAACACCAGACAATCAACAAATTAAAAACATTCTTGAGTCCATCAGAGAACTGAAGTCTCAGAGTGAACAACTGACCTAAAAAGGAGAAAAGCTGCCTCCAAAAAGAAAAAGAACAAGAGTATATATATATACTCAGGAGGCGAATCTACTGGTTAAGAAAGAAGATAGTGAAAATAATTCAGGATTTTTTTTTTTTTAATCCCATTTCTAAAGGTCAAGTGTGGGCAGAAACAAAACTATAGAGTTCCTAAGAATGGGAACAACAAACTCAAGTTGAATTCATACCTACTCGTGGACTCTTCAAAGATCTCACATGATGCTCAAAAGAAAGACTGGGTAGGGACATACGGCCTGAGAAAAGTTTCATCATGCAGGTGTTAAAAAAGAAAAAGCAGCAGTGCTGTAGAAAAGGCACAAAGTTCTGCCCAGACTCCTCTCTCATCCTTCTTATGGAAAAAAGAAAAGCATCTAGAGTTAGGGCAGCAAAAGCCTGTTGTCTTTAGAGTATGGTTGAAGAATGACCACAGATGGGGCAGGGAAACGGGAAAATAATCCTGGGGCTATGTCCTTGGACATTACCATTAGACATCTCAGTAGGGTTTTTTTTTATTTTTCATTTTTATAGAAATTGACAAGATGACTTTAAAATTAATATGTATAAACAAATGAATTGAACTAGCCAAAATACTTTTTTAAAAAATAAAACAAAATTTGAGGTTCAGTATAACTGATTTCTAGATGTATAGCAGCAGTCAAGATAATTCTCTGTTGGAAAAACAGTACACCTATGGATCAATGGAACTGAATGAAGAGTTCAGAAATAGAAATAGATCTACACATATATGTTCAGTTGGTTACCAATAAACATGCAAGAAAATTCAGTGGAGAAGGAATAGAATTTTTCAACAAGCAGTGCTGGAAAAATTACATATCCATAGGCAAAGCAATAAAGAACCTTCATTTATGCATCTTCCTCATATACACATTAAATAAAAATTGATTATACAAGTGCCATTAAAGAACAAAATGGTAAATTGGACTTCATCAAAATTTAAAACATCTGCTCTTCAAAACACAACATTAAACAATAAGAAGACAAGTCATAAACCAGAGAAAATATTTGCAAATCACTGATAAAAAATGATAAAGGGCTTGTATTCAAAGTATATTAAGAAAACAAGAAATCAGTAATAAAATAGGTAAAAATCTGGAAAGAAAGTTCATCCAAGGAGATAAAAGAATGTCAAATAAACACTTTAAATGATGCCTAATATCATTAGTAAGTAGGGAATGCAAATTAAAACCAAAATGAGAGAACACTACCCTTGTATTCTAATAGCTAAACTAAAATGGATGAAGTCCCAGTAAGATGCAGAGCCTCTAGAATGCTCATATATATTTCTGGTAGGAATGCAATAACAGTATAAAACTTTGGAAAATATTCTGGTAGTTTCTCATAAAATTAAACGTACACTCCTATATAATCCAGCAATCTTACTTCTTGGTAGTTAACCAAATGAAATGAAAACCTATTTTCACACAAAACCTATACATAATGGGGTAGGTAGGAATAGTCAAGAGGGCACCAGTCACATCAAACAGCCAGGTCTAGGAGGCCACTTAATCCCCATGAGTCTGAGGTCCCTCTTGTCCATCCAAAGATACTAGCGACCTGGCTTGGGGAAAGCCTTTCCACCTCTGGAAACAGCCCCTGCTCCAGTGGCAACAGGTAAACCCAGACCAAAACAACATGGCAAAGGCTCTTTGGAAAGACAGCCCCCAACAGACAAAGACTTGCCTGCTAAATCTAACAGGGGGACTGTCTGTTAAAATAAAAGATTTAAATAGGACCTGGAATCATTGCCAATATACTGGTTGTATTATTCTACTACAGTTTTATAAAATGTTTCCATTAGAGGAAACTCAAGATCTCGCTGCATTAGTTCACGTGAGTTTAATATTCTCTCAGTTAAATTGTGAATTAAAACACAAAAAAAGAAAACCTATACATAAATGTTTATATAGTGACTTTATTTGTAATTGTCCCATCCTGGAACAAAACCAAATGTCCCTCTCCTGGGAAACGGATAAAATAATGACGGTGCATTTATAAATGCAAAACCAATCAGCAATAAGAAGGAAAGAACTGTTACTGATACAAGCAACAGCATTTTTAAATCTCAAATGCATTGTACTGAGTGAAATAAGCCAGATTCAAATAGCTACATAATTCTATAATTCCACTTATATAACATCCTTTCAGAAGCAAAATATAGGGGAATAGAAAACCAAGGCTGGGGATGGTAGTGGTTGACTATTAGGGGTATGGTGGAATTTTGGATAGACTTTTTCTATATTTTGTTCCATATCTTGATTGTGGTTGTGATTACATGACTGTATACTTTTTCCAAAACTTTCACAACTGAACAATAAAAGGGTAAATTTTGCCATGTGTAAACTTTATCTTAATTGAAGAAAATGGAAAAAAAAAAAAAAAGTCCCATTAGTTTTACCCTTGAATACTCCAGACTGATTGTGATCATAAAAAGTGGTCCCATTTTATAGTCCATAAGAACATTAAAACTGCAATTAAAGCGTTCTTTAAAATTATCCACAATCCTGCCATCCCAAGATGTCAGTCTTTCCATGCTCTGTCCAAGCATACTATAACTCTATAACTGAATTCAGCACTTATTCTTTTTTTCCCCACTTAGAAATAAGCATTTTTAATAGAAATATATTCCTACTCATCATTTTCCATCTCTACATTATTCCATTTAGTTAAAATATAATTGACTTAACTTTCCCTCAGTAATAGACTTTTGGTCTACATTAATCTTTTTAGTATTATAAATGAAATTTTATTGAATATCTTGATAGACATAACCAATTTTTCTTTTTATATTTTCCCCTTGGTGTAAATTTTAATGCATAGAATTAAAACAATAAGAACTCCCCTTCATAAATATTGCCCATTTGTAATAAAAAGATGTTTGCTTATTTTCCCACCCACAATGGAAATTGAAACAATTTTATAATCTCTCGTTGTCACTGGAATATATAAATGTTATATATTTTATATAGTATTTTTTAATTTAATATATGTGAAATGTGTTTTGCTTTAATTTCCATTTTTCTTGTGTATTATATTATTTCAAAAGTTTGTTTCAAATTTCATATCCATTTGAGGCATAGCCTATCCATGTCCTTGTTTATACATATATTTTTTATATATATAAGCACAGCAATTGTGCCATGGCTAGTGCCATGAAAAGATTATTTAGTTTTTCCCTAAATGTGCTCTTCTGGATTTATGATAAATTACACTGGGAAACTGTACTAAGTAAAATGAAGCTAGGGACCATGTGTTATCAGTAACCTGCACAGTGACTACCATATACTAGTCCTAAATGCTCAACAAATATTTGTTGGAAGGAAGGGAGGGAGGGAGGGAAAAAGGAAAAGAGAGAGAGAGGGAAGGTGGGAAGGAGGGAGAATAAAGGTACAGTAACTCACTCCCCAAGGGCAAAGCAATCTTAAACAAAGAGTAATCATCTTAACAGACAGATCTTGGAGAAACCTTTCTGAGATAGCAGCTAACATTGATACATTAGATAGTCCTTATTCTCGCTTTAATCCCCTGTCTTGAATCCCATAATACTTTTATTATGTAGCTATAACTACATGGTGGTCTTCCTTTGCTTTAGAAGAACAATTACAAAGAGATGCACAGATTCAGTATAAATTCCTGGCCTCAGTAAATTTTCATCGAATAGATACTAAAGGGTTTGTTAAGCCAACGCTACCTATGAAATATAAATACAATTTTTAAATATAAATGAAGCAGTATATATACCAACACACTGGTATATTTCATATATCAATATAAAATGAAGCAGATTGTTTTGAGCTGAAGAATTAAAAACAAGCATCCATCTTCAAATACATTGCTGATACAGATAAAGTCACACTGACTAAGTTGCCATAGTCACTAAACTTCCTCTAGCTTGTCATATTTTTCTGATTTGAGATGTCTATCTTTTTGCTACAGGAATTAGGTTGCTTGTCATATTTTTTCTCCTTTTAAATGTTTACCTATTTAACTTTAAAAATGTACTTTATTTCTAAGGTGAAAGTAAAGTATCTGTAACTGGAATACTATATTTCTATACAGCAAAAAATGACAACTCTCGATGCATTTGGTTTTTTAGATTTGGATTGCTTATTTTGCAGAGAAAAAAAGTGCTTAAAGTAGGGGAAGTTTGCTACTAGACTCAGACTGCTTAGTTCTGTTTTGTTTTGTTTTGTTTTGTTTTAACTTCACCTCATCTGTCATTATACTGTATATGACACCAATGTTATTCAGATGAGGCGTTTCCGTTTGTCAAGTAAGATGGCAAATGCAACAAATACATTTCTGGTGGAATAATGGGAATAGTGAGAAATCTTTGACAAGGAGTAGCAAAATCACAGGTTGGTGGATCATGTGAGAATTGCACTACATAAAACCATCTTCCCCTATCCACCCCCAAACCATAGCTCATGGGCTATGGATGGGTCATCTGAAGCGTTCAGAGATGACTCTGCTAATGCAAGAGGATGGTGCGTGCATCAGAGCAAAGCTGAAACAATCCTGGCAAGTTGAGAAATGATAATCGGTGACTGACATTGCAGGTTTTCAGAGAGGCCAGACTCAAAAGTCTTTTTACAATGAATGACAGAGTTCTGCTGTCCCCTGTAACACTAAATCCCCTTGTGCAGTAGCTTAGTGAAATGAAAGCAAACATTATTTGGAACATTAGCTATAAGTCATGCAAAATTCAGCAGCTCCAATTTGCATCTGAATAATAAATTGAAATGAGCCCAACAAATATCAAGTCTACATCAGACTAATAGTGGAAAATATATACTTAAGGATATTACTATCCAAGGTGGCAAGGGATACAAATAAATGTTGTTTAGCATAAAACTGTCCAATATTTCATTCACCAATGTTTATGAAAATTTACAACTGATTTATGATTTCCATTTCCTGCATTGAATCATACAACAGAAGCTTACCAGAAAAAGCAATTAATATTGACTGTATTTCATTGTTATAATAACTAGTAGAATGGCTTGAAATAGCAAACTTACATTCTAGAATCCCAGGGATCTCCAGAATGTCACACTTTCCAAACTTCACCTCAAAGACAAAGGAAAAGACAACTTGGGATAACAGGAAAAAATTCATAATAGACAAAAAAATTTGACTGAGGTTAAAGAGAGTGTAGTTAAATTCTGTGGGATTAGTGGAACTGCTATAAAAATAAATCTTTGGAGGGAAAACACAGGAGAAGAAACCATTGAATTTTTTTGACATACAAATGTAGGAGGTATTGGGAAAATCTAGTTTATTTATTCATTCACAAATTCATTTATCAAAGCATTTACTAAGTATCTAATGCCTCTGAACCATCTGGTAAAATCTTGAGATGAAAGGATAATAAAGCATGCATTTTTAATAGATTTCACAAGTCAGTGGGGAAGATGACATACAGAGAGATGGTGTAAAACAGTGTGAAAGTCCTGTACTGGAATTATGTACAAGGGAAACATTTATAAGGCTTTATGAGAGGCACTAAATTCTTCCAGTTTTCTGTGATGCCTAAACTAATTCTTAAAGAATGAATACATGTTATAAACGTAATCAGTTTGTTATCAGCATGTAATTTTACATTTTCTTTATTATGATACTGAGAGTCAGACACACATCTACTATTCATAATAAGAAACATTAAGAACACAAAATTATTTTCTCTTCCTTTTAGTGACTCTGAAGACTTGACTTTGACCTTTCATCTACATGATGGCTTTCCTTTGCTCATTTACTGCCCAGCTGTGTGAGTTAACAATAAGTCTGTATAAATACGTCTGATTTTTGACCCTGGACCAGATTAGAACCTGCAGGTAAACAAGGCCTTGGTGGGAAAGGTGAAGTTGAGGGTGCATCTTGCTATAAGGTATATAAATTCAGAGATGCTGATTGGGGGCAAAAGGCCTCAAAGGAAGTTGTTGAGGAACCCCTTGAAATTTTAAAGGACAAAACAATCTTCTGGACAAAGGTAATATTCACACTTTCTCAGTCTTATGAAGGTGATTGTTACTTTCTTTGAAAGACATATCAAAGAAATGGGAGGGAACTTGGAAAATTATATAATTTGGGAGATTATGATACTTGAGAATGTCCCTTTCTCAGAATTAAGTTTGATCTAGGGTATCATCAGAGATGCAAATGTCATGCTGTTAGTTCAATTAAATTGCCAAAAATTTTGGCAAAGCAAAGTCACTATCTCCAGTACTCTCAGATTACATTATTCCAGAAAACTGAAAGGCAGATAAAGACCTTAGATTTTAGAGAAGGAAAACAGATTCCTGTGATCTGAACACAATTCAGCCACTTAAAAACATTTCTCTTTGTTGGCATCTAGAGTCCCTTCCCTATGCTCACCCTAGTTAATATGAAAATATGTGCCCTCCAAACTGGAGGTTGTCAACAATCCTGGGAAGGGAATGTCATACTCTTCAAAGGTTTCAAAAATAAAACATTTTAAAAAATAAAAATTACTCACAATAATTCTGAAGTATACTAATAAGTGAATGCCAACCACACACACACACATATGTACACACATGCACACGCAACAAATCCCTTGAATAACACATCCCAGAGTAATAATTACAAATACTATGTACAAATCTTTTCAGAATATTGTCCACTTTATACAGTCATACAGTGTTTTAAAAATAGACTTTATATTTTAGAGCAGTTTTAGGTTCACAGGAAAATTGAGCGGTAGGTACAGAGAGTCCTATGTACCCCAAAGTTCATGTTTTGCACATTTTATGAGTAAGAACAAATGTATAATGTCATGTGTTTATTGTTATAGCAGACATACATTTTTAACAGATATTTTCTTATTTTACATAGTGATCTGTAATTTCCTTTTTCAGTAAATATCTGTCTGTTTGGGTCCATGTACACCTACCTTACTTTTTGGTAATGTTACAGAATCTTATAAACATATGTCCTTTAATTTATTCAGAAGTAGCTTATTGATAGACATTTCATTTTATAATCTACATTTTTAATCGCAAACAAGGGTACAATAAATATTCTTGTTCAGATATATTGCCATTTCATGTACAAATTTCCAGACATCACATGCAAAGTAGCACTTATTTCTATCAAGTGAACATTTTCTCTATATCAACTGCTGGTGTGGGCTCCGCGGAGATTCCAGAGTTAACCTTACTTTAGGTAGGAAGGATTTAAGGGAACCTGAGGCTAATCATTAAGACTCCAGGCAAGTTCACCATGAAGCTACTGACGGTCACCCTTCAGGCCCTTCCCTTGCCCAAGTACTTCCCAAGGCCCAGTGCCTTCTCTTCTGAAGGAAGCAATGACCCGGGCCACGCACCAGAGATATGGGATACTCCTGCCTTCCTGGGGATTACACTTTAAGGTCAGCAAGCTTTTAGCACTAACTCTACTCCGCCCCCAGCTGTCCCCGTAGATTTCTTTGAACAACAAGAGCCTGTCCTTGACCCCAAGAAGAAAAATGTGAATTAGATGTCACCTGCTCCATGGCAACCTCCTCCCTAAAGAATAGCCCAAATGGGAGGACATGCTGTTGAGAGGCGTGTCAGTGACAACAAAGACCTGGATGACCTGGACCAGCTGTATCATCAGAGGTCATTCCGTGGAAGCGTGAAGGCCTGGCTTTCCCTGAGGGCTTGTCCTAGACAAGAAATGAGAGAGCAACCAACTACAGAAGTTACAGATATGTGATTACCAATAATGAGATGTGAAAAAATTAATTAGCATATTTTGATTAACCAAGCTATTGTACATTTTCTGTCTCTTCTCAATATTGAAAACAATATTTTTAAAAAGTCATTGTCATATGAAGAGGCAGAGTATGCCAAATAGTGTATGTGTGTGTGTAGGTATGTGTGTGTGTGGGGTGGGGGGTAGTGAAGAGAGAGAGAGAGAGAGAGAAATATATACAAGTGGACACTTTGGTCAACGTTGCTCAAGCAGTAGTTCGCTATAATCAGAAGTATCTGGACATTGATGGTAACCACTTTGAGCACCTCTTGTAATTGCAGAAGTCAAACGTGACTTGTATTCACCTTTTGTCATCAGTATATACTGAGTATTACAATTTTAAAGCAGTTTTCCTTTCTTAAAATGTGTGTGTGTGTGTGTGTTTGTGTGTGTGTGTGTGTGTATATATATACACATATATATACATACATACATACATATATATTTTGGGCACTATATATATTTCAGAGATGTACCAAGTAGTTAACAAATAATGTCATTTTACTGGATTTGTGACAATTGTTATATTTTTCAGCTTATAAAATTTTGTTGTTTGCTTTGATTTATTTTCTGATTCTAATAAATTTTTATTTGCCAACCAAATTCTATATTTACAAATTTGCATTTTAAAGAAGAGTTTCAAAACTCATATAAACTTTTGACACCCATATATCTGCATCTACCTCTGCTCAGAAATAAGCATAATCGATGCTAGATTGTCCACAGATTAGTAATCTGCTCTTATTTATTATTTCTCTATATCCTCATTATGAAAAAGAAAAAAACGAAAAACTGAAAACTTCCTTTGAATATCCACATTGTGAACCTTGGAGCATAATTATCTCTGGATAGCATGCTATGGAAATGTAAGTGCGGACTAATTGAGACACCTAGTATTTCATGTCAACAATTCTTACATTGCTATAGCATGTGTTTCAGACACTAGGCCCTGGCCAGTCAACTGGAATTCTTTCCAGCTCTTGCTGTGTTTGTCACTTTGTACCCATCTGAGGGATAAATCTTGGTTTAGGTCCCAACCCCAGCACATTGTTCAAACACAAATATCAGGACTTCCTTCTCAGACATAAGAGTTTTGATTACTGTATAAACAACTACCTCAATGGTTAGTGGCTTAAAACAATAATCACTTTATCTTTCATGTATCTATAAGTTTACTGTGCTCAACTGAATGGTGCTTCTGTGCCAGGCAATGTGAGCTGGGCTGTAGTCATCTGAGGGCTTTATCAAGCTGAAGCATCTGAGGTGGCTTATCACATGCGCTCCAGCCTCAACTAGCAGTCCATCTGGCCTATCAACCAGAGCACCTACACGTGGGTTTACCATCTGTTCCGGATTTTCACAGTGTGGTGACCAGAGAGAGTCTAAGGAGTATCCTAAGAGTGTCATTCTAAGATTAAGAAAGCAGAAACTTCCAGTCTTCATAAAGTCTAAGCTTAAACTGGCATCGCACCACTTCTGCCATATTCTAAGAGGAAATCAAATCAATCTCTCAACGGAAAGAGTGACGAAGACTTTGTAGCCATTTTTAATCCACCATGAAAGAATATACATTAAAATCCCAGATAGTAGTTGTTATATAAAGTCAATGACTCAGGTTGGTGTTTTTCGTCCTTTGTTCATTTGTCTTTGAATTCTGCTTGAAATTATGTAAGCTTGGGATGGATTAAATCAGAATATATTTTCTTGTGCTAAAGGACAATCTGACAATTCCATATCCTCCTAGCATGTATTTTTCCTGTTTAACACAACATTATTTTTGTAATGAGAAAGGAAATTTATTAAGAATAAAGTTGGTCAATATCACTGAATGGAAATTTATTAACTCTTAGGTTAACCATTCAAATTGACTTGGACCCTGCAATAAGAAATTGATGTCAGTCAATCTGCTTTTGAATAACTATGAATTGAGAGACTTCCTTCTTATCTAATAAAATGATATAAAAATATTCAAAAGAAACGTGAATGTTTTTAGTAACCTGAAAACAACAAACATGCCGAACTAATCTTTTTCCAAATAGTATTTTACATAGAAATTTAAGATGTGTGGCTTTGTCGAAAGTGTACATTTAATCAGCATCCGTCTTAATCAGACTGAAATTTAATAAAACAAATTTTCTTCCTGGTAGATGCAGTAATTCTTATATTGAGAGTCACACCATCTGTTTTGACAGTAACATTTTGAGGATTTCTTACATAACATATTTACGAAATCACCATATATACTGTTAAATTGAAGGCACAATGGTAGTCTTTAAATCCATCAAATCTGATGTTTACAATGGCGTATAGAAAGCCTCAAGCCATCTCTACATGCCAAGGAGTTTAAAGCAGTGGTTTCTAATATAAACTAATTAAGAGCTGTCATAGGAGTTTACACCATCTGGCATCATATAAATGCAAGTCTTCACTTAACGCTGACATTCAGGAGTGTCACCCCCTCTAAATTAACTCATTTTGAGCTTCCACAGTAAAAAAAAATAAAATAAAATAAAAAGATATACACACACTGTAACACTTGTGATACATCATGAAGCCATTCTCAAACATTTTCTTACTCCATTGTTGTTTAAGTTACTACTGCTGCTTTAAATTCTTCTGCAAAACATTAATCACATAGTAATGTCTCTTATACCTGTTGTAACAAGTATGGCTTCTCACCGGCAGTTTCTTTAACCATTGAAAATGTCCCTTTTTTTCTATGGTATGACCAATGGAACAGCTCATTAGAGCAAACTTCACTAATGTTTTAGTTAAGAACCTGGAAACTAACACAGGGACTCAGTTCTATTTCATTAAGATTCAGATGTTACACTGAGTGAGAGTCATACATGTAATTCTGGAGCCAGCAAGAAATTTAAATCTAGTGTAATTGTCTTATAAAAAGTCATTTTACTACACAAATAGTTCCACATACATGAGTTTGCTGGTATTAGAGATACAGCTTAGGTATGATTTTACCCTGGCTGTATTTAAAATGACCTATAAAGCTTTTAATAAAATAGGCGCTTGAGCTTTACATCCCTTATGTTTATGATTTAAGAAGGAGATTCTAAAGTAACTATATTAACATTTGTGGACCCTTATCCATAGGCCAGGCTTATCAACAATTAATAATTACTAAAGTGGCATATCAATAATAGTAAAATAACTCTCATTCATTCAGTATTAATTCAATTTCAGCATCACCCATTTGCAAAAACGTTTATTATAAAAGCTCTTAGAGAATCAGGATTCCAGGTATATGCTAGAATATTTCAATTAATGACTTAACAGAGAGGAAACATTGGAAACATCCTTAAAAACTTAAAGAAGTTGTGATTGGGTGCCCAAGGTTTAAAAAATGGGAACTTGTAACCTTCAGTATAACCTTTTGAGGCTAACACATCAATGTCATTGGATTCACCCAAGGAAAATAATCTCTGATAAAAGAACTCCAAAATAAAAAGAGCCATTCCAAACCTTTCTAAGGTTACACAATTTCTATCATTTTCTTCCTTTGAAGACAACCATAGCAAAGTTGTTTCATTGACTACTGACATTATAAGAAAATGCCAAAACATCCAGCAGGTACTGACATACAGTATAAGAGCAGTAACTGCTGGTATATTTAAATGAATGCAATGCACTATTTCTTACCAGTGATGCTTCTATTTTGGTGCAAGGAGAGCATTCAGTCAAAGATTGCCCCATGGCACTAGTTGCACATTACTCATGAAAAAATGTACCTACAGACTAGAATTAAACAAAAATGGAAAGGTGCCTTCCTTGTTAAGGAGTTAAGAATTTCCACAGTCAGAGCCACAATTCAGCCTTTAAAATCAGTATAGAGTGCAAGCCTCTTTATTATTTGTTTTCTAATTGCTTAATTATGTCACCACCTATAGAATGCTAGAATTTACTGTCCCATATTTACTACCACATGCCATTTCTCATACTTGAAAAAACAGTCTTTAATGTTGAATCCTGATTCTTCTTATCTGACTGTTTCCAGATTATGCTGTGGCAATTTGGAAGTTCTAATTTAATGCTTTCAACCCATTAAATTACATAGTTAACATCATGGAAACCCAAATTGACAGGTATCTTTAATAGTACATGCAATAGGGAAAATTAAAAAAAAAAAAGTGCTGTTGACAAGCTGTCAAAGTGAATAGTATTCCAAAAAGATTACTTTATCTTAAAATTAAACTGTTATTAAACGTAATGATCATCAAATCTTGCTATACTATAAGCATTACATTCTAATATTGACTGTGTGGAAATTATAGAAAAAATATTGACATATAAAGACTACAGTATGTGTCCAGATATTTGACATAACAAGGTATGTAGTCCCTGACTGTACATAGGAAAAAAATAAAAAGCTTCAGTTATATGTCCATATTGATTTTGGAAGACCATTATCAAAGAAAAAAAAATTATGCTATTATTTTCCTTGACAGCCATTTGCTGAACAAGGGAATCAAGTAATATCACTAAAGTTTTTACATGTGTTTATATGAATCACTATTTTCAGGTTTCTCTCAGCCCTACTTATGAAATGGTTAATTTAAAAATAAATAAATAAATAAATAAATAAATAAATAAAGTATGTGTAAGCAAATATATTTAATCATGAATAATTTAATTTTTTGGTTTTGAGCCATCATTCCAGCTCACTTAAGTCTGTTTTCCATCTTTTTTATTTACTTTTCACTATTTTAAATTTTTTCCTCTAGTTTTATTGAGATATAATTGACATACAGCACTGTATAAATTTAATGACAGCATAATGACGTGACTTACATATATTGTGAAATGATTAGTACAATAAATTTAATTAGTATCCATTATCTCATATATATATTTAATTTTTTCTCTTGTGATGAGAAGTTTTAGGATCACTCTCTTGGCAACATTCAAATATACCACACCACAGTGTTAACCATAGTCACCATGTTGTACATCACATCTAGTACATACTTATCTTAGAACTGGAAGTTTCTACCTTTCTGACCACCTGCATCCAATTTCCCCACCTCCATCCTCACCTCTGGTAACCACACATCTGATCTCTTTAAAATAACTTCTGAGTCTTGAAAATATTTTATGGTTTTCTACACACCATTATTTTTAATAACACTGCTTTTACCATAATCAAAATAGGGACATTTTTAATATAAGAAATCTATCCTGGGCTATCACCACCAAGACTCATTTACCCAAAACAGTCTACAAAGGCAAGGCACATTGTTGGATTAAATAATTAATAAAAATTATAATTTCCCCATCTCTCAACATGTCATTCTTGTTTCACTTACCCTAATCAGTCCTAATGAATTACTATTCAAGTGATATCTCAATATTTGCATCAATAATTTTTACCCAGACTGAGCTGTCTTTAGAAGATACACACACACACACACACACACACACACACACTCTAGATGTTTCTCTGTTTTTACCTCCTTATAACTATTTTTGCCATATGAGTTAGTCTTTTCTGGATCCCTAGGACTGATTGAGCTGGACCAAGGTAAACGTCTGTGTCCATGACAAGTCTTCCAGCCTAATCTGTAAGTACCATACAAGTACCAGTGCAGTTATGGGTCATTTTAGAAAAATCTTGTTGATCAACCATGAAGGAATTATATATAACCAGTATCCACTGCTTGATAAAAACTGAGCTGTCTGAAGGATCTTTTCTAGATGATTGACGTTGATTTTTCTATAATATTACTTGGGAATTAGCCAAGATCCAAAAGTGAAGGAAAACATAATAACCCTTCTCCAGGAATCTTAGTTACTTGAAGAGGAGTGTCCTGATAATGTTATATCTAGCTTTATAGAAACAATTTCTCAGAATAGTTCCTATGTTTTCCCCTTTAGGTTTGTTGTATTTTTTACATGTTTCAGTGAATGTGGGTAGATTTGGTATCTTATACCAACTTTATTAATCCTA
This sequence comes from Rhinolophus sinicus, assembly GCF_057876585.1. Lineage (NCBI taxonomy): Eukaryota > Metazoa > Chordata > Mammalia > Chiroptera > Rhinolophidae > Rhinolophus > Rhinolophus sinicus. The sequence goes on from NC_142517.1 coordinate 34,646,083, forward strand.
AAGAGACCTCTTTTTCCTTGTCTTATTGTCACAGACACATGGATATCCTAATATGATAATGTAGAAAAAAAATATGTATAATATTCGTGAAACATATTTAGTAAAGTGAAGGCAAAACTCAACAGGACTTTATTTATTAGATTTGAAGTTGGCATATCTTTCAAAGGTCAATTAAAAATTTGTTAGCATACATCCTGTGACTATTTCAAAAGAGGAACATTAAAAAAATGAAAGTCATAAAATAGTAGAGGTTGTGTTTCAGGAACTGGAAGATCAAATTGAAAAAATCTTGTCCAAATGGTCCCATTTAAAATTGTGTCAGTGGCTTGTGAGCCTTTGAGCCTTTTGAGCCCCTTCTTTAGCTTGGCCTGCTCCAAACTCTTTGGAGTATACTTTCTCTTCTTATAATGGCTCTTGAGCCACTGCCTTCTGCCCAGGCCCACTTCTACCTCGTTGAAGTGTCCTTTTTCTTCTAATAAACTGCTCTTTCACTACTTTAAAAAATAAATAAATAAAAATAAACAAACAAATAAATGAATGAATAAATAAACAAATAAAATTGTGTCAGTTTTCCAGCCAAATAGCAGAGATCAAAACACTTATCAGATCTGAATGGAATCACAAAGCTTTAAAAGCCACTGGGCAAAAATATAACAGGTTTTTGAATTAGATATTTTGAGTAATTCATTAAAACTTCTGCTGCTGGACTTGTTAATGACATAATAAACCTTCAAAAGTGCTCTAATTCTGTCAGGCAAACGGGTTATTTTTGTCACACAGGATTCAGAAGTGTGGATAAGACTTTAAATCAGTTAAAAAAAAAAAGAAAGTAAATGTCATGTAGTAGGAGTGTATGCAGATTTACTCTTTCTGAAAAGCAATTTAAATATATATATATATATGTTTAATGTAAAGCTCTTTAAATATGAATTCACTTTGGTTTTGTTTGGGTTTTCCCAAAAGCAGAGAGAGAAAGAAAAACAAAAGCTCTGAGATAAAGCTTTACACACGGTTGGTTTGGTATATGATTTCAGGAAGAACATAGAAGAATGAGGAAGTGTGAGGGGAAGCAGGGAAGCCAATGAAGGGTGAGTTGATGAGCAGCTGACTTCCGTGGAAACTGGGGCCCAATGACATTGAGGACCACTGACAGACTGTGAAATGCACCTCAGGTTTGTATCACTGAGAATTGATAAAGTTGGCAGATACATCTACAAGCACTCATGCTTTGTTGGCTGAAGGTCACTCCAAGGGCATAACCTTTCTGGTTCATCTGGCCTAATGATGCCCAAAAAAGCTAGCTACAGCATCCAGAGAATACTTTCAAGCAGAAAGACTTAGTAAACCATCAGGTTGTATGGAAATTGTATGTACGTGATCTCCTGAGTAAGCAAAGAGGACATGAGTGGGGCACTGATGCCATCTACTATGCCTTTCACTATGCTTTCTACTATTATCAAGGAAATCACATGTACAGATTTATTCTTTTTTCTTACCTCTTATAGTGAGTAAGGGAATACTAGCACTAGAGCTTATAAAAGGTTGTGTGATATGCACATATTTATGTAAGATTTTTGTTTAATTTTAGAGTTTATCAAAAAGCCATCTCTTTCTACAATCAATTCAAAACTCTATTGAAATTATGGTCTATTCAATAATCTGTTTTACAACTCTATAGCTATAATCACAACACGTCCTGTTCTCATGAATACTTCATGATATGATCAAATAAATATTTTTAAAAAACTGGAGTCATCCTCTACAGAACTGTGAGATTTGGCAAATAAAAAGACAGGACACTCAGTGTATTCGTTTTCTGGGCTGCCATAAAAAAAATGCCACAAACTGGGTGCTGTGAAACAACAGGAATTTATTCTCTCACAGTTCTGGAGACTAAAGGTTTCAAATGAAGGTGTCAGAAGGGCCATGCTCTCTCTGCAAGCTCTACTAAAGGATCCTTCCTTGTTTCTTTTAGCTTCTAGTGCTTGCCCACAATGCTTGGTATTCCTTACCTTGCAGGTGCATCACTCCAATCTCTGCCTCTATCTTCACATGGCCTCTGCCCTCTGTGTCTGTGTTTCTTCTTATAAGAACATCAGTGATTCGATTTAAGGCCCACCATTATCCAATATGACCTCCTCTCAACTAGATTGCATCCCCTCAACTAGATTGCATCTGCAAACATCCTATTTGCATTCAAGATCACGTGCATAAGTTCCAGGTGGCAAGAATTTTGCAGAGACGCAATTCAACCCAGTATACCCAGTTAAATTTGAATTTTAGATAAACAACATTGCCTGAAATAATGTCTGTGGCATACTTATACTAAACATTACTCACTGCTTACTTGATATTAAAATTTAATTGGATGTCCTATATTTTTATTTGGAAAACTTACTTCTAAAGAGTATTCAGACTCTTCAGCATCACCTCATCTCTATATGCCTTTTGAAGAGACTCAGTTTCTGAAACTGGAGCCTGAAATTAAGTAAAAGTGTCAAAGATTCTCAGATTACCCTGGGGCTTTAATTCTAATACACTTTCTCTAAATAATTGCATAAGTATATAGATCAATTTTATTCCTCTTTTGTACCATATTTCTCTTGGATTCTGAAGTGTTAATAAACTCCATTTACTAAACATGTATTATTGTTTATAACGTTTGAGAATGGACACAGTCAGGTAGTAGAGAGAAGCAAGGTTCTCTTCCCTCGGAGAACTTGCAAGTTAGTTATAGTGATGAGGAGGAAGACATGTCCCAAATAATTGCTGAAAGACACAGTATGTGACACCAAAGAAGGATAAGCAAAGTGGAAGTAACCTCAGCTAATTGCTATCCCACTGATTCTGGAAGGTTCAGGTGAGATTTCATGGAGAGGTAGCTTTGGAATTAGGCCTTAGAAGATAACTTGAATGGAAATGCGAAGCTGAGTGTGAGAGAATATCCTAGGTAGAGAGAATAACTGACCAAAGATAGGGCTATTAGCCTGTGTGAGGATAAATGAATCACCTAATTCAGTAGTTCCCAAACTTTGTTGTCTGTCAGAATCCCCTGTACTCTGAATTCCTTGTAGTTCATCCCAAAGAGTGCTGATTCAGTAGGTCCAGGATGGTTCAATTAAAAACAAACAAACAAACAAACAAACAAAAAACTCCCTAGGAATTGCAAACTACAATATAGACCAACATGTCTAATAGCTCAAACACAATCTAAGTTTATATGTGGTTCACAGTCCAAGGTCCATGTGGTAGGCTAGGGTTGGGTTTTATAAGAGTAGATTGAGGGGGGCAATCTATTTCATGTTTCCATAACACAAGGTATTTTTAGATCTGCTCCGTGTGATCGGAGAATTTTATAACCAAGATTTTTTCATTAATACAAGTTCCTCCTTTCCTTCCTTTCACAAACACTAAAAAAAAATTTAAAAAATGAAAAATCTGGTTACTCCTTTCTCATTAAGCAGTTAAAAAGTCAAAGAAGAATTCCATTCCAAACTGATTTATAAATGCCCCATTGCTGATGGTTTCCAATTAGTAATACAAAATGAAGGACACTGAATATTCTCAATTCTAAAACAGCAGCAAAACTATTCCAATTGTTTATTTATTTTAGGATACTGATATAAGTGAGGTAAATTGTACTAAACCAGAGGAACCGGCTAACTTTTCTTGTAAACCACCAAAAAAAAGTGTCTAAAAATAACAGTTTAAATAACTGAAAATAACAGCGTGAGTTGAAACGCAGACTTGTTTGTTGTGACTCTGCATTTCAAATAAAGAAGAAAAAAAATCTAGTCCTCAAAACAGAGTATGCAACTCTACACATAGGAATATGAACTTTTTGAGAGACGTTTCTTGACGGTATGGAAAATTCGTAAGGTCTTTAACTAGGAAACTTCTTGTCTCTTTATTTTAGGGAAGCTTTACATTTTCGTGCCATACATCATCCTCATGTAAGCAGAGCAACAAGCATGTATTACTTGTTTGGAAGGTCAGCATAGCTCTCCTCTCTGCACCAGGGAATAACGATAACTAACATTTGCAGTTTTTAAAGTACATGTGCATTTGGTCCCTAACAGTTGAGGTGGGTGGGGAGGGATGGGGGCTATATTTACTATTTCCTTTACCATACAGGTAATCAGCCTGAGGCTTAATAATGTCATTGGAGGTCCAGTGGCCCAAGTGTCCATGTTTACAAGGCTTCTTAGTAGTGAGAGGACAGGGCTTGAGCCCGATTCACTATCCTGATTAATAATCCAGTGGTCTTCCTATCACACTGTGAAGTTCCGAATTGTTTCAGGAAAAGCTTATCCTCATTAAATAATGTACTAGAAGACAGAATAAGCAATTGTTCTCTTTGCCTCAGAGTTGTGAGAAGTATTATCAGGATGTGGGTTAAATAGCTGAGAAGCAGTTATTGGAGATGTGCAAACTTTATTAGAATTGAATATCTCTGGGGTTTTGTTTTAAAATAACTTAGTAAGCTGAACTAATCAATATGATCAAGCAATGGTCTATGAAATTCTATTTTGAAGCAAAATTGCTAGATTAACGGATCCAAAGATAATATCTGAAGCTAGTAAACTCCTGCTAGTAATCCCCTTTATCATTTTAATGAAATTCAAAACAAGTTACAATGAAAGCTCAGGAATGAAGGGCTGAAAAAAGAAAATGCAAAAATTGATTCTGCATAACTTCATTTCAAATAAAGTCTTAATAGCCAATGTTTTAAAACCCTGAACATGGAGGTTCATATGACAGGTCTTTAACTGCAATAACGAGGTACTGCAATCAAGCTACACTGTTTCCAGTAGAAAGTGTGATGCCTCTTTTACCAGTCTTAGTTGGAATAAGCTGTCAGTGTTATTTTACCCCAGATAATGAACCCAATAGCTTCTTATTCAGACCATAATAAGGGACCCATGATTTCATTAATTCTTAACTTCGAAAGTTCTTTAGCAAATAGGAACAAAAGTTGAATATCAATAGGGAACAGTTAAATTATGATATTTCCCTATTGTGGCAATTAGCTCATGAATTTTTATTGACATGGTGAAATGCTTATGACCTAATATTAATTGTAGAACAAACATGATACCAATTGAATTAGTTTGCAAGGGTTGCCGTAACAAAATAATATAGATTGGGTGGCTTAAGCAACAGAAATTAACTTTCTCACAGTTCTGGAGGCTAGAAGTACAAGATCAAGGTATTGAAAGGTTTGGTTTCTCCTGAGGCCTCTCTCTGGGGCTTGCAGATGGTTATCTTCTTACTGTGTCCAAACATGGCCTTCCCTCTGTGCATGCTGACTCCTGGTGTCTCCTTCTCTGCTTATAAGGACACCAGGTATATTGAATCAAGGCCCCATCCAAACTGCCTCATTTTAACTTAATCACCTATTTAAGACTTCATCTCCAAATAAGGTTACGTTCTGACCTAATATAACCTTATTTGTGGGTTGGGACTTCAAAATATGAATTTTGAGGGGACACTATTTAGTTCATAACACGAAAGATTTTCTCTGGCTATAGCCGTGTGCATGTTATGACAAAAATTAAAAGGAAATATGATAAAGAGTTAACAAAAGTAAATGAGTAGGGTAAGTGAGATTAATTTTACTTTCATATGTATGTTCTTCTGAATTTTAAAATAATGCACATTTATTTAAAGAGGAATGAATTGAATTACTGGTCAAGAACTATCAGGGCATCTGATTGAGGAAGTATTAAATGATGAAACAATGGAGTTCTACACTCATCTCTCTATATTGATTACTATCTTCCATTTTCTTTTCTTTCATTTTCCTTTTTTTTAATAGCTATAAACTATTTCTTCAACAAAAGTCTTAGTAGGCCAAGATGTAATATTGGCAAAAGCAGAATTACTCTCATTGATGCAAGGTCATTTTCGCTGTAACCTGTAAAGAATACTGCTGCCCACAGTAAATTTTTAAGTACTTTGAGGGCATAGACTCAGTCTTATTCATCTTTGAAACATTAATCCCTAGCAGTGCCTTCAATTGAACACATACTCAATAAATATGTCAAAAGACAAAACATTCAAGTATCTCATAGCTATTTCTTACATAAAAAGACAACAGAAATTGTACTGGATTTGAGTCAAAGCAATTTGATTCAAGTCCATGTTCTGCTGAATATCATGTGGGTAATTTTCAGCAATTCACATGAGTTCTCTTTGGTTTCCCCATGTGTTGGTAACACAGAAGAAAAATCAATTTTCTTAACAGATGATCTAGATCCTGAGAGAGAATTGACTTTGTTTAGAAAAGGTGTGTGATAAAACATTTGGGATAGAAGATAAGATCCTGAGGACAGAAGCAGAAGCTAAGAAAAGGTGGGGGGAGGGGGGAGGAGTGGGAGGGTGGGGAGTCTTAGTTTCCTTGCACAAGAAAAGGAGATAAATATGGCTTTTATTATTGAAAGGAGAATGAAGAAAGGAAGAAAAATCAAAGAGGAAATAGTAGGGAAGAGAGAGATGACAGCAAGATGGCGAGAGTATGGGGGCACAACATCAGATGTCATAGGCATTACACATCTCTGTGGCAGAGCAGGAGAAAAGGCACAATTTTAAATTGTTTGCTGTGGTGCAGTTTGATATCTTGTTAAAATCCTCAAATTTCAATCTTACTACACTGAAGAGCTTTGTACTGATGGTTGATGGTAAAGAGTGGAAGATATAGAGGGAGGAGTGATGACTCAATGAGAAAAGTCAAGTTATTCTCAGTAGAGTGAAGGATCTAAGGCAACCATGAGAGTGCTAGCCATGAGGAATTTGTAAAAAAGCTTTAGGAAGGACTTTGGGCTTTCACAGTCCACAATCAATCTTATAAGATCTTAAGCAGTTCTGAGATCTCAAGTGATTTATGGGTCATATGTTAAATGGGATAATTATATACTGCTGACATTATAGAATTACTATATCAATCAAATTAGATAATAACAGCTAATGTTTGTTTCTATAGGACTTAACTATACCCCAAGCACTTTTGGAAGCACTCTAAATATTTTTACTCTCTTAGCCCTCATAAGAATGTCATGAAGTTCCTATTGCATGTTTTGTCTGCATTTTATAGGACAGGAAAATTAACTCATGGTAGTTCACATAGCTAATAAGCAATTGATGAGGTCAGGATTCAAAACCTGTAATAACTATGCTATTTATTATAGCTCAGAACAAAATAACAATTTATGTAAATTAAAGTATATTTTTAAGCAGCATAATGTGTCACTCTTGGACATTTAGACAGATTGGGCAGTTATAGATAGAGTTAAGAAGAGAAATAGTGACCTCTCTTAAATTAATAATGACCTTTCAGATGTAAGGTCAAGATGTTTTTCCTATTAGGGTTCCTCATCTTGGAACATCTGTCTGTTTATGTAACGGAGATTGTGCCTGACATAAGAATTGAGGCACAGGGAGTGATTGGGCTGAAATTTAGTCCTATATTCATTATCCAAGTCACGTGCCCATTGGGATATAGCTGCTCAAAGGGAACACTTTTAAAATCCCACACAAATGTGCTTGTAGTCTTGCAGTGGGTTCTATTTCCTCTCCTTCTTGACTTAACAATAATCTATTCATCATTAGGGATTCCCTTTCCACCCCCAACCTGGCCTTCCCCTCAGGTTCTTCACCCCAGCCCATACCTGGCTTTCTACTAAACTACTATGCTATACTATCCCCCACCACCCTTTGTATGTAAGCTCCTTGAAGCCAAGAGGTTATTGATTCCTAAGTCCAAAATGCCCAGCGGAGTGCTAAGAATATGGTACATTCTGAATAAAAACTTTTTTTAAAAATTAATGAATAATGAACGAAATAGATTTTTCCTAGGAGAGCTATGCTAGTAAACCATAAGTCACACATCCTGGAAGAGATTCTGTGTGAGAATCTTAAGTTGAAATTTAGTTTTAGCTCTGACTAACTAGCTCTATGACTTTGGGTAAGTCATTTAACCTTTCTGGCCCACAAGTTTTCTTTATAAAATCATTGGCTTGGGTAAAATTGATCTTTCAGGTCAATTCTAGTTCTTACCTTTCTATTAATACTCTCTCCTCTGTCAGGCGTATGATTAATGAACAAACACTCCTTATAACCCATTGGTCAACTTGAAACTCAAGCAAATATATGCCTTCAAATCATTATTTCGTGTGTTCCCCCCCCCCTTCATCCAATTTCAAATATTTACAGTCCTTGAGAATTTATAACTTCTGTTATACTCTTGCTAAATGTGTTCTTAACCAGCTCCATGATCCAACTTGTATGTCTTTATTACTAATGGCTCCGCATATAAACTGTGTGGCATTAAAAGAGATTGATTTCTCTCTGATAGCTAAATGTCCCAACATTTCTTTTAAAATACTAATAATCAAAAAAACATTAGCAGTAGATGAAAGTGAAATGGCTGGCAATTTTAATGCCTTAAGCACTTTAACCTTATCCAACAGTTCAGGTCAATCTGCTTGGCAGACATGCAAACAGGAGGGAACATAGTGGGTAGGAAACAAGATATTAACAGGCTCCAATGCATGACAATTAGTAGTCCATTATCTCCACATCAGGACTAGATTGCTTTCCCAATAAGCCTATGAATTAACCAGCCATCACATTCCAAAGCAAATCAATTAAAGATATTTTACTGTATCATTTTCAGACTTCTATAAGTAAACTGATTTATATTTGCTTAATTCCATGTATTTTTGATAAATTGCCATACTAAAATTTTGTTCTGCAGATATGATACATATCATTTCTGAATGATATCAAACCACAGAAAAAAACAGTATGAACCTCATATAATAAAATTTCATAGTTATAATAATAAAAGTTAAAAATCATCATTAAATGGTAGGAAGCAGGTCACTTTACCTTGACAAAAATATGTATGTTTGGGAAATATTATGGCATAAGTTAAATATATATAATCACAAGAAATTTTCCTTTTAAATTTTGTCACAACATTTCTGTAAATGATAGCACCATCTCCTAATTTGATTTAAAACATGAGAGCCTTCTTCCACTGCTCTTTCACTTATCAGTGAAATCGAAGTTCACTGGCAAAGACACATGCAAATCTCTACTGATGAGGCTGGAATGGCACTTTTTGTTTATTGCCCTAATTCTGGCTAGAGAGAAGACTTCAGCAAGGACAGAGTTAATTAAACTTTGCTAATTCCCTCTGCCTCCACTCAAAGCAAGAGCCAGCTAACCCTCCTGTTAGGGCTGATTCCTACACACATTCTGGATCCCTTCCTGCCTTTTATTGGGAAACAGTTTGTTATTCAGATATCTCAGCATCAAGTTCACCTTGGCCTTAATCACATCTAATGTTGGGTACCCTGTAGAAAACCTGAAACTTTTCATATGTGAATTCCTTTAAAACTCTGATGAAAGCTATGAACTCTTTATATATTATAAAACCATGCAAGTTTACAATTTCATAGAGGATTCACAAACTTTTTGACAGTTCTTCAGAGACCCCATTCCACCATATTCCAGAGACCTCAAGCTAAGGAATGGATTTCAACTTAATTCTCTGACCAAAAGTCTCCGTGTATCCTATTGTTCCTGAGCCCTGTTTTGATGATTTGTTCAAGACCCTTGTGATCTCTTGCTGTGGTTCTCCCTTGATCTTACTGCATTTACTGTCCTGTATACCAGGCGGAAGACAGGGCTCAGCTAATTCTCCCTCCCCTTTGTTTCTAGTGTGTCCACTGTAAGGCCGGACCACTCTTCTTGCCTATAACTGGATGATGGCCCATCCCCTGATCACCTGGTTCCTGTCCCACCAAGGGAATATGTCTTCAGTCTAGGTCCTGGACCCTCCTGATCTCTATAGGTCCACCTCAAAAACATCTTCAAATACTTTAAGAGCAGAAAAAAAAGAATCCTCTGATACTGAAATAAAAAGACTAAAATTTTATCTTATTTGTTCAGCTTCTTACAAGTATTAGTGATTGAAAATAGATTGTAGAGTCACTTCACACACTCAAACTACTTTCAGCAGAAGTAGGGGCTACAGAGTTAAAGGGCTTCTTAAATATATAGGATAAAAGTGCATCATCAGAACAATGACTCAGATTTTGGGTCGAGTTTCTCTTCAACAAGGTGCTCTGCAGTTCATCTTACGAATATGTGCATTATGCTGTACAGATGTGATATGTACACAGTACTATTACATTCGATTAAAATAAAAGTCATAAGAAAGACTCATTTCTCATTATAATACATTTAGAATTAGAACAGTGTTATTTCAACATTTCAAATGAGAAATTTTTGGTATGGGAAAATCTTATACAAAAAGTGATAAGTAGGAGAAAGAAGCAGAGTTTCTGTGACTGAAACTTGGGTAGGCATCACAACCCTGCCTCCTGATATCCTCCACCCTGTGAGGTCTTCTTGGAACCACCAATGCTCATGGAGCAGACTCTGAAGCACAATAACATAAAATATTTTTCTCTGTGTTAAATCTAATTTGCATATCACAATGCAAAAGATAAATATCTCAACAAATTGTGTAGATATTGCTTTCCCTCTTCCAGAAAATCAAAAAGAAAGACAGCCCATGATCTCATCACTCATTTTGCCGGAGGTCCCTGATGATGACTCTTTTTCCAGGAATTTGGGAGGCAAATAAGCATGCTGCTGTTATGCTGAATGACACTGGCTTCCGCTTGTCCCCACATATCAGTGGAGGTCCCCCTTGCTCGTTTTTCTATCCTGTCATCACTACTTAATTTATAACTTAAAAAATAGACTATATTGTTTCATGTCCCTTTAAAACAGATTGTCAAGTCCTTAGAGGTTAGAAGAATATACTGATCTCTGATAACAAACTTAAGACAACTTTAGCACATGGAAATTCAGAATCTTTCAGCTATAAATTGCCTGAATACAGAACTGAATGATAATTAATTAACTTATTAATGAGAAATCCCAAAAGACAATTGTTGTCCTATATATGTGGGCTGTTTCTGCCACATAGGTTTTTCCAGGAATGCTTTTCAGCCACCACCCAACTATCTTGATTGTGATGACAGACCTAAATCATTCTCAAGACCCAAATTGAACATCACTTCTCTAAAACCTTCCTTAGTGCAAATCTCACAGAAGGGAGGTTAATCTACATTCATTAGTGCAATTATTTATGTGTCTATCCTCCCTGTCAGACCATAAATGCCTTGAGGCAGGATTCATACTTTATTCATTTATGCCCCAAAGCTTACTTCAGGGCTTAGAACATAATGGATTGTCAAAAATGTTTATTAGGTGGATAATGCTGACTACTGATATAAGTGAGGTGCCTCACAAAATTGTTTTGTGGGCAGACATACTAGGAAATCTGATGATCTAAGTGGTATTTGAGACTATAGCCAAGGACAAAAAGGCCATACACTAGCTTTAGCCTCCCCACCAATCACCTCTTATCCATCAAAAAACACTACATATTCCACCTTTAGAAGCAAAGTAACCCTTGTAATGCTAACAGTAGAAATATTGCCACATACTTAGATTTCGTTTTTCATAAATATCTACTTAGGTTCAAGGCAATGCAGGAGATTTTTTTCCCCAAAGAAACACCTTTCTTTCAGAATTAAATTATGACTTTCCTATAATAAAGCTATATTAAGATATTAAAAGAAAAAAAAAAAAAAAAAAACTTAGATCCAGTCCTAACACCTAAAGTTAAGACTACCTTTTAAACTATCTTTTAAAGTTCACAGAAGTGGGAAGAAGTAGAAAGGAAATATAGTACAAGTTGGCAAATATAGACTCTGGAATCAAAATTTATAATCCAGCATCCTCACTTATCAGCTTGTTAATCTTGGGCACATTATTTAAGCTTTCTGTGCCTCTGTTTCCTCAAATGTAACATGATGACTAATAATAGTTCTCACCATGTGGGTTTATTGTGAGGCAATGAAAAATGCTTACAGTACATTATAAGTACTCAATATACACTATAAAGTTATTGTAGAAAGTTTCTTCTATCAACTGCCTCTTCCATAGACCTTTTCAAAGAAAAGTCTTCCTTCATTTGATCAATATACACTAACCACCTTCTCTGTGCCAGACACACATTAGTGACATAGTTATGAACAAGGCAGCGCATGCCTTCAGGAATCTTATCTCCTAATGGAAGACACTAGTGAAAAGTTAAACAAATGCTTTCTCTACTAACATTAGGGGAACATGCGCAAGGAGATAGAGTGGAGAGCTATATGGCTCCTTTACATATTGTGGCCAGTGAAACTTCTCTGAGAAACATTTGAAGTAAGATCTGAACCTGAAGAGGGTGGGGAGCCATGTGAGGATCAAGGGGGAGAGTGTTACAGAAGGGAGAGTGAGTCCAAAGGTATGAAGCTAGAACTTTCTTGACTTCTGAGGCCAGTGTCCTCAGAGCAGAGTGGGCTTGAGGAAGGGGGCAGGCAACGAGGCCCTAGAGCTAGGTGGGGCCTGATAGCACATTGCCTCAGTGGCCTTTGTGAAATTCTGGCTTTAATTCTAATCGCAATGTGAGGCCAGTGGAGGAGTTTGCACTGCAGAGGCATGTGATCTGATATTCTTTGTAAACATATAATTCTGGCTATTTTGTGAAGTACAGACACTGTATAAAGTGTGAGAGGAGTGAATTGGGTTGGGTGGGAGTGGTGTGGGCAATTAGAACAGGCAATTTTCAGAGTATATTTTAAGATAGAGTTAATAGGACTTACTACACAATGAATATGAGCCTGGAGGAAAATAAGATTCAAAGGTGACTCCTAGTGTGTTTGGCCTGAGCAATTAGGTGAATAGCACTATTATTGAAAAAATGGGAAAGACAAAAGAGGGCCCATTTGCAAAGGGAGATGCGAAGTTCTGTTTTAGGCATGTATGTATCATAATGTGGAGTTAAGGGGGTGATTTTTAAAATGAAGTTATGTCATTCAGATTGGACAGGATCACTTACACTGTAGATATAAAAGTTTACAATACTGCGCCCTGAGCACACTGATATCCAGGAGCTGAGAAAAAGAGAAGAAATTTCAGACAACACTGTGATGGAGCAGTCAATAGGATAAAAAGAAAGTCATGAGAGTGCAATGTCCTCAAGGATATGTGAAGAATAGTTTCAAGTATAATGGAGTAATCAACCACATCAAATGATACTGAGAAACTGATATGAATGCTGAGAAATATAAAGGTCACTACTGACAAGAACATTATGGTCATGGTAAGAACAAGAGCCTAATTCCATGGGTCAAAAAGAATACAGGAGTTGTGAAAACTGGTGTGCAAACATGTCTTTTCAGGAACTTTACTATGGAGGAAGCAAAAATGATTGTGAAGGGAATGACTAAGGAGAAGCAATCAAAGCAATCTATTTTTCAATGGAAGCTGTAATGGTATGCTGTCCACTCTCTAAGAGGAACTTTTTGGATTCAGCAAGGGATGGGAATTCTATCTCCTTTATAAACAAATTTCCCACCAAATCTGTGGTAGGTGTTCCAAAGGCTATTCATTCCAAGAATTAGATGCTTAACCTGTATCTAAAGTTTGGGATTCTAAAAGAAAAAGAAAAAACACTCTTCTTCTTCGGCATTCATGTTGACTGGTGTTGTAGAATCAAGTAAAATAATTTCTCTACATTTAATTAAAAAAAAAAAAAGACACATTTCTATTTCTACATTCTAGAATAGCAAATACTATATAATGAAAATTTGGCCATTTATTATAAGTGTAGTCTATCATTCTTATTTCTAGAAAACAGAATATTTCAGCTATTCAAAGACATCTCAGTAAATCAGATATTTTTATTCATAAAAAGGTAGGAAATACTTTTTTTTTGAACTACAGAAATTTAAATTGAGACTGTTTTTGACTAGCTTTATGTTAGAATTGTCTTTTACATAATGGTGCAATGAACTGTGTTTCCCTAATACCAACTAAATGTGTTTTTAATGATGTTATAATAAACCTAAAAGCTTGAGAGTGATGCTTCAAACTATAACTGTTTCAAACTTGGAAAATAAACCATTTACCCCAACGCAATGTTTACTTGCAGATAAATGGCTTGTTTTCACCTTGGCATTTTCTGACAGCGGGAGGAGAGATATACTTGGTGTAAGTTCTAGTGTCATTATCTCTTATTTTAATCACAAGCATCTGATTGAGGTTTAGTTCCTCCTCAATAAAGAAGAAAATGGGACCCTTTCAAGAACCAATCAAGAGGAATCTGTGTGCAACAGGTTTGAGCTCCCATCAGAATCATCTGGCACTGGATGCAATTCAAGCCAAGGGAAGACACCTGCCACTTTTGTAACATTGCTTTGAAAATCTGCTGGGACCTCCAGAGAATACTCTACCCCAAGGGAAATTTGGTGTGAAATTTCACTTCATACTTGTCGTGTGGATGTGTCCTGGAAATTAAAAAGTGTCTACGATGAGGACATTAGAAAACAAAATTAGAATGAAGCTCCAGGTTACTCATTTCCAGAAATGGCTCTTTGAGAACGGAGTAATATTTACACTCGAGACGCATGTGAGACGATAACCTTGGGGACATCTAGTAAGAGGACCTGTACTTCAAGTTGATGCTGTTTGAGACTAAAAGAACCACCTGCACTCTTCCCACACAATCAGTGTGGTCCTATGTGCCACCTGCCCCTAATGCCCTTTCCATTATTGTCTACCTCCTCACATCCACCTCAATATTTACAACTCTGTCCTGCCAACCTCATCTCTTTGACACTGACTTACTTCCCTCAGGGTCTTTCCGAGAAGTCTGTGGCATACCAGACCCACTTCACTGTATTTTAATTGTCGTAAATCATAGCCAGGGGCCTGCTGAGATGCAGATGTTTCATAACAAATCATCTTTCCCTCATCCTTCTTTCCACTCTCTTTCTCACCACGGCCTGGCAACAACTGTTTGAGACGGACTCATCTCTGGGCTCTTCTTAGGCAACCATGCTGCCTGGTTTGAAAATATAAATCCACCTTCTCTCTATGAATTTAGAATTGAAAAATCAATTCAAGAGACTGAATCAGTTACTTGAGAGAAAGGCCATGTGGCAGAGGCAGAGACCTGAATGAACCATAATAAATTAAATCCTTGGGCATAAGCAAAACGTATGAGTGAGCATAAGAAACCAGTCAGTAGGGGGAATATCAAGAGCTCTAAATTGGCAGAGTAAACACTGTGCCTGATTCCTTCTGAGACCACATTAAAACTATAACTAAACTATAGAACAATCAACCTGGAGAATTATCTGAAGTCTAGTTGAACAGAAGTTTTATGGCTAAGGATATAAAGAAGCCACATCAAGACTGATAGAAGAGGCCCTGACATGAAACAGCCTGGCCCCAAACCTCTGTATGGTTGTTCAGAATCAGGAGGAATATCTTGGCCATGGGGATTCCTCCTAGAGGAACGAGGGACTCAAGCCCTGAGTAGTGATGCTGTGAAAAGGAGCCTCCACAACATCTGTCTGTGAAAAACAGTGGAGATGCTGACCATCGTGGTGGGACAGAAGGCGGCAGAAAACCCAGACGTTCTCTTAAGGGGCCTGAGAACAGACTCACTTGTAGGTACTCACCTTGGGCTCTGGCAGAGGGACGGTGACTCAAGGGGTTTCAGAGGTATATGGAGATCAAACTGAGGTGTGTAGCTTTGGGTTGAGGGCTGGAGGACAGTAGCCATTATCCCTGTGAGAAAGCTTCCTCCTGTGCAGCTGGTAGGCAGGTACCATCTTTCCTATGTTGAGCCCGCCCCCACCACAGCCAAATCTGAATCTGATTGGCCTGGTGAGCTCTGCATCTCCATTCTGCTGACTCACTGGGACACCGCCCCATTTAACTCCCCCAACACCTGAGGTACTTTCTCCAAGAGAAGCCAGCCCTGCCCACATTGCTCTCTTTCTTGGAAAACTATCAGAGGTGGGACTGGCCTCAGTGTGCTTTGAGACATTTGCTGAGTAGCTCCAGGCTCAACATGGCACCAAACAAGAATCTATATTACCTGGTAACCACAAGTCTTCACACTAGAGTGACTCCCTGCCTCACCTAACTTTTATTAACACTGGGCTTTATCAATGACTGAACCTTAAGGGAGCTGGCAGATGGCAGCAGGCGTTGGGATGTCCTGGCTTTTTGTGGAGCTACCCCAGGCCCAGTACTGCTGGCAGACGTATTCAGTTCACAGAGTAGCCTCTCCCATGCACCTCCAGGTTTTGCACAAGCAGCAAACAAGTGTGGATCCATTTATAGCTCCTACCAGGTAATTCCCAGCCAGTCATAGACAGTGGGTGACCTGGGCCTGTACTGGAGCCCCTTCCAATAGCCCCCAGAAACAACATACTTGGAGAGTGTCTTCAGAACACAGTAAAACACTGCCCAATTAGTCCCACAAGTGGCACACACAAGGGGTGGTCTCAACAGGCACAAGAGCCCACTGGAGCAAATCCCATTCAGTGGGGTAAGCCCCCCCCCTCGCCCCCCCCCCGCACAGCAGCCCATAAGCTATGGGCGTGGCCAAACCCCACAGCCAATCAGCCTGAGGGTCAATCCCACCCACTAATATGCCAATAGCAATCAAGTCTCAACTATAAGAAGAGGGCACACACAACCTGCATAAGGCACACTCCTGGAGCACCTGGAGCAAGTGACCAGGGAGACTGTGCCAAGGATCCAGAGGGCAACTATTACATAAGGCCACCCAGCCAAGACTGGGAGACATAGCAGATCCACCTAATACATAGAAACAAACATAGAGAGGCAGCCAAAAGGAGGAAGCAAAGAAATGTGTCCCAAATGAAATAATAGGAGAAAACTCCAGAAAAAGAACTAAATTAAATGAAGGCAAGTAGCCTACCAGATACAAAGTTCAAAACGATGGTTTTAAGGATGCTCAGGAAACTTAGTGAGAACTTCAACAGAGAGACAGCAAGCATAAAAAGGGGCATAGAAACCATAAAAAGAACCAATCAGAAGTGAAGAATGCAATGACTGAAATGAAGAATGCACTAGAAGGATTCACCAGCAGATTAGATGAAGCAGAGGATTGAGTCAGCACTTTGAAAGACAAGGTAGCAGAAAAGACCCAATCAGAACAGCAAAAGGAAAAAAAATGAATTGGAAAAAATGAGGATAGTTTGAGAGACCTCCAGGACTATCTCAAGCATAACAACATTTGCATCATAGGGGTACCAGAAAGGACAAGAGAGAAAGTAAGGGATTGAGAACCTATTTGAAGAAAAAGTGACTGAAAGTTTTCCTAAACTGGTGAAGGAAATGTATATACACATCCAGGAAAGGGAGAGAGACCCAAACAAGATGAACCCAAAAAAGCTCACACCAAGACACATAATTAGAATGGCAAAGGCTAAAGGCAAAGAGAAAATCTGAAAGCAGCAAGAGAAAGGCAACTAGTAACTTATAAGGAAATTTCCACAAGACTGCCAGCTGATTTCTCAACAGAAACTTTGCTGGTCAGAAGGGACTGGCACAAAATATTCAGTGATAAAAAGGACCTACAACCAAGAGTACTCTACCCAGCAAGTCTATCATTTAAAATTGAAGGACAGATAAAGAGCTTCCCAGACAAGAAAAAAATCTAAAGGAGTTCATCTCCACCAGACCATTACAAGGAATGTTAGAGAGACTTCTTTAAGACAGAAAAAAAAAAAAAAAAAGTTAAAGTAAAATTATGAATAATAAAATGTCAATATTACATATCTATCAACAATTACTTGAGATGTATATGGATTAAATGCTCCAATTTAAAGACATAGAAGGGCTGAATGGATAAGAAAACAAAACCTTTACATATTCTGCTTACAAAAGGATCACTTCAGATTAAAAGACACACACAGACTGAAAATAAAGGAATAGAAAAAGGTATTTCATGAAAATGGAATTAAAAAAAGTTGGGGTAGCAATACTTATACCAGACAAAATAGACTTTAAAACAAAACCATAACAAGAGACAATGAAGGACTCAATAATCCCACTTCTGGGTATTTATCCAAAGAAACCCGAAATGCTACTTCAAGGGGACGTGTGCATCCATGTGTTCATTGCAGCATTGTTTACAGTGGCCAAGATGTGGAGGCAGCCTAGTTGGAAAAATGGAAGAATGGATAAAGATGATGTGGTACATATATACAAAGGAATATTGATCGGCCGTGGAAGGGAATGGATTCTTGTCATCTGCGGCAGCATGGATGGACCTGATGGGTATTGTGTTTAGTGGAGTGTCAGACAGAGAAAGACAGATGCAATGAGATTTCACTTATATGTGGAATCTAAAGAACAAAATAAACAAAACAGAAACAAACTCATAAACACAGAAAACATTTTAATGGTTGCCAGATAAGCAGGGGGTTGGGAGCGTGGGTGAAAAAAGAGAAAGGGATTAAGAAGTACAAATCGGTTGTTACAAAATAGTCATGCGGATGTAAAGTAAAGCATAGGGAATATACTCAACGATATGGTAACAACTATGCATAGTGTCAGGTGGGTAACTAGTCAGGGGGGTCACTTCTTAAATTATATAAATGTATAACCACTATGTTGTACACCTGAAATTAATATAAAATAATATTGAATGTCAACTGTAATTGAAAATTTAAAAAGGGGGAGAGGAAGTGACAGGGAATAGATGCTCAAATTTCCAGATATAAAATAAATAAATCATGGTGATGTAATGTACAGCATAGGAAATATAATCAATAATATTGTGATAGCATTGTGTGGTGTCAGATGGTTGCTAAACTTACCATGGTGATCACTTCATTAGGTACATAAATGTTGAATAACTATGGAGTACCCCTGAAACTATTATAATATTGTATGTCAGCTATATTTTAATAAAAATCTTTAATAAAAAAATGTGCAGAAAAAACCCAGTATATATTTTTAAAAAAAGAAAGGAAGGAAGGAAGGAAGGAAGGAAGGAAGGAAGGAAGGAAGGAAGGAAGGAAGGAAGGAAGGAAGGAAGGAAGGGAAAGAAAGAAAACCAATCAATAGGGGAAAATAGCTAATATGCCCCCGAAATGTGGGGACCCATGAGTGCCCCACCATGCTGAGAGAGAGCTGTCTTAGGTCTAGGAACTCTCAGTTCTTGTGGGGCCAATTTTTCTACAGATCCTGTTCTTGGATTTCCATACAATCCCACTTCTTACTAAAATAAATACACTTTATTTTCATGTCTTGAGTGGGTTCTGTCCTTGGGAAAAAAAAAAGTCTAACTGGAAGTCAGTTAGCAATATAGATGGCTGAATAAATTTGGATTGTTTTTGGATATTTTTCAATGAGCTGAGGAGGTGAAACTATCTTCTCTCCATGGTTCTTTGGAGTCTGGTCTTACAGAAGAGATGTAAAGTGAGTCACATATCTTGAAAACATATAACATTCTGTGACAACATAAATCCCAGAATACCAGACTGAGAGGGGGCCCAGAGATCATGAAGGACTCAAGGCCACAGATTTCTAACTTTTGTGGCAGAAATGTTTTTCTTTAATCTTACCAAAAAACCCTTTCTATAAAAAATATCCAAGCATTGATGTTTTGTTGAACAACTCAGTTCTACTTCATACTCCTCCCCCGCATCAAGAAAACCTGAGTCCCCAGAACTCAGTTTAAAAGCAATTAATCTCCCATTTTATACATGGACTATGAAGGGTTTAAGTACTGCTATGTGGGGACATAACCATGAAGCTTTATCTCTGAGACCATCTATAATCTCTGGCTCTGCTATAGTAATATTCAACATTCCCATAGGAAACTATTTCATATTTGTTCTCTGTGTATTCTTGTGAAAATTCCCAACATCACCAGTTTCAAAATACCCTAATGTTTGAGACAAATATTTCATATCATAATATTTTTAACAGAGTACATTGCAAGTCTTTGCCAAAGCACATTGGGTTTGGGCATCTGCCTAAAGACTGAACTATAAAGAGATGTGGAATGTATTTCAAGAAGTCCTAAAGTGAAAACTTGAAGCTGAATAATGATGAGGTCTCTGTGTAACTAAAGTATCTTTCAGATGAAAAAGAGGTATGATTTATATTTTAAAAATGAGTGATTTAAGTATAGCAGTGTTTCTTAAATTTGACTTACTTAAATCTCAAAAGGTTGGCTTCTATCTCATATTTCAAGCCATATTAACTGCAAAGTCTGTCTATTCCGAAAATAAGCAGCTGTGGATCAGTAAAGAGAATAACATTAGAGCCTGCGACAAAAATTCAAGTAGCTTTCAGGATCCGCTTTGCTCATCTTCCCTGGTTACACAAACCCAATTTTGTTCTGAGCAGAAATGTGCCCACTTAATCAACTACATTTCCAAATTTCCTTGCATTTAGATGTGGCTAAGCTCTGGCCAAAAAAAATACAAGCAGAACTGTTGGGTGAGACTTCCAGGAGGATTGGTTCAAAGGAAGCTACCTCACCTAGGAGGTGCCTATCTTGCGCTCCTCACTTTCCTCATTCTTGATGCATGGGATTCAGATCATGATGGCTATAGATCTACAACCATCTTGGATGATGAGGTGACCTTGAGGATGAAAACAACATAGTAAGATGTAGATGCCGTAACAGCTCTTGACTGTCTACTTCCAGACTTGACATACAAGAGAAATAAACTTCTATGTTATTCCACTCTTATTTGATGTTTCCTATAATATAAAATCAAACCAAATCCTAACTGATTCAAGAGCTTAATTTACAAGCTATTCTTCCAGGGCTATGGCATAGGTCAGAGGAGAAAGTAAATGTGATGATTACTTTAGGAAAATTAAAGATGCATCTGTTCATCTCCTGCCTGTAGTATTCTATTCTACAAATAGAATTTGTAATTCTTTTTTTTTTTTTTTTTTTTAAAGATTTTATTGGGGAAGGGGAACAGGACTTTATTGGGGAACAGTGTGTACTTCCAGGACTTTTTTCCAAGTAAAGTTGTTGCCCTTTCAATCTTAGTTGTGGAGGGCACAGCTCAGCTCCAGGTCCAGTTGCTGTTGCTAGTTGCAGGGGGCACAGCCCACCATCCCTTGCGGGAGTCGAACTGGCAACCTTGTGGTTGAGAGGACATGCTCCAACCAACTGAGCCATCCGGGAGCTCAGTGGCAGCTCAGCTCAACGTGTCGTGTTCAATCTTAGTTGCAGGGGGCGGAGCCCACCATTGAGGAATCGAACTGGCAACCTTGTGGTTGAGAGCCCACTGGCCCATGTGGGAATCGAATCGGCAGCCTTCGGAGTTAGGAGCATGGAGCTCTAACCGCCTGAGCCACCAGGCCAGCCCTGCAATTCTATTTTTAAGTGTAGAAGTTGTTTAAGAACTCTGCCATTGTTTGAATAAACATAATATGATCCTATAAAAATATGACAATTACCTAAAAATGTGGAATTATATCAAGATTTACCCTAAACATTACTTTCATACTTAACTTATGTTGAATATGCATATATAAGGCTTAGTTAATTGTAAAATAAGAGTGAAATACATTCCTCCTCTTGGAAATCTTTCTAAGCCTTTGTACTAGAATAATGAGTATTAGTTTTCTGAATAGCTATATACATATCGCTTCCGTCTGTCAGAAATAAAAGCATATAGAAAGCCCTTTCAGAACTGTTTCCACAACTGTTATTGTATAGTATATGTATTTGAAAAAAGAAACACAGGATAACCCCATCAATTAATTAATTCTTTTCATTTTAAACATAACTGTCACTTCACAGAGAACATTAAGAATAGCAACTCCTTTTTCTTAACTATGAAAGATATTTGCATGAAAAGAAGAACATCTTTATTTCCTTCGAGTTTATCTATGATGCCTGCTGGTTATTTCCCAGCTAAACTCATAATCCTGTTTGCAATATCATAATCACTTACCCAGCAAAACAATAGCATGTCACTAACAATGAATTATGACTTTAGGGGGAGGTGAAACTACAGGCACAGATGAACTCTGAGAAAGCAAAGTTATTTTTTTTTTCTTTATGAAAATGCGGCTAGTTAGTAATAAATAGCCAGGGATGAAAATCATGCTGTGGAACAGAATATCCTATAAAAGAACAGATTTGGGGAAGTATATATACATAGGACACTTTTTAAATTTCTCCTCTCTGAAAGTATGACACACAGAGTGTTGATAAAGTTTCAGTGCAGTTTTCATATTTAAAAGCTCTGAATTTACATGACAGAAGAAATCTATAAATATAAGAAATAATGTTTCAGAAATGTTTTTAATAAATTTAGATATTTAGCTTTTGACATAAATGCCAGCTTTAAACATCGTTCAATCTCATTGTCTAACTCACGGAAAGCATTCTCCACTTTCAATATTGAGTGATTTTCGTGGATCATTTATGTCAGCTTAATCCTAAATTCAAATTGATCCATCCATTAAAATGTCTGTATATTCAATGCCTGTAGCCTAAAATCATGAAAAGTGATGATAAATAAACATGGCAGAGCACTTTCCAGTTCCCAAAGTGTTTTCACATTCATTACTGCATTTGATTCTCACAACGTTCTTTTGAGCTAAGTAAAATCAGTATCTTTTTCTCCATTGCATGAGGAAGAAACACATTCAAATAAGTGATCTGCCAGCTAGCTGATAGTGTAACTTGATGATCTGTTTCTCCCACTACATAGATCATATTGTCTCCCCTTGGAAAAAGTTAGGGACAGTGATGGTTTATCAGATAGATCCTGCACATTCATTTATTCATCCATCCATTCATTACTAATGACTGCGCAGTCTAAGCTAGACATATGATAAAGGGCTAAGTGTATAGCGGTGAAGAAAATGGACATAATCACATAATCCTTGCTTTATTGAAAGGTATGGTCTAATTGGAACATATACATTCAAAAATACACAAATAAATTAATAATTATAAGTGCTATAAAGGAAAAAGTAGGATGCTATGAGAAAGACTAAAAGGAAAGGAACAGGGATAATTTAGATACAAATTAGCAGAAGTCTCGATGAGCAGGTACAGTTTTAGACCTTAGAGATGAGAAATAGCACGTGGCCAGCACCAAGATGAGAGGAGCCTTGCTCAAGACCTTTCCAACAACTGAATCATAGGGACAAAGAGAACTGTTTTTTGTTTTGTTTTTTCTGACTCAAGGCATTATTTAAAATATCTGAGTTCCCTATTACAGAGATGGAACCATTTTGTAACATTCATTTGTTGAAGAAAAGGTTCCTGTCTACCTCACAGATAAGTGGTCTTAAGGGTGATGTACCCCACTGGTCTGTGCTGTGTGACACACTGAATGCACTAAATGTAAATGACTTCCACAAATATCAAATAACATATTAATGCTACCATATACAATTTAATGTCAATTTATTTCCATCATATGTATGTCCAGGGCTGTGAAATTATAGAATTTCACATAGCTATTACACAACTAGGCAAGTCTAATATAAACTACTAAATTCCAACATGTATGTAAAATCATGTGATCATTTGTCTGGTAGTTGCAAGAGGCACATGTACTAACTCTAGTATTAGGAATATGATGGTGATTCTTCTGGAATGTCTGTAACTCAATTCCACAGTCAGACCTAGGGGCATGCCTTAAACAGCAATTTTAAGCTTGAGCTTAAATGAGAGAGCGCATCGCAACTGCTTCAGGCAAAGGCTCTAATCTTATTTAGTTTTTATTTCCTCATTAGACTAATGGTAAAGGAGTTAAGGAACTTTTCGAAATATGTGGTTATAAGAAGCAAATAAAGGCAGAGTGGGTCTGCTCTGCTCTGCCACAGAGGACCCTCATGTTTAATTTTAATGTCATACTGGAAGTTAAATGAGAAAGTCAGTGGTGCACTCCTCATCTCAAATTCTGGCCGGAAATGTCCTGAGAACAATTAACTATCAGCTTAACTTTTATTTCAAAATTCTTGTGTTGTAAAAGGCAATGGTGTCTTATAAAGTATTTTTCTGAGCTAGTTCATAAAAGACTCAAGCTATGACTGGACATACAGAAGGAATAGTAGTAGTCCAACTTCCTTAATGAGAGTAGGACAATACCTCCTTCCACTTTGAGAAAAACACTGGAGTTTTATAAATAGCATCCAGAGAAAGAATTTTCTTCTTCATCAGAAGTGTAAGGAAGATGTTGTCCGAGAGCAAAGGAGGGTAGGGAGAGTCATGAAATGTCACACCTGAGTGGACATGCTAAAAAAAAAAAAATTACATATTTTCTTATCTTAACAGATGAACAGGCAATCCCCATTTTAACTATAGATACTAAAGTTCAGAAAGCTAGCAGCCTCAGCACAAGATGCCAGAAGGGCTTTTGAGACAAATGATGAAGATTCAACAGTGACTCACTGTTGTCTCTCTGTGGGATTGCAAATAGAGAAAGTGCTAAGAGAACAGTAAAAATTAATTTTAAGATATTTATTTCTTTTGAAGAAAAATCATTCTGATAGTATGATTGGCTTCCCTGATTGCTTATTTTTCATTTATGTTAATCATTTTTAATAAATGCCATTTTTATATTAAAAAAACATAGAAATGGCTATAGGACTCTTCATCATCATTTTCGATACCGTGAGTAAATGATGTGTGTGAATGCCAGTATAATTTATCGATGCCACAGAAAAACTATGAAAGATAAATTTACCCTAAACAACCATCTATCTTGCATAAGGGATTATTATCCAGAATCATGGAGAAGACAAAAGAGTTTGAACCCTGAGATATGATTTTGCTGTGGTGATGGCAAACCGACCTGCAAGGATGTTTTTCTGATAAGTCAACAAACTCTTAAAAGGTCACAAAGTGACATCCATAAAACTATCCCCCTCCCATGTCTTCTTCTGCTTTTAAGCCCCTGAGCTACAAGATCACGTAAAACCTTGAACATCCACCAACCCCATTATCTACAGGAACCCGAGACCAGCAAAATACTTGCACATCTGTTATCTTCTTTGGCTATCACAACAGTCCTTCAAACTAAATGTAGTAGTCAGGGTTCTCCAGAGAAACAGAACCAATTGTGGAGACTAGCCAATCCAAAAATTACAGGGTAGGCTAGCAGTCTGGAGACGCAGGGAAGAGTCAACACTGCATCTTGAACCCGGATGCATTCTCAAGGCAGAATTCCCTCTTCTGTGGAGGACCTCAGTCTTTTTTCTCATAAGGCTCTCAAACTGATTGGGTGAAACTCACTGACAGTATGGATGGTAATCTGCTTTACTCAAAACCTATTGTTTTAAATGTCAATCTTATCTGAAAAATACCTTTGCAGAAACAGCTAGACTAATGTTTGACCAAATATCTGACAATAATTATTTAGTTATTTTATTTTGTCGCATTTTGTTGTGGAGAGGAAGCTCTATTGGAGTCTCTAGTGTATAAGTGTCTTAGGTTTGAGAAAAGAGGTAGAGAAAAAGGAGCCTGAACAATTGAGACATTTCAGTCTAAGTTATCTAGATTGGCTGCTGTAGCCTAGCCGAGTTGACACATAAAATTAACCATCACGGTGACCCTCCCAAAATAAGATGCTTTGAGGGTCTTTTCTGTGTTTTACTAGAATAGAGAATATGTATTATGTCCACTTTATTTTGGGTCCTCTTTCTCTTTTCTAACAGCAACTTTTGAAGCTACCAGAACTTCTATAAATATCAAAACACTAACAGAAAAAATATATATATATACTTACCAAAGTGATAAATGGATTCCAGGTATAATTAACAATATTACCAAGTATGACTTGGCTGACAAATATACACTCTTATTGATGACATAATTAAAATATAATTTAACAATTAAATATTACTTTAAGTATAATCATGTTTTGGCTTATGGTAGGTTCCACAGACACAGTTACAGCTGTTAGTTTTTTGTGTTTTTTTTATTCACCACATTTTAATAATATGACCTGTAATATAGATTAGTATTTGACATACTATATATAATTTGGAAGGAAAAGCGCTTAAACTCATAATATTGCTAACTTTTTATTAGTCTGCATACCTTGAAATATCAGAGACATTAATAATCAAAAATCTCCAGCACCTGGACAAGTAATCCCTTGGTTACTCCTTTCAGTTGTTAGTTTTTTCAGTTTACTCTGGGTACAAAATGGAAAAAACAATGAAATTCAGGTACTCTTTGACCATGGTAGTGTGATGACATGTTGCTTGTCAAGAAAATCCTCTTCCTCCTCTTCTGTGCTGCTCTCAGAAAGTGTCAGCAAAGACTCAACTTCAGTATCTTTTTTAGAAGAGCTGGAAATACATTAAAAGATCAATACACAATATACAGAACTGGGTTTCAACTCTTCATTTATCTTCTGATCAATACTACATACGTTGAAGTCACTGGAGGCAGGCAGATGTGAGAGGGCAGTCACCGACTGGGGGCATAATGTGCCCAATATACCAAGCCTCCTTTTAATGAGAAATTCTCAATCATTCTCCCTCTTCCAAAAAATAAAGCCACAGTTGTACCAAAGAGAGGTTTTACGGTCTCTGGTCGTGTCTTCACTAATGATTCAGAAGGCAATTCAGAAACTTGCGGAGCCTCAGGGTCATCATTAAGGACATTCATCATTTCATTGGCTGTTTAATAAAATCCCCTTGAATAGCCTGCCAGATAAATCACCTCTTTTGTGTACAGTAAATTAGGACTATGTGAATAGCCAGTCAAGATATGCCAAAACCAAAATTAATGACAGCAATTATTTCGTTATTTTATTTTGTCACATTATATTGTGGAAAAGGAACTCTTGTTGGAGGCTCTAGTGCACAGGTGTTTGAGGTTTGAGAAAAGAGATAGAGCAGGGGAAGAGAGAGGAGCCTGTACAATTCAGACATTTCCGTCTAAGTTATCTAGATTGCCAGCCCATGTATGACACGACATAATGTAAAATACTTCATCCTGTGATGGATATAACTGTTCTTAGTGTTCTTTTTTATGTGCAATACAGGTTAAATCAGCAGTGCCTAAACTCTGGTCTCAGGACCAGTGCAGATCTCTGACAAAAAAATTTAACTGGTCCAAGAAGAGAAGAGAAAAGAAGAACAAGATAATAACTTTTATGTGATAGATTTAATTGTAAAGAACTGTTTTTTATTCTGTTAGTACGTTTCCTTGTAGTTTATTCTGTTAGTAGGCCCCTTGTATTTTTAGTATGAAATGTCCTTTCTTTTATGAAATGATGGTGAGAGTATGTGGTAGCTTTTGAATGACTTTAGGGGGAAAATAGCAACTTGACATTGATCCTTGTTTTAAAAAATGTAAGTGGTATTGGAAATGCAAAAATTCAAGAACCACAGCTAAATTATTTCCTCCTTCAGAAAGGCAAAGTAACAGACTCTTGATTCCCTTTTTTACAGACTTTTTGAAGTCTGTAACATCAGACTTCAAACCAATCAAAAGAATGTATAATTCAAGGAAATATTATTTTACATTTATCTTAGCCCTTCTAGAAGAAACCCTCCTCCCTTTTCAAGGAATTTCTATATGTCAACAGTAGAGTGACATAAAATATGTTTGTTAAACATTTATTAGAATAACTTATGTTCCTTATAAACTGATCAACATGCCGTAATGCTCTTGCCTTATGTGAGGAAAGGATGAAATGATAACATATTAAAATATGCTATTATTAACAACCTGGACTGGATTTCTAAAAAGAAACTTCTCAATATTCTATTTTAAAATTTTTATTCACATTAATGCAATGTACTAAAATTTATTAGGTTCATTAATGCAAGAAAGGCAATTGTTTATCAATATATGAAGAAATGCTGGATTATTAAATTTCTAATTTTTTTCATTTTTCTGACACACATTTTGCAGTAGAGTATTTTTTTCATAAATCCTGATAATAGGTCAGCAAAGGATACAAACATTTTACAAAGAATAGCCATACAAAGTCCACACATGAGGACAATCTTTCTTTATATAATAAGGAGAACTAGTTAGGGCTTGTCAAAATTGTTACTATGTACTATCTTTATGTATAAGCCACTGGCTTAACCCACCTTAGTTCCTCAATTTCACAGGGGTCCATCGCATGTAAGGTCTTAAGGAAATCTAGAGTAGTCCGACTTACATTCAGCAAATAGTTGTTGGAGGCTGGTGACTCTTCTGAGGTTAGACTGTAAAGTTTTTCTGAAGGATCTGAAATATTTTAGTTCATGCATTGTCAACATATAAATTCAAGAAGCATATGGCTCTGAAAGTTTATCCAGAGTAAACTATAAGTAGTATAAAGAGGACCACTATAGATTTTTAATCATTTCTCAATATTCTAATGATAGTTGGGAGGGCAGAGTATGAAGTCAGTTTGATTTGAGGTTCCAAATTAGTGCATGGGTATTAAGTCACTTTAATCATATTGATTTTTTTTAAAAGCAAATTCCCCAATTTTATTTACTTCCCAGTTTTATTTAATTATAATAGAGATATAATTGACATGTAACATCATTTAAATTTAAGGTATACAATGTGTTGGCTTGAAACACATATCTATTGCAAAATGATAACCCCCACAGTGTTAGGTAACACCTCCATCACACCACATAATTTCCATTTCTTTTTTTTTGTAATGAAATAGTTAAGAACTACTCTCACAGGAACTTTCAAGTATGTAACACAGTATTATTAACTATCATCACCAGGCTGTATATGTTAAATCCTCAGAACTTCTCATCTTACGACTTGTATTTTCTGACCAACATCTTTCAATTTCCCCCACCTTCCAGTGCTGGCAACCACCATCTAGTCTCCGTTTGTATGAGTTCAGCTTTTTAAGATTCCACATATAGAGTGATCTTATACAGCACTTGTCTTTCTGTCTAACTTATTTCACACAGTCATGTTGATTTTCAATATACATTATACTTAAGAAAAGTGCCAAATGTCCTGAGAATTCACAAAATTACAAAGAAAATCCAGTGATCCTCTTTAAAGCTAGAATATTGTCCAATTCCTCAAACTGCCTGAATGTTAAATACTTTATTATCTCGTTTTGTCTTCTAAGATATAAAAGGTTCACCCTCATACAATCTGAGGCAAAGTTTAGTCTTGGCAAAGCTGCCCTTGATTTTTCCAGCATCCTTGATTTGTTTGGGTAAAAAATAAACATTTGTATGTGAAAGGAGAGAAGGAAGCCTTAAATTTTCTCCCGTTTCATGAAGGCAGCCTTGATTAAACCTGGATAATGGCAAATAGTACAAATTAAATAAGCAAAATGTATAAGCAAATGTACTTTATATAAACTATCAAAAACGCAAGTATATAGATAAATGATTATGATATCAGAAAAGCCATAATGCCATTTTTTGGTCATTGATAAAGTTCTAGGAGCCATCTAACTTGTACATAAGGTTATGCTATGGTGACTTTTATTATTAGCTTCAGGTGTACAAAACAACGTAATAGTTACACATTTCTACCCCTCACAAAGTGATAACCCCTCCCCCAATCTACTACCCCTCTGACATCGTATATAGCTGTTACAATTCCACTGACTCTATTCCCTATGCTGTACTCCACATCGTGTGAACACACACACACACACGCGCACACACACACACACAAAATTATAGTTGATTCACTGATAAAATTACGGGGTGCTAGTCTCCCCTTCACTTTTATGAAAGTCCCAAGTGAACATTCTCCTGAACAGAAAAACCAAACACCAAACTACAATGTGTCATATACTTGACTAAAGAAAAACTAAATGTGTGTGTGTGTGTGTGTGTGTGTGTGTGTGTGTGTGTAGTTAGTATCAATTTGAAGTTTTTGAGCAAGCAGAGTTCCCTACTAAA
Organism: Rhinolophus sinicus; assembly: GCF_057876585.1. Classification (NCBI taxonomy): domain Eukaryota; kingdom Metazoa; phylum Chordata; class Mammalia; order Chiroptera; family Rhinolophidae; genus Rhinolophus; species Rhinolophus sinicus. Next base: position 34,675,891 of record NC_142517.1, read on the forward strand.
ACTAACTTGGATTCTTTCAGCTGCAAGATAGACTCAATATATTTACAACTAGAAGTGTCCTTAAAATTATTTAGCCTTGTGATTTCAAATTATGAGACATGGAGAAATTTAGTAGGCTTAAGGAAGAGACTCCTGCACTCACCACCCCAAAGCAATCTGGAAGGGCTTCTTTTGGTCTTATTTACATTTGGGGGCTCAATATAAGATTAATTTTGAGGAAAACAAAAAGATTCCTCAGCTAAATTTTTCGTCCCATCCCCACTTTTTTAGACTAGGAAATTAAGGGCCCATAGGGTAACTTGCTGAAATTCACACAACCACACAGTCGAACTGGAATTAGACCTAAGCTCTTTTAGTTCACCAATATCATAAATCACTATGTTCCAGAAACTAATTCTTTAGCTTTCAGCTTCTCTCCTAGTTTTCTACCAAGTAAAAGAACAGAGGCATGCAAGGTACCTTTACATGCCCCAATGATAGGAAATGTTACCTGTAGGAAAGCAGTTAATTCAGGATTTGGAATTGGTAGGACTCCAGTGCTAAAACCCAATAGTGATTCTTAGATCTAAAGAATACCACCAGGAGAAATATTCAACCTCTGTTAGGCATTTGAGTCCTAATTGAATGAGCACAGTGCTAATTCAGATTATGCAAAAAGAATGGCCTGGTTTTGTGTAATTATTCATTCTCAGGATTATATTTCAGAATACCTTGTCAAGTGAACAGGAGCAAAGGTGACATCATTTGATTTTCAAGGCAGAGAAAAATAAAACTGCTTCCAAAAACACTGTTGCAGCTTAGTATAATCCTGAAAGGTCAATTGTACAAAAACCCAAGTCTCCTGATTTTCTAATACAGAACCAGGGAAAAACTAGATTTCAATATAAATATATTGTAAATTTTACTTTATAACTGTCAAGTCAGCTGATTGTTGAAAAAATGAATTGAAGTTAAACCTTTTCTATCCTGGAGTAAGAGTGCATGCTGTCTGATTATTGAGGAATCTCTTAAATACAATAAGAAAGAATTAGACAAAGGAGAAAATTTGACTAAATATAAACTTGTAAGGTATATTTCTAAAATGCATGCCATTTAAAACACATACATATATCTTTATTCCACATGGAAATAAACATTTATATGAATAAAAGAAATAAAGAAGAAAGGAAGGACCAAAGAAACATTAAAAGTTTAAAAACATTAAAAAGTTAAAAACTTCAAAGAATGGAAACAAAGCAGATAGGCTGTTTTCCAAGAAGCAACCAAAAACAAAAGCAACAACAAAAACTGCTAAAGGACTATCAACATACCTACAAATGACATACCAATGTTTAAGAGGGAATGACAAACCAGTACACTCACCCTGTAACCTGTAAGCCCCATCCCCAGCCTAGCCTCCTGCTTTCCTTTCCCTCCATCTCTCTTCCACTTCACCACTGTATCTTTTCTTGTTTATCCCTCCATATCGTCTTCCCTTTACCTTTATTCTGCCCACACCCTCTCTCACTGAAGTGGTCACAATATTGATTTGAAGTAAGGATTTCAAATGATCTAAGTAGTGTTGTTGTATGGTGGTATGCCTGGGTATGTGTCTGAACTCTTATGCACCCAGGGGAAACTGTGGGCGGTCACATCACCCAGAGCCTCAGTTACTATATCCACAAAGGGGAAATTAAAAATAGCATCTATCCCATCGTCCTCCCAGAGTAGCTATGAAGATCAAATGGAGGAACATTACATATAAAAACAAAATAAAGATCAAGTGGAGGAACATTACGTATAAAAACAGTGATTATTACTACTCATTGAAAGTTTCATATTCCTTTTATCCAAAAATTTTAATATGTTGACTTTCACTTATATGTAGTGCTCAGGTTTTTCCAGAAATTCAAAGGTACCCTAAAGCAAAAATATTGCCATTCTAGCCCATCATAACCTGACAGTCTTTACAAGGCTTATCTAATTAATTTATTACCTATAAAGCACAACTAGAACTTTTTTACAATTTACTATCTTGCTTGATAGTCAACCAATGAACAGAGGCTTCAATTACTCAGGAAGCCACTGACTCTACTTCACAGACAGTTGGCTACATCTGCTAGTATCAGAGATTTTTACTCTCTCTTGTTCAAGGAAAAGTACTTTTCTCTCTCTAATTACTTGGCTCAGTAACTACCTAGGAACTCATACAAAGACTATTATGGGGATTTAAGGACCGCAAAAACTCTTAAAACAGAATGAGTTTGAAACAAATGAGTCATTTTTACTTATGAAAAGGTGCGTGTTTTAAAGTACATCATTACTGATACTTTCTCATAACGTATCTCTGATTTTTTCCAAATTTCTTCAGGTTATGACAACATCCAAAAACTGACAAGTTACCTTAATAAATGTTATATTGATATGGTGAGCTTATTAAATAAATGACTATACTGTTATTTACAAAGATATTTGTGGAGAGAATGATAATATTGCATGAGATAACAACAAACTATAATCCTCAAAATGGTCTAGAAGGAAACATAGTTTTAGAATGGAAATGGGTTTTAGATGTTCGGGACTAAAAATTAGGCTTACCAAGAGCACCTTCCTTACCTTAAAGCATGGAGAAAGCACCACCCACTGATTCCTTATGTAAGATTTATTTTCAGGACTTACTATGCGCTAGGCACTACTGAGTGTGTGTGTGTGTGTGTGTCCCTACCTCAAACCCCAATGGCTTGTCAGTGCTCTTAGAATGACATCCAAACTCCTTATTGTAGAGAGAAATCTATTTTCATAAATATAATGTGTAATACATATTTGAATTCAATCACTGAACCATTTTATGGTAGGGCCTGTTATTATACCCATTTTCATACATGGAAACTGATACAAAATGAGATTATGAAAATAATTTGCCCAATGTCTGCAAGCTAGCAAGTGGTGGTTTTGTTTCAAAACCAGCCCTCCCGCCTTAGATCTGGCCCCAGAGCCTGGCTTTCAACCACACCGCCCTGCTTCCCCTTGTCTCCTGATTCAGCAGGAAGCTGTGTCTGCACACACACACATTCCCTACCGTGCCCAGCTCGCCTACTTCTGAAATGGCTCTAATATCCACCACAGCACTCTGAATCAATGGAGAAACACTTTACTTAATGTAGTTATTTTCCGTCTTTTCTACTCCCAGCTCCTTGGCAAGGTTATTTTCCATAGAATTTAGTGGAAGTGGATGCATCCTAGAGCTAACAGAAAACAAGTCACAAGGTTTGCTACTCGCAAAAATGCAGCTTTCACAAGGATGCGAACACATTTACATTTGTATAAGAGTCAAATTGTGTAGCTGTGTCTGTATGAGACCAAATCTCATGAAGAGTTTTTTCCAGACTGCATCATGAGTAGTGGAATGTGAGTAGAATTCTTCTGTCCATTGATGTTAAACAGAATACAAAAGCCTTGTGCAGAATCAGTAAATTTTCTAGAATAGGGCCTGATTTCACTACAGCATCTGTCACCTCCCTGACAATGGGGTTGATTCAGCTGATGTGCTCTCCTCTTCCCTCCTCAGCTCCAGGTGAGTGTCTCATTCAAGCTGTGCACTCAGTCAAAGCCAATCTTCTCAAATAGAAAGAGATCCATTCCTGGGTCAAGTATGTGTAAGTGACGCACTTCCTTCTGTTCCTGGACCAGCAGAGAAGCCCTGACCGTTCACAGGCTATGAAGTGTGCTTGCTTTCCTATATGAACAATTATGTATCCCAGGGAAAATATTGGTGTTGGTGTATGAGAAAAGGAAAGACACAGGGCAAAAGTGAAGCATTAAGAACAGACGTGATAAAGGCAATGAAAAAGCTCAGTGATTAAAAACAAACCTACAAAATGACTACCATTTGTAAGTACTGCATTCCATTTGTAAATCTATCAAAATATCAATCTATCAAAATAAGAAAAACTCTTCATTTTTTAATTAAAAACTGTATGGTTATCAATTTAGATCTAGGTCAAACCAGACAAGCTTCATTTTAGAGTTTGCCTTTAGTGTGAGAATTATCTTCCAGGGTATTTACATTTGATTTTTTAGTAATTTAGAGTAAAGCAAATGAATGATGATGGATACAGATAGATTATAAATTCTCTTCCCTTGACCTCTAATGAAATGACTAGAAAAAGCAGAAAAATAAAAATAAAATGAAACCATAACAGGAACCAAAAAGAAAGGGATACAAGTTCACATAATAAACTTTGACAAGGGGTAACCAAAGAAATACACGGAGAATTAATTGAGGTATAGCTGGGTGTTGCTCCTGCCCAACCCTCCCCACCTTGCTGCCCAGTATGCACACCAAACTAGTAATAGGAAAAGGAGAGTCATCTAAAGTACTGACAAGTCTCACCAATACCACAACAATTTTTAGAAAAGTAGTGGAGGGGAAGTAAAGAGAATGTATTTGAAATATTTTTTTAAAGCCCCTAAATACCCACTATCTTTGCTGTGGCAAGAAAATGGCAAACTTGCAGGTGTCCCCACAGGGACAGAACACACTAGATACCAGGTTCATTCTAGTTTGGCATCTATCCTCTCCCATGCCTTTGAGCCGGCAAGGTAAAAGGGTGCAATACCCAACCCACAAATGTAGCTCCAAAGAGAAGACCGACAGATCTCAGTACAGGTGGGAAGCATTTCAGAGAGAATATAGTCTCACTATGTCAGAAAAAAACAGAGGATGTGAGCAAAGCTATCCACAATAAGAATGAACAAGTAAGATACAAAGAAATGACAGCAACTAGCTTTACAAACGAACAAACCAGAATCCAAGCATCCACAGCATGCAAAGAATCATTAAATAAATTACAAATCTGGTAGAAAACAGATCAAGACCATAAGAAAATTCCCCTAAGTCCTTTGGCTACAAAAGAAATAAAAAGATTTTTAAAAGAGTAAAACTAATCTCAAAGATCAAACATCATGTGAGAGACACCATAAAGGAAAAAAATTAAATGGTCAACTGTTTCTGGATTAGATCCTGTACCACAAAAAAAAAAAAAAAAAAACAAGCTATAATGAACATCACTGAGACAATTTTTATAAATTAGATATGCACTGTAGATTATAGAATCTCATTGTATCAATGCTAAACTTCCTAGTTTTGGTCATTATACTGTGGCTGTGTAAGAGAATGGCCATGTTCATGGGAAATGCATACTGAATTATTATTATTATTTATTATTATTATTATTATTGGTAAAGGGTCATGAGTTTATAACTTCCTCTCAAATGGTTCAGAAAAAAAAAGAGCTGTGTGTGTGTGTGTGTGTGTGTGTGTGTGCAAATAGGGCAAAAGATGGGTGGTGAACTGGGTAAAGTGCACAAAGTTCCTTGTACTATTTTTACATTCTTGCAAATTTTCTGTAAGTTTGAAATTATATCAAAGTGAATATTTACCAAAGATAGTGAAAGCAAGAGCTAACTTATTAAGTCAATCAATAAAGAATGGACTACAACTAGCTGAAAATTGAAATTCTGACATAGAAGACATGCTTGAGAGAATCACAGTAAATGCAAAGGAAAATAAAAAATGGATAAAACAGTTGAAGAAAATATAAGGACAGGCACTGTACAAAGAGGGTACAACATAAACAAAATAGGTTTCTCAGCAGGAGAAAACCAAATGGAACAGAAAAGCAATTCAAATATACAACAGCAGAAAATTTCTCTGAAAATAAAGAGGAACTTGTTTTGTAGACAGAAAGAGAACCCTCTGTTTTAAGAAATGTTGAATTATTAAAACTGAAACACAATCCTGGTTCAGTTACTGAATTTCAACAATATGAAAAAAAAAAAAAAAATTCAAACATCCAGTGATGAAAGAAACATTGTCACATGCAAGAGAGAGGGTGAAGTCAAAAATCAAGGTAACCTCAAACTACTTTAGAGCAGAATTCAGACTGAGAAAATGATGAATAGAAAAATGACCCAAGGAAATTACCCTCAGCCAATTTGCCATTCAAATGTAAACTTAGTCGGGCATGCTCAAACATGAACGAACTTGAGTACTAGAGCTACCATGAGCCCTGCCTGGGAGAAAAAATTATCTGACAATTAAATTCCGTCAAACAAAAGTTCAATGGAAAACCTGTGCTAAAGGATTAGCTAGCACCATATTCAGGGACAGAACACTGCAGAAATATGTACTAAGTGCAAAGAAAGAGAATTGTGATCCACTAAATTAACCTAGCTAACTTGCCAATCGACCGTAAAGATGAAACACAGACATTCTCAAGATTGCTACAATTGAACCTTTCAGGGAAGAATCAAAATAAAAGGCTCACAATTGGGAAGTCATAGTAAAAATGCTAATATTGATCATTTAGTCCATACGAGTTTTCACTAAGTAAAAGAAATGTGAAAAGAAACCTTGAAAAACTGAAAAGTAGCATCACTGTAACAGGGATACATTGAATACTATCTATAGTCATATGTGGTTAAAAAAATAAGAAATAAATGAGTTCTTATATTTTATTACAGGGATTTCATTATTATTGTCTAAAATTAAATTATATAGTTTAAAATGGTCTCAATTGCTTACTGTTTCTCTTTACATTTTTCCTTAATTTTTATAGGGCTCTTTGTAAAATATCCCACTATTTTTTGTCTACAAAAAGGCAATTTCATATCATTCAGCTTATGATGAAAAAGTAGTTACCTGAAATGGACAATGTCCTTTAGTTTCATCTCAATTTTTTCTTAAATAGAGTGAGTAGTTATATGACTTTTAAAAAAGTATAGAGCAAAACCTATGTTTAGAAAATTATTACTCTCTTTCCTTCAATTTATTCAACCTTCTAACTGTAAATTGTTATATGCACACTTATAAATAGATGCTTAAAATGATGTTCATCAAATGTTAAGAATGGTTATTTTTAGAGTAATGAGATTTTGTGGGGATTTTGGTTTCCTTTAGTTTTTTTGTTTTGTTTTGTTTTGTCGTGTCTTTTCTTGTTTTGTTTTGTTTTGTATTGTATTGCATGAAGTTTTCAAAACTGAGGTGTACTCTTTTTTAGGAAAACAGCAATGTCGTTCTTCTAAGGTGACTCTCACTAAAACAACAACAAACAAAACCGAAGGAGGAGCCAGGAGTGGAGTATCTAGGCTTCTGAGAAGTTTCTAGCTTGCCTCTTAGACTTGCAGCTGGCTTCCATCAAACTAGATGAACAACTTTCTGATGAAAATTAAGATTACTTCCCCTGATGTTTTGTTACCAAACCAAACCTTTGTTAAATTCAAGAATATGGTTACCAGACTACACCCGTCAAGGTTCAGGAACTAGAATGCACACGAATAATTTCTCCTCAAACTGCCCTGCCAACCAGCAGCATTGGCATTAACTGGGTACTTGTTGGATGTGTAGAATCTCCGGACCCTACCCCAGACAGCCTGAGTCAGAATCTGTATTTTTAACAAGATACCCAGAGGCTTTGTGTACACGTTGAAGTTTGAGAAACAGGGCTGAATTCTCCAACAACAGTGCGGGGCAGCAGCTCTCCTAAAGCTACAGACATAAAGCACTCGAGGTTTTGTAGAAAGGAGAAAAGAATTCTGTCCACAGAAAGGTGCCTCTGCAATAGAATTTAACTGTGTATTATGTGGGCTAAGGAACACAGTCTCTAGTGAGGTTGGCATCCACACATAACATTTTCAGGGTGACACCAGGGAATAGCCAAGAAAACAGACACAAAAATCTATAGCTCAAAGAGGAAAAGGGAAAGGCTTTTGTGTTTGCTAGCTTGTTTTCTTGGAACACAATATGAAGAATCAGTAAGAAGGCAGAGTTAACATTGTCCGCAGTGAAAAAAACAGCATTACCTGAAAGATTTCTCAGCACATTTAATTCTTTTTCCAAACTGTCTAAGGTTTGTTGATCAGCAGCGCTGTCTAAGGAAGGCTCATTGTGGTCAGTAATGTCGATATATTCAATTTTGGAAATTTCAGAAGCCGCTCTAGATAATGATGGAGCGGCTGCACTTCTTGATCGAGGATGAGAGTAGTTTGGGCAACTGGAGTTTCTTTTAACAGAGTTAGAAAGTGGCAAGTTTGCTGTTGAAGGTCTCTGTGATGTCTGGCCTAAAATGAAAAATACAAACTTTGTAAGTCAGCTCTTTTTAAAATTCCAAATGAGTGCTTAAAGATACAAAATACCAAACCCCTCAAATTTAGAGCAGTTATGCAACAGAATTTATGAAAAAAATGAATTTTGGATTATCATCCATACTAGTTTATCACAATTTATTGATCCCAAATTACTTTTACCATGTCATACAGAAAACTGGGTTATTTTTCCCTAAATTTTTCTACACTTAGAAAAAGATAAACTAATTTTAACTGAAGCAAATCATCTGTAAACTAAGTCAATTCCACATTAATCCAGCACTCAGTCTTATAGCCTTTCCCATAGCTAATTGCTGTGCCACATTTCTTAAATTCTAGGACAATACCATGCAGTGCCTTGTAAGAGAAAAACCCATAGGATAAACATGGTATTACTCTCCAGTGAACCAATTTTACCTGATGGCATGTAATTTATTCTTATATTAGAAAAAATACGGAGACAAAATAGGCTAGTATACATATTAAAACAAACAAACAAACAAACAAACAAAAAACATAGGGTTTAAAGAAATTGAGATCACATCTCTGATTTTCCTAAATATGAGTTCACTCTCTGCTGCTTTATAGGGTACTTTAGTAGAAAAGTTCCAGAAGCACAGATATAACTCATGTTATTACTTTGTTCTATTAGTGCAGTCACCAATTTATCTTGATATATCTCAAGGTTCGTTTAGTTGGTTTCTTTAACGTGTGTTTCGTTCATAGTAGGAAAAAAAAAAATCTCTTCAAATCTTACACTAATACATCACTAATTTTAATTTGGCATTGTTCCAAGATTCTTTAATAGAGGGAATTTTCAAGATACACATTTAGAAATGCATAGCACAGGTAATGGTTTTAGTGTACTGATTCATTGATCTGATTTAGATGACTATATTTACATTAAATATGAATGATTTATATTATAAGTTTGCATTCCCTTAACACAAATTGGTTTTGTGTAAAACAATGAATTTGTTAGAGAAGTGCTGTCGTCATTATCATAAAAATTATGATTTGACTGAACATATGCCATACAGCATTATTCCCAAACTATTGGCTCAAAGGAAAATACAAAATTCAGAAGAATGGCTATAGGCAGTTGTCATGTATTAAACATTTAATAACTATTGAGTTAGCCGTTTTTTGGGTTTTTTTTGGTTAAACATTAAAGATCTACTTTGCATGTAGCTAGTATCCTAAGAAGAATCTTAATGCAGTGTGTAATTATTTAAGCAATTAAAACTGACTAAGGTAAGTCCCAAAGGGCATCGATTTTAATGAACATTTCAGAAATCAATTTTGAAAACAATTTTTCTTGGAATGAAATTATGAATAAATTAAGATCCTGACCTTTTGTGTCTGTTTGTGCTCAGAGATAATTCTGAAGAAAAATAACTGACAAAAAATGTGCCTGTGTTTTAAGCAAAATAAATATAAATATCCCTAAGAAATATTTTAATAGCAAGAATTTGGAAATGACTTCTCCCTTTTCCTGTAATATGTAAAGAACCAATATTTTATTCATAGCCACCAAGCAAAGCAACTTGCCATTCCTCCATAATAAAGCAGTAGTAGGAACAGCAATAGAACAGGTCAGTGAGTGTAACAGTAATTCAACCACAAAAATCAACACTTCCACATCTACTGATAAAACCATACCCTTCTATCTGTATTGTGCTATATCTCAGTCAAGTAAAATTTGTAAGTATTTGGAACTCTTATTAAAATAAAACAAACAAATGAAAGATGTTATTAGCAAGAACTGGACTTCTGCCAACACAGACAAATATGAGGTAAGAAAATGCTATCACAATGTAGATGTCCTTCAGAAAATTCATGAGAGCACAAACACTTGCTGAACTCTTGTAACAACCTCTAGTTGTCACAGTATTTGAGGTTACTTGATCCCAATTGAGAAAAAAAAAAAAGTACACCAGGGATGATGAGATTTACGCTAACACACAACAAAGAGACAGACCATAGTTCTGAATGGAAATATGTTCAAAGCATAATTTAGACTAACCAGCACATAGAAAGAGATAGAAGATGCTCCAATTTGGTCCATGATTTTATTCGTTTACTTTATTCATGTAGGTAAGTGTTCATTCTCTCTGATGTTTATTGTAACATTAATCAATGTTACTGCTAGGGTTAAGATTTAAAACACAGTTAAAACTGGCACTAATGAAAAATGCCAGTACTGAAGAGATCATTCCGTCATTTTTTTTAAAGTCCAGTTTGTAGATTATAAGCATAACAAATTACTTTAGGAGTAACTTGTGCCATCAGTTTAGGAAATTACAGATTAACACTGATCACAGTTATACTTTAAATATAACAAAATAAACTGTCCTTGGTATTAGCTAAATAATATATACTCTATGATTACTAATGAAACCATGACAAATATGTGAAAGATAAAATAGAAGAGTCTTCATTAATGAGCACAAGAATGCTGATAAGAATATGAAAACTTTGAATCACTCATTGAATAGTATTTAATACAACAATAATTGTTGCTGTTCTAATTATAAATTAGAACTGATGAAGCATAATCAGAGTAACCTGCTTTTTGCACAGCGTTTCAATAACAAATACCTTTCTGATCAAAGGAACTAATATTTTATACTTGAATAAAGGTGGCAAAATATTGTCTATTGATATCCTTGCTTCACTGTGTAAATTACTAAGAATCTATACATTAAAAAAATAGAAATATAGTTTCTAAAAGTTCTTGAAACATACATGTAAATTTTATTTAAAAGCAGCATGGTTTAGTGGAAAACAAATGTTAAACTGGGAAGGAAGGACTTTATTGTCCAGTCTCACTGAATTAGAAATTAGCTTGTGAGCTGAGACATGACAATTTGTATCTCACCAGGAAAATTAAAGATTTGGACAGAATGATCTCTGAAATCCCCTCCAACTCTAAGAACCTATAAATTAACACCCAAATCAATTCAATTATAAAATCCTTTGTTGAATCCTAAAACTGCCAGGCACTGTGCCAGGATCTGGGTATTCAAAAGTGAAGGAGACCTGGCCCCTAAGCTCAAGTCTCACTCCAAGCTAACACACAGTCCTGCTATCCTGCCTCACTCATTCAGAAACACTCCCTAAGTAATTACAACGTACCAGGCCCCGTTCCATCCCTGAGGAAGCACCATTGAACAGGCTAGGCGAGACCCTTGCTTTTTTTCCAATGAAGGTGGCGTAAGCAGAAAACAAGTAAATAAAAATAATGTTATTTAGTGGTAGTTTCTCTAAGAAAGATAAAAGATGGTAAATGTGATTAAGGGACTTAAGACCAGTAGTAAATAAATAGGATGGCCTCTCTAAAGAGGTGGCATCTGGGCTAAGGCTGAATAATGGGAAAGACTCAATTATATGAATAAGTTCAAGATGGAGATGGAAGCTTCAGAACATCCTGGGACAGAGGAAAGAGCAAATTTCAAAGCTGAGAAGTAAGGTAAGGATGTGGTCTAAGAACAGAAAAAGCCAGTGGCCTGTGAGGTGGGAGAGAAGCTGCAGTTAGGAGCGATAGGCAGTGCCAGCACCGGCACTGCTGTGTAATGCATAGTAAGGAATATAATGTTTTCCTGTCTTCTCCCAGAAGCGATGGGATGCTTTTAAGCAGAAGATTGGCATGATGAAATTTATGGTTTAAGTTTATGGAAAATATGATTCACTCCCTATAAATTACAAACAACTTTATGACTACAAATATCAACAGTTCACTCACTGACTATAAATAGTAGAATTTGATAGAAATTAATCATAGGGACATGTTTTGGAGAGAGGCAAAAGTGAATTTTGGGGAGACAAGTGAAAGATGATGGACAACTGGTTTGAGTTCATCTTGAGCAGTAAAGATAGAAGTGGTTTCATTTGGGGTCGATTTTAGAGCTGAAATCAGCAGGATCCCGGGATAAGTAGGATGTGGTAGGGGAGAGAGTCAAGGTGACTGTGACTGTCAGTTTCCGATTTCTCCATGTTTGCAGGATGTTGCCATGTACAGAGTACAGAGCCGGGAAGACGGTGAGAGAGGAGGTAGCAGTAGGTTCTGCAGACGGTGGGTATTTCAATGGACTTAAACACATATATTTATAACTACCACATTTTTACATTCATAAATTAAAAAAAAAAAAAAAACAGAAATAGGAATTCCTTTCTATAGTGGCATCAGTTCAGAATATAAGATTTCCATAAATTATGGCATAGCCAGAAAATTTTTATTTTATTTCAGGCCACAGATATAAAGCCATTTATGTCCATATAGCCCCTAACTGGTAAATCTTATGAATTCTTCAAGATTCAGCTGAAATGTCACCTAATCTCTAACACCTTGCATAGCTATACTTTCAGTGGCAATTATTTCATCATCTTCATTCCTAAAAGACTGCACACGTACTTAATATCTATTATAACTGATCACATGTACTATATTATTAATTACATGTCAATCTCCAAAAGTGTGCTACTTATAGTCCTTTTATAAAACCTATGGTATAATTTGTGTGTTTACTATCCACGGAGCAGTTTTCTCAATGTATGAGTTTTGGACTACTACATCAGCATAAGAAGAAGTTGTTGATAAAATAAATGCAAATTCCTGGATCCTATCTCAGCCTTAATGAATCAGAATTTCTAAGAGTAAGGTGGAGAAAGCATATTACAAAGGGTTTCCTAGCCAATTATGCTCACAGGGAAGTTTGGGAACCTCTACACTGGACCCTAAACCCTCATTTACCAAAACCCTCAGGCTACAGGAAGTAGGACTCATTTTGTATCACCAGTGTCTGACAGTGCCTGGCCTAAAGTAGGTGCTCTCACAAATGTGTTTTATAATAATTTATTGATATCATCTGACCATTCCAAATTGATACTTAAAGGCATTTGGCTATTAGAGATTTGTCCTAGTATGTATGTATGTGAACTTGGTTTCATCAGACAGTAACTTAAAACAATTCCTTTGACAGCCTCACAAGGAAACAACCAGAATTTTTGAAGTGGCTCTAAACTTTGATATGAGAATAGGTATCTAACTATAGAGGCAAAAAACATTTAACATAAATGGACAGTTTTTCCACTAAAGAAAAACCTCTTATATCTGACTGTTTTGCGACATAAATACATATGGAAAGTATCTAATCTAGTCTAGCAGCTGTAATCACAGGATTTAGATAAAACAAGAGAAACACATAATCTTTTAGATAAAGCAAGAGAAACATAGAATCTTACCTATCTAGACATATCCTATGTAATTAAGTTTCTGGCTTGAAGGTGACCCTCAAACAAAGGCAAATAGCCCCCTTAGTCAAGTGTTCCTCCAGAAAATCAGGGAATGTGACTTATGCATCTCTCTTTTCCCAGGCCCAGCACAGTGCCCACATACTCAGCATATCCGTGCTGAATGGCCTCAATTCATTAGCATCTACTGCAACTTCATATGAAATTCAGCCAAAGCAAACCTACTTTAGCAGATGTTATTGGATAACAATGATGACCTACTAATAATATTGACTCTAATGATGTCAAAATCCTCTGAATACACTCACTACGAAAATATTACAACAAACATTCAACATGTCAGGAGAGTTATCCTATAGAAAATCTTGCAATTATTTTGGTTAGACAATGAAGATAATGAACTAAATCAAGATCCCAGGGTTAACACATTCAGTGTTAGGTTTAGAATGGAAGTGTCTCTCCCAAGGCTACAAACAGCAATCTTAACCTCAGCCATTCCTTTCACCAAGGGCTATGTCTGGCCATCATGTTAACCAAGTGGAGGAATAGCAACACCTAATATAGAAACAATGTTTCCTAAGAGTGTAATGAAATTGAGTGTGTATTGTCTGAGGATTGTTCAAAATATACACCATGTCCTGAGATGTTAAAAATATCATTCTCTAATGCATTGCTCCAGAAAATAACTAAGAATAAATATAACGGGTTTTTGGAGAGAAATAATGACTACTCTAGGGTTTCGTTTTTGTTTTTGTTTTTGTTTTTTTCTTTTTGGTTTGGGAAGGAACGTCCAGGACAGAAAGTTAAAATGATTCAGTTTAAATTATAAAACTGCAACAATTAATTTTTAGGGTGGCTAGTAAACTGCTGTAAGACAAGCTAATAAACAATGTGAGCCAACAACATGGCACTGTGGTCTTATACTCCACCTTACCTATATTTTGCTGGGTTCTACTTGATGATAGGTTCTGGGCGCTCTGCAGAACACACGAGGCAACTGCACTGTCAGCAGATGCACTTATGCTATCGTCCGGGATCCATTCTCTGCTTCCTGAAATAGAAAAATCATAAAATAATATACATTTTAAAAAGGAGAGAAATTCATGTTGTTGCTTTATTATATTTATTGTCTTACTGGATAATATTTAGCTAAATAAGGAACATTTGCAACAGTGAGATATATATTTCAAAAGATAAAACCTCATAATTACACAATTAAAACCGTTTGATTCACGTAGCTTAATAAAAAGAAAGAATAAACTCAAAATTACAAAGATATTACACACATAGGCTTGTATAGAAACAAGTATTTTAGAAATTATATAACCACATACCATAAAGTATGATAGTCTGTATATGAATAAAGACATTTGAATACGTAGGAAACCTAAGAGTATACATGACATCGAAACCTAATTTCAAAAGGAAATTACAGATATATCTCAGAAATCTCACAGATGCTAAGATTTTGAGATTTGCTTGTAATATGGCATTTAAGAATCATCATACCATGCATGACAGCTAATAAAGTGATTCAAATGATTTTTATGTTACAGTTTAGTAAGGGCCACATTTCTAAATTCTAAATGCAATCTCTCTCCAGTCTTCTTATAGTCATCTATGTCTCATTCTGATAACACCTTCAATATAAATATGTGGCAACTCACACAATGTTAATAATTTCAGCTAGAGAATAAAATGATTTTATTCGTTGAACAGAGTTCCCAGTATTTCCAAAGATGACGACAAACTGTTTAAAGAAATGTGTCAGAGAATTGTTAGGTTGATCCACAGGCCATCTGATTTCATTTACCTGCAATTGTAATCCTAGTACTGGAATAGCTGCGTTCTAAGCTATTAGAAGGAAATAAGTTGAGTCTTTCATTTTTATCAAAAACAAAGAATCTTTCAAGTCCTTGATATTTTCCAGTTATAGGCTTATTTCTGAGGGCTATTTCTTGTAACAACTAGGAAACAAAATATTCAACAAAATTAAGTTTATCTTATCAACACAAAACAAAACATTCATTCATTGAGCACCTATTATGTTCTTGGAATGGATTCTGCCCTCATCAAGTGAAAGTTCTAGTAGTGGGAATATAAATAATAACAAAATATATATACGGTAGGTTCTGAGAAATATAAAAACCATATTTACAGTAATTATCTGAAAGTTGCCATCAATCTAAGGAAGACAGAAGTTCATGAAACAATATAAAGTTTTCTTTTTCCTTTCTTTCCTTTATTCTCTTTCCTCAATGTCTTTGCACATACATTACTCTAGAAAACAGAATCTCTCCCATATGCTATGCTTCTGGACTAATGTCTTGGTCTATATATAAAATAATTTCAAAGGTGAAAGTAAGTATCAATTGGAATAAATCAAGTTCAACCATGGTCATAGACAAAATCATATTAACAAAATGTCCATCATAAAGCAAATATATAAGTAGGAAACTGAGGCAAAAGCGAGCTAAGTAACTTGAGAAGTTTATTATATAGCTAGAAACTAGCAGACCTAGGTTTTGAACATAGGCCTGGCTGATTTGCTGCCTAGGCTTATCCCATCACCCTATGAATTCATTGTTTTATATGCTTTCCTCCTCGGGGAGAATATAAATGGGATTTAAAAAATACATGAGTCTAGTAGGAAACAGACTAGAGATTCAGAAGTGAGAACTCTAGATGGCCTTAAAATATGATCAGAGTGTCCATCAGTATTGAAAAATTTCCTACTCGATCAAATTAATGCCCAAATTCAAATGTTCAAGGCAGTAACCAACACAGAGAAAATTGTAACTCTATTAAAATTTATAAGTCATATAAATGGTAAAAAATATACAACCTAGTTAGTGATCAATAAATTATCTCCTTCAAAGACAAGTCTAAGTCCATTCTACCCATGACAGGTTCACTGGCTCTCCCAGACACTGAAACCAATTTACAGAATCCCTTCAGCTCTAGTGAAGCACATATTTGGACTAGATAGTAATAGCAAATCTGGAAGGGTTTTTTTAAAGCCTTGATAGACAGATGAGAATAGTGAGAGAGTGTTTGTTTGTTTCCCCAAATTCACAAAGTTAACTATTAGTAATTTCAGAACCAGAATCAAGAGCCCCTGACTCGTCCACACTCTTCCCTGCTCCTGACCCTGCCTCACCGCTGCTGCTCTACAACTTGGTACTTAATTCCATAGGCGCTTCCACCATTATGAAGAACCCAAATTCTGAAAACTGAAGAGCAAAATGAACTGTCTTACACTCAATTTGGAAGTTAAGTAATGCCACTGCTAAAAATTGCCCCTCCTGCTTACTCTTGTATTTTCTACTGGAGCATAACAGAATTTTAAGTAGTTTCTGCTCAGGGAATGGCTTCTACAGGGGCAGGAGGAGAATAAAAACAGTTAATGTGCAGTCATTAGGGATGAAAAGGAAGTAGATTCTACCACTATTTATAAAGCACTGTGCTCTATGATGTAATCATTTACCATATTTTTTATAATAGTTCCATAAAGGATCAAGATATGATTAGAAGCTTTTCAGCATTCCAGTTTTAATTATGAAATACTTTGAATATGTAGATATATCAACACACATAATACACTTTGATCACACAATTTGATATCAGTAATTTAAAAGATTTGCTTCAGATTTCTATGCCAAATATGCACATATGTCTTTATAGAGAGAGCTAATTGTACTATTTCATTAAAGTTGACATATTCTATCCAAATAATGTTTTTTACTATTATTACATCTGAATGTGTCCATAAAATGTTACAATTGTCTAAAATGTTTCCAAAAATACTATCAGACTTGATTTACCCTTTCATATTTAATTAACATATTTTTGAGATGTATCCTTGTTAATAAAAGTAGTTCTAACTGCTACACTGCTTTCCATTAATATATGAACTACTACAGTATATGTATCTGAAGTTTTGCCAAATGCCTCTAATTAGGTTGTAGAAGACACTGTCTCCTGTAGGACAAAAGTCAGATAGGCTTACAACAAATATAAAAGAATTGGGTTTCCTATATTCAGGATTCCTCTCCTATGACACAGGACACTGAATGTGCAGGTGTCATCTAGCCCTCTTCATGATGCCCTGTGGCAATTGGAAAATTAGAGTTCTTGTTTGTTCTGTTTGTTGAAATTCAATCTATGACCATTTTCTTCATCAGGAGAGGGTAGAAGTAGCTCATCTGCAGTGGGGCTTTCTCTTTGGAATATTTTATTGCCTAAATTGTGGGAATTACTTTTTAGAAGAGATTGGGATTTACTTCTGCCAGATACATTTGGGTATAAATAGTATACCCAAATGTAACATTAATGTTAACTTTGTGGCTTGGAGATACCAAACCAGAAATGTATATTCAAACTTCAAACCTATGCTAAGTGAAAGCCCAAGATTTTTATTTTTCAAGTTATATTTTATTGACCTGGCCCAGAACCCCCACAGAAATCAGTTTATTTTCATTTCTTGCATCTGTGAATATGTACGAGGTATGACAAGTTTGCAAACTCATCCTAGACAAAGTG
The DNA here is from genome assembly GCF_057876585.1 of Rhinolophus sinicus. Taxonomy (NCBI): domain Eukaryota; kingdom Metazoa; phylum Chordata; class Mammalia; order Chiroptera; family Rhinolophidae; genus Rhinolophus; species Rhinolophus sinicus. Next base: position 34,693,810 of record NC_142517.1, read on the forward strand.
CTACATACCTCATTTCTGAATATTACTAAAGTCACCTTCGAAGTACTCCCCTTGGGTGCAGCTATGCACCGACACCAGCGCCTAATCCAACCTTTAAAGCAATTTGGGAACTCTTTTTCTGGAATGGTCATCAGAGCTATCGTCATATTACCCTTGATGTCCTGAATGTCACCAACATGTCTTCCTTTCAATATTTCCTTTATCTTCGGGTAAAGAAAGAAGCCATTGGGGGCCAGATCAGATGAGTAGGGAGGGTGTTTCAATACAGTTATTTGTTTATTGGCTATAAACTCCCTCACAGACAGTGCCGTGTGAGCTGGTGCATCGTCATGATTATTTCCGAAAAGTCCAGGTTATCGCCATAAATTATTGGCGAAAAGTTCAGGTTACCTAACATTTTCATGCAGCCTTTTCAGCACTTTCAAGTAGTGAATTGGTTAACTGTTTGTCCAGTTGGTACAAATTCATAATGAATAATCCCTCTGATATCAAAAAAGGTTAGCAACATCATTGCAACAGGTTCGCCAACTTAATTGTCAGACCCTGTATGTCTCCTGGTGAAGTCCTTCAGTGACTGAGCAAACTTTGAAGGATCTAAGGTTTTGCAGAGTCTCAGTTACAGTTTCTCACTTCAGAAAGGAATGAGAACTGTCATAAGGTGAGCACAGAAATCCAGTCCCCAAGCAAAAGTAGCAGCAGCTCAATATTTAGTCTTCAACTATTTTGGTCCCACCTTCAGTTTAGGCACATGGAGATTCATTTTGAATGACTTTAAAGGGTTGTTAAACATATGACTTCCCAATTTCCAAAGAATTTAACATTTGATTTTCCCAGTTTCCAAAGAGTTTATTGTTCACAGTCACGATTACTTAAGAATTTTAGCATGTAAAACAGATATTCAAATATTGTTTTAAAATTCGTCAATAATGCAATAATGAACTACTTTACCTTTTTTTCCCTCTGAGAAGAAACAAAAACGACACCTCTATTTCCTTATTAGCCTGAAGGAATTACCTTTAAAACCTATAATTTCATTAAGCCACAAAAACTGATTCTATCTATGTATCTGCCTTTATTTCATTTTAACCAGTGACTATAGAGTAAAAAAGCTAGAAAGAATTTATTATACTAATTTTTCATAATGACAAATTTTATTTAGAAAAGTAACAACACTCTTACTCTGGTGCGTGAGTGGACCTTAAAGTATGATTTGTTATAGAAACCATTTATTATAATGCCATTTACCATATTAGAATTTGCCCTGTAAGTCATTAACATTCTTTCCCTTACAAGTCAATCTTCAACTACCTCGTGATAATATAACGTAGCATATTTTAACTTCAATAAAAAGTAACAATTAAGAATATATTGTGTCAATATAAGATTTTCTTATAATGTTGCTTATAAATTTTTAATATAATAAACATAATAGAGATTTACCAGTGAGGACTTTGTAGTTTTTGAATCTTCAGAGTTTGTCCTCTCTTGCAGATCGCTAAATTCGACAAATTCATCAATGTCTTGAGATAATGTCTCCTTAATGTAAGGTGTTTCTAAATCAACACTTGGCAAAGAACCCTTGCTCGTAAGTGATATGCAGGAATCATCAGACTTTTGATTACTTTCCATATCTATACATTTCTCTTTGAAATGTCTTTCAAAAGAGCTGCTTTCTCCTAATTTTTCAACAGCAGGAGAATAAACCTCAGATTCCACAATGTTGTCGTATTTTACGTTTGAAGTCCCTGCTGTTGAAAACACACATTTATAAAAGTTAAATAAGTAAATTTAAACAAACAAATTGATTAATCTGTTGACAAACCAAATGTTCTGTGGTGTAAATAAACACTATATTATCAACATTTCTTTAGTGATTTCTCAGGGCTAAAATACTTTCACTACGCTTATGTTCAGAAATGATAATCATAATTTACGTATGCATTTAAACCTTAATGAGCTATGCTAATGGAAGGAGGAATGATTTTATTTCGTAATGAAATTTTAAAATCTATGTACATTTTTATTTAGCCTTTGGTTCAATTCCCACTTTCCTACATCCTCTCCCACTCAAGTTTTACAACAGCAATTTATGAGAAATAATGCGGAGGGAACCTGATTTCCACATGTTGCCTCTTTTTGTTGGCATGCCTACTGTTGAGGAGAGGGTCAAGGGAAATCTGCCAGATAAAATAGTAACAGATAGGGACACACACAATGATTAAGCTGGGACACCTGACTCTGAAGAGCTATAAAATAAGTAAGGTTATATTGGTCACCACCTCACTAAGTCTGCCTTTAATAAATCCCTTGGTTTAAGTCACTGGTCTCAACCTGGCTACACAATGGAATCATTGAACATAACTCTTTAAAATTGTCAGTGTATGGGCCAGACCCCAAACCAGATGCTGGGGGGAGGGACTCAAGCACTATGTGTAATTGCTGTTTGTTTGTTTGTTTGTTTGTTTCCCTCCACCAATTTCTCCAGGTGATTATAATGTACAGCTAGGGATGTGAAACATTGGTCTAGATTTTCTGAAGAAAAAAATTATTTAACAATTTTTGTATCACATTGATTTCCTTTTAAATAAAAATGTATACAAGTATACCATTATCCAGATTAAATACAGATTCATCTGATAATCCCTTATTCGCTTTCCAATATAAATAGCTTATCTCTATAAATAGACTATGTAAAATAGTAGAGTCTATGACTAAAATAATCTCCAGTAATGTAAATTCTGCTTTGCAGCCCAAAGGACTTACTTGTCGCAATCAAATGTTCATACAGCCTGGCAATTACACACAGTATTGAGAACTTCCACTTCCAACAACTATCACCTCTCAAATTGCACAAGTACTATGAGAAACACAATAGCATCCATGTCATCGAAATACTTTTATAAGAAAAACTTTATTAAGGCTCTTTAATATAGGGAAACTTCCACAATAATGCTGTGCTTTCTTTCTAAATGTCAATAGAAATTACCTGAATTTTTTGATTGGCACAAATAGATACAATTTTTTATACATAAATGTTCACAACTAACCTCTACAATATTTTTTCAAGGTTGCAAAATTCCATTAGGATCTATCACTGTTGAAAAGGTGACAAAACTGCCTTTTAATAATGTTTCAAGTGCGATGTAGAAAGTACAGGTATGATTTAATCTATTCATTGGAAGTCCTGTTAAGTTATAAAAATTAGATGTCTTGGTTCAACATTCAAAAATCAATCTAATCTGTCAAATCAATATGCTAAAGAAGAAAAATCACAGGGTCATATCAATAGATGCAGAAAAAGCATGACAAATTCCAACACCCATTTAAGACAAAAACTCTCAGAGAACTAGAAATAAAGGGACCTTCCTCAATTTGATAAGACTATTAGCAACAACAACAAACAACATATATTTCACATCATACTTCACAACGAGAAACTAGAAACTTTTCCCCTAAGATCAGGAACAAGGATAGGACGTCCCCTCTTACCACTCTTTTTCAACACCAAGCTAGAAGGTCTAACTAATGCAATAAAACAAGAAAAGAAAATTTTAAAGTATACAGATTGAGAAAAAAGAATTAAATCTGATTTTGTTCACAGATGACAGGATTGTCTACGTACAAAATCCAAAAGAATCGGGAAAAAAAAAATCCCATGTGGGTATATTTTTCAGCCAGTTTTCTTCTGAGTACCAAATTTTTTGGGTTTAAAATGAACAACATAATAGGCAAAAATTTTACATGCTGCATTACCTATTGTTTTTATTAAATTGCTAACGTTTTTTGTTAATAACATTAAACAACAAGAAAAAAGTTACCTTTTGAGTTATCTTCACAATAAGAAGAGCTGCTGCTCAGATGAAGATGTAAGAAATCTGCTTTTCCCTTAGTGAAAACATTATGTTGATAGATGTAATTTTCACACAGAAAAGTATTCTGATAATCATGAAACGTGTAACTTTCAGGTTTATGGACAAGTAAAAGAAAAGAGTTGAAAGAAATATGTTAAAAAGTCAAAAGTCCCACCTTATTAAAACAAGTATAGTAAAAGCTTAAGTTGGAATAGGGATATTCACATTAATATTTGTTTTAATATTGCTATGTACACATTCTAAACTACATGTAACTAAATAGTATTATTAATGTAAAGGAAATGGGTAACTGGATCAAATCTGATTAAACTACAAAATTTCAGTTGAAAGTTTCTTTTTAAAAATATTCTGAACTAAATTTGTTTCCATATATTCTTTCTTCCCCAAATCAATTTGTGGTATTCGTGTTTCATTTTTAAATGATGATTACTATATACAAGCACAGTTACAAACATTTTCTAGGAATTGAATAACATATTTAATAATACCTATATAGGTAAGCTCTATGTAGTAGCATCATAAAAACTCATGGATTATGCTTAACCAAAAATGCCATCTTGTATCATTTATAATTCTTTATGATCTTTCTTAGAAAATTAAAAGCTCTATGGGGCCCTCCAAACCAAAGATGCAAAACTATTGCCAAACTGTGATCAGTAACTTTCTGTGCCTTCTCTAATATCACATATGGAGGTCAAAGCAAAGATTTGTGGTAAGATCTATAAAAGAATCAGATTAGCGAGCAGAAATGCCATACATTTCCTTAGGGATATAGTAGTGGATATGAACCTCTTCTCTGCTGACTGGACGGTTGTCTCCTGCCTTCCGTCAAAATGACAAATGTCAGAAGACATTTGCGGCTGGTATGTAGGGTCTACGTGTCCAAACATGGGCTTTTCAGATCTGAGAACATTACTTAGGCCCATCACTGTTCTCAAATGCTGGCAGGGGCCTAACTCGATCTGAACATGTATGTATAAACAAATAATTGGTATAAAGGCTACTTAATAGGAACTTTATTCCGCTGTTTAGCCAATTTAATACTTTGTAGTCAAAACACTAAAATCTTAGCTAAAGTTTCAACAGCAAAGGCAACTTGGAGTAATTTTTAACATTACTAACAAATACAGCTAGATATTATTTTTCATTTGGAAATGACAAAATTCTACAAAAAGGTTGCAGAGTGAACCATTATAATTCATTTATTTAATTTATCACACAGTAAAATCTACCTAGGAAGTAACCAATAGTTTGGAAGCTCTTTTTGTCTCTCAAACTAATCATTAATATACTTATTTTATCTAGTATTCACAGCAAACTAAAGTGAGAAAAATTCAAAGAGTATCTTTGGAGAAAAGAAGACAGATCATATGAAATGTATCAGCCTTGGTCAGCCATTTCAAGTAATAACAATTCCTAAATTCAGAAGCATCTATTAAATAACGCAGATATTAGGTTAAGAGTATAAACATATCATTATGGACAGTTTTCTAATTATTGAAGGTTGACAAATATTAGTATTGTACACAAATTTAAACATAGTTTTAGTAAAATATACTGTGATATTAAAGTCAATTGTTTTTACATCATGAATTTCTCATTTAAGAGGTGGTTGATTTTTTAATAAGTAGTGAAATGAATTAGAAAGAGCTTACCTTTGTTGACTGTCTGCATCAGCTAACTCAACTTTGTAAGGCACGACATTTCCTGGTTCTTCAAATTCCACATCATGAGTCTTATTAAATGCATGTTACATAATATTAGTATGTTTAATAAATGTGATATATATTAACCAGCTAACTTATGAGTAAGATTCAGAAAATTTTCTTTCTACAAATAATGTCATGAGCTCTCTGAATATACATCATAAAACATGAGTTCTAGGAGAACCCAACAAATTCAACAGATATTTGTTGAAAGCATTTGCTCTTTCAGTTATTTTATCACTACTATCACACCCAGAACCAACAATAGCAACTTATGTTTATTATTTTGTAACTACTAAGTGCCAAGTAGATTAGTGACAAAGATGTTTTTAGTTCTCTGGCTAGCATATTATAAACTTAGTCTATGCATCAACAATTTAAGAACAAGCGTATACACCTATAGTATATGCATGCGTATGTGTATTTATTTGTTCAATAGCTTAAATTTATTCAGAAGAAAATGTTACTTGGTATTAATAGCAAAAGCTATTAACCTAAAGAAGAAATTAGTATTTAAAGAGGTACTTCCCAGATTCTAGTATTTTTGTTTGACCATCACAGTAATATAAAGATTGAGGATAAGTGGTATGTATATTCAGCTAGTAGATGACTAGAAAGTCAGAAATACACTGAGTTTGTCACAACTTAAACTTTCAGCTCGGAGCTCAAGCTCTGACTGGCTCTAGCTTTAGCTGATTCTACTTATTGTATTCTGGAGGTCTGTATTCAAGTTATTATTATACTAAATCCCTTAAATTCACACTATGTTTCCTTTAAATTAAAATAATATTAAATGACATTCAAAAATCAAATGTATAAAAATTTTATTAAATAGATACCATAGGAGACTAATCTTTGTTTAAAAGCCTGATAACATAGACAACTAAATAAACACTAAACTGTATTTCTATAGGTTAAAAGAGTCAAATGTCTTTTCATCTCCCATAATACATGCTTCAAAAAAAAAAAAATGACATGATATCAATTCAGAAATTTACTGCTACATTACAATAATACTGTTTATTACTATCAGTATCTTTAATTTAAACACTTGTAAGTTTCCTATTAAATGTATGATGGCAGAGGGGTAGTAGACTTGGGGGGTTTATCACTTTGTGAGGGGTATAAATGTCTAATCATTATGTTGTTTAGTACACCAGAAACTGAAAAAAAATAAATAAATAAAACTATTTTGAATTATGAAAGAAATCTTATTCAAAATAATACATAGTTGTAACTATATATTATAAATTTTCTATTTGTTAAAACAATTTGAGTGGTCATTATGCACTTACATCATCCAGTTCAACTATTTTTAGAGATGGTTCAGGTTTCTCTGTGCTTAATTCTTCTACTGGCAGAAAAAGAGCTGGGTGTTGTACTTTGGTCTCCTCAACTAGAAAATAAAATTAGAAAATAATTTCACCAAAGAATATAACTTACCTAATAATTTCCTATCTTCAAATAAATAGCCAACAATAAAATAATAATGTCCTCTTTTGCACCCAAACAAATGTATAAATGCTATCAATTTCCCTAGTTCAAGTAAAATACACATTTTCTTAACATTGAATTTTTAGATAAAACTATTTAAATTAAGGCACAATAAATCTAGAAAAGGGGAAGAAGTGTGTGTATGATATTGATCTGGAGATACAAGATGCATAGTCCAATTGATAATGATACAGTAAAGATAACAAAAAGAAGATGTTGGTTAATTTTTGGTGTATATAATTTGAAATCATAAATTTGAAAATATCTAATCAAGGCTGAACTAACCATTACTAACTTCATCATTTTCATGCTGAGAACATGGTGACTCACTAGCAGTTGTACACTGAGGTATGAATATATCTGGTAGGATGTTTCGAAGTTGCTCCTGTGGTGTTCTACAAAACAAGAAAGAATCAATTAAAAGACTAACACACATTATCTAAAACTTCCCAGACAAGATCTTGATTTATGTCACAAATAGGTAACTCTACAAAATTAATAATAAAACCATAGCTGTACCTCTAATTCATGGAAGAAAAGTATGATTACATAACAGAATCTTAACCTACTTAAACAATTGTGTAAATCAAATTAACATCACACAGACTTTTAAATTGCATATCCCACTGTTGTTGTTTTTTTCATTTAGGATGAAAAATGAAGTTATGATAGAAGTTAGTGTTTTTGCAAAAGACATACAAAGTCCATTAAACATAGCACACTATTTAGAAAGCAAATTTATGAATGTGCGTTTTGTCTCACAGCTTTGGCATTATCTAAGGGAGCATGAAGACATTTTTTTAAACTTCCGACAAGCCAGTAGGGTGATAATATAGGCTCCCATGATATGAATGTAACTGTGGTATCTATCACCCAGTTAACAATGAACTTTAATATGGCCCATCTCATATGGAAGGCAATGAAGCAGAGGGATTCTCAGAGGCCAAGACTGTTCCTCCAGTTCTAGAGGGTATTCCCAAATCACTGGGGAGATGGTCACTTTTTAACCATAAATAAAAGTGTTTTATTAAATAAATACTATAATAAATAAAGAAGAGCTATAGCTCTTCTAAATCATGCAAGCTCACGAGGTCCCCATATGAAAAGCAGGGCCTTCTAAATGATACTAGTAACTAACATCAATAAAAAACTTAAAATATACCAGGCTCTGTTCTAATTTGGGGCATTAAATCTTAATAGTTGCATTAAATAGGAATCGGTATTAATTTTATAGATGAGGAAATTGAAGCACAAAGTTAATCAACTATTTCAAAGTCATTCAGGTAGTAAATGCAGAAGAAGAATTTGAACCCAAGGTGTCTCTCCCCAAGTCCATGTTTATGCCATTACTCTATATTGCCTCTCGCAATTTGTAAAGGTACTAAACATTTGATACTGTCCTAGCAATCTATGGCTATGTGTATTTTCCCAGTATATGCAATGTATATATCGGAACACTCCAAAATATTTATATTTTATTCATCTTTGTGCCTTACCAAATTGGATAAGGATGCCATCTTACATTCCATAATTTAATTAAGTGATGGAAAATATTGAAGAGTAAATACCAAAGACAAATTGGCACCTGATAACCAGGAATCTCTTTCCAGTTTAATAGGGATATACTGTACTAAAAATCAATCATAGATACACATAAACGTACTACCGTGTTTCCCCAAAAATAAGACCTAGCCGACAATCAGCCCTAATGCATCTTTTGGAGCAAAATTTAATATAAGATCCGGTATTATATTATATTATATTATATTATATTATATTATATTATATTATTAGTATAGTATAGTACAAGACCCAGTCTTATAGTAAAATAAGACCAGGTCTTACATTAATTTTTGCTCCAAAAGATGCATTAGAGCTGATTGTCCGACTAGATCTTATTTTGGGGGAGACAGGTTATCATACAAATACTTTTCATGAAGTGAAAACTTACCTAATTTGATGAGTAAAGTCCTGAATCAAAGACTTATAGAGTTTAGAAAATAAAGTATTAGAGCTAAAGGAGCCCTATAAATTATCTATTGTAAACTCAATATTTTGCCAATGAGAAAATGTGGATCAAGAGATTTAAGGGATTTGTCCATTGACAAACAACTAATTAGTCAATAAACTAAGTCTTCATTCTGGATATTGGGAGCTCGGCATCAATGCTTTGTTAAAAAATCATGCCACATAAATAAAGGATGAGATACCTTTTAGAATAGTGTTACCTCACCAGATTTTCATCAAATTTTAAATAAACATTTAGAACATTTCATTGAGGAAACTTGTTATAGTGGTTATAAAAATATTCTATGAATCAGTGTTAGGCTGTTTGCATCAGAATCACCAGGGAAGATATTTTTTGAAAAGCCAATCCATCCTTTAATAAGCTGATTTTTACATCTGTCTGGTGCTGGGTTGAAAAATCAGTATTCTAAAAACTTGCCCCGGGTGCTTCTGATGATCAGCTAGAACTGGGAATTAAATGTAATGAAATAGTAGGAAAATTAGAGTGGGAATACCAACTAATTGCTAATATTCACCTTAAAGTATTCAGTATCCAAATTGTATGCTCTCTTTCACAAAACTTTCCTAGCATTTAATAGATCTACTGGAGATATTAAGATGGCTATTCAGATCTATCAATACTTATGTGTTGGTTGCATGTAAAATACGAAAAATGTTACTATATCCAAATCAGAAAAGAAACATAAAAACAAAACAAAATACAACATATATTTGCAAGCCTATTATAAAACATGACAATTATAGTAAAAAATAAAGTCTTAACCCTAACCAATGTTGTCAACATAGGAAAGTTTTCAGAAGCACAGCATCACAAATGTTGTAATTGATTTACAACCACAAACTTGTAAATTGCAAATGGATTGCCCTACACCAGCACCTATAATTAAAACATAAAGAATTAAGTCCAAAAACGATTACTGTTAAAAAATAACTGTGTAAATAAGATCCTGGAGAATATGTTCAATAACCATTATCCTAAGGAAATTTGCCAACATTAAGAATTCAGTGTAGCTCAGGACTTCATGGGCTCACGACTAAAGCCTTTTGTATGTGTCCAAGCACAAATGATGGTGATCATTTAATAACAAAATTGTGCTTCTTTGATGGCATAAGAAACTCAATGTGAAAGATGTGGAAAGGTAGCCACCAAAAAAGCTAAGTGACCTTGAGATTACTTTTATGTATTAATTCCTAAATTAGAAAGAGGTCATAACAGGTACATACTACTGAGTTTCACATCTGAAGGGCTGTTAAGGGCATCGTATTTTAAACGAGATATAGACAACATAAACAGTAGTTACATAGGAACAACCAGAATAGAATATGAATGAACTCAAAACCCTGCCACATAAACTAAGTGGTATACAACTACACACCTATTAAAATGACTATCAAAAGAAAAAGGAAAAAAAAAAATGAAAATACCAGGCAATGACAAGAATGGAAAACAACTGGAACTCTCATAGACTGCAGGAAGGAATGCAAAACTATACAGTCCCTTTGGAATACATTTTGGCAGTTTCTCATAAAGATAAACATACATTCACCATACAACATAACCATCCCATTCCGAGGTTTTTATTTACCCAGGGAATTAAAAACTTATATTCAAATAAAAACCTATATGCAAATATTTATAACAGATTTAGTCATAATTACAAAAAACTAAAAATCGGCAGGATAGTCTTCAACAGATGAAAAGATAAACTGTACATTACGATGATAAAATGCTACTCTACAATAAAAATGAACGGATTTTGATTCATTCAAGAATATGCATGTGGGTAGCCAGTTAGCTGAGCTGGTTAGAGCGTGGTGCTGATGACATCAAGGTTGCCAGTTCGATTCCTGCATGGGCCACTGTGAGCTCTGACCTCCTTGGGGGGGGGGGGAACATATATATATACATATATATATATATATATATATATATATATATATATATATATATACATATATATATATATACATAAATGCATTTAGCTAAATGAAGGACAAAAACAGCTACATATTGTATGATTTCATGTACATGACATTCAGAAAAAGACAAATGTATAGGATAGAAACAGACCAATGATTGCCATGGGTTGGGAAGAAGCATTGACCACAGTGAGGAAGTACGAAGGAATTGTAGGATGAAGGATCTGTGATGTTTGGTACTATGGTAACCATGACTCTAGATATTCATAAAAACCTATGGAACTGTACACAAGTTTATGCTAGTGAAATTTTCTTAAAATACTCAATGAATGATAGAACCATTCTAAAGGAGATGGGAAAGAAATCAGTGTCGTGGCCTAAGCAAATTTGGAAAACAAGGTTTTGACTGGATACAGTAGGCTAAAGATAAAAAGTGCTGTACACAAACAATGTACTCTAGTTGGTAAATTTGTTTCTCACAGTGATACTACTTAGTAACTCAGAAACTACTATATATATATATATATATATATATATATATATATATATATATATATAACTAAAGTTAACAAAATAATAACTATATCATAGATGATGAGAGCCAGGATTCTCACTGTAGATGAAAGAAACTACACATAAGAAAAGGGAGAATGTTAATGAACTGCATGATGCTGGTTTGGAGTTGAAGGTATGAGTGTGAACTAATGTTTACTTTAATAGACATCCAGGTAGATAGGCACAGAACTAAATCATATATCATATATATATATATATATATATATATATATATATATATATATATACTTTTTTTTTTCATAGATGTTCTGAGAAGATCCAGGATCTGTAACACCTGAGTAGCAATGAGCACAGTTGGAGTCCAGATCTTGGTTACTGATTACCATTCTCCAAGAAAGGAATCATGATTCCTAGGAGGAATGATTCTTGGGCTAGGACAGGGAAATTCCTCTTGGGTGGCATAAAAACGAGCGGTTTTCAAACCAAACTAACCAACAAGCAAAAAAGAAAAAGGAAGGAAGGAAGGAAGGAAGGAAGGAAGGAAGGAAGGAAGGAAGGAAGGAAGGAAGGAAGGAAGGAAGGAAGGAAGAGAACATGTTGAAAAAAGAGAGGGGTCAACCTGAAAGAGCTCTCAGTGGTCAAAACAGAAACTATTTGAGTCACAAAATAAATAAAAATGGTTTTGTATATTAATCCAAAAAATGAATATTCATGAGCCCATATAAGAAAACAAATGAATAAATGGAAATTCTTCCTTGAAGAACTTGAATTAATAAATACAGAAGGAATGAAGGAAATAGAAAATTATTAATAAAGCAGCAGAGTAATAGCTGCTGCAGGCAAAACCCACTGATAAATGCTAAAATTAGTAGACGCTAATGTAAAGAAAAACAGGATTTTTCATCATCTCAAAGAATCTTCCCTAAAACATGTATTAATTACTATGATGTGAATGTTTGTGTCCCCCCAAAATCCATGGGTTGAACTATTAACACCTAGTGTGATGGTACTAAGAGGTGGGGCTTTGGGGAGGTAACTATGTCATGAAAGCAGAACTCTCATGTGGGGCTAGTATTCTTATATAAGAAGCCTGCCATGTGGGGCATAGTGGAAAAATGGCCACCTGTGAACCAGAAAAAGTGGCTGCCGCCAGACTAAATTTGCCAGTTTCTTGATCTTGGACTTTCCAACCACTAGAACTCTGAGTAATAAATGCATGTTGTTTATAAGCTACCCAGTCTGTGGTATTCTGTGATAATATCCCAAATGGACAAGGACAGAAATTGGTACCAGAAGTATGGTACTGCTGAAACAAATACCTAAAAGTGAGGAAGCAGCTTTGGAACTTGGTAATAAGTAGAAGAGGTTTGAAGTCCATGCTAGAAAAAGGCTACATTGCTAAATGGACCTTTAAAGACAATTCTGGTGAGGGCCCAGAAAGACGAGACCTGTAGAAAAAGCCTCAATCTTCTTAGAAAATACCTAAGTAATCCTGAATAGACTGTCTGGAAATATGGATGGTAAATGCCATTCTGACGAGGTCTCAGATGGAAATGAGGAACATGTTATTAGACAATAGAGGAAAGGCAATCTTTGTTAATAAATTGGCAAAGAACTTGGCAGAATAGTGTTTCTGTCCTGGTGTTTTGTGGAAGGTAGAATTTGTGAGTGTTGAAATTACATATATGGCTGAGACAATTTTTAAGCAAAGTGTTGAGGAAGAGTTCTGGTTTCTCTTTACTGCTCATAGTAAAATGTAAGAAGAGAGAAACTACTTAAAGACATAATTACTAATCAAAAGAGAATCATACTTTAAAATTTGGAACATTCTCAACCTATTCATATTGAAAAAAATGAGAGAGCCTATCCAGGAAGTATATGGCCAAAGGATCACCTGATAGGGCGGTTAGTCAGCCATCTAAACAAAAGCCAGGACCTATTGTTCAAGACAGTGGAAGACTGACCCCATAGGCAATTCAGAAGTCATTAGGACTGCCTTCCCATCACTGACCTCCAGGCCACTGCAGAGAGCACTCACTAGGACAATGCCCAGGGAGACTGTGAGAAGAAGGCTGTCCCTGTGACCTCAGACTGGAAGAGCAACACAATTCCAACACAGGGGAGTAATAGGCATGCGACCCAGCACAGAGCCACCATAGGAATGGGGCAGAGCCACCCAGAGCCTTGGGGACCCAACCCCTGCCCAGCAAAACTACGGGGGCAGGGATGTAACCTCAGTGCGTCCAGAAGGTGAGACCCCTGCTCTAGTGTGCCGAGAAGGTGTGACCTCCATCCTAGTGGGTCTGGAGGGCAGAGCACTGACAAAGAGGATCATTCTCAAGGTTTAAGAGCTAATACAATTTGCCTTGTTAGGTTTCAGACTGGCTTGGGACCTGTTATTTCTTTCTTCTTTCCTACTTCTCCCTTTTAGAATGGGAATATGTACCCTATGCCCATGCCACCATTGTATTTTGAAAACACATTCCATGTTTGATTTCACAAGTTCACAGAATTTGCCTCAGAATTAGTTATTTAGTTATACATTGAGTCTCACGCATATCTGATTTAGATGATACTTATGTAAGAATTTAGACTTCAGACTTTTAAGTTGATGCTGGAATGAGGTAAGACTTTGGGGGATATTTAGATAGAATGAACATATCTTGCATGTGGGTAGGACATGACCTTGGGGGAGCCAGGGGCAGAAAGCTCTGTTCTGAATGTTTGTGTTCCCATAAAATTCATGTTGAAATCCTAACCCACAATGTGATGGTATTAGGAGGTAGGGGGCCTGTGGGAGGTGATTATATCATGAACATAGAGTCCTCATGAATGGGATTAGGGCCCTTATAAAAATGAGACCCAAGAAAGACCTCTTTGCCCCTTCCGCATGTGAGGACACAGTGAGAAGCTGACCATCTATGAACCAGGAAGCTGGTTCTCTCTAGACACTGAATCTGCTGGCACCTTTATCTTGACGTCCCAGCCTTAAGAACTGTGAAAAATAAATGTTGTTTATTAATACTTAATGTTAAACTTTTAACCAATGCATGAAATGGTGCATCTAATGATAATAGTCTTTGAATAAAATATATTTGAATACTATTAATAAAATTATAAAATTAAAAGTAATTAACTTAAAAGTAGGTTCTGAAAAGTATAGCCTCAAAAGTTTATGCTAATGTAAAAAATCTGAGAGCAATACCTTTTCAAAGTAACCTTTCATTTATTTTGCTATTATTCTTAAATTCTAGACCATATTTGTGCCTTTTTCCCACATATACATTTCCATTTATCAAGGAAAACTCTAACTTAATGATGCATTATATATATTACTATAATTAAAATTCTCATTAGAACAGTAGAAGCTTCATGAAGATTTAATATGGCTTTAAAATTATTTATGTAAATTGAAGCTCACATAAAATTGCTACAAAAAAGCATGTCACACAAGCAAAAAACATAAATAGTTTTTATATTTCTTGTTAATAATACAAAACTCAGGAAATACCTTCTGTGTTTTTTAAGCCATAATTTTTCCATATAGGATATACTGTCTTCTTTAAATTCAATAGTAAGTGGTTCTCTCCAAATTTTCAGATTAGTTTGTACTTCACATTCTTCCAATGAGTCTATAAAAATAAACATAACATGCAAAATTAATGTGCCCTAGTCTGTAAATTACCACAACTTCTCTCAAGATATAGAACTCATCATTTTTGAGGCAAATATGCTTGGATATTTACCTATATAATCAACAGTTCTAGTCTTAAATAATGTAAAAGTGTTAAATATTGGTGATTTATTAAATGACTGTATAGAAAGTTTTCTTCAATAATCCCTTGAAATGAAAGAATCTAATGAATCACAAGGTTTTTTAAAGCAACTAATTCTTTTAAATGCTAACTATAAGTACAAATACATTAATTATAGATTCTATAAATACACAGACACATAAAGGTATGGATTATAGCTACTAATAATAATATTTACACATTATGCAGCACAGAAAATAAATAATTCAGAATAGCACTCAGAAGAGACTACTGCCCTCATACATGGCAATTTCCTTCCAGATGCTTAAGATGTTCCTGAAGTACTACTCAATTAAAACCACTATTCAGAGATATTTAAAACTGGTGGAGACTGCTGGGAGAGAAAGCAGTGTAAATCCATGGTTACTGGTCTCTCTAGCCTCCTAGATATCATCCCTCTCTCCAAACTGGCCATTATGGTGGGAAAATGTTGGAGGGGGAAAATGTTGGAAAAGGAAAAAATGGAAGTAGTAAAGATGGGAAAAGTATTTTTATAGTCTCTGAAACTAGAGATTAGTCCCAGCCTCATACTGTAGCCTTTAATGAATAGTTTCCAGAAACTGTGAAACACGAGCAACAGAAATAAACCAAAAGAATGTAAGTCACCCCAGTGCTATTCTTTCCAAAGAGAACAGAATGTTGAAGAAAGCAGTTGAGGAAGTTCTTAGAAACACCACCAGAATGTATTAAATTGAAAGAGCAGGAGATAAGACAATAACAGCAAGTCATGGGGAAAAGGAGATCCTTCCACTGTAAGACCCCCTTTCCATTACAAACCCAAATATTTCTTGACAAGAAAGCTGAAAGAAAAAATGAGGATCACTTTTTATTTTAATTTTTCTGTATAGGTTATAGAGAAGGGCCACTGTGCTTGATAACCCCCAAATCTAGACAGGGGATGAAGAGGAAGGAGGTAGAGCAGCTGGACTGTGATTCACTCTTCTCCCATTACCAATGGCTTATTCCCAGGACATAAAAAATGGTAGATGACCTGGGTTCATTTCCTTGTGAATATGTTAACAAATGGATCTATCGGCAAATAGGTCAATGATATTTGCTAAAGGAAGAATCTTTAGCTACATAATGAATTTATCAAGATAGTCCTTGTTTGGAATTCCTTATAGAATTGCTAGAATACATGGATTTATGAGGCACGTCTCCCTGAAAAAAATGCCATGTAAGCTATGCAACTTAGGTTTCGGTTTGCTCCCTTGTTTCAGTTTACTGGCTACTTTTGGTGAGAATTTGTGTGAGATGCTCCATTGTTCATACAGATGGGATGGTGGGTATTTTCCTTAATAGACAGCACAAAGTCTTAAGGTGAAAATGTGCCTGAGACATCTGAGGAGCAAGAAGCCAACATGGCTGGAACAGAACAAGCAAGGGGGAGGGTAACAGGAGTTGAGATCAAAGAGATCACAGACTTTAGATTACTGGGAACCTTCTAGGCCATTGTAAGTACTTTCCTTTTGCACTGAAGGAAATGAGACTTTAGAGAACACTAAAATGAATTTAAGTTAGAAATCAATAACAAATATCTAGAAATTCAAAACACATTACTAAGCTAAATAGACAAGAAACGTGAAAATATCATTTGCAATGATGTGCACAAATTAGATGTATCATTTTATCTCTATCAGACTAGCAATTTTTTCTTTTTCTTTCAAATTATTATTATTATTATTTTGTTACTTTCAGGTGTACAAAAACAATGCAATAATTAGACACTTCACCCTTCACAAAGACCAGCAAAAATTTAAAAATCTGACAATTTAAGTGTTGGTGATAATGGGAAGCAACCAAATCTCTTACACAGTGCAGGTGGGAGTGTAAACTGATACAAATAATTTGATAAATAATTCAGCTCTATTTAGTATAGTTGAAGATATGTACACCCTATGACCCAGCTATTCCACTCCCAGGAATAGACATCCTAGAAATGCGTACATGTGTTCCAGGAGACCTGCACAAGAATATCCATAAGAGCATGGGTTGTAATGGAAAAAATGATAATTGACCCAAATAACCATTGACATTTCAACAGGTAAATTAGTGCTATATTCATATAAGAAGACTATTAAGCAGTGAAAAAGAATGAAATACAACTATGCAAATCTTCATGGGTAAATATCAGTAAATAATATCGAGGGAAATGAGTTGCAAAAGAATACATGTACTACTTTTCCACTTACATAATGTTCAAATACATTATGTTGTTTAGAGATACACATATGCAGTAAACTAATAGAAAACCAAGGGAATGAAAAAATACAAAATTCAGGCTAATGATCATCTCTTAGAAAGAAGGGAAGAAGGGAGAAAACAGATGCTTACTGTTTTATTTTTCTTCATAAGCTATGCAAATTTTATAAATGTTCTTTGGGATCTACTTAATATCTTAGGACAAGAAAATATTTACAAGCATATTCATATAATACACACATACAAATTTTATATATATATATATATATATATATATATATATATATATATATATATCAAATTACTTAACTCTGGGTCAAAAAGAATCACATATTATATCAACAAAACTCCTCATCTTAATGATTTCTCCACAGCAACAACACTGTTAACCTCCCTTCTTTATTTAAAAAATACTATCCTTCATGGTTTTTATGATAATACACTTTAAGAACTTCCCACCTACATATATGCCAATCTTCTCTGCAGGTTTTCCTTTCCAGGCCATTAAATGTAATTCCTCACTAGCTTGTTATATTCTCCCTAACTAGAATATTCTCCCTTGTTCTCTAAGGGCCAGGCACACCCATCTACCTTCAGCCCCATTAACACAATATATTCCCCTCCATCATAGAGCTTTGGCACATGATATTTTCTGTCCCCACTCTCCAACTAATTATCTGGACCTTAACTCAAATCTTGGTTTCTTAGAACAATTTTTCTGATCATCTGTATCTCAGAGTCCTGACAAGAAAAAGAAAACTTAAAGTGGTAATTTGAAGAAGGTCAAATGAAAGGACTCACATATAATCATGCATTAGGGTTAATGGAATAAGTGATATTGCATCACCAAGAGACTAAAAATAGTGGAAAACTATTACCAACCCTCAGCTTGAGAGGACAAAATACGAGAATTGTTGGAAGAAGTCTCTGAAAGTGACAGCTGGGTAGAGTTCATCTCAGTGATGCTAAGAACACAGGTAGAAAATGCAGTCACTGCAAAATCTCAGCACATCAAGGAGAGGGAGAGTAAATACCTCTACCTCTTTCTTGACATGCTTCAATGTCCTGTTAGTGTCTCCAGTTGGCCAAACATAACCAGACGCCAGAGAACAGGGAATTCCAAGTGATGCAGTCCCTAACCCTCTAGAGGTCAACCTCTAGGGGCACAGAATAGGGCAGAAATGGAAGACGATGGATCTGGAGAGACAGGGTCTACTTATTTTGCATCTAAACAACCATTTCTCTCTCTCTCTCTCTCTCTCTCTCTCTCTCTCTCTCTCTCTCTCTCTCTCAAAATGAAAGAAAAGAAAGAAACTCTTGTCCAAAGCACAGAGAAAACAAACACAAAATACAAAGACCTATAAGCACTTTGTATCATAGAGAGATTTTGACTTAGTGACTCTCTCAAGTGAAACCTAAATTAAAATGCAAGATATCAGTAGTACACATCATATAAGGTAGCAGGAAAAAGAAAGGAGAAAAAAAATTACTCAACATAAAATATAGCTGCTATGGTCTGTGTTGTTGTAGCTGGTTTTGAAGCTTAAGTTGAGTTAATTACCACTGTTTCCTTCTTTCACAATCCGTTCCATGCTCACATTACTGTCTGCTAACACCTCTTTACTTGGCAGAGTCACTCAAATCATCGTTTCCAAAGGATCCAAGACCATATAAGCCCTTTTTTCATTAGGTTGTCACATTTTCCTAATGAACAATATTACTGAACACAGAAAAATTAATGTGTGCCATTGAATGGTTTCCAGATGAAGTCTATCTTTTCGTCATTGCACAATAATAATTGATTTTTTTTTTTTTTTTTGGTTCTTGTACTCAACCAACATGACTATATAGTGACCCTTGACTATTAACTTAGGGCTGATGAGCCTCAAAATGCCAGCGGGTAGTCTTAACTTCTTATTTAATGGAAGCAAAACTGGAGTGTCATGTAATATACAGCACCCAATTGGAAAAGCACCCCAACTTCACAAGATGTCTTTTCTCAACTGGAACCCATACCAGACCTTTGGCAACCATTCAACAAAACTATAAGGTTGGCTGCATCTGGATAACACTGCCTATATTAAGCTCAGTGAATTCCATGGGTATGAGCCTACTGTTATACTTCATAATAAAATGAGTGTCTTGATCTAAGACAATGTTGTGTGAGATACCATGGTGTTAAATAAGGCTTCTGCTGGCAGGCACACCACCGGCAGAGAAGACAAATCCATATCTGAAATATGTGGCTTTTCCCTTGAGGGCAAATTACTGTCCCACTTGTGATAGAAAGTGTTCAGTATAATCATCCTATAACGGATATTCCCTGATCACTAAATACTCTTAGCATCATGCCATCAATCTAATGGGCAAGCAGTTATCTTCTGTGCAATATCAAGACCATCAAGGTCCTTTTGGACTACATAATGTTACAAAGGAGGAGAGTTAATGTAAGTCTGGAGTGAAATTATGAAGGTATACTGTTATCCCTGTCACATCAATTCAAACTATTTCTGATTATTTTTATTGTCGGAAATAGCAAAGGCTGTATTTGATAGGTCAAGGATCAGCACACCATAGCCCACAGGCCAAATCTGGTCTACTACCTGTTTTGTCATGGCCTTCAAGCTAAGAGTGTTTTTTTTTTTTTTTTTTTTTTTTAACATATTTTTAATGGTTAAAAAAAATCAAAAGAAGAATATACATTATGACATGCAAAAATTATATGAAATTCAAATATCAGTGTCCATGTATAAAGTTTTAATGGAACATAGCCACACTCATTTGTTTATGTATCGTCTATGAGTGCTTTCATGTTACAGTGGCAGAGTTGACTACTACTGAATGGCCCTCAAAGCCTAACATATTTACTATCTGGCCCTTTACAGAAAATGTTTACCAACCCATGCAGTAGGCCAACAGCCTCCCACCCAGCCACAGAGAATGTGTTGGCTTTCTGCAGTACAGACACTTCATCCAGAAAAGCAACTGTGATTGACATCATCATCATTGATCAAGTTTACTATAACCTATAGTCATTCTCCAAGACCACTGGCTTTTGCAGCAACTAGGCAAGCTAAATGGAAATATAATAAAAACAGTATTCTTGCATCTTTTAAGTCTTTGATGTTGGTATCGATTTCTCTAATCCACAGAAATGTGGTATTGCTTATGGAATGCTATTTTAGCATGGAAGTTGGTAGGAGAGGGCGACCATTATAGGGTCTTTTACCAATATAGTACCTTCGTGACAAAGGTCAGATTACCAACATAGGAATTCTACCTGCTACTACGTATGTTCATTCCCAATATATATTAGGATTGGGAAAATAACCACATAATGGTCTCATAGTACGAATGCATTCACTATGAAACAGAATCCAAACAGGATACTATCTATCACATCACTTCCATAAATTCCTGAGACTAACTGGTGGACTATAGTGGTGCTTAGGGTCTCCAAGGATAAGTATCAGTTCAGAGCCAGAATCTACTAACCCTTCCAAAGGTGTGTTGCCTCTCTTCATTGCATGCTTACCCTGGGAAATAGCCATAAGTTCTGTAGTAAAGGCTTGAAGGAAGATACATAGTGTACTCTTATGGCCACACTACAAAATCCTATGAAAGGACTCAGCCTCTATTTCAATTAAGGGGCTCCAGATCTGTGTATTGGTTTAGGTCTGGAAACTTTATAAAAACTCTGAATCTCTAATATAGTGGTTCAAGTTGGGTCTATGCCTATCAGATAAAAAAAGGAGACTGTACAATTTTTTCATTCATGGGTATCCCAATTAGCATCACAGATCTCTATGACTTGAAGTATTTTCATTATGACTCTTCCCTGCCACTTATTTTGGTAATTTTTCCACCATAACTTTGATGATCAGAGGCCAACACCTGGCCTCTACCATTTCAGGTTGCCACGATTTCTTTGAAATCAGGCAGTTCAATTCCATTAAAGCATCTCCACCCACAATCATCTTCCGCCACAGTAAACCTTTTTCAGGATTCTGGTGCTCAATACCTCGGTGATGAGAGGGTCCTCTAGGCCTTTATAGAGGGTACACATAAAGGATGAATGAGTAGGCTGCACACTATTAGTTCCAACATTCCTATCTTTCAGAGCCTTCAAACTTCTTCCCTAACAAAATGTCAGGGAACTTGCAGTATCTCTATGTTATTAACAGCAAAATCAAATCCAGGCTTCAATTAACCAAACTGGCAGATTGTTAATACCGTTCCTAAAGTGTTTGAGCCAACACATGAAACCCTGTGTGTTGTATAAGTACATCTATATTGATAAATTCAACCTGATCTAATCTTATATTTTATCTTTCTTAATCTAACACTCTTAAAAATCAATTCCCCCATGTGTTTCACAGACATGTGATACAAATTGACAGGATACTGCTATTTCTTCAGTGCATGGTAATTTTCACTTGGTGTAGGTATTGCACCTCTCCATCCAGCTTAAACTGATCATGTGATCAATTCTTTGACCTCCATTTAACTATAAGTTCCAGAATAGATTGTGACTGCTTTTGCACATCACTTTCCCACACAGCACTTAATAGGTACTCATTATTTGTTAAAAGAATGACTATCTAGTTTTATATCCCAATATTGTCAAAAAATAAGTACTAAATATATTTACAAAAAAATTAAAATAGCCAATATTATTTCACAAGTGAATGGTGAAAAGCCAGCTAAAAATGATAAACATTTATTATCCACCAAATAAATCAGCTAAAGTTAAAAAATTAGAAAGTGTAGGGGAATCGTCACCTTACATACTTCTAGTGAGCATTTAACTGACAGCCATTTTTTAAAGAAGGTAATTTGAAATTATTCATCAAAATTTCATAAAATAAATCAACACTGAAACAACATTTATACATTTAGAAATTTATTTTGAGGTAATTATACAAATACAACAAATAGCTATAGTCACCAAAACTTATTTTATAATATTAAGATTTAGAAACAAAATATCCATCAGTAAATGTCTGATTAAGTAAAGCATGGCATAAAGAATACTATCAGCTTCTTGCTCTTTTGGCTAAGATCAAGTGTAAAGACTAACACTATGCAACAGTTACAAATGATGATGTATGTCTATATTTATATGGAAAGTTGCACATGACAGAATCTAAGGAAAAAGTTAACAAATAGCATACATAGCATTATCTCATCTAGTCTTGAAAGAGAGAGTGTGTGTGTGTGTGTGTGTGTATGTGTGTATGTAATTATGTTTATTGAAAAATATGTACCAACATCTTAACATTGGTTATCTCCAGATTGTAGGACAGGGTTATTTGGTTATTTATATTTTCTTCTTGGTAACTTTTTTGTTGTAACCAAATCATTTAAAATAATCATGACATTATTCCCAAAAATTTTAAGTGGTTTTGGACTTTTTCTTTGACCTAGGCTGATTTAATTGATCAAATCAGTCTTTTCATCGTTTAACATATCAAGTCTTTCAAATTGAACAATCGAAAGGTGTTTCTATGGGAACTTCGCCTGTTTTGGAGTAAAAAAGTGAAAATACATCAAAATATAATAGTTAAAATAAAAAAGCACATAAAAATCATTGTCAATGAGAGTAATATTGAAGTACATACAAAAAAGAGAATATACAAATAAAGTGTTGGAAATATTAATGAAGTCAATGTATCACAAAGAAGTGTAGGAAAAAAATTGAAAGAAAAAAATCATTTAGCAAAAAATCTAGTGCTAATTGGGAAGACAGTATCCAATACCTTGACGATAGAAATTGCACTGTGTTATAAGGAGGATTAATCAGGAGAGATCCTTCACTGGAAAAAAAATGAAATAAAAATAGAAAAATTGGATGTTGTCAACTCAGAAACAGAATTGAAATTTATTATTTAACACTTTATTTTCAATGAAAAACAACTTGAAGTCTACAAGATTCTGAGTAATAAAATTCATAAATAAAATGCTTTTAAAAGGATGGTTTTCCTTCTGAATAGACTGATTACTACCACTGAAATTGAATCAGTAATCAACAAGCTCCCAACAAACAAAAGTCCTGGACCAGATGGCTTTACAGATGAATTTTACCAAACATTCAAAAAGAATTATCACTTATTCTTCTCAAACTATTCCAAAAAATC
This sequence comes from Rhinolophus sinicus, assembly GCF_057876585.1. NCBI lineage: Eukaryota > Metazoa > Chordata > Mammalia > Chiroptera > Rhinolophidae > Rhinolophus > Rhinolophus sinicus. The sequence goes on from NC_142517.1 coordinate 34,717,500, forward strand.
CAGAAGAAGCAAAGGCTCCCAAACTCTTTTATACGATGCCACTATCACACTGATCCCTAAATCAGACAAAGACACTACAAAACAAGAAAACTATAGGCCTATATCCCTAATGAACATAGATGCAAAAATCCTCAACAAAATATTAGCAAACAGAATTCAGTAATACATTAAGAAGCGTATACACTACGATCAGGTGGCATTCATTCCTGGTATGCAAGGTTGGTTCAATATCCGCAAATCAATTAATGTGATACACCACATTAACAAAATGAAAAATAAAAATCATATGATCATATCAATAGATACAGAAAAAGCATTCAACAAAATCCAGCACCCATTTATAATAAAAACTCTTAGTACAGCAGGAATAGAGTTATCATATCTCAACATAAGGGCCATGTATGGTAAACCTATAGCTAACATCATACTCAATGGGGAAAAGCTAAAAACATTCCCCTTAAGATCTGGAACAAGACAAGGTTGCCCACTTTTATTCAACATAGTTCTGGAAGTTCTAGCCATAGCAATCAGACGAGAAAAAAAAAAATACTATGTTTCCCTGAAAATAAGACCTAGCCAGACAATCAGCTCTAATGCATCTTTTGGAGCAAAAAATTAATAAGACCCAGTCTTATTTTACTATAAGACACAGTATAATATAATGTAATATAATATAATATAACATAACATAATATATAATATAATATAATACATTATTATATAATAATATAATACAATATAATATAATACCGGGTCTTATATTAATTTTTGCTCCAAAAGACGCATTAGAGCTGATTGTCTGGCTAGGTCTTATTTTTGGGGAAACAGAGTTAAAGGCATCCAAATTGGTAAGGAGAAAATAAAATTGTCATTGTATGCAGATGACATGATACTATATATAGAGAACCCCAAATACTCCACCAGAAAACTATTTGAACTGATAAATGAATTTATAAAGTAGCAGGATACAAAATTAATATTTAGAAATCAGTTGCATTTGTATACACCAATAATAAACTATCAAAAGGAGAAATTAAGTAAACAGTCCCATTTACAATTGCTTTAAAAACTATAAAATATGTGGGAATAAATCTAACCAAAGAATTAAAAGACCTGTACTCAGAAAATTATAAGACACTGAAGAGAGAAATTAAAGAAGATACAAATAGATGGAAACACATACCATGCTCATGGATAGGAAGAATTAATATAGTGAAAATGTTCATACTAACTAAAGCAATATACAGATTCAGTGCAATTCCTATCTAACTATCAAGGACATTTTTCACAGAAATAGAACATAAAATCCTGAAATTGATATGGAACCATAAAAGATCCCAAATAGCCATGGCAATCTTGAAAATTAAGAACAAAGTTGGAGGTATCATGATACCTGACATCAAATCATACCACAAGTCTATAGTAATCAAAACAGCATGGTACTGGCATAAAAACAGATACACAGATCAATGGAACAGAATAGAGAGCCCAGAAATAAACCCATGCCCATATGGTCATTCAACCTATGACAATAGAAGCAAGAATTTCCATTGGGGTAAAGACAGTTTATTCAATAAATGATGCTGAGAAACCTGGACAGACACATGCAAAAAAGATGAAGATGGACCACCTCCTTTCACCATATACAAGAATAGATTCAAAATGGATTGAAGACCTAAATGTAAGATCTGAAAGCATAAAACTCCTAGAAGAGGGTGGCCAGTTAGCTTAGTTTGTTATAGCGCGGTGCTCCTAACAACAAGGTTGTTGGTTCGATCCCCATATGGGCTATTGTGACCTGCGCTGCCCACAACTACATTGAAACAATTACTTAACTTGGAGCTGATAGGTCCTGGACAAACACACTTAAAATAAATTTAAAAAGTTATAAAAACCTCCTAAAAGAAAATATAGGAAGTAATTTTGCAGTAAAAATATCAGTAATATTTTTACTGATATATCCTCTTGGGCAAGGGAAGTAAGAGAAAAAAATAAACATATGGTATTACATCAAACTAAAAAGTTTTTTCACAGCAAATGAAACTATCAATAAAACAAAAAGGCATCCTACTGAATAGGAGAAGATATTTGTCAATGATACATCTGATAAGGGGTTAATATCCAAAATTTATTTAAAAACTCATTCAACTCAAGGCTCAAGGGCACCAACACCAACACCAAAAAAAAAAAAAAAAAAAAAAAAAAAAATCAAGCCAACTGAAAAATGGGCAGAGGACATGAAGAGACATTTTTCTAACGAGGACATACAGATGGCAAAGATACATGAAAAAAACGCTCAACCTCACTAATCATTACAGAAATGCAAATAAAAATCACAGTGAGTTACTATCTCACTCTGGTCAGAATGGCTATCAGCAATAAATCAACAAACAACAAGCGATGGCGAGGATGTGGAGAAAATGGATCCCTCGTGCACTTCTGGTGGGATTGCAGACTGGTGCTGCCACTGTGGAAATCAGTATGGAGGTATCTCAAAAAAACTGGAAATGGAACTACCTTATGACCCAGCAATTCCACTCTTACATATATATCCAGAGAAATCCGAAACACTAATTTGAAATAAAGTATGCACCTCTATGTTTATTGCAGTGCTATTCACAATAGGCAAGACATGAAACAACCGAAATGCCCATTGGTAGATGACTGGATTAAGAAACTGTGGTACATTTATACAATGGAGTATTAGTCAGCCATAAAACAGAATGAAATCTTACCATTTGCAATGATATGGATGGACCTAGAGAACATTATACTAAGTGAAATAAGTCAGACAGAGAAAGACAAATACCATATGATCTCATTTATATGTGGAATCTAAAGAATAGAATAAATGAACAAATTAATCAGAAACAGTCTCAGAGATATAGAGAAAAAACTGAGGGTTGCTAGGTGGGAGGGGAGTGGGATGAGGGAGAAGGTGAGGGGATTAGAAAGCACAATCGGTAACCACAATATTGCCACAGGGAAACAAAAGACAGTTTGGGGAATACAACCAATAACGTAAAGATTTTGTAGGGTATCAGATGGACACTTGTCTTATTGGAAGACTACTTCATGGATGGTGTAGGTATCTGACCACTGCAATGTACACCTGAAGCTGAATAATAATGAATATCAACTATAATTATAATTATATATATACATAATTGTAATTATATATATATGGTCACAGGATGTGGAGTACAGCATAAGGAATAGAGTCAGTGGAATTGTAATAGCTATATACTATGTCAGAGGGGTAGTAGATTGGGGGAGGGAGGTTATCACTTTGTGAGAGGTATAAATGTCTAACTATTACTTTATTTTGTACACCTGAAACTAAAAAAAGAAGTATGATTTTCCTCAAGAGATACTGGGAAACTCAAAGCAAAGATACCACACACATCAGTCATCTAGTTCTTCAATGTCTAGGAAATGGGTGTGCAAATCATCAAGGAAAAATAAAAACAAGAAGTATTTATTCAAAAAGAAAGAAAAACAAAAGACAAATCAATTCTCCCCCTGAAATACATGGCAGTTCTTGAAATATAGTTTTCAACACACATATAAAAAAAGTATTTACTTCTCTGTCTCATAGATCCCCTTGTTGTATGTGTTATAATTACAGTTCAATAAAGAAATAGTGGTCCTGACAAAAACTTTCTGCTAGGAGAAGGGGAGCTGAAAGAAACCAATTCTGAATTCACTTGATAGCCTGAATTTACATACGAAACAGGGGTTCTATAAATATTAAACCACTAACAAGTGGTCACACAATGAATATTCCTTTAAGCAGTTATATCAAACTGTTATCCTAACATTAGTAGTTTTTGAATATTGCATTTATAGTCACAGAGAACAGAGATAAATAAAATAAATTCAGCTTTCTTTTACAACATCAATTTTAGAAAAATAGCTGTACCTGGTTTTGCTGCATGTAATTTCTGTTTTTCATTGTCATCATGATGTCCAGTTCTCCATTGATTTAAAACTTCCTGAAAGGACTGGGCAGAAGCTTCTTCATTAAATGACCCTCCACACAAGAGCCTATCTCTTGGGTTTGTACATTCAGCTTTCTTTGTTGTTGAAACTTCTGCCTAAACCAATGAAAAATATATCTAAGTATGCTTTACTACATTTTCTGGATCTTAAAATATAGGTAGTATTATTAGGCATTCTGAACACACACTATTTTTTTAACTTAGAATAAAATGTTTTTAAGTTGTACTATTTATGTGCTCTATTGACTTTTTAAAAACTCCATCAGCAATTATAAACAGTCTCTTCAGAAATTATTAAAAATAGAGCCTGAAGAACTAAGGATTTTTCACTATGTTATTCACCAGTGTTCTCCCTGGAAAGCAACACTAGCCTTGTTTGTAGAAGTCCTACTTCAATTTCCTGATCTTGCAACCTCCCCACCACAGAAAGAGCAGTTTTTTACATGTAAATCTCATCACATCACGCCTCTGCTCAAAATCCTCCAATGACTCTCTCTAAAGCCCCAGATCCTACTAGGACTTACAAGGGCTCACATAACCTTGTATACCTGGCCTTTTTCTCCACTTCCTTCAATTCTCCCCTTTACTCACCCTGCTCCAGCCAAACTTATATGCTTAAAATTCTGGGAACCCATCTAGCACATTCCTACTTGAGGGTCTTGTATACCTGGAATGATCCTTCTCACATCGTCACAGAGCCATTCCATTCATTTCATCCAGTTTCCGCTCTAATATCACCTACTCCGACAGTAGGTGATGACCCTACTTATGAGCCTAAAATACAGCCCCTTTCCCGCTCACTTTCTAATCTCTTATCTGCTTTATTTTTTCTCAAATAACTTACTTCTGTTTGAATTTACTCTACATGTTTATTTGTTTACTGCTTGTCTCTCCCAATTAGAATGTAATGAGATCAAGGATTTTTTGTTTTGTTTTATCCCTTAGTTCCAAGACAATGCCTGACACAAAGTAGGTGCTCATGAAAAGTAGGTTGAATGAATGAACAAATAAATGCATACAAAACATTACATGCTTCTTAGCATAACGAAGGGGGAAAGATGAATTCAGTAGAAACATAAATCCACTGTGAACACACAGAAGAAAATAAAGGTAGGATTTGGCAGTTATCCAGTGAATCAGAGAAAACATTTAGATTGGAAATCTAAAACAAATTCTACACCATGGTGAACTATATCAAATGTGGATAACCTATACTGATCAAACTGCAAAATCCCCATTCTGTATCTTCTAGATACAAGAGTAGAATCCTTTAAGTTCAGCCCTTAATTGCAAAATAACAGGCAGCTTGTTAAAGTACAATTGAGAGAAGATTGTTAAATATGTGTACAAAAAATGTTAAATATAAACAAACAGCATCTGGGAACCTGCTAGATACTATGGAAGCTGTTGGTCACAGAAACACAGGTTAGGAAGTTCACAATAGAAACACGTCGAAGGAGCAGATATTTAAGTCAGATAAACAGAATTCTAGGGGCAAAATGTGGCAGGGGCAGGATTCCAGAGCATGGAAATGATATATATGCTAAGACCTGGAGTCAAAGAGCACAATGGCATGAAACCGTAAGTAGTTTATGTGGCTACAACAAAAAATGGGATATGAAAAAATATAATGGATGGAAAGACAAGCAGGGGCAGATCATAAAGGGTCCTGCCTGCCCTACAGACAAAGTTAAACTTAAACTTATTGGAAACATAAAGGCACTGAAGAGTCCCACACAATGGTGTGGGAGAGAGAAAATTGGGAAATAGTTTGGATGCAAGGAAACTAATTAAAATGTTGCAGCCATTTGGCAACATCTATCAACATTATAAATGCATAACCCTCTTCAGCTAGGAATTTTAGGATTGTATCATATGGAGATTTTATATACACACACACACATACACACATATATAATGGGGGTGCCAAAAAATGTATACACACAACTTATATTCATTTTTTTTTGTTATCAGTATATGTTGAGTATTACAATTTTAATGCAGTTTTTTCCTTTCTTAAAATGTGTATACATTTTTTTGGCACCCTCTGTATGTGTGTGTATATGTGTGTGTATATGTGTGTGTGTATATACGTATATATGTGTGTGTATATACACACATATATACATATACATGTATACATATATATATATTCTATATACAAAACAACACTTCAATGAAAAAGTTACAGAATGTATATATTCATATCAAAATATATTAATTATAAAAAGCATGTTTGCAGAACAGTATGCAAAGTATATTATTATTTGTTTTAATAAATACCTACATACAAAACTGAAATATGTATTGATTCCTGTAAGTTGAGAGAATGATATGGAATTTCCATTTTATAAATCTTTTACATTTTAAAAAAAAGCTTATTTCAGTACTTGGAATAGCAATAAGAATAGAAGTGACCAAATATTCGAGTTTTTCAGTTTTTGTTTTTGTTTTTTAAATAATTGTACTTCCTGATCTCTTTACTTCCTGGGTGATACCATGGGGCAGTAGCTGGGATAATTTTACTTTACTTTTTTTATTTTATTTTATTTGGGAATATTGGGGAACAGTGTGTTTCTCCAGGGCCCATCAGCTCCAAGTTGTCCTTCAATCTAGTTGTGGAGGATGCAGCTCAGCTCCAAGTCTAGTTGCCGTTTTCAATCTTAGTTGTAGGAGACACAGCTCACTGGCCCATGTGGGAATTGAACCAGCAATTCTGTTTTTCAGAGCTTGTGCTCTAACCAACTGAGCCATCCGGCCGCCCCTCGAGAGTTTTTTGATGGTAAACTGCATGGGACATGGACACTGATCAGAAGTGCAGAGGAGGGAGAGAAAGGACGATAGGAAATAACTGTTCTTGCTGGCCTGGAAAGCTAGAAGATAAGCTGACACCAACAGTAACATCCATAGGTTTTGGAGAAGAATAATGAATTTAGTTAGCAAATACAGTTTTTAAAGTATGTGCGAAGGTAGTTACAAGTATCCAGCAAGCAATACATGAGTGTGTATATTTATGTTTACTGCACTAATGAAGAAGCATTGAGTTTAAGTAGGCAGGGATTCCAGCAGCTGTCCAGGACAGCTCCCTTCCAAGGAATGAATCAGGGACATAAGACATTTGCACTGCATACCTATGCCTTTGGAATATGTGGCTTCCACATAGCGGTGGCAGGATAGGAAAAAAGACAGGATTGCACACTGGCTCTTAAAAGTTTCAGCCCAGAACTGCCACTTCCTCTCAGAGTTCAACATGACCCTGCCCAATTTAACGGGGCTGGGAAATTTGAAGGAGCACATGGAACCCGTGCTGGAAACTCATCACCCTTCTAGACCACCTGATATCCTTGCAAATATGTTTTAGTACCCCCACTTTCCAGAAGAGGGAACAGAGGATTAAAAAGGCTAAGTAAATTGCCCAATGTTGCGAAAGCTGTAAGAAAACCAGGGTCAGTATTTCCAATGCAGATTTCAGTCTCTAAAATAAAAGCTCTTTTATGAACTGCACCTCTTTCCAAGGATATATCCATTGACCTGAATCCCTAAGAAAAGCCCTAAGGAAGATATCAGGCATTAGCACCATTTCACTTTCACTTTTCCAGGTATTTGAATTGCTTGGTAGGCTAATTAAAAATCAGATTCCTGGGCTCTAAGCTAGATGTGAAAAAAAAAAAAAAAAAAAAAGGCCACGAAATTTGAATGGCAGACCTGGAAGGCACACCTAGTGCTTTTGGTGCTTATTACAGTTGGAGACCCACTGCTCTTCAGCACAGAACAATACCAAGCATACGAGGAGGTATCTCTTTAGTGTATGCACCTCAGGATCAGTAGTAGTGACTCTCAATCAGAAATACCAGAATCACTGAGAAGTTGCTAAAACCACACATCTCTGGATCCCACCCATAGAGATGCTGAACTCAGTTATGTGTGTTTCTTTAATGTTTCTCCAGTTGATCCTAATATATACTCCCGGATGAAACCACTGAATTAATGGTTCTTAAGTTAAGACAAGAGGTGAAGGGGCTATAGAGCAGTTAGCTACATGGACAAGAGGCAGCATTTATTGTAGGGATTAGAGGCGCAGGCAAAGAAGTAAGCTCTATAGCTTTTTGTTAGGGTAACTTACTTAACTGCCGCTGCCCTTCTCATCTGTTAAATGGGGTAACAACAATGCAAAACTTATGTGGTTATTGTGATTATTGGATAAGGTAAGGCAGGTAAAGGAATAAGCACAATACACAATACTTAGCATCAGATGTTTAATAAATGTTAGTTGTTGATTTATCACTATTATTACTGATAGGATAAATTAGATAAAATGGCAGGAGCATAGGAGAACCCTTAAAACCATAGCCTCTGAGAAGTGGTTAAAAGCAAGTAATTTGGAATTAGATCTGGGCTCAAATATAATTTCTACTATCAATGACATGTTGGGCAATTTATAAAAACTGTTGTTGTTTTTTTTGCCACTATTTTCTCATCTGAAAAGAAAAAGAACAAGAAAGGACAAAAAGGAATAATACATATAAAATATTTAAGAAAGTGTCTGACACATAGTCTGTCTTCAATATATTATTATTATAATAATGAGGCCGTAACACATTCAGTGATTCCTCACAAACACCCTTGGCAGGTCTATTAGAACAAAAAATTCACTCAAATATGCTGATTTCTTGAACAATTCAAGCACAGTTCTTGTGCTGTAAAGAGATCCTACTAGCATAGAACATGTTTTCTTTTACGTTCTGCGAGCATGGGTTTGGAACTCAACAAACTGAGGTTGAAGCCTTTCTTTGTCAACACACTGTGTGATTTGGGCCAAGTTATGCACTATTTCTGAACTGCAGTGAAAGGGTGAATGGTATCTAAAAGAATGACGATCATCACATAGATCAAAATTGAGAAAGTTTGTTTCTTGCTAAAAAATCAATACAACAAGTCTACTATAAAAATATAGACAATGAGCTGATAAATACTTATCTAGCATGTCTTGGGATCAGTAATCAATCTCAATAACTACCACCATTTGGTATAAATCCAAATTTAAATAACTGTGAGATTTATTGTCACCCAGAACACTTGGCAGTGTTTTGTATTTTAGCCTCTCTGAAGTCCTGATTAATATAAAATCATTATATTGCATGGTGCTATCTACTTCTATGTTCCTCCAAAATACTCATTAATTTCCTGACATGGTAGAAATGCCCAGAAAGCCACATAGTCTAAGGATCATTCATAAAAAAATCAGTGTTCAGTGGAATCAGAGCAATATCCTTAAAGAGATTTTTTACAGTCAAGATGTTTTTGATTAGTAAAAAAAAAAAAAAAAAGATAATATTAAGTAACAATGTAATAAAAATAACCTGCAAAACTCTACAGCTCTAGTTAAGTATACGAATGACAGTCTCCATGATCATGTATGACAGAAAATGTCTACTACATTTTCCTCAGCTTACCTCAGAGCTGCTTCCCTGCAGAAGAAGAGATTTGGGTTTATGTTGACTTTTACTAATCTCTTTTGTAGAGCGAATCTCCCCTCTGGGGTCATCTGGATTAACTTCCTTTATAAACCGATGGGCAACATCCAATACATTGGAGAATATTTGAGATTTTGCCTATTAAAAAAAGGAACAAAATATGATGAAAAAGCCTAATATGTCAGCCTAAGTACCTTACATACATAAAATTATATTTTCATTATTCTATGACAACTAAATTCAATGTATCTTTTTAATATTTAAAAACACATATTGACATTTATATCAACCAATATAATAATGACCGCTGCTATCTATTGAGGGGCTAGTCTGGGCTCCTACTGTCCTAAGTATCTTAAAAACATGTCATATAACCCTAAAATCAACTCTAAAGCATACCTATTTTTATCTCTGTATTAGGGATAAAGAAACAAAAGCTCTGAGTGTTTAAATATCTAGCCCTTGGTCACATGGTGAATGGGTGGCAGAGCTGGGAATGACCCCAGGTGTATATAATTATAATGACTCATAGCCTTTCCACTACAACAATCCCAAATAAGTAGATGTTATTCAGTGCACATCACAGCTAAAGAACTAAATATAGCTAATCAACAGAAGCGTGAATACGCAGTAATAAGTGTCCTTGGTGGTAAAACCTCTTTAAAAAGTATTAACTATTCAAAAGTGCACATCAAGAAGTGTGTCTACCTGTAGTTCCCCAGTGCAGTCCGAGTTTCTCTTCATATTGTGCCTTTGCTCATGAATTTCCATTACTAGGAAGCCCCTCTCTCCACTATTTTCTTCTTTGCCTGGCAGACACCTACTTTTCCTTCTGGATTTGTCCCAACGTATCCCCACCGGTCTAGAAAGCTTTTCCTGCTTTACTCCCCCTATTCACTGTACCTTCTTCCTATGCTGAGTAGATCTTACCAATCCTTACAATATTGATTTTACATCATCTGTTGATGTCCATAGATCCCATCATACCATATGAGCTCACAGAAAGAAAAATCATGTCTTCATAAATCTTTGTATGGCTACCACCATGCCTGGCAAATAACATATGGTAAAAACAAGGTGTTGGGGAGGGAGCAGAATAACTGAAGAATTAAAATAAATGATTGAGAAAAATAATTAAAAAAACCTTTCCAAGTGCCTTCAGAGTGGCTGAAAAGGAACAGGCAAATCTTGGGAAGGCCCTATTCTTTGAGGAATCTCCTACCAGCACTATGCTGACCTGCCCAAGGACCCTGCAGAGTTCTGAATGCCTTCTGAGCTTGAACCAAACAAACTCCAAGATAAAGATGCAGGCCCTTCAGAAGCTCTCTGAGAACCTGGCATTAGGAACACGAGCAATAGGTCTTACTTCTTAGCAAATGTCCTTCGTTTACTGCAGCAAGCATTACCCTAATGTACAATCTCATATTTGGAAAATACCCCTACCTGGGTATTCCTTGAGCTAGCAAAAAAAAAAAAAAAAAAAAAAAAAAAAAAAAAAATTGCTTTAGAAAAGTGTTTCCCATTAATAACGTACATAAATACATTATTGTCTTTCCAAAGTTTTCCTCTCTATTTGGAAAGGTGAGCTTTCCTGTTATAATTCTGTTTATAATTTTAGGTCCAGATCAAATGTTATGCAGTGCCAATGAATATCCAATGGCATTATAAAAAGTAGCACAAAAGGGAAAATTGTTTAATCTCTCTGAAACAAAGTTTTCTTCCTCAACTAACCACAGCAAAATTAACATGTCTTCTGTGTGTCCTTATAAATCCTTGCTTACATCGATACTAGAGCTTTGCTCCTCATTACGTGAGCCATAAATCAGCAGCATTACAGTCACCTGGAAATTTGCTAAAAATACAAAATGTCAGGGCCCACTCAGGCTCACTGAATTACAATCTGCAATTTAACAAGTAACTTGAATGTACTTAAGTTTTGAGCATCATTGTTTCAAATCACTTATCAGTTCTATTATAATTGGTTGAATACATCTGTCTTCCCTTTAGTGATTATGAATTCCTTGAAAAAAGGAAGCATGTCTTACTCTGCCTTATATACAATTTTTACATCACCCGCTTTCAAGTCTTCTCCCTGCAGCCCTGTCCTTCACACTTGCAACTAGAACATTGTTTGATGCTGGTTAAGTACTAGAGAAATGTTTGTTGTTCAAATTTAACTGACTTACTTAGATAAAAATTACTAAAAATTTCATTTGAATATTCCTTCCTTATACCAAAACTCTCTAAGTCAATGTCAACACATGTAAAATCAATGGCACTAAGAATAATAGCACAAAAGAGCAAATCATGGGCCTCTCTAAGACTAAGTGTTTGTACCTGTAAAATTAAAACAATATCTTGCAGACTTGTGAAAAATATACATTCTGGATGAAAAACACCTAGCAGAGTTATAACATAAATAGTGCATTCAAATGACTGCTACTATTTTATATAAATCACAATATCCTTCTCTGTAGGATAAACAGTTCTAATATCAAGAAAATAGAATGCCTACCAAATTAGACAGTGCTTAAGAAATGGAATTAGATTAAGAAACAGAAATCATAGAACCAAAAGAAAAGTCTTGAGAATGATGAAAATAGGTTAACAATGGATGTAAATGAAAGGACAACTCAGTGAACTGAAAAATAGATCTAGATAAATTATCCAATTTGAAAAGCAAAAAGGAAAAGACTGAAGAAAATAACACAGCTTTAGAGATCTGCGGGACCAACATAGTATATTTAGTGGGAATATTAAAGGGAGAAAAATGAGCACAAAAAATATAACAAGAAATGATGGTACAAAAATTCTCAAATTTGATGAAAATTATTACTTTAAAAATCCAGAAAGCTCACCAACACTCAAGAAAGATAAACAGAAAGAGATTCACAAAAAGACATAATCAAACTACTGAAAGCCAAAGATGACCAAGAAAATTTGAAAGGAACAAGAGAAAAATGACTCATCACACATAAGCGTGCAAAAATATGAATAATAGCTGATTTCACATCTGAAAGAAATGAAGACTAGAAGGCAACTGAGTGATACAAAGTGCTGAAAGGAAAAAAACTGCCAAACTAATTCTATACTCAGTAAACTGTCCTTCAAAAATAAAGGCAAAAATAAAGACATTCCCAAATAGACAAAGTAAGAGATAATTCATTAGTAACAGAGATGCCTTACAAGAAATAATAAAGAAAGGTATTTGGACTGAAAGGTATTAAATCCACCAGAAGAAAGGTAGAACTCCAGGAATATAAATATATGAATAAATATAAAAGATGTTTAAATATTTATTTTCTCTTTTCTTCTCTTAATCTCTTTTAAAAAAGCATAAAATTATATGTAGCAGTAACATTAACACTGCTATGGGTTTATAACATTGACAGCATATGCATGACAATAGCATAAAGAAGTGGAGAAAAATAGAGCTAAAATAAAGCCATCACAATATTTTACTATAATAAGTCAGTATCAATGTGAAGTAAATTATTATAAGACATATATTGTAATACCTAAAACAACCGCTGGATAAATACATGCATACACATGCATGTACACACACACACACACACACATCAAAAAAATAATTTCAATGTCACTATAAAAAATCTTTGTTTAACACAAAAGAAAGCAGTAAAGGAGGAATAGAGGAATAAAATTACATAAGCATATGAAAAATAAATAGCAACATGGAAGCTGTAAATCCAACTACATCAATAATTACATTAAATGTGAATGGACTAATCACTCCAATTAAGAGGCAGAAATTGTTAGACTTGATTTAAAAAAAAAGCAATACCAACTTTACGCCAATTATGAGAATAACTTTAGATACAAAGACAAATAGGTTAAAAATAAAAGTATGAAATATATATATAAATAAATATATACATAAATATATATATATATATATATATATATATATATATATATATATATATATATATATAAATGCATAACCATAAAAGAGCTGGAGGGGTTATATTAATAAGACAAACAATATAACAAGATGCAGAATGATATTTTATAATAATAACAGTCAATAATACAAGAAGACATAATAATTATACATACAACTAACAACAAAGCCCCAAAGTACATGAAGCAACAATAGACATAACTAAAAAGAGAACAAACCCATTTTAAATTACTATTAGAAATTTTAATACTTCCCTCTCAGAAAATTAATGAAATATCTACACAGATAATCAGTAAGGATACAGAAAACTTGAACACCATCAAGTAACTTGACCTAAGTGACATTTAAAGAACCCTCAACCTCACAACAAAAGAATATGAATCATTTTCAAGCTCACATGGGACATTCTTCAAAATAGAACATGTGATCCACATAAAATAAGTGTTAGTAAATTCATGAGAATTGAAATCATGGAAAGCATGTTCTCTGATTTCAACAACAACAAAATCAGCAATGAATAATTTTGGGAAATGAAATATTTAGAAGTTTAACAACCCACTTCTAAACTTTGGATGAAAAAAATAAATAAAGCACAAGAGAAATTAGAAAATACCTTAAATTGATTGAAAATTAAAACACAACATATCAAAATGTACGGGATAGAGTTCATGCAGTGATTTGAGTAAAATTTATAGCTTTAAGTGCTTGTTTTGCAGAAAAAAAGGTCTAAATCAATAATCTAAGCTTCACTTCAAGAAGTAGAAAAAGAAAAGAACAAAAGTCCAAAAGTACACAGAAATCATAAAATAAGGATCACAGTGGCATCAAAGAAACAGAAAAAAAAAAAAAATCAATGAAACCAAAACTGGGTTTGTTAAGATTTGAAAATTTATAAACCTGTAGCTACACTGATCATGAAAAAAAAGAGTAAATACAAATTAACAAAATCAGTAATGAAAGAAGCATCACTATAGATCTACAGAAATTAAAATGATTATAATGGAATCTGAAAAATGTATGCCAACAAATTGGACAACTTAGATTTAATAGACAAAATCAGTGAAAGACACAAATTTCCAAAATTAACTGAGGAAAAAAATAGAAAATTAAAATAGAACAATAAGGTAAAGAAATTGAATAAGTAATTTAAAAATCTTCCCATAAAAAAAAATCCCACTCAGACTGCTTCACTACAAAATTCTAGCCAATATTTAAGGAAGAAAATTATACTTCTAAACTTTAGAAAAAATACTTCTAAACTCATTTAATGAGGCCAATATAATGCTGATATAGCAAAGTAGATAACCATTTTACAAAAAAGTGAAAACCACAGTCCAGCATCCCACATAAACATAGATTCAAAGTTTCTTCACAAAATGTTAGCAAGTCCAATCCACCAACATGCAAAATATGTATCATGACCAAGTAAAATTATATCCCAGTAATACAATGTCAACTGAATATCTGAAAATCAAGTATTATAATAAGTCCTATTAATAAAGGACAAACAACATGATCATTTCAGTAAGAGCAGGAAAACACACACACACACACACACACACACACACACACACACACACGGGAAATATAAAGGGACTTCCTCAAACTGAGGAAGACATCTTATATAAGAGCATCTATAAAAAACCTACAACTAATATCATAATTAATGGTGAAAGACTAAATGGTTTGCCCTTAATCAGGAACAAGGCCAGGATGTGAACACTTACTTACCAACTGTATTTAACATTTTACTTACATCTCTAGCTAACACAATAAGACAAGGAAAATAAATAAAATACATTTAATTTGGAAAGAGAAAAGTAAAACTAGTTTTATTTCTAGAGGATATGATCCTAAATGTAGAAAATCCTAAGGAATCAAAAAATAAATAAATAAAACATAACTATAATAAGTGAGCTTACCAAGGTCATAGGACTCAAAATCAATATTCAAAAATCAATTGTATTTCTATATAGTAACAATGATCAATCCAAAAATAAAGAAAAGAATTATATCCACAGTAACATCAAAAATAATAAAATACTTAGGAGGAAGGAGAGGTGGTAGAAGAGGAAAAAGGGGATAAAATATATGGTGATGGAAGGAGAACTGACTCTGGGTGGTGAGCACACAATATGATATATAGATGATGTATTATCACATTGTATACTTGAAACATATGTAATTTTACTAGCAATGTTACCCCAATCAATTTAATAAAAATTAAAAAAATACATAGACATAGCCTTACATTAGCAACATTTTTTAAAAGTTACAGAAACCCAGTGAAAATAAATCATAGTACACTATATTTAAAAGTAAGAAATAGAGGCTCCTTCTAATTCATGAATAGTACTTCCCAGAGATACCTGCTATGAGTAGTTTGGTATATATCTCTGTAGTCTTTTGTCTCTGCTTAGAAGGACACATTTAGATTTGAAACAGAAAATACATCTTCTTTCACTTAATAACATAAAAACTATCATTTTAAGTAATAAGGAACCAATGATCAAGAATGTGAAGGTTATTGTTATAAAATATTTAAAATAGATAACTATGCATGAAGTATCATCACTGTATCATATCTATTAAAATACTTTCCAATTTTGAAACTCCAGATAATTGTATTTCCATCTTATAAATATGGAAATTTACATATAGCAGTATTAAAAGGTATCAACAGGAGGCAGAAGAGAAAGAAAATGATTAAAATTACCAGCACAACTTATCTACATGCTAAAAATATTTAAAAATCAAACCAAAACAGCCTTCGGGACACATAGTAAATCATATATCTCACTGTAGAATAAACTAAACTTATACTAAAGCTTAAACTAAAGCCAAAGAAGGTGATTTACTGCTGGCATTTCCAGATTCCCCCCATATCCTTCACTGCACTCTGTGATGGTAGGGTTTCATCTGGTAACTGTTCTAAATTCTCACCTGAACTATTTTTTTTTTTTTGTCCCTAGAATGATATTATCTTTCAAATTATACTCTAGAAGAATTCATCACTCTGACAATGTATCATTAATCAAAGTAAAGAGAGGTGATATTTTATAGCTTTTTGGAATGGATGGCACCTTGTAGAAGTTAAGGTACAAGAAGAAAAGTTTTCCTTCAGAGAAATGATATACTTTGTGATAGTGTTGGTGCTTCAAACCTCTAACTACCATCATGATCCCAAACCCTCACTATCCAGCAGTAAATTTTAGAGATCATGTTGACAAAGCCATGCATCCTTTTGTGATCCAGAAGTTCCAGCTCAAATAAGTTCACACATAATTTAGATTAGGTTACTTCCTAAATATGAAGAAAATGGTGGAATGTCTCTTTCCATGGTGTTAACTACCAGTGATTTTCAAATTGTAAAATTTTAGTAAAGCTTTATTGCCACCACAGCCTTACATTAAAAACTGAAAACTAATTTCTTCGGAAGAGTTCTGTTATTTCATTTGTATTTGCTAAGCAAATATATAGAGAGAGATACATATACACATACGGAAAATAATTGCGTTACAGCACAATTCAAGAAACACTATGAATTCATTCGTTGCAGTGATTGTTGACTATGGTTGGGCTTTGATAGTTTTTAATGACAAAAGCATTTCAGGAAAATCAAATTACACACTAGTGGAATTTTTGAATTATATACATATAATTTTTTGGGGGGAGGAGGCTGGCTTTGAGAGAATACTCCCTTTGCATATCAGGAATTTCCCAAGTACAGTTTTTTCTGGTTCCTTTGTTGTGAATTACCTCATAGCCAATTGGTAAATAGGGGTATGACGTTAGTAAAACTGTGGAGTTTAATGATTCTTAAGTTTTTCTTTTCCAGTACATTACTGTGTTTTGAGGCAATTGGAGCAAACTGTCTCACAATTAAAGCCCAAATCTTAGCAATATATGAAGACTTTACAGAAAGAGCTGAAAATTTATAGAAATACCTTCCCTTAGTGCAAGAACTGACTGTTTTAAGGGCTTTAACAACCACGCATTCCCCTAAGTTAAGGTCTCTGGAAAAAAAATATAAATGCAGATAAAGAAGCTATAAACATATTCCCCCTGATTTAAAACAATGGACTAATAAAGAAGGCAATAGTTTGACTGAGATTTTTCATTTTGATGAAAATGGTCTCTTAGAAGTGAATTGCTGCTGGGACCTACACCACAGAGAAGGAAGCACAAGTCCTTAAGGGATGAATGCTGGTGGTTTTATTAGGACGGTTAACTGTTTTTGTTAGGACTCTGATTACAGTGGGCCGTAGGATTTGAGTGGCCTCCTAGCCCAAATTTTTCTGAAGCAATGTTTGTTAGGTGGGTGATTTTCCAGAATGGAAAGGTTTTCAGAAAGCATATAATATGGCAGAAATACATGTACACTGAAGAATTATGCTCTAATTTATAACAAAGTAAACTTTTTATTAAAAGTCATCAAAACATTTGCTCAAGATCTATTTATAGAAGAAAACTCCTACAGGTGATTTTGCCAGCATATTTCTATGTACACATTGCACTAAATACATTACGTGGTGACAATATAAGGATACCGTTATCTAAAATCAACAATAACAAATCAGACTAAATGAATTGGGAGCTACATAGAAAAGGAATACTGACTATACCAAGCAGATACATTCTTCAAATTATCATGGATCTATGACAAAATGCATTAACTCCATTAAATTTTCACTCAATAAAAATATCTTTGCAAAGTAAAATTCACTTATAAGAATACATAATTTTAAACATCTTAATCCATTAAACAAGAATGAAAAAGATGAACTTTATCTCTCAGTTCTGTTACATTATTAAAATATGTATTCTATTCTTAGAGCAAATTGTTTGCATTTCTGATGAATTCATCTTTACAGATAGCCTTGGTACAAATTTATTCCCTAAAAATATGCTTTACCATAGAGTCAATTCTGAATTTTCTATGAAAGTTGAAGAAAAAGATAGCTATAAATTATCTGACCAAAGGTTTCATCTACTGTTAGGATCAAAAGGAAGAAAGAAAAAAAACTTCAGGCCCCTGGAAAGGCAGAGGAGAACAGGAGTTTCCACATGGCAGAAACTAAAAACAAAGAACAGAATTTGAGTAAAAATCCTCATGTAAATACATGAAAAACAGGAGAAAACAAAATATTTACAGCTGAAAGAAAATTGTGACAGGGGACCTCACAACAGAATCATGTTTTAAACCCAGTTCTGCTTAACATATTTCTAAAAACAGAATAGAATTTGCATGAGTAGTACAAAATATCGATGGTATAAAACACTTCTTATTTCCAGCCAAATAGGAATCAAATCCTGGAAGTGTGAAATTTATGTGACTGGAAACTATTGCTTATTCCAGTATCATTTAAGTATGACTAAAAGTGGAACTTAAAGGACCCTTAGATTTACCTTACCTCTAGAGGTCTAATGGAAACTACAGATTCTATTAATCAAAGATCAATGCATTATTATTCCTGCTTGGCACATAAAAAGATAATAAAAATTATTAAGGACCAGGACACATACCCCTAATTATAAATGCAGTTTGCTATTCAACAGATAGTAAATGTCAAACAAAACCAATCTGAACTGTACATCTAGTACTATGATATAGTAACATGCGAAAATAATGAAAAAATACACACAAACTTAGTGCAATCAAAATATTTTAAAATAAAACAACACAGCTCAAAAGGTAACATATTTGTCAAAAATTTTTAAATAACTTGGCATCAAGAAAAGTCAAAATGTGATCTTGGTCTAAACAATTTTGCCTTTCAAATTTTATTACAACATTAAAAGTTCTATTTAGAGAGCAATCTTAAAAGTAAACCAGAATAGCAACAAGAAATAATGCGGAAAATTCACACCTGCAATCTGCTATTCACAGTTTTGATGCCATATAATCATTCACTATATTAATTATCTTAGGAAACACTTATTATTACTTTCAACTAATATTACATGTAAAAATGCATCCAAATGAGTTAGCTATATTCAGCAATTATTTATATTTGAGCTACATGAGGAACACATGATTTCATATGCAATGCTTTGACATTTTTAAGCACAACAGAACAAACTCACCAACAAATATTAATTTTAATTTATCATTTGTTTTATATATATATATATATATATATATATATATATATATATTCTTGCTGTGATATCACAGTTAGATTAGTTTTATCCCATAAAGACCAATGAACATAAAATATAGTAAATAGAACTACTGCAAAATTTGTCAGAATCGATGAAAAAAACTGTAAGATAACTTAAGTAGTACCCGCAAATTTACAAAGTCTCCTCAGATACCCAGATTAAAGGTTCAGCCATGTGATTAGACCAATGGTCTCTATGGCCCCTCCAAAATTGAGATTTGATTATTCTCTATTTGGATAAGGAGGAAGTCTGTATTTATAAATATACTCTGATATACTAAGCTCTAAACTTTACTTCACTGTTTTTTCACATAAGGGTTCAACTTTGGAAAACAGCCCTAAAACCAAAAGTAACCATTTCATTAATTTTTCAGACTCATCATCATTATTATTACTTTGTTTTCTAGTTTCTAAACTTAAATGGTATAGGAATTGTGCTGAATTTTTCCTAACAATATATCGTGACTAATGAAACCAAATGTATGGCACACCGGCTATGATCAGAATACTTTTATATTTGTTGTCATTTAATCTGATCCTCACAACAATGCTGAAGTTTCTGAGCATGCACATACATGAGTTTTATCTTAAAGATTCCCTCAGCATAAATATCACAGAAACCCCTTCCTTTCCCTTTGACATTTATTGGTGCCTTCTCTGCATTTAACCTGTGCCCTGCATCTACCCTCTCCACTGTATCTGTCACTTGATTCTGTAACATACTCTCTAAAACACTATGTTCTTCCAACTCTTCTGATGGTAGCAGAAACCCTACTCTCCCATTTTCATACTCCTTTTAAATGTCATATTTTCTCTTTCCCTCACTTTTCTTAGCACTTGTATCTAAAAAGTCATTACTACAGATGTAGTTTTACCAAACTGCAAGCTATTAAACTATTCTATGTCTTGGATTCTCAAAAAATTCTTGTCAACCTTTTTTCTAGGAAGATACACAAATGACCAATAAGCACATGAAAAAATGTTTGACATCATTAGTCCTCTGAGAAATCCAAATCAAAACCACAATGAGATACTATACCACTAAGATGCTAGAATCAAAAAGACAGATAATAAGTGAAGGCTAGGACAGAGAAATCTGAACTCGCACACACTGATGATGGGGTGTAAAGTGGAGCAGCCACTTTGGAAAACATCGGGCAGTTCTTCAAACAATTAAAGATAGAGTTACCATTTGACTCAGCAATTCCACGACTAGAGATATAGCTAAGAGAAGTGAAGACTTATGTTCACACAAAATCCTGTACACATATGTTCATAGCAATGTTATTCATAATAGCCAAAAAGCAGAAACAACAAAAAGTCTGTCAAACAATGGGTGGATAAACAAAATGTGGTATAACCATACAATGGAGTGTTATTTGGTATTAAAAATAAATGAAATACTGATAAAAGTCATAACATGGGTGAAGCTTGAAAATATTATACTGAGTTAAAAAAAAGGCAGACATAAAAGACCACATGTCATGTAATTCCATTTATATTAAATGTCCAGAATAGGCTAAGGCAGAAAGTAGATTAGTGGTTACCAGGGGACTGGGGGGGGAGGGACATAGAAAAGGATGGGAGTAGTAGAAAAGGCTTTCTTTTTGAGGTGATGAAAATGTTCTATAATTAATTGTGCACTGAGAGTTGCACACAGCTATGAACACACTAAAATCCATGCAATTGTATACTTTAAATGAATGAATTGTATGTATATGAATTACATCTCAAGAAAGCTATTTTTTAAAAAAAAATATTGTCAATGATGCTTATACAAGTATTCTTCATTTATCTTTTGGGTATCCCACCAATCAGTTTTTTGAAAATCTGATTAATCTAAAGACTTAACGGCAACGCCCACCAAGGAGTCTACCAGGGTTAACTAAATTTTCAGATTCATAAGACAGGCATCAAACCACTGTTGGCATCAATCTACTCAAGGAGGGTAAGAACAGGAACAATAGTTTGCCAATAGGACAGCATCTTCTTGGGAGGAGTCTTGCAGCATTTAACACAGAAGCACAGCTCAGACAGCTGAGAAATATGCCAAGCTTAGAAGCTCACTTTCTTCTCCCAAAGTCTCACCAATAAGATCGAAATATAAGGATGGGGAACAAATGTTCCCTCAAAAAGGAATTATAATAATTAACATGATTTTAGAGTCCAGGTGATGTAAATATCCTAAAAAATGTACATATTTACTATTTATAAATATTAGTCAATGTTACTCTTAAGAAAAATGGCACACCATAGCATCTATAATATGTGTATGCACAGCATTTAAAGCAGGCCACATTATTCAAAACCATGATGAGATACCACTCCACACCTATTAGAATCAACAAAACAAATGGCAGGTTGTTTTGATAAAATACTGCCATTATCAACAAAACAAGGAATAACAAGTGTTGGAGAGGTTGTGAACAAAAGGAACCCTCATACACTGTTAGTGGGAATGTAAATTGGTACAGCCACTATGGAAAACAATATAGAGTTTCCTCAAAAAATTAATAGAATTACCGTATGACCCAGCAATCCCTCTTCTGGGTATCTACCCCCAAATTGGGAAACATTTATCCATAAAAATATATGTACCCCTGTTTGTTGCAACCTTATTGACAGTAGCCAAGACATGGAAACAACTGAAGTGCCCATCAATAGATGATTGGGTAAAGAAGATGTGGTACATATGTGTATACACAATGGAAAATTACCTGGCCATAAGAAAAGATAAAATACTGCCATTTGCAACAACATGAATGGATCTTGAGATTACCATGCTAAGCAAAATAAGTCAGACAGAAAAAGTCAAGAACCATATGATTTCACTGACATGTGGGATATAAAACTGAAAGCAATAAATGAACGAGACAAACAAACAAGGAAAAACTCGTAGACATAGACAACAGTTTAGTGGTTACCAGAGGGTAAGTGGGGAGGAGGGATGTAGAAGATAGTAAAAGGAGTCAAATATATGGTGATGCAAGGAGAACTTACTTTGGGCGGGGAACACTCAGTGCAATATATAGATGATGTCTTATAGAAGTGTGTACCTGAAACTTACATAATTTTACTACCCACATCACCCCCATAAATTTAATAATAAAAAAGATCATCCAAGTAAGTATCCATGATATTTTCCAAAATGACTAGCTATGATCTGAAAACACTGTACTGTGAGAACTGATTGGTGGTTTCCAAAGGCCGGGGTGGGGGGTTGGCAAAAATGGGAAAAGGCGGTCAAAAGGAGCAAACTTCCAGTTATAAAACAAATAAGTCACAGGAATGTAATGTACAGCATGGTGACTATAGTTAATAATACTATATTGCCTATTTGAAAGTGGCTAAGAGAGTAGATTTAAAAGTCCTCATTGCAAAAAAGATTTATAGTGACGAATATTAACTAGACCTATTGTGGTGATCATTTTGCGATATGTACAAATATTGAATCATTATGTAGTATAACTGAAACTAATCTAATATTATGTCAATTATATCTCAAAAATGAATAAAATAAATTAAAATACTGTATTATTCTAAAAATTAACAGAATAATGATAGTGTGAGTCTAAAAGCTAATATTGGTCATTGTCAACCAAAAGAATAAAAATCTACCAAAAAGTGAGTAAGCATAAATTATCCTCTGATGACACTTAAGTTTCTTCCTGATAATTAGTTTCATGTAGGTATCTTCAAACAAACATATATTCCCACTTATATCCATATTTATATAGGCATACCTTTCTTTGGAGATAAAACAATGTAAAAAGGCTGTGTATAAATGCCTCATACCAGAAAATACAGAAATTCTACCTCAATTATCTCATCTCTCATTACTAAGCTCCCCATTTCCCAAGGTTTCTCCTTTCAACAAAATCTCCTTTCCAGTTAAGAAAATATACATACGAGAACCTATTAATGATTTATTTAATGCAACCTCCATTTGTGTATGTCATACTTCAGAACAGAATGCATTTTGTTTGTTTCCCCCGTCTTCTATTATCTCTGATTAACCTTGTCTCTTCTGTTTAAGTGTATGTTATTAAAAGAAAATAGGAATGCCTGACCTATTAAAACCGTATTTTCATCAGGCATGAGGCTTACCCACTGAAAAACCCTTCTGTTTCAAACTTTAGTGTTGAAAAATCATTCCAGATATAGTAAATTTTCATCCTTAGTAACTCCTCTCATGCATTTACATTTTATTTTGCAGATAATTAATTATCCAACAGAGTTTGGAGATGGAAAAAAAAAAAAAAAAAAAAAAACTACGTGTGTTGGAATCAGTGCCAACTATAAATCAATCATAAATCAACAGAAAGGCCCTGTGAAATGATACTGTTAGTCAACATGTAAATGGTACTAGTTTGCCTTCAATTTTTCTGGGATTTATCTCTTAAGTAAAACAAGATAATCCAGTACAAAACGGTCCTTATTGACTGTGAACTTTGTAAAGACTCACTGGGCTGCAGGATGGGGGCTTAAACGGTTTACAACTATGAAACTTGGCTATGCTTTAAATTAACCAGAAATGTAAGCATAAGTAAAGAATATAAAGTATTCTTTTGCCTAGAATGCTTGCTTTTTATATAGTAATACCTAATATTCAGACATCACACATCTTCCCTAACTTCTCCGATTAGGTATGATTTCTGCAGTCAATAGAGAAATCTCATGACTTTAATAGTTACTAAAATGGTGGAAAACTAAAAACGCTTTATGACTGGTTAATGAGTGTCAAAGAGAAAGAGATATCCACTCATTGCTCAACAGTGGTCATCAGGCCAAGGCACAAGATCATCAAGAACCTCAAC
This sequence comes from Rhinolophus sinicus, assembly GCF_057876585.1. NCBI lineage: Eukaryota > Metazoa > Chordata > Mammalia > Chiroptera > Rhinolophidae > Rhinolophus > Rhinolophus sinicus. Next base: position 34,741,881 of record NC_142517.1, read on the forward strand.
ACTAGGGAAAGATTGGTGGGGGGGAGTGGAACAGAGGTGACAAAAACAAGGAGAAATAAGCAAGAGAACAGTAATTCCTCTCATGCATTTATATTGCAATTAAGTATTTAACAGAGATTGAAATTGATATTCTCTCTCCCTCTCCCACTTTCCGTGTGTGTGTGTGTGTGTGTGTGTGTGTGTGAGAGAGAGAGAGAGAGAGAGAGAGAGAGAGACAGAGAGAGAGACAGAGAGAGAGAGAGAGAGAGAGAGAGAGAGAGAGAGAGAGAGAGAGAGAGAGAGAGATGGAGGAAAGGAAAAGAGAGGGGGAGGGAAAGAGAGAGAGAAGAAAATCAGACTTGGATAAATCTTGAAGGTCAAATACTGAAGTCGAGGGAAGAAGCCATGTCTCATACCTCTCTGTATCTTTCATACCAACTAGCACAGTACCTAAATTCACTGAATGATAACTCAGAAAATGTGCTGAATAAATCAATGAATGGAAAATTCCTAACATGAACTCACAGTGGGGTAATTATACTCTTTCCTCTTAAGGGGAGTGACTAGTTAAATTCTATATTATTTCTATGTTAACAATTACACTCACTTTTATATATGTTAATTTTCATTTCTCTGACTCTCCAATTGTACCATCCTGAGGGAGGGGAATAGCAGGTAGTTGGGGTTTTTTGTTTGTTTGTTATTTTCTGGTTCCCTCCATCATTTCTGCCAGAAGGTTCTAAACATTGAGTATCCACTGGAAAGTAACTATCTTTGGTAAATATTACTATGAGGTCTATTTTATGTTTTGTAGTTACCATGACTTGGGTCATTAGAGCTATCAAAATTTATATTCAAGTAACATGTAAAGATTGAAATCTACCAGTGATTGTTCAAAATACAGATCTGATCATCTCCATCGCTCTGCCTCTAAAATAATATTAAATCCTTAATTTATTACAGAAGGTCCTTGGTTTCACTTTTATCTCCAGGTCCTTAAGAGCAGGTTCCTAGTGTTACTCATCTGTGTAAAGTAACTGCCTACCTCAGACCCTGCTTCCTAAAAGGCACTCAAGGAATCTTTGTTGAATAAATTACTGTAAAATGAATGAAATTTATGACACATAAATCCATCATTAAATGTAACTGGTATAATGTCATATCTATATTTAACCACAGTCATTGCTTAAGTATTAGAATTTTAAAACCATCTGACATGGTTTGAGTTTAGGCATTTCAATAAACAATGGCTATATGAGGATAAATAAAATCTTCTGATATGTAGGAGGAAAACTAGAGAGATAAGCTTATTTAAATAATAATGGGTGAGGACAAATAAAAATAATTTTAAAAATTAACATGAAAAGCAAACATGAGATTGCTATTTATACATTAGATAGAAACAATACTTAAGTCATGTGTTCACTTAAAACAATAGATAAACATATTGTCTAATTTTTAAATGTCAAGTTCACAGATAGAATGCATAATCTAAAAATTCTAATCAACTTAAGTGTTTCAGGAGCTATATTAAAATGCAGTTTAAACAGCAAAATAGAACCCAGATTAGTGTTCAGTAAAATAATTTTAAGATATATGTAAAGACTGTCTGTATATAATAGAATTGTCGAAATTAATGTAAATCATCTTAAATTCTAGATAATTAAGCATGTTTTAAATGTCTTTTGTGTTGAAACATTCTATAAATACACTCACTACCAGTACATTTTAAAGACATACCTGCAAAAGAGTTGTTCTGTGGAGCTTCAGTGCCCCCTTCTGGTGGATTTTAGCAAAGCATCCTGGACAATAATCTTCTCCACATTCAAGGCATACCTTAAAAGAGATTTTAAAAGTCGTATCTTATATGACTTTGAGAAAATGTTTGAATAAAGATGCCATTGCAATTATCTTTATCCAATTACATACCTAGATGTCATCAGAATTGAAAAGTCCAAGAGTTAAGATTTAATTCTGAGAAAAACTAACTTGTAAACTAATTACTCTCATAGCAAAATAAATAGGTAGAATATAAGTTTTAGGTATATGGGCATATGTGTATGTGCAGTTTTTTAATAAATCATAAAAAACTCAGCAGCATCAGGTCAAACTTCCGTAACTGGCAAAAACTAAACAGCATTATCTCTGAATCAAAACTACTTCCTTTTTAGGAGTTCTTATATCTTTCAGTATGGATTTACAGGGCACAATTAGTTTCAAATGATATGTATACTGTTTGCCTCCAAATGTCCCCATACACATCTTTGATTAGTACTCCTTCACTGATGATTCTCAAAATATGGTTTAAAAAGTGTTCTTAGAAGATCCCTCAAAGGAAAGAAAGTATAAGAAAAATATATATATATATCAACACAGACAATAGTTCAGTCGTTACCAGAGGATAAGGGGCAAGAGGGGAAATAGAAAAGGGTAAAGGGTGTCAAATATATGTTGAAAGAAGGAGATTTGACGTTGGGTGGTGAACACACAATGCAATATATAGATGGTGTATTATAGAATTGTACGCTTGAAACCTATTTAATTGTATTAACCAATGTCACCCTAATAAATTTAATAAAACAATAAATAATAAATAAAAAGAAAACATATTTAACAGAAACAAAAACTAGATGGAACTGCATCAAAATGTCAGCAATGTTTATGAGTAGTGAAATGATTATGGACAAGTTTACATTTACCTTCCAAATTCTCTATAGTGTTGAAAGGTAATTTTTTTTTTTTTTTTAATTTAGGGATAAATTGAATAATGCAGTTCATATTTTTCACCTCATTTAATTCTCACAACAATGCTTTAAACTTAGGATGATCATTATATGTTCATTGTGAAGATGAGGTAACAAAAAAACATAATTGAGATTTTGTCCAGGTACAGCTAACAGAGCCAGGACTTTAACCCCAAAGTCTGGATCAAAGCTCAAGTTTTTACCCATAACCCACTAATCATTAAATCAATCATTAATCATAACTTGTAGTGCTAATCATTCACTGAAAAAAAACCTTGATAAAATCTGCAGCAAAATAAAAATCCAGTATTTGAAATGCTATCACAGTCCAATATTTGTCAAATTCCAAATACATTTTTTAAAATGTGATTAGCTATACACTGGATTTTTAATTTAAGCAGAGGAAAAATAAACACTATTACTGGTATGGGAACAAGTCCTACCTTTTCAACTCTTGTTTCAAGAGATATATTCTCTTAGAGAAATTATGACAAACACATTACCTAAATGCATATTTTTTCCAGTGCCAAATCAATTAAAAAGCTATAATTTCACATACATATGGCAGTATTATTATATTATTGTATATTTCAAAATGTATTCTGCATGATTTTTATTTTACTTAATATTTTAATAAATTTCTTATATATATTTGACAATGTTTTCACAATGTAATAGAGAGGACTGAAAATCAGTTTCAACATATAATTATAAGCCACGCATTTGTTAAAAACAGACTTTTAATAAAAGTAGTTAAACAGATTTTGTAAACTGGAAGATCAAAGCTGGAGTTGCAGAGTAAGCTTATATATTTTGTTATATAAGCATATTTGGATTTAAATTGGGTTAAAATGACCGCCAAGTGGAAAATCTTTTTAGGCAGTTTGTATAATTGGCAAGAACATAGTAAAACATAGATAAGGATTCCATTCCACTACAGATACTTCTTTGATGATGGAATACCCAAGTGCAGTTTTAGCAAACATCGTTTTAATTGATTAAGGCTAGACCAGTTGTACTAAACCCTTTGAATCCATTTGAGTTAAGTTATGCAAATTTGCCAAATTAATGTAGAATTTTTAACTATCCATTTCACTTTTGTCATGTAGAGACAGCCTAAAGCTACTGTAACTTCTTTAAAAAAATAAGAAATTTGTAAGTTTGGAATTTACCACCAATATATGTGAATGCATCAGGACATAAGAAAATGTGCCAACAACAAAAATACACAGTATTGTCTCCTCTCAATATAGCAGGCACAATGTTAAATACTTCACATGTATTACTCATTATCCTCAATAACTTTGAGGTATAGACTACTGTTATCTATAGTATTCCATTTTACAAATGAGAAAACAGAAACATGAAGGAATGAAGTAATTTGCTGCAAGTCACATAGTTAATAACAGATAAAGTTGAGATTCAAATCCCCAAAACACAAGCTCTTAACCCCTACCCCAATACACAATCTTTCCCTCATAAAGACCCTGTCATAAAATACAGAAAGGTTGACTCTAATCATCCACTCAGCATTATCATGTAGAATGATGGAAGTTAAAAACACTTCAACACGACCAGTCTGCTTAATTAGATCTGCCTACCTAGTTTGAATTTTTAAATAACTTATTATTGTGCCTTGACACGTATCCTAAGATATTATTTTCATTTCAAATCAGAGAATATCCTTTCTTAAAATCTTAGTGAAATGTTTAAGTATGTTTAGGGCCTAAATCCTGGCTTTTGTATATAACAGTATTCAGGTAAATCAGCTTTTTAATTATTGCACATGTCACTCATCTGCTTTCCAGTAAAGGCAAATGCCATTTATGCTGTCTGGGATGCCCTTTTTCTTGCATTTCCTACTCTACGGAAAAAGAGGTGCTTTATTTCCAGGTCAAGTCTTACCTAGTATGTATCATTTGTTCAAATTCCATGGCCTTTAAAAAGGGCTCAGTACATAGGATTCAATAAAAATATTGCCTCATAGCTACTACATAAATCCTTTTCAGATTATGAACGATGGACCTCAACAATTCAACTCAACAAGTAAGTCTCTTTCAGCTTTCATATTTCCAACTTCAGGAACATTAGCATTTGTTCATGTTTTTAAACATTTCTAGATAAGTACAATTGACTAAGATTCCTTAAATTCTGTTCACCATTATATCAAATCAGATAATAGTATGATGTAATAGTAAGAACATTATACCAACAGCCAGGGTTTTTCATTTAATACTGTTATTAGCCCTATATTAGATTTACAGCATTCTAACTCTTTCAGTCCAGTTAAAACTACCATGAAATAACGCTAGTAATATAGTCGTAAGTCAGAGTGATTATGGCTATGTTCTCTGAAACTATAACATAATCTACAATATTAATCATAATCATTAAATGTTTTTTTGGGGGGGAACTATTTCCTAAGTGTGCCTTAAATATTTTAAATTACAAAAGATATTGGAGTATCTTCAATACTAGCTGAAAGGAAGATATATCTAAATTCCATATTAAAGAAAAATTTTAAAGAAATGATTCATTCAACAAATATTTGTTGAGAACCTACTAAATTGCAGGCATAATTCTAGGTGGTGGGCACAGAGCAGTGAACAAAACTAAATCCCCACTTTCATGAAGTTTACATTATAGGTGGATGGAAAATAAACAAATAAATATATATTAAAGGGTGATAACTGCTATGTAGATGAATGAAGGACCTTCATGAAACTAGAGTGTGCAACTGAGCTGTTGCTATTTTACAAAGATCTGTCAGGGTAGGTAACATCTGAGTTGACTTTCATTGATATGAGGAAACTGGAGGGGGTAAAATTGTTGGAGATAAATTATGGTTCAGTTTTGAACATGGTAAGTTAGTGATTCCTGTTAGCCAAGTAGAGGTATTAATTAGGCAGCTTGAGTTCAAAGATCAGAGGAGAGATATGAGTTAGCTATGTAAATCTGGCAAAGTAGAGATGGTCTTTAAAGCCAAGAGAGTGAACGAAATTATCTAAAGAGTACGTACAGGTAATCCTCGTATAAAATGGCACTTCTGTAACACGGTTTCACTCTAACACGGTTCGAGAATTGGGGAAAACCCTAGTACAACACGGCATCCTAAAACACAGCTTCACTTGAACACGGTTTGAGAATTAGAGAAATCCCTGAATAATACGGAGTGTAATAAGAGCTTTTAAGAGCAAAAAAATTCTCATTTGAAATTAGAGAAATCCTTGAATAACACGGAACATAATAAAAGCTTTTAAGAGCAAAAGATATTTCATTTGAAGTTTTTCATTCGAGCGTGGATGCATCAGATTTGACTGCAGAATTTTAAAATTTACTAGACTTTTAAATCATTTTGTTCATGGAGTATTAAATTCAGAGGATGAAGATATCTTGTGAAAAAGAAAATGCCCTCAGTTAATAGTGCTTAGTAGTGATGACGAAGAAAACATTATTTAATACATGTTAATATGTTATATTTTTGGTGAACATTGCTTTAACAAAGATATTTCTCTTAATTATAAAAATATAATAGTACGGTGTGTGTTTTTGCAATTTTTGGAACCTAACCCCCTTTTTTGTACTAGTTCTTTGTTTCATATAACACGGATTTGCATAATGGCGTTTTTAGGAACGTAACAACCGTGTTATACTGGAGTTACCTGTAGAGCTATAGACTAAAGAAGAGACCTCAGGACTAAGCTCTGTAGCATTCCAGTGCTAAGGGGTCAAGAACACAGAAAACCAACAAAAAAGATTGAGAAGGGGCAGCTAGCAAAGTAAAATAAAATCAAGGCAGAATGATATCTCGGAGGAAGCCAAATGAGGAGTCAAAGGAGATGAGAGGAATACTGTGTCAAATATTACTGATAGATTAAGAGAAGAACTGAGAATTGACCCCTGCGCTTAAGAATGTGGAAGTCACTGATGACCTTGATAGGAGGAGTTGCTGGGCAGTCGTGGAGACCTATTTCTGAAAGGAGAGGGTTTCAGAGAGAATGGGAATTTAGCATTTCCACTTCTGGGTATGTACCCAAAATAATTGAAAGTAAGAACTTGGATAGACATTTGTACACCCATGTTCACAGCAGCATTATTCACAATAGCCAAAGGGTGGAAGTGACCTGTGTCCATCAATGGACAATGGATAAACAAAACGTGGAAATTATATATAATGGAATATAATTCAGTCTTAAAAAAGAAGGAAATTCTGATATATGCTACAACATGGATAAACCTTGAAGACATTATGCTAAGTGAAATACGGACAATACTAAATGGTGACAAAATAATGAATACTGCATGATTCCACTTGTATGAGACACCAAGAATTGTCGAATTCATAGACAGAAAATAGAATGGTGGTTGCCAGGGGCTGAAGGGAGGGGATATGTGGAGTTATTATTTAATGAGGACAGAAGTTCAGTTTCTGTTAAAAAGAGCTCTGTGGATGGATGGTGATGATGGTCATACAACAATGTGAACGTACTTAATGCCACCGAACTGTATACTTAAAATATAGCTAAAATAACTATGTATTTAAATATGGTAACTTTTAAATTATGGTGTATTTGCACTTAAATGTCCACAGCAGCCTTAAAAACAATAGGAAAAATAACTGAAACAACCAAGTCATTCAACAAGTGAATGAATAAATAAATTTTGGTGTATCTGTACAATGGAATACTACTCAGTAACACAAATGAAGAACCAACGATAAATGTAACAATGTGAATCAACCTCTACACGGAGCAAAAAAAAAACCATCCTACACAAAAGAATATATACCACACAATTCCATTTACATAAAGTTCAAAAATAGGCACCACTCCATGAATGGTGTTAAAAATCAGAACAGTAGTTGCCTTGTGGGAGGAATAATTGGAAACCGCACAAGGGAACTTCTGGGCATATTCTATGATCATGATGGGTATACAGACATTTGTCAAAAGGCATCTAATTGTACATTTAAGATCTGTCCACTTCACAGTAAGTAAATTATTCCGAGAGAGAGAGAGAGAGAGAGAGAGAGAGAGAGAGAGAGAGAGAGAGAGAAGAAAATATGACGACAGGAAGTCACCAACTCCTCGGAGGTGTTAGCAAGAGATACAGAGGGAGCTGTGGGAGTCCAAGGAGAATGTTTGTTTTCAGTTTCGGTTTTGGTTTTAGATGGGAGCTACTATGCGCTGTTTGTGGGCTGGTGATCCAGTACAGAGAGCATAAGAGACAAGGTGTGACCTTAAACAGGAAGAGGTTCAGTGTGTCCTTGGCCTTCCCCAGCAGCACGCACACTTCACGCTTAGTAACTGTCAAGGACAAGGATTTGGCTACTAAAGCAGGTTAAGCTGGGAGAGGTGTCAGAGACCATGCGAAAGTTCTATCCCAATATCTTACTATCGTGTACGTACTAGCAGAGCAGCTTTGTTCTCACACTGTCCACAAACCTTCCCCTTTATCTTGGGTTTTTCACTTCCAGAGGAACTTGCCATTTTATAATTAAGTGGTTGTCTCACTGCCTCTGGAAGAAAAAAAAACAAGTCAGACTAATCACTTTAAAATACGATGTTTGGTGTTTAGCCAACTCTAATCCTCCCAGGAGGTTGGGGAGCCCACGGTCTCCCTCCAGCCCCTCATGACCACAGGGCCACACATATCCACTCATATCCACTCATATCCACTCTTGAACTAGAATCAGAACTAGACATATAAAATTACAAAATGTAATAACAGTTAAAAACTATGTTCTTGATAGAATTCCTATGGCATTCTGTCCCATCTCTAGATCAAACTAAAGCCCACACAGGACATCTTCTGTAATAAATTATATAAATACATTGTAATATATGTTATATATATATAAATTATATATGTATATATATTTCTAGAACTACCAAATTACCTTAACCATTCAAATCAAATGTTTATCCTCTATTAAAAAATCTTATGTCTTTGGAATTATTATAAATTAAAAATCGATTATTCTTTTTGCTATTGTCAAGATGTATTAAAATATAAGAGAATTTTTCAATATTCTCTGAATTTCCTAGAGTAGAATTTCAAATTATAATTTTATACTGCTAAATGATCTTCCTAAAGTGTATATCGACAAATTTTAAGCCAAGTCCTCACTTTTGAAAAACGCTATATTATAATCATATTCTAAGTTGACATTTTTGACATAAAATTAAGCCCCCCAAAAAAAATGCATAAATAAAATATATTTTGAATATCAAAGATAAAAGAGTCATAATTTGGGGGTTTGTACTTTTTATATTGCATGAACAATTCCGGTACTTTAATTTTTATGTAATTCAGTTGGAAAAAATAATGAATTATATCTGTAGCATTTAGTAATAGAGTGGTAAACTGTTTACCTTGAAACTGCTCCTTCAGTAATTTTAATTTCACTTTTCCAGCAGAAAGCTGTATTAATGAAATAAATACTATTTGTCACTATACATTCTATTATTCAAAGACAGTTTAAGCTATTAACAAAAATATTAGAAAGCGATAACATTTTGGTGCATCTTGAACAAAACATTTTGAAAGAATAATATAAAATTCATAGAAAAGATCGTCATTAAAGCATATATAGATCTTCTAATTAAGAGAAAATTCATAAAAAGAAAATAATTTTTGGAAATATACATATAAACCAGATTTTAAACATGCCATAAATTATGTTTAAACAAAAATCATTATATCATGAAATGATTTTTGTGAAAGCATTACTCTTAAAATACTATAAAGACTTTTCTATCTCTGATCTTTCTGAAAGACACAAAGCCTAATATTTGTGTAGGATGAATCTAAACTGAATTCTGACTGAACTACTCTGTTTACATAACTGTGGACACCAATCTTATCTTATTTGCCCAATTTAGAGAACCAGGTGTTTAAGCATCTCAGACTTAACCTTCAAATATATTATTTGTGATTTTTGACTTTCCCAAGTTGTAGCCAAAAGAAACAAAACAAAATGAGTTAATGAGGCTCTCTGCTAGGTATTTCAGATAAACACTTCAACTCCTTGGATCTTAAGGTTTTAAGAACTAAAATAGACTTGCCAATTGCCTGTACTGGGCTTGGTCTTTTTAAAACCAACATTCAAAGTACACAAACGAGCATAGATGATGGTGCACATTTACACAGACACGGTCAATTCATGCCGGGTTTTCAATTTGCAGTTTGCATGCTCAATTGCCCAATTTGTACATGAGAATATGAGAACAATGGCTGCCTCTACGTCTATGCCTGTACCAGTTGCAGTCATCTGAAAATTTAGGCCTAATTATTCTCACTGACTCTAGTGGTTTTGCTTCAAATGGGTATTTGTTGTTCACATTCTTTAAGTAGCTACTCAGATGCTATGTATCAAACACAAAAGAAAAGAAAACAGGATTGAAATCATCAATTTTTAGTGAATCACACCTTTATTTTTAAACTGGCAATGCTATACAAGGTGCTGATACCTTAATCTCATTTATCATAACCGAATGATCCAATATTATTACCTTAACACTACACCTGAATTGCAAGAAGATCAATATGATTATAGGCAACCTGGGCAGAATGCATTTGCCAAAGTGAACCGAAGCCATTATTAGGGACATTTTGTAATTTGTATTTATTATTTTGAAGAATATTTTCTGTTCTATGAATATAGTCATATTTACCTTAAATGAGTCAAACTGCATAAAAATATTACAATGAATAAACCGCTAGCTGCTATTTTTAGGCAAGCAGAATTTCCTTCTAAGTCTAATTTTTATCTGGGAAAGAGGTGAGGGTGGAGTGAGGCTGGACCAAGGCCGCACACACACACACCACAACACATATCCGTATGTGTGTATATATATATATATATATATATATATTCATGTAGTTATATATATCCAAACATCAGTAATTCAACATACTGAAGCCTATGCCTTATTAACCCTCTTTTACCTCTACCAGCAGATGCTAAAGGTGTGCCATCACAGGTCAGGGACAGCTTAGTGGCTCTACCACACAGACATAGCATCTGGGTCATTGGGGTCAGGCTATGCTGTCATCATTAGCCTCCCTGGCATTCACAGATGCCTCAAACTCCTACCAAAGCCCTCATATGGCATGCTGGGCCCACACTTCTCCCATAAGCAACCTCTTTAGATATTCTCATTCTTAATCCAATTAGCTACTTAACCTTTGCTATTCTCTACTGCTTATCCTGCCATTTAGGCTCCCCTGCCATCTAGGCTCCCCTGCCATTCCACAGAGCTCTTATTAAATAGTCATTTAACTATCTTATGTCTTAAATATTTCCTAAAAATGTCTCTTCCAAAAAGTTCACATTAACTGGACACACCTTTCCAGAGGAACTAGCTCCATTTCTATTCCCTTTCACTCACCAGGTTTAGAGAAGAAAATGTTTCTCCCTGTTTGCTTCCCAGTGCTGCTTCTAGAATATTGTTCTGCTCTCATCATTCAGCAAAGTCACCTTTACTGAAGGTCCTCACCATCCACTTATTGCCGTTAGCAATACCCAAAATCCTCTTCCAGCTGAACTTTAGGAATCTGCCCAGTGTCTCTATTGCATTTCTGGGTGATGATCGTGGAGACTTCAATGTCCATGTTCACCTGACATCTTGATGCTGAAAAACCCTCTAACACACTGACTACCAGGAACCTCTAAATGGCTCTTCAGCCACCAGACCATTATGACAAAACCTTGAACCTAAGCAGCAATCTGAATGGCCACACCTTCAAAAACCAAACTCAAGAGTTTCTCAGTGCTAACCATGATCACCTCACTTTCTTCCTCTTAGACCTCCCACATCTACCTACCATTGTGATGACATAATACTGAGTGGGTCCCCTACAAATACAGGCTGAACAACTCCAGTGGGCTCTTACAGCTCTTCAGCAATCCGTTTATCATTTGTTGCTAAACCTCAATCATGACTGGCTACTCCCAACCTTCTCTATTCCAAAACACTCAAATTCACCCCATTTCTCTTCCTTAATCTGAGCAGATGATCTTACCTTCAAATTTACTAAGAATGCTGAGGTCTTCCCATTAAGAGTTTGCCACAGCTTCCTACCTCACCTGCTGTTAAATGAAACCTCTAAAACATTCCCCGTACTGCCACCTGTTTTCTCTTCCATCTTTCTTATCTCAGAGAAAATATGCCCTCTCTTCTTCAAAGACTAGACCCCCAGCAAATGGCACCTCTCTCATTTGCATCTTCAATCTTTCCTCCACTAGTTAGGCCATTCCTCAACTACAAACTGACCCACATTTCCTCCCTGACTGTAAAATACAATAAAATGAATTCCTTCCTTGATCCTGTTAAACCCTTGAGACATTACCCTCTGTTCTCATGGTCACTGCAACACTAGTTGTTACTCATTGCCACCCACCTTTCTTTTTCAACCACTTGAAAATATGTTTGCATCTAATAATAATACAATCACCAAGTCAAATTCAGTGTTTCTAGAAAGTCTCATTCTCCATAAATAGGCTTTTTTTTTTTTTTTTAACCTTTTTTTTTTTGTACGGAGGCTCACAGGGGCACATGTGGGGATCAAACTGGCAACCTTGGTGTTATCGGCACCAGGCGCCAACTGAGCTAACCGGCTACCCCTAAATAGACCCTAACTAGACATTCTAATGTGATTTTCAGTCAGTGTTACTATTGGTTTCACACCTATTATCTCACACATTGCTCAAAATTCTGTGACGTAGTTAGCAAGTATTCTTATGCATGTTTACAAAAATGGTAACAGAAACTCAGAAAGGTTAAATGACTTGCAGAATTAAACCACAGAGTTAATGAAATGAATGAGGAATTTAATCTATAAAGTCTAACTAACACAGGGTTTCTTGACCTTGGCCAAGATAATTCTTTGTTGTCAGAGGTTCCCAGTGCATTGTAGGATGTATAGCAGCACCCCTGCCCTATAGCCATCTCATACCATTAGCAAAAACAAAACAAAACAAAAAACCAACAAAACAAAGAAACAAAAACCTTAGTTATCCGTGGTGATAATTGAAAATGTCTCCAAACATTGACAAATGTCTCCTGGGAGTACAATTGCACCCGTGGAGAAACACTGGTCTAAAACTATATTCAAGACTTTGTCCACTACACAATGTATCAGCCAATGTTGACTTCTCCATATTTTCTCTCAACACCCTCCTTTACTTTCATCTTATGTAAAATTATATTACTTTGATTTTATTCTTAACATTCTTTCTCTTCTCAGACTCCCTTTACTACAGAGCTGGCAAATTACTTTAGAATCAGCCTGAAAGCTTGCATTCCAAATCTTGGTCCTGACACTTGACTTTGAGCAAGTTAAACTTATTTGATGTATAATTACTTCCTCTGTCGGACTGGAAAAATAACAATTGCCTTTTAGGGGTGATACAAATACTAAATGGAATAAAAAAGGAGAAGCAGCAAACCTGTTGACTGAAATAAAACAGATAGTGAATAAATATTAAAGTTTTCTGCCTCCATATTCCTTGACCCTTCACAGCTGCCCTTCCTGAGCTTTATCCTTCTCACCTTTCTTTTCCTTTTTATAAATTCTTAGGAAGCACATTTACATTCTCAGCTTCAACTAACACATGAGAATTCAAATAAAACTCTAAATCTTTGAAAATTGCTAAGAAGGTAGAACTTAAATGTTCTCACATACACAAAAAGAAATATGTGAGATAATGGATGTGTTAATGAACTTGATGTGGGATATCTTTTCACAATGTATACATATATCAAATCATCAAGTTGTACATTTAAAAAATCTTATAATTTTATTTGTCAATTATACCTCAATAAAGCTCGGGAAAAGAAAAAGAAAGGAAGGAAAGAAAGGAAGGAAGGAAGGAAGGAAGGAAGGAAGGAAGGAAGGAAGGAAGGAAGGAAGGAAGGAAGGAAATCTATACCCCAGAACATTTTTTATGACTTCCTTCTTTTGTTTATCTCCTGGTCAATGTGGCCTGAAATCTTATAGTTATATATCTGACTTCCTCCTTTCCTTTCTCACTGTTACTTGGTTTCATATTTTCCTTTATATTTCTTCAGCTGCATTCTAATTCAGACTCTTCTCATCTGACCTCTAGATTATTTCAATAGTCTTCCAAATAATCTCTCTGCTTCTATATCAGTGGCCTCCAAAGTAGCATGTATGCATGCCTGAGGGAGTTCAGGAAAAGGCCAGAGTGTAGAAAAGAAACATCTATTGATATTTATATTATCCTTGATTAATTTTCATATTTTGGTTTACAATGCACATGACATGTTAGTAAACAAGTATATATATATATATATATATATATGGAGAGAGAGAGAGAGAGAGATAGATATCTATATATATTAGTATTATATATATTACTAATAGTAAACAAGTATGCGTGTGTGTGTATATACATACACACACACATTTTATTCATAAATAAATAAATAGTTTATGGGTAGAAAGTCCATGCTCAAAACAAATTATTTATTGATATGATGCATAATCAAAACAGTTTAGATATCATTGTCTCTGTATTTATTAACTCGAAATGCACTGGATATTTGAACACATCAACTATCATACATTATCACCTTAGTCTCGCTACCCTCCTTTTCCAAAGCTTTCAGGGAATTCCATTCACCCAATGAAAAATTTAAGACTCCTGAGTCTGGTATTCCAGGCCTTGCCCCCTGCTCTAGCTCACTTTCTATACCCACCTTCAACAGCTTCCTGCCCCTCCAAGTTTTCATCCTCTACTCAATCATGCGGTTTGTGGGGACTGGCATTATGACTTATTCATCACTTTTTTTCCTTACAAGTAGATCTTGTAGATTCTCAAATATTTGTAGAACTAAACTATTATTTCCCAGGCACTAGATGGTTCATACACTAAATAGCTATGACAAAAATTACATACTGATTTTTCTATATATTTTTATAGGTGCATCACCTTCCAAATTAGATGAGGATCCCCTTGAGAATAAGGATAATTCATTATACCACAAAGAAGCCACTTAATAAAAGCTACTGGAAAAAGAAGTCAATAATCACAGTCAGCATTTTTAATATATTTACAATAACATCAGAAACATGGAACACTATCTCAAAAAGTAATAAATAATGCAAAGCAAATTATAAAACTTTTAATCCAAAAATTAAAGAAACATATTTCAGTAAGAGAATGACACTAGAGAATAAAATATTTTTTCAAAGCCAAAAAGTTTAGAAGCACTGAGTAAGATGTTTATAGATGCCAACTGCCCAATGAAAGTTTAATGATAGTTATATAAAAAAAAGAAAAAGCTATATAAGTTAAAACTTACAAAGTCACAGATCTTGTACTAAAGAATCCAGAAGCAAAACAGTTTTCTGTACAGAAATACACTTAATCTGGTTTTAATTACACATATAATGTAATAATAGATAGTAAAGATAAAATAATTCTATCTGGAAACCTGTAAGAATTTTTTCCTTGGATATCTTTACACATACAATCAACAGTATATGAATAATAATTATTATGCAAATAGAACACAAACACATTAAACCAATGTGATATAATACAAAGACAGAAAAATATCTATTCTTTGGTATGTGAAATTATAGCTTTCACCTTAATATAGAACTACATAGTTCTATTGTACATACTTGAAACCAGAACTGAATGGAAAAAATTGGTTTAGAAAAATTCAACTCAAGGTGAATTTCTAAAGATCAACTTGCAGATGAAAAACAAAAACATATCTGAATGATGAAACTTGTACACAACCTACAAAATTTTAATTTTAATCAAAATACACTAACATACAAAGTTGTTAAAACCAAAATAGTAAGTTCTTAAGTATGAAAGGGAATGCAACATCTGAAAAAATAATTTATATCTTCTTGCTTAGCAAATTGCCTGAGAATCAAATAGTATTTTCTTACCTTAATAACATTTCCTTTATTCTGTGACATTATATGTGATTGATTACCCAATTTGCCCACTTTTCCAGATTTCCAGTGATATCCACTTGACCTTCAATACATATAAACAGAAGACAAAAATGCAATTACTAAGTACACATCTCCTTTTAATGAAAACAAATGTATTTTCCGTGTTTCAGGAAACGGAAATTCAGTTGTTAACATGTAAACAGACCACCACAAAATAAAAATAAAATGTCAATAATGCCACAATATCCTCCGTAATTCTAAAATATAACTCTATCGTATTTGGAACTTTTGAGACAAAATGAATAACAGTGAAATGTCCAAACAGATGAAGAATTCCGTTTTTCAGTCATTTATAATGACTAAGAATAGCTTTATGGATTTATAGAAATTTTAAAGATTGCCATACGGTTTGAAAAGCTAAGGGTCCACAAATGTAAAGAGGAAAAGGAAGCAAAACAATAAGAATATTCAGCAGATCTACTACGTGATCAATACCTTATTAAGACTTCGAATGAGCCCCCATCAAAAGGTAACAGGGATTGCAGAGAAGGCAAAAAACTGTTTAGTTTTATAGTTTAGTTTTCAAAACACTTTTATTTGAGCTTCACATTTGTTTTTGAAGTTAATAGGGCAGTGAGTCCAATTCCTATTTAAAAAATAATGAGACAAAAACGTGTGCAAGGTCGCAGATAATAAATAATAAAGTCAAGATGAGAACATTGGACTCATAACCTTCTAAACAGTGAGTGGCAGGTTCTCATTCTGGCTATGACATTTACTATCTACATGACCTTAGAAAAGCATTTAACTAATCTGAAAATGCAGTCAAGCTTTAGAACATTTTAAAAAATATCTAGAAAAGGTTCCTGAGCTAATGAAAATTCACTCTTGAGGGCTGATTTCAGAAACTCTGACTCACAGACATATTTGTGATCCACTAAGAAATCCAAAGCAGTGAAGGTTAAGAAATAGAACTGGCCACTGGATCATTAAGAGAAGAGCAGCAAGACACACAATAAACTTTGTCACCTGGGACAATGTACAACATTGAGATGCATGGATTAAACCAATGCTTCAGTTTTTGGAGAGGGTGTGTATGTGTCCTGAATGTTTTTCAAAAAGTTAGGCTCTAAAGATAAATGCTACTGAAGCTACAATAAATATTTGAATTTTCTTTAATGGTTCAGAAGGTACTTAATAGATATTTGATGATCATCACTTTGAGCACCAAACAAAAGCAAATTTAATATACAAAGAGTCTGGTAATATTTAGTACTATCGAAAGCACATGAAACATGCACTCTCATTCTGTACAGGAGAAAGTTACACACTTTTGAAGCCTATTTGAAAAACAATTTCCCCAATTGTCTACCAAAATGTAAATTACGTATATACTTTGACCAAAAATTATACAGGTAAGAATTTACCCCATAGATACTCTTGCAAATACAGAGGGTGCCAAAAAAATTTATACACACTTTAAGAAAGGAAAAAACTGTATTAAAATTATAATACTCAATATATACCGATAACAAAAGATGAATACAAGTCATGTGCATACATTTTTTTGCCATCCCTGGTATAAAGAAAATACATATATATATATATAACTTATATATATATATATATATATATATATATATATATATAAGCATATTCATGGCAGTACATATAATCACAAAATACTGAAACCTTAATAAAGATTTGAACAATAAATGCTATTATGTCCACACAAAGAAATAATATGTAATCATTAAAAGATAAGACATTAGAGGGAGAAAAATTTAATTGTTAAAACTGGTGCTACAAAATGTGCTGGGTGTCAGTCTATAGCTAAGAGATAGACTTTCATTATGTAACTATCACTTCTATTCAACTTTTATAATATTTATTTATTATTTTTATAATGAAGTCAAATTCTCAGTAAAATTAGTACAGATATACAAGCACAACATTGGAGAGTTATCATTAATAAAATTTCAGATAAAGCACATTTGCTAAAAATATTTCAAACATATTGAGGGTTTGAATGATTCTTATATGTGTACCTGTACACGCCTGCCCCAAAATACTTTTAATAAATATAAAGGACTCTACATATAAACTGGTAATCTTCTGTTCTTGTCAATTTTATGGGAGCAAAAGGCAAATTCTGCATTGTTGTCCTAAACATTCAAAAGAATAACGTAAGAAAAGAAATAAGAAAATGCAAGAGCAGACAAGGCTCAGATGAAACAAAAGTAATGGTAATTTTAAAAAACAGCGTGCCTTATATAAGAAACCCAAGCAAAAGTAGTACGGGAAATGTAATATTGCTAGTTCATCAGGAAAACCAGAGATTATTCATTCAGAACAGATCTTTATAGGAATTATAATAGTACATAAAATAGTTCTTTACATAATTTTGTTTATCCCTCTGAAATTCTCTAAAAATGTCACCTACACTCTTTCTTCCTTTTCTCTGCTCCTTGTTGAATGGAATTCTTGTAGTTTCTTTTCCATCTCTTGGTTCTCCATCTCTAACTGTACTTTCTCCATCCTCAGTTCTTGAGCATTTCTGAAAAAGATTTAAATGCAGAATATTTATTTGAGGTAAACAAACAAACAAAAACAAGGTAAAATAATTTTATATCATTTTTTCTCTTAAGTAGAATTATGAATAATAAATAGTGATGAAGTATTTTAACTTCTTTGTATTTCTTTGAAATATGGTTTCTAAAGTTAGCAAGTGCCTTCCATTAACATTCTCCTCAAGCAAGGTATCTCTTCAGATGTCAGACTTTTGCTTTTCCTATTACATTGCTAGAAGTTTCGAATCATAATTCACTTTATATACGAGCTGTATCTTTATATATGAACAAATATCTATGACATATGAATAGGAAACAAAAGAAAAAATTATTTTCTAATTTCCATACTGTGCTTCCTCTAAGGATTCAAGTAGTTTGAAGCACAGTGTTTAAAGTCACTTTTTTTTCTGTATAGGCAGAATACACATTTTTGCTGAACTGATCATCTTGGAAACCTTCAATAAATTTCTACCTTTATGTCAGGCATGTATAATCGAAAAAGTAAACAACAACAACAAAAAAGAGCAGAGCCTGCTCGGGACCTATTAGGGAAAAAGTACCCATTAAGCATTTTGATATAGAAGCCATTAAAAGGATTAAATGAGAACTGAGCCAAGCCCAACCTATCATTTCCTCTAAAGAAAAGCAATAAGAAGAGACCTTTTGAGAACAGAGCAGAGCTCCCTTGTAGATTCTTGTACAAGAGATTTTGATAATATTATCTGAAGCTCATCAAGCTTTTGACACAGGCCATTTTCTTCATTTTACAATTCTAGTCTCTATTCAGCATTAGTCACTAACTCTCTCTTTCATAGGTCTAAGCCAACCTAGTTCTCTAGCTTGTATTATCTACCATGAATTTAAACCTCTTCCTTCATTATTACATTACTAGTGGTTTACTATAATCATGTAGCGTAGGTGACCAGGCATGCTATGGCAAGGAAACAAAATAAGAATAATGGAGATCAGAAAAGGCAACTAATTTACAGAGATGATGAGCAGTCACCAAAGAGCAAGTGGGCCAAAGATATGTCCCCAAATGGACACAATCCAGGGAGATATACGGAAAGTGATAGGAGGCAAAGGCTGTCCGGAGGGTTCAGAGAAACTGGCAAAGATATTGAGGAGGAGACATTATTTTCATTACATCTGCTCCACAAGGAGGAATCCAGCCCCTACTACATACAAGTACTGCGGTAGGTGGTATGATATGAGACACAGTGGAGCTTCCAGTATAGAAAGGAACACAGACAAGCATGTAGGTAATTGAAACATAGCATGATGATGCTCTCATTGGAGCTGTACAGGGAGGTATCTGAGCACAGAGAAAGACCACATACCCAGCCCCTGGGCATGTAGGAACAGTTCCTGGAAAAAGGGAAGTCTGAGCTGAGCCCTAAGGTGTCAAAAGACTTTATCAGTTAAAGGGAAGTGGTGAGATCGGTGTTCCAGGAAGAAAGAAAGTGTGTGCATAAGTAGAAGAGTGATGTGTGGGCCAAGGAATTAGAAGTCCTGTGTGACCAGGCATTAAGTGCAGGATGGGAAAAGTGGCAGGAAATGGAACTGCTGAGGTGGACAGTGGCAAGATAATGAATAGCCACAAAGGTCATGATGAGAAATTGGGATCTGTATTCTATGAGCAACAAGAATCATTAGAGGGTTTTAAGAGAATTGATCAGACTTGCATTTTAGAAAGATTACTCCAGCTGTATAATGGAAAATTAATTACAGGGTGCAAGGCTGGAAGTAAGGCAGCCAGTGAGGAAACTATGTCAGTAATTTTAATAATAGAGACATTATGCTGGTCTGACTAGATAGAAACAGTGGTGAGAAAAATGGGAGCATTTGAGAAAATAAGGAAATAGAATTAATTGGACTAAGAGACTGACCAGAAGTAGGTGACTGACCAGGCAAAGGACAAGAAAGAAATCTGAGATAATCCCAGGTTTCTTACTTGAGTGATCAGGAAAACTAGATCACTCTCGGATGGGCAGAAGACACAGTTCATAATTAGTCCCTGAGCTGGTCTCTCTGCCCAAAGTCCCAAGGGCCTATAACAGTTTCCATGTGGCTTCCGGAGGAAGAGTTCAAAAGCACAAACATGGCCATGTCACTCATTTGCTTAGAAAAATTTAATGGTTCTGAAGTTCCCACTGTGGTAGAAGAAAGGGGTGAGACTAAACAAAATAAAAAGGACTGACCTACTGACCAAGTGTTCAAGTTTATGGTGGAATTCTATGGATCTGGAACAAGACAAAAGATTCCTCTTGGAGACAGCCTTGACTACAGAGCCAGAAGGACAGGCAAGAAAAACTAAAGTTGATCCTGGACCACGTCAACACAACAAATCTACCCACTGAAATGGGTTGGGAGCTGGGAAAGAGGTAGTGAGGAATTGGAGAACACCATAATGTCAGAAAATATGAAGACATTTGTTAAGAGGATGTCAAATGAAAACAGGCTTGGAATAAGGAAAGGCCAAGAATGGGAACTCCAGAGCAATTACCATAGAGTAGGTGTTACCGTCCTAGTTTATACCGGTTGTGGATCATGGGTGGATTAGGGACACATATAGGCCAGAGAACAGTGATTCCCCTGCATCTCCAAAATAAATTCCAAACTCCTCAGTGTGGCACATATGTTAATTTATTACCTATACAACCCTGCCGTTCTCTCCAACTTTGTTCTATAAACTTTAGCCAACTGTATATGTCTGAAAGGCCCCAAATTATGTGGTCTCTGTGCTTTTGCCCAAGTTTCTCACCCAGTACCTACCCTACTAACAGCATCTTTCAGGCAAAGTTTGGGGACCTCCTAACCTCACCTCAGAAGTTTGGGACATATTCTTATGGCCCCCTGTGTTTTCACATCACATTATGTTTCACACTATGTCATAAATGTAATTTTACTTATTCACATCCTCTACAAGCTATTTGAGGGCAAAAATTGTGATTTCCTACTTTTATATCTACCATCCCCTAGTATAGTATGTAGAACATGTACTTAATAAATGTTTGTTGGATGAGTGTTTATAAGTACCAGGTGAGATCAAACAATACAGTGAACATGTAAATTAAAAAAAAATTTACAGTGAAAAACACATTGCCATTAATACCCCTCAAAATACTCCCCCTCACTTCGAACTCACTTGTCCCATCATTCTTGCCACTTTCTGAAGCACTTCTGGAAGTCCTCTTTCATGAGTTGATTCAAAACATTTACCTTTCATGGTCATTTTGACTTTAGGGAAGAGCCAGAAGCCCCACAATGCCAGATCCAGTGAATAAGGTGGATGAGGACACAACATAGTGTTTTTATTTGACAGAAATTTCCGTATTCTAGAATTGATGTGTAACACAGAGCCTTTCTGTTGTGGGTCACAAAATACAGTGAATGCTGCTGCCGAGTACTATCCAATGGAAAGGCAGGGATCTTCAATATGGGAAGTCGTTTGTTGAACTTTAGTAACAGTGTGTGTGGTAAGTTTCAACTTGTTCGGTGCAGTCAGTCCAGTCAGGTGTGAGCTATGGTTGAGAGAAGGTGCATTTTAAAGTGTGCTGTAAATCATCCTCCATCATGACAATGTTCCGTGTCACATATCGCTTCTGGTATATGGCAAGTTCTGTCAAATATAAATATTATGGTATGTCCTAATTCACCTTATTCACTGGATCTGGCACCATGCAACTTCTGGCTCTTCCCCAAAGTCAAAATGATTCAGGACATCAAGGCAGCCATGACAGCACAACTAAAGACACTCATGAAAGAGGACTTCTAGAAATGCTTCAGAAAGTGGCCATGAACAATGGGAAAAGTGTGTTCAAAGTGAGGGGGCGTATATTGTGGGGGATTAATTTCAATGCATCTTTTACTGTAATAATCGTTTTTATTTAAACATTCACCGTATTGTTTGATCATACTTTGTATCACACACAGACTTTAAACATGTCACCAAAACCGAATAATGCATTCCCCCTTCTCTTTTTCCATAAAAAAGAAAAAATGGTAATACTAGCAATTGCATAGCTTTGCTCCCCACCAAAAAATGGTAAACCTTATCATGATAATGCCATAAATTTATATAACATTTTCCAATTTACACAATGATTTTACACACAGTATCTCAAAAGTAAAGGGAGAATTAAGAAAGATCTGAAGACAATGAATACCCACAGAACTACTGATCTGGATCAGAGAATTCAAAAACTAAAATTAAAATTGACAGTTTGTCCCCAACCCATGCTGGCTGGCCCTTAGTGATATTTGAGAGGAAGGACTTGGGAATTTCCAGTGACTCTGGATGATCTCAAAGGCAGACAATATCTTGAAACTTCTGGTACCCTGCCATGTCATGAAATTTCCAGGATACCCAGATCTGCTTGGCTCTGGCTGAATGCATCCACCAGGTAATCTAGGACAGAAGATACTCTCTTTGGGAAGGGTAAATTCAATAAAACATCTTTTAACTATGCAAAGTGTTAGGGTAGTTAGTACCTTCTATTCCCTTTTTAAAGGTCACTCACCCTAATAATCTCCCTAAATTTCAGTTTCTTCAGAGTAATTCTCTTTTAAGTTTGAACAAGTGTCATAAAAGTATTTGTAATTTTTTGTTATATTGCTTTAATAGTTAGTAAGCCCAACCTCCATTTATAGCTTTTCACTTCGATTCTTGGGGCATAAATATTTTTAGTCCTTATTTTTTAAAGTTTTTAAACTACAGCTGTGAAAAATATGGTGATAGAATTGACAAAATTTGAGTTCAACTCTAAATAACCTCATGTAAAAAGAATACATTACAATATACAGAAAATTTTTATTTAAGTCAAGTATTTCTATTTACATCAATATGTATACACTTACTTATATTTCAGCTTTACCGAATGTCCAGGTTTTCCCCATGGAAGAACTACAAAGTCTTTGGTGTTCATGATTAGTGTCTTAATATTGTCTAAAAATTGTTGATTTATGCAAACTTCTGAAAAATAACAAAGACAATATAATTATGCCTGAGGTAAAATAGTTAACTTACAAATTCGAAACTACATATAACTCAAGAAAATTTTAAAAACAGAAATAATTATGACTGAAAAGGCTAAATCAAAGGTTAAATAATAAAAAAAAATTACATAAGCTTAATTGTTATATAAATGTACACACTAATAAAATTATAAATATAATATATCTCTTGGAAATAAAATTTTACCAATAATTATGTGGCAAGACTGTGGAAATATTCAACTGAAAGTGAAGAATGCATTCATAAAGATAAATAGAACATATATTCTGGCTCTTCCTATGTTAAGGTTATAAAAATATATATCAGGTATTCCCATCCAAAAATAATATCCAAGGCTAAATAGAGTGAAAAGAAAAGAACCTTATAGATACAATCCAAACTTAAAAACCTCTTTTTTTTAACATATGTGGTACTGTAAAATGAGAATTAAGGCATGTAATAAATTACCCAAAGGCATCTTAACATCCTCATTTATCAAAGAAAATTTTAATGATGCTCTTTGCCTAAGATCAGAAATTAGCATATCTAGAAATAATTTTTCAACAAGAGGTGAAATAAAACAGATTTTCTACCCAACTCCAACTCCAGAAAATTAAATTATTCAGAACACCCTGTTTC
Organism: Rhinolophus sinicus; assembly: GCF_057876585.1. NCBI lineage: Eukaryota > Metazoa > Chordata > Mammalia > Chiroptera > Rhinolophidae > Rhinolophus > Rhinolophus sinicus. The sequence goes on from NC_142517.1 coordinate 34,765,754, forward strand.
CTGAGTATCCAAATTATTCGTGGTTCTATAATAATTTCCTCAGTAATGCTGAATTACATTCAAAACTGTTAGGTTTTATTTGAATAAAAAAATTCCAAACACTCTTAAATAGAAGAGGCAATATCATAGAGTCCTTAGTCTTAAGTGCCAAACTATTTGCTACTATCAGTTTATATATGTGTTCCTATGTGCTCACAACCCCATGAATTTTTATTGAGGCTCTGCTACATGAAGGCACTGTGCTGAGAGGCATGAACGAGTCAAGGCCCAAGGACATTTGTTTTCTGGGCTCAAATGACATAGTGTCAAGTAGGTTATATAAGACCTACATATAAAAGCCGTAAAACAACGTAGAAATTATAAAGGCCATCAAATTGATAGATGTAATAATAGAAGAAGTGAGAGGAAAGAGAGAAATCAAACTGGCTAGCATTTAAAGTGGGCTTTAAGGAGAAGCTAGGCTTACATATGATGATAAGGATTGGATGGACATTCTACACTGTAAGAACAGCTCTTGAATGAAATTGATGACTGGTTCCATTTGGTTGATATATAGATTATATGGATAAGGAAAAGTAGGCATAAGTTTGGAAATGTAGGCTGAGGCCCAGTAATGAGTGGCTTTAAATGCCAACTTAACACTTTTGGAATTTATTCTTAGGTAATGAGAGTCACTAAAAGCTAAAAGTTTTACAGGGCAGGACAGAAACTAAGTCTAGAAGCTTTGCTCAAAGACTTAAGGAGAGAAGGTACCAGAACAGGAGTAACCAAGTGGAAGGGTGACATCAGTCTACACAATCAAATAACTTGGTCTTCTTTGTTGTTCCTTTGGGAGACTATCTCATAACGTCAATGATGCAACCACTGATCAAAACATTTTTGGAATGCTTCTTTTGAAACTGACTGCAGAGTCCATCATACCCCCAACAAATACACAAATGTACTTCGGTGTGCTTCACTGAAAACTAAAAACAATATTGTCCAACAAAAGGGACTACTTTCTTTGTTCAATCAAACCTAGTTTCAAATTACTCTACATCCAGAAATCAAATCTAGCAAGAAAGGGTAGATTTTTACTGCCTTAGAGGAAATTCTGAAGGAAGTTATTCTCCGAAGATAATTCCAAAATGAAATTTCATGAAATAATTTTATATTGTAAGTAATATAGTGAGCATCATAAGACTAAGTGTATTTGTGCCTTCCATCAATAGGCATATATGTAGCTGCTCCCTTGTGACCCTTATTATAGGTACTGAAATCACAGTGGTAAATAAGACATGGTTCCTTCCCTCAACTCATAATCAAAGGGAAAGCCACACAAACAATGGCAATACCAGGACAAAAAGAAGTACTTGGGAACATCCAACTCAGACTCATTTTTCAACCACCAAATCCTATCTCTCAAAGCTAAATTTAGTATCAAAGAGAACTAAAGGTACCCCAGGAATGGAAAAGTAGGATTTTGTTTGCTTTTGGGAAGGGAGGATGTATTTTCTATGCCTTCTTTATATGTTAAAATCTTTATCTCATTTTTATGAAACAGAGGTTACAAAAGCTACCTTTAAAAAAACCTCCAGGAATTATCCTGCTCCTGTAACATAGAGTCTATATCCCTTTTTGATCATAAACAGGAAATCCAACTCTTGGGCCTTGTCTACTGTCAGTAAGTTTTTCATGAAAAGTTCTAAAATGTTAACATTACCATTATTATTTAAAAAATATAATAATAAAACAATCCCCAAAGTTAGTGTGTCTAATTATTTTAAATAATTTAAATTGACTTAATTTTATTTAAACACTGAAATATACAATTTTACAGCTGATGTACATATGCATAAAGCTGATCTGATAAACAAAGTCTGAAATGAATGAAGAAAAAGTCTTTGAATTTCATTAGGATGAGATGATTCATATTTATAGCTCTGCTTATAATGTGATTTAACCAATAAATGGTCTTATTCGGGGGGTATTTCACTTCACTGAATGCAATTAGTATGGCTTCTTCTCAATTAAGTGTTTTATCGAGTCACACACAAAAGCCAATTTTCTTGTATGAAGGAAAAAGGAAAATTTTAATTGTGAGTCATGCTGTTCTGCCAGTTTCCTTACATAAAACCAACAGAGAATTAGTCACCTTTCTTGGGACAACTAGGCTATAACAACATTGGTAGGAAGAATAGCAAAGCACAAAAATTTAGTCACCTAATGAACCAGGGAAATACAGATAAAATACCTATTACGCAAACCTCAGAGTTCCATTTGACCTTTGGTCATTCAATTTTTTTTCTTGTAATGAAATACCAAAAATTTAGTTGTTTGTGGAAAATTTTGTAGTTACTTGATTTATTGGGCTGCATCACTTTTCTGTACCCAACCTTATTCTTCCCCACACATATACACACAATGTGACCCAATATTGTCCATGATGCTTTGATGATCTTTCTACACAGTTCTCATTCTGGGAATGCAAGCGAAGCACCGAAGGCAGCTGCCACAGAATGGAAACAAGGAAATTACAATGAGCTATAAATCTAGATCTCAGATAATTCATCAAGAGTTGTCCTAGCCTCCTAAAGAATTTATCATCATACCATGGGCAGAATGGGAAGTCTGGGAAATCATTATTCTCAAGATGGGCAAATTTTAGTAACTGAAAACTTATCCAAGGTTAGTTGATTCTTCTAATGACCCAGATAATCTTAGACCTGAAAAGTTAAAAACCTATAAATAGGATTTTTTCTTTACTTTAGCACATATTTAAAAAGGGTCTAATAAGCAAGCTCTTTTGGATGGATTAAAATGTTTACCATAGTATTTAGAAATCAGAAACCCAAGCAAGAAATGTTAAATGAAAATAAATCTAAATAAAAATAGTAGTTTTAAAATTTTAAAAGAATTGTACCTTTAATATTTTCTCTGATATTACCTTTATTCTAAACATATATATATATACACACACACATATATATGTATTTTTTTATTATTTTTTTTAAATAAGGAAAAGACTGATAATACATAATCCCTAGCATATTATCTTGTGCTTGAGTGGCCCACTAAATAAGTATAAGCCATTTTCTCCTACACAGGCCCTGAAAGAAAATTCAGTATTGACTTCCAAATTGCACTCCATCTTTCAGCCAACCCACCTATTTGATAAATAAACACTGCTTCAGGGCACTAAATGGTACTCAAGTCACCCAGTTTTTACATTCCATGACCAAGTTCCCTACAGAACAACTGAGAAAGTTGCCTTTAGATACAAGGGAAGGGGAAATGTTAGAAACTACCTTGAGAAGGACGTGAGGAGAGCGTCAAAGGCTCTGCTTTATCCACAGCTTCTCTGATTTCATCTATTTTACATAATGGGCCTCTGGGTCAGATTTAATATAAAGAAACTTTTCTATAGCTTGAAAAAAACACTTGAGCTCTCGAGTTTTGGCTTTCGTGCGGCAAGCAGCCAGACGTTTTGCACAGAATTGCGGCAGCAAGGTGGACTTCTTGAGTCCTCCTCTGGATCTTACCACAAATGGAACATCTGTAACTCTCTGCTCATCTCGCAGAACAGCTAACAGACTCGGACGAGGATTACTTGAAGGTGGGCAAATTGGGCAAGTAGGGGAAGAGGGAAGAGAGCGGAGTGGAGACACAGCCGCCTCCATGGCTGTGGAGACGTGGCCCGCATCCATGGCTGTGGAGACACGGCCAGCATCCTCAGCTGCAGAGACGCAGGAGATCCCAGGACTGAACAGAGACCACAAAACCCAGGAGGTGGGCTCTTTCCCTGCATCCCACAGCTGATCTCTCCCATCAAGAGGGCAACATATCCAGCATTTGATGCAGTAACCTCAGCTGAGACCTCCAGCTGGGCCCTAGGTCGAACAAAGGATACAAACTCCATACCTGGTCTCCTCCTCCCACTCTCCCAATCCTACCCCCACCCTTCCAGAGACTTTAGCTGGCCCCTGAACTGAGGAGTAGTTTCAGATTATAGAGGAGCCATAGTGCTCAGGTTCTGGGAAGACTGGCTTGCAGCTCTGACCCAGGGAAGAGGCGGGAAAGAGTGTGATTTTGCTGGGCTGGGAGAGAAGAGACCCCTCCATCTCCTTTCTGGCCTGCCTAGGGCAGGGCAATTACAACTGCAGAGACACTCCCAGGGATCAGCAGTAGGCGGCAAACGCAGCTCTGGGCTTTCAGCAGCTCAGAAATCTCCCACCCGCCATACACACACACACACACACACACACACACACACAGAAGAAGTGCCCTAAGACTCAGGAGAACTGGGCACAGGGCTGGTGGTGCTCACTCTAAGCGCACATACGTGCAGGCAAGAGCACAAACTGCACTGACTTTGTAGAAACTACCATCCAGACCTCTTAGCCCCACTCATCTAAATCTGTAGTCTCAAGGTCACTCTGGGCACCAGGTGACCGGCTCTGCCTGCACAATATGCAGAGGACTCTTTGGTACAGCAGAGGACAACCTGGAGATTACTTGGTGGGTTTAAGCCAAGACTGGCGCTGCTTTTTCTGTTTTGTTTTGTTTTTATATATTTGCTATCTTTGCCTGTGTTGAGTGTGGGTTAGCAGTTGTTTTTACATGTGAATATATTTGGTTATTTTCTTTGTTGTTGTTGTTGTGCTTGGTGGTTTGCTTTGTTCTTAAATTGCCCCTCACCAGGGCACAGCTTAAGAGGCACAAGATTCAACACACCCAGAGGCCAACTCCAGACCAAACCAGAGTACTACCGGGTTTGACCTATAAGTGACATACCCAGAGGAAATTCTCTACAGGCACAAGAGCACATAGAGGCCAAACCTCATTTAAGCTGTCAACCCTCACTCAGCAGAACACCCTGCGGTGGGCAGAGCCAAATCTCACAACTAGTCAGCCTAGGAGTCAATCCCACCTACTCACAAGCCAAAAGCAATTAAAGATCAACTTTAACAGGACAATATACACAACACAAGAGTCACCTTTGGGGCACACGTAGAGGAGAAGAAGGAAGTGGTGCAAGTCAAACATAAAGGACACATACTACATAAGATAACCCAGCAAAAACTAAGAACCCTAGGGCATCTACCTAATACATCAAAGCAAACACAGAGAGTTAGCCAGAATGGGGAAACAAAGAAACATGTTCCAAATAAAAGAACAGAAGAATCCTCCAGAATTGGAACCAAATGAAATAGAGGTAACCAACCTGAGAGAGTCAAAGTTCAGAACACTGATGATAAGAATGTTTAAGGAGCTTAGTGATGACATAAAGAAGGATAGAGAAATCATAATGAACAACCAGTTAGAACTAAAGAATACAATAACTGAAATAAAAAAAAAACACACTTGAAGGAATTACCAGCAGGTTAGATGAAGCAGAGGATTGAATCAGCAACTTAGAAGACAAGTTAGCAGAGATCACCCAAACGGAACAAAAAGAAAAAAGAATAAAAAACAATGAAGATGGTTTAAGAGACCTCTGGGACAAAATCAAGTGCAACAACATGCGCATCATAGGAATACCAGAAGGTGAAGAGAGGGAGCAAGGGATTAAGAACATGTTTGAAGTAATAATGTCCGGAAACTTCCCTAACCTGGTGAAAGAAACCAACATACAAGTCCAGGAAGTGCAGAGAGTTCCAACAAGGATAAACCCAAACAGGTCCACACCAAGACACATTATAGTTAAAATGGTAAAGGTTAAAGACAAAGAGAGAATCCTAAAAGCAGCAAGAGAAAGACAGAGGGTTACATACAAGGGAACTCCCATAAGACTATCAAATGACTTTTCTACAGAAACATTGCAGGCCAGGAGGGAGTGGCAGGAGATACTCAAAGTGATGGAAAACAAAGGCGTACAACCTAGATTGCTTTATCCAGCAAGGCTATCATTTAAAGTTGATGGAGAGATAAAGAGCTTCCCAGAAAAGAATAAACTAAAGGAATTTATTACTACCAAGCCAGCATTGCAGGAAATATTAAAAGGACTTCTATAAACAGAAGAAAGATGTAAACAATCTAACTACAATTTTTTTAAATGGCTATGTACCTATCAATAATCACTTTAAATGTAAATAGATTAAATGCTCCAATCAAAAGAAATAGGATGGCTGAGTGGATAAGAAAGCAAGACCCTTGTATATGCTGTATACAAGAGACTCACTTTAGACCAAAAGACACACACAGGCTGAAAGTGAAGGGTTGGAGTAAGATATTTCATGCAAATGTAAATAAGAAAAAAGCTGGAGTTGCAATACTTACATCTGACAAAATAGACTTTAAAATGAATATATTAAAAGACAAAGATGAGTACTATATAATAATAAAGGGATCGATCCGACAAGAGGACATCACCCTAGTAAACATCTATGCACCCAACATAGGAGCACCTAAATATATAAAACAGATATTGACTGACATAAAGACAGAGATTAACAGTAACACTATCATAGTAGGGGACTTCACCACACCTCTGACAACAAGGGACAGGTCTTCCAGACAGAAAAATCAATATGGAAACAACAGCCTTAAATGACACATTGGACCACTTGGATTTAATCGATATTTTCAGAGCATTTCACCCCAATGCTACAGAATACATGTTCTTCTCAAGCACACATGGAACATTTTCCAAGATAGACCACATTTTATGCCAATTGTCAATTTGATGTCAGGTAATCAACAATGTTGTAAAGATTTTGTAGGGTATCCGATGGACACTTGTCTCGTTAGGGAGACCACCTCAGGGAAGATGTAGATGCCTGATCACTGCACTGTACCTGAAGCTGAAGCTGAGCAATAATGAATGTCAACTACAAGTTTATATATATATGTATATGTACATATGTATGTATGTATATAGTTACAAGAAGTGGAGCACAGCATTAGGAATAGAGACAGTGGTAATGTAATGGCTGTGTGCGATGTCAGAAGAGGGATAGTGGATAGGGGGAGAGGGGTTGACACAGTGTGAGGAATATAAATGATAAACGTCTATTACTTTGTTTTGTGCACCTGAAACAAAGAAACAAAAAAACTTGAAAGGCACAACTATAAAGCAATATACAATTATTAATTCTGTATCAATTAAAAACTTTATATGATTACAAATAACAATGAAAGTGTTCAATTTATAAATCATACCTTTCAGAAACCTAAGCTCGTTCATATATTTAACCTATTCCACTCATTTTCCTACAACCCACTATTACACTAGGTGTTCACTTGTGAATACCTTATGAATGGGAAAATTAAGGCATTTGTCCAAGATTGGTGACAAAGCCAGAAATCACAATTTTGTTCCACTCCCGTTAGCTCTTCTTAAGACTTGAAATCTAAATATGGTTCTATATACTTAAAATGATTAATTCATATCATTCTCACCTTTCATACTCTTAACCTGTAGTGAAATGGAAATTTGGAAAAAGCACTGTTTGACATCAAATATTTTCTAAATTTTACAGCAATAAATTTAAAAACCATTAAAAATTGTTTGGGTGTCAGATTGCTTCCATGTAATGAGGTCACAAATTTTTGGTCTCTAAATAGTTCCCCATAGCCATAGGGAAGGAAAAAACAAAAACAAAAACAAAAAACAAAAAAAACAAAACCTTGCTCTGCTTGGTACTTAACATCTTCCATTATTCATCCCAATCTTTATTTTCCACTACTCTGCTGGCCAAGTTTTATTTTATTCAATGTTCAGTGTGAAGGACATCTCTACCATGAAACTTTCTTCCATCAAAAGTGAGCTTCTCCTGTAAGGACATCCTGTGTATTACACTCATTTACTATTACTGCTGCCTTGTGTTATTTTGTTGTTGTTGTTGTTGCTTTGCTTATATAGATGTTGTTTCCCCGAGTATCTCAAATATTTGAAGGCAGTCCTACCATTGATCTTTGAATTCCCAGCAATTAGTAGTGGGCCTACAAATAGTGTACTGCCAATAATAATGTGCTAAGTTTTCATTTTTTTCTACTGCTTTGAATTTATTGCACATATAAAAAAAATTTAAACAAACACATCATCCTCTTTTCCACTTCAACAAACCTTGTTTTCTTTTTTCCACATACCCTACCAGACTTTCAACAAATGTACTTTGAACACCTCTTCTGTGCCATGTATCAGGTTAAGCACTAAGGAACAAGGTGGACCAGACAGGGATAGTACCAATCATCCCTGAACTTACACTCTGGTGAAAGAAGGAAGAAAAAATTAAAAACAAAATAATTGTGGAAAGTATTGTTTTGAAGGAAATAAACAAAGGACGGAGGTACTTTCAAATAATGAACTTATAATACCTAGTATAACCAGCAATATTACGGTAGGTCATGGCAGGCCTCTATGTAGCTTCCAAGATAAGGTAGTAGAAGAAGGGAGGCAGAGGGTTTTGTTTTTGCTTTTTTGTTTTTTGTGTTTTTGTGTGTGTTTTTCACTTGCCATTAGCATACAGTTTGTATAGTTTTAATACTGTGAAGCTTCAACTTTATATAACTTTTTTTTGAGACTCTGAATTTAAAAAGTCAGGGCTCAAAAAAAAAAAAATACATAACTGAACCTATATATCTGAGCACCTCTAATGCTGATTTAGGAAAGAAAGAATTTCCACAGCTTCTGAGTTCTCAGGAATCTGGTAGCCCTCTCTGCGACCCTTACTTGGGAGAAGTGTACTTACTTCTAGAATGAAGTGGGTGCATGTGGCCACCCATACAGAAAGGAGGCTACAAAAGTGGGTGTGACAATGCTTTTTCAGGGCACCAAATTTTTCATAAGGCGCAAATAAGTGCAAAGGATAAAAGAGGCTAGCATTTTAAAAGGGTGGGTTGTAGGAGTACATTCCTCAAGGTCCGCTTTCGCTGTCTGGGGTTCACCCTCGGTTCAGGCTTCCATTAGCACCATGGGCCGGGAAGTCGTTTGTTTATAGAAAAAAACTTTCAACTCCTGAGGTCAAGGCCAAGTCTTGCAGCCCACGGGGCTGGCACTGTGTCGGGCACATGTCAGGGGCTCATCAAACACCAGCGGACCGGGCGTCCCGGCTCCACTCCGAGCCCAGTCTCCTTTCCCGCGGTCCCACCGGGCTCCTCTCACTGCCCAGACCCCAGGAGCTCCCTCACTAAGTCGACTCCGCGGGCTCCCATCCGCCGCTAGCCAACTTACCTGGAGACCCCAGCCTGCTGCATCACATCCGCGGGCCCCAAGTAGCTGCCCAGAGCTTCCGGCCTTGGTCTCTTTGGTTACCGCGTTACATCGGTACCATAGCAACCAGAACGCTTGATCCTGCCACTGCAGGCCCGCAGAGGGAGCAAGGGAGCCCTACCAAGAAAGGAGGAAAGGGAGTGAAAGAGAGGGGCTAGGAAGCAGACCCTGGAGCCTTTCTCCTGGAGGAGATAACAGTTAACTAACGCTTACTGAGTCCCTACTATATTCCAAGCACTATTCTAAGAGATCGATTTGTAATATCTAATTCATTCTAATAACAGCCCAATTTATATCTAAGAAACTAAGGAATAGAAAGTTTAAATAACAACTCAAAATTACAAAGCTAATGAAAGACAGACCCAAAAAGAATTAACCCACGCAGTTCAGAAATCCCACATACATGCTCAAAGGTCACAATAGAGAAAGTCAAGACTAAAACCTAGGTTTCTTGGCAAACTCAGAGCTCTTTTATCCTTTGTACCAAATTGAGGTATGACAATTAAGGTCGTGAACTCATCCTAGAAAAAGTGCTACACACCTCATTGCTGAATATCACTAAGGTCACCTTTGAAGTACTCCTCTTGGGAAGCTATGCACTGACACAGCACCTAGTCCACTCTTCAAAGCAATTTTGGAACTCTTTTTCTGGAATAGCTATCAGAGCTGTCATCATATTACCCTTGATGTCCCGAATGTCATTAAAATATCTTTCTTTCAATATTTCCTTTACTTTGGGCAAAGAAAGAAGTCATTGGGGGCCAGACCAGGTGAGTAGAAGGGGTATTCCAATACAGTTATTTGTTTACTGGCTAAAAACTCCCTCACAAACAGTGCTGTGTGAGCTGGTGCATTTGTGGTGATGCAAGAGCCATGAATTGTTGGCAAAATGTTCAGATCGTCTAACTTTTTCACACAACATTTTCAGCACTTCCAAATAGTAAACTTGGTTAACTCTTTGTCCAGTTGGTATAAATTCTTAATGAATGAACCCTCTGATATCAAAAAAGGTTAACAATACCCTTGCACCTTAATTGTCAGACCTCATATGTCAGGCACTTTAAAGACAGAGCAGAAAAAAGAAATTGAAAATAATTAAGAGTTCAAGCTTAGGTAAGATGGTCCGGGAAGTATCTGAATGCAGGCAGGGAGAAAGAGATGAGCAATCAGGGCAAGGAACATTCCAGACAAGGAACAGTAAATAAACTTCATTTCTGACCTAATCAACAGTAGTATTTTACATAAAACCTCTGATCACTTATGTACAGAACTTTTTTGCTTCAGAAAAGAATTCTGAAAATGCATTTACTGGTGCAATAGTAGAATTAAACTCATAAAAATAATGTATAAAATATTGTGGTACATTTCAAAAGCATTAAAGGAACATTATCTTACTTATATTTAGGAGACTATCTTAGCTCATGTACAGTTATGCAAAGAAAAGCAGAGCCAAATGTAAACCCATGCCATGTTACATAATAAAATGAAACATATGAAGTATTTGTCTTTCAGAACCGTGATTAGTGACAAAATGAAATGAAACATATAAAAACAATGACACCTCTAGAGAGCCAATATCCTGAAGCAGAGTGCATTTAGCTGACACACCAACAATTCTGTAAATACTTTTCCATGTCTGTATCAGGAGCACAGTATTCCTGAGGGTTTTTGTAAATTCATGCTTCATTGTACCAGTGAGAACACAAGATTTGAACGCAAGATTATTGAGCTAAGGATATTTAATTTAAAGAGATAAAAATTACCCACAGGGAAGAAATTGAGAGCATAGACTTATTGAATTCAAAAGATAGCAGCAAGGTCATGCTGAAAAAGACACATTATCTGTCTCTCTCTCTCTCTCTCTCTCTCTCTCTCTCTCTCTCTCTCTCTCTCTCACACACACACACACACACACACACACACACACACACTTCCATTAAGCAAGCCAAACGCATTAAGCAACCTTATGTTGTACTTTGTAGGCCACCTGCTGCCTGTAGGAAATTTGTGGCAGGTGTCATAACTTTGTTGGTCACTCACAGGTATTAAAATGTTTTTAGAAGAGAAGAAAAATTTCCAGTCAAAACTTTGCCTGTGATTTAGCACTAAGTTTTTTGTTTTTTTCTTCCGTAGTGGTTGGGCCTGCTTACTGCAGGCAAGCCTGAAATCAAGGACCTGTGAGGAAAGGATTATGTTTCAATTCCTCATCATCCATTCTTGCTTTAGTCTTATTAATTGCTTGCATTAAGATCACAGGAAAGGATAAGGATTAAAGCAGCGAAGTCCTAACTTGACTTGTACTCTGCCTGCCAGCTGTTTAAAGCTGTGGAAGAAAAATGGGTTCTACAGAAAGTGACCTCACAGGGTGATCTGATCATAAATTCCAAACTGGGCAGGTCATGGCGGTAGTCATGCAGCAGGCATATAACTTTTTTAATAAAAGGTTTATCTTTGCCAAAAGCAAGCTCTGTCCATTGTTTCTGTGCATCTAGGTTAACAAATGTTTTCTGAAATGCCTCTTTTTAGACCCCTTCTTCTAAAGCTAGACCATCTTTTGAGACCCCTTCTTCTAAAGCTTGACCACTTGTAAGAGAGCACATAATCTTAACTATCCTGTAATTCCATCCTCACCATGCTTTTTCCTGCCTTCACATAATCTTCCTTATGGTCCCTTAATTCCAAGTAAGAGAAGCTGCAAATTACCATTCTAAAAGGCATTTTTCTCAGTCTGTTGTGATCTTGCTTCCAGACATATCTTGTTGGACTCAAATACGTTTTTATAAAAATTCTCTACAGGTCTGGACATTCTTACGTCGACTAAGCTGTCCGTTTTCCAGAGACCACTGGGGACCTCTTACCAGCATTCTATTAGATGCTGGTGATGCATTCTCCTCAGACCTTTGCTCACTGAGCCCCCAGGCATCAACCAAGTGATTAGTCTCCCTTCTCTCTGCAGGGTCTCAATAGTCCTGCCGGACAGAATTTTAAATGACTCACTTTCTGTTACATGTTTGCACCTTCCATGTCTGACCTACAAAAAGTGCTCTTATGTACTTTGCCCTGCTGTGCTGTGGGAGTGCAGGAAAGCCAAAATAGTCACTCCTCTTTGGCTCATAGACCAGCAACCGGCAAGCCTAACAATTGCACTTCTGACTCCTCAGATGGGAATCAAAAACCAGTCCACCGTATCCCCAACTACAGGGACCCACTGATGTACATCTTACCAGGCTTGAAATGACAGTCAGGGACTGTTAACTAACATTGTCCAAAACATAGAAATAAGATAAGGAACGTCTTTTCAATGCCTATTCTAAGAGCCCACTCAAAGATTACCTTATTCTCTCAGAAAATGTAACTTTTTATAATTATCATATACTATTCATAAGGCTTTAAAACTTTACATGTAACTGTAAAGTTACATGTTAATTGGTAGGCTTTATTTCATCTACATATTTCACATCATTTGTATCTATATATGCAAATACTTTCTGTCCTTCAGATAAAATAATCCCAGGGTTTAGGGTATTATTGCCCTGTAGTACATTAATCAGTTTTGTATTTAACCTAAAAATCACGTACCAATTTTTGTCAATGTTTATATATAGTCAGCCTATCAAATTTTTCTAATCCAGCTTTACTATTCTGGTGGTTCCTTCCTTAATGAATTAAATAAACTGTGAAACAAGTACATTCTATAGTTAGAGAACATCATGTTCTTAACTACTGAAATTATTTTTTATAATACCAAGCCTTACTCTTTTGAAGGGAGATGAAACACAAAATAAACCAGCAGCTTTCCAAAAGTAATCCACTTCTTGGCTCCTTAAACTCTTTTACAGGCAGAAGTCCAGGGTCAGGTCAGGCTTACAAAGCAAGTTTTCTGTCATCTCCTTTTTACAAATCCTACAATGTAGCCTTCGTTTGAAAGGGAGCATCTACTTTCTTCATGCCTTGGCAGACACTGGATATAACATCTTATTACATACATATGGGATTTTTTAAATTGTCAAGGATAATTGAGCTTTCGAGTCAACATAAAATCACAAAAAGATTTCTCCAAACCTAAATTAGTATGATATAAATATATTTAATTGTGTCTGAAAGACTAAACGTAAAGAAAGTAAAAGAAGAAACTTGTAGTGAGGAGGTGACATTGTCCTTTAATAAATTTTTTTCAGCATTGTAATTTCTGGCTGTCATTCATGACACAGAATTCTTCAGCAAATAAATTTCCATAACAAAAGTCAATTATTACTGATGTTTCACAAGTAGAGGAAAATGATCACGGCACATGATCACTGTAATGTGCGGTACTTTCTCAATAAATGTATAGGCTTGTTGGGTGGGCATAATCAGAAGTCAGCCAACACCGGTTCTATCTCAGACACTGCCCTAAGATGGATACAAAGGAGAACAAAGACTGCATCTCTCTCTTTGAAGAACCCACTGTCCATTGAGGGAAATGAGTTTACAAATAATGAATATGTAATGCCGCAGGTATGTATCTATAAAAAATGGGAGCATGAAATGTTTGCTGCCTGGCCAGAATTTCTGGATGGTTCAAACATAGTATTTGTAGCAGAGAGATAAGGATGAAAAGTTGTGCTGTGGACAAATTTAAAGGAACTTCAGACAGTACCTGTGCACAATAGAAACTCCAAAATTGTTTTTAAAACAGAAAATAATCATCTCTCTATGCTTATAGCAGCATCTTTCAAAGATTATAATTGCAGCAATGTGAAGTTGGAACAAAAGGAGAACACAGAAGCAAAAGAACAAGTTTAAACTATGGCTATTTTAGTCCAAGATAGAAATGATGAGTCTGGAATAAATCAAGGTAGAGGGCACAGGCCAAGTGAAACAGGTTCAAGGGGATTTCTTCACCTCCGACAGGACTTGGAGACTGAAGAAATGGGTTATCAAGGAATAGGGAACAGTTCACAGAGAGTTGGAACCAAGAAGGTGGTGTAGAAATGAGTTCAGTTTTGAAGTTTTTACTTTTGAGATAGCAATAGGAAATGATAAAAATAAAATGTAGGTCTAGTTATTGGAAAGTGATGGGAGTGGGCCATATATACTAGAGTGTCATCATCATATAGAGAGTAACCAGAATAAACTTAACAAAGGATGTGAAGGACCTATACACTGAAAACTATATGACATTTTTTTTAAAAATCAAAGAAGACATAAAGAAATGGAAAATATTCCATGTTCATGGGTTGGAAAAATCAACACAGTTAAAAAGATCATATTACCCAAAGCAATGTACAGACTTAATGCAATCTCCATCAATGGCATTTTTTAAAGAAATAGAACACAAAATCATCAGATTTGTAATGGAACCACAAAAGACCCCGAATAGCCAAAGCCATCCTAAGAAAAAAGAATAATGCTGGAGGTATCACATGCCCTGACTTCAGCTTGTACTATACAGCAACAATAACCAAAACAGCATGGTATTGACCAAAAGAAACAGACACACAGATCAATGAAATAGAATTGAAAATCCCGTAATAAACCCACATAAATATGGACAGATAATTTTCGACAAAGGAGCCAAAAACATACCATGGAGAAAAGAAAGTCTCTTCAATAAATGGTGCTGGGAGAATTGGAAAGACATGTGTAAAAGAAAGATGATAGACTGCTATCTGTCACCGTGTACCAAAATTAATTCAAAATGGATCAAAGACCTAACCATAATACCTAAAACAATAATCTGCACAGAACAAAACATAGATACTAAACTTATGGACTTTGGGTTCAAAGAAGATTTTATGAATTTGATCTCAAAGTCAAGGGAAGTAAAAGCTAAAATAAATGAATGGGACTATATCAAACTAAAAAGCTTCTGCACAGCACAAGAAACCATCGACAAAACAAAGAGGCAACCAACCGAATGGGAGAAGATATTGGCAAACAATGCCTCCTATAAGGGGCTAATAGCCAAAATATATAAGAACTCATACAACTCAATAACAAAAAGACAATCTAATTAAAAAATGGGCAGAGGACCTGAAGAGACACTTCTCCAAAGAGGTCATACAGATGTCCAATAGACATATGAAAAGATGCTCAACATCAGTAATCATCAGAGAAATGCAAATCAAAACCACAATGAGATATCACCTCACCCCAGTCAGAATGGCTATCATCAACAAGACAAATAGTAACAAGTGTTGGAGAGGCTGTGGAGAAAAAGGAACCCTCATACACTGTTGGTGGGAATGCAGACTGGTGCAGCCGTTATGGAAGGCGGTGTGGAGGTTCCTCAAAAAATTAAGAATAGAATTACCATATGACCCAGCAATCCCTCTCCTGGGTATATACACAAAAAGTCTGATAACATGTATCCGTAAAGATATATGTGCTCCAGTGTTCATTGCAGCTTTATTTACGGTGGCTAAGAGATGGAAACAACCAATGTGACCTTTGATAGATGATTGGATAAAGAAAATGTGGTATATATACATAATGGAATTCTACTTAGCCATAAGAGAAGATGAAACACTGCCATTTGCAACAACATGGATGGATCTTGAGATTATTATGCTAAGCGAAATAAGTCCTACATAAAAAGTCGAGAAACATATTGACTTCACTATATGTGGGATATAAAACTGAAAGCAACAAAGGAACAAGACAAATAAAGAAAGAAACAAAAACTCATGGACATAGATAATAGTTTAATGGTTAGCAGAGGGTAAGAGGGCAGGGGGAATAGTAGATGAGGGTAAAAGGGGTCAAATATGTGGTGATTGAAGGACAACTGACTCTGGATGCTGAACACACAATGTGATATATAGATGATGTGTTACAGAATTGTACACTTGAAAGCTATGCAATTTTACTAACCATTGTCACCCCAATAAATTTATTAGGTTGGTGCAATAGTAATTGCGGTTAAAAAGGTTAAAAATTATTGTAAAAACTGCAATTACTTTTGCACCTACCTAATATATATATATATATATATATATATATATATATATATATATATATATATATTTTTTTTTTTTTTTTTTTTTTTTTAAAGAAAGAGAGTAACCAAAACCAAAGGAAGAATTGAAAAATGTCCTGGTAGCCTTCAAAGAAGTATGGAGGAGGTGGTTTTGATAGAGACATTTATTCAGCATTCTTAACACAGACTGGTATGAAAGCCATACTTGGACTATTTTATCCAACAGTATTTATTGCAGGGTCCTCACAAATGAGTTTGACAACCTGAATGAATGTATTCATATGATCCTCAATTATTCTGTTGTCATTCATACACTTACTTTCAAGAAGCATGCATTATGCACAGTGGTTAAAAAAAGAGCTGGAATGTGTGTTGTCAATATTGATTCACCTATATTCAATTCATGTAAACAGGTCCAGAGTAGGTGAAGCTAGAACTCACCTGATGAGACCTTTAGAAAGATACTTTATTCTAACATAATACTGCTTTGTTTATTTATTTTTTTTTACTACACACTCCAATTTAATATGAGGGTGACATTTCTTGGTTACATCCAGAAATTGATAAACTATAAAGGACACCAATAATCAGCCCTTCATCCCCTTCCCTTTGCCTGGAAACAATCTGTGAGCCTCAGCAGCCAAGTTTTCCTGTACAACCCAGCTAACCCTTGTAATGGTTTACAAGAAGTCCAAACTGACGAGTCAGATTTTCTCTTGTGAGAATGTATGATTGAAATTGAAAAAGAGGTTAGCAATATTCTACCATTGGACCACAAGAAGGAAAAAAAAAAAAAGGAAGAAAGGATGAAAGGAAGGAAAAAATGAGGGAGGGAGGTAATTTCATGGAATTTTCTCTTTCTTGAGGACTAGCTACATACTAGCCTTTGGGTTCCATGATATATCCTTGTATCCTCAAAATAAATTTGTCTTTGTTTCTTAAACTAGTGTGGCTTGGTTTCAATTTTGCAGAACAAAAAATCCTAACTAAGATGACTGCCAGAACAATCGTAATGTAAAGTAACTTTTTTTATAAGGCAAGTCCAAAGTGCAGATTCCCAGATGATTCTTTTAAACAGCAGCAGAACATTAATATGTCTTTCATAATTTTAAATTAATATTCCTATGTATACAAAGACAGGAAAATAAGCTCGCATTCTTTTGAAGCCATTCCTTCAAGACAAAAGCTAAAATCTCTTGTGGTTTAGTTTTTAATCAGCTTTATTTCTTATTTTGCTTTAAGTTTATCTGTGTCAGTTCCAATAATCCACAATTATTTACAACAGATGTAGATTTAGGGAAAAGCTAATCTTAAAAAGAAAAAAGCTTGCATTTCAGAGAAAAAGTCATTCATTTCTGATCCTTGCCAAGTTTGGATAAGTGTATCCTACTGTCTTCTTGAGATTTATGCGCTGTTAGTTGTACTTCATTTGGAAAATTTGCATTTTTCTCTCACGCACTTAAACTGTGAGGCACAAAACAAGAGCTACAAGGTTTGTTTGACATGAAATGTCTAAGTAATTTTCTTTCATCAACTTTGTTCTCCTATTATTCTTAACCCCAAGGGCAGATTTTTTTCATCAGATTTTGTGAAACATTTTATAACAGCCTTACCTTTGCTCCCCAAAACATTCAAAAGGAGCTGTCACAACTCTCTCCATTATGGAACAAACTAGATTTCCCATACTTATGCTCACTGTGAGTTAACGTGATCTGTGCACCCATTTTCACATTAGTTCAGAAAACCATATGTGTCTAACGTAGATAGCTTTCATGAAGGTGTGGAAGGTGTGCACATACTTATTGCGGACCTACTGTGTCCCAAGGACTTTGATAGATAATGGATATAACCATGAACAAGACAGATTTGTATTCTGTCCTTGCAGAAAAAAAGTAAGTCTAGATTGTAGATACAGGTAATAAATAATTCAGAATAATAACTGCTAAAACTGTGTGAGAATACAATACTGTAGGAGCACAGAGGAAGGACACTAAGCCAACAGTTGAGGCTCAAGAAAGGCTTCCCAGCATAAATGATGCCCTATCTAGATTTGGACCAGATAGTTGAGTAGGAGCTCCAGACAGGTTTGGGGTGGGGTGTGGCGGGGTGAAATTGGGAAGTGTTCTGTGTTGAAAAAATAACGCATATGCAAACGTCCCCACAGTGAGTCAGAATATGGTAAGTCTAGAAATCTAAAGATTTCCAGCATTACTGAAACATGAAAGGGACTTAGAAGTGAGGAAATGGAAAGCAAAATGTGGGAGTCATACAACTCTGGCAAAGAGGAGACTAATTAAGAGGGTATTGCTATAGTCTTGTAGGTCCGAGGGGCCTAGGCCAAGATAGAGGAAGCAAGATTAAAGGCAAGTAAAGGGATTAATGTTTATGTTGAAAAATTCATAAGTGGATTTGGAATTGATTAGATGAGAGGGTGAGAAATGAAGGATGGTCCCCAATACATATATATAGGACTGAAGATAGAATTTTTTCATCTATGTTCAGGAGAGATGTTGGTCTATAGTTTTCTTTTCTTGTAATGTCTTTGTCTTGTTTTTGTATTATGGTAATGTGGCCTCATAAAATTAATTAGGAAGCATTTCCTCTGCTACTATCTTCCCATTGAGATTGGACAGGATTGGTATAATTTCTTCCTTAAAGTTTTGGTAGAATTCACCAGTGAATCCATCTGTGCCCGGTGCTCATTCTTTTGGAAGGTTATTGATTATTGATTCAATTTATTTAATGGATATAGGCTTATTCAGATAGTCTATTTCTTCTTGTGTGTTTTGGCAGATTGGGTCTTTCAAGGAATTGTCCATATCTTCTTGGTTATCAAATTTGTGGGCCTGGAATTGTTCATACAATTCCTTGATTATTCTTTTCATGTCCAATAGATCTCTAGTGACTTCCCTTTTCCTAGTATTAGCAATGTGTGTCCTCTCTCTTTCTTTCATTAGGTAGCCTGGGTAGAGTCTTGTTGAATTTATTATTTCAAAGTACCAGCTATTGGTTTCTTTGATTTTTCTCTGCTGATTTCCTGTTTTAAATTGTATTGATGTCTTCTCTAATTCTTATTTATTTTCTTCTGCTTAATTTGGATTTAATTTGATAGTATTTTTCTTTCTATAGGTTGAAACTTACATGATTTATTTCAGATTTTTCTTTCTTTTTAATGCATATATGAAACACTATAAAGTTCCCTCTGAGCATTGCTTTCACTACATCTCACAAACATTGATAAATTATGTCTTCTTTTTCATTTAGTTCTCTCTCTCTCTCTCTCTCTCTCTCTCTCTCTCTCTCTCTATATATATATATATATATATATATATATATATATATATATATATATACACACACACACACACACACACACACACACACACATAATTTCTCCTGAGATTTCTTCTTTGAACCATGTGTTATTTAGAGGAGTTTTGTTTAATCGCTATGTATTTGAGGATTTTCCAGCTATCATTCTGTTACCAATTTCTAGTTTACTTTCATTATGGTATGAAAGCAGACATTGTATGATTTCTACTCTTTTACATTTGTTAATTTGTGTTTTTATGGCTTAGAATGTAGTCTATCCTAGTGAAAATTCCACGTGAGCTTTAGAAGAATATGTATTCTGCTGTTGTTGGGTTATCTGTAGATGTTCTTTATATCCAGTTGATTGATGGTGTTGATAACTTTAACTGTGTCCTTACTGATTTTCTGTCTGTTGAATCTGTCCACTTCTGAGAGAAGGGTGTTGAAGTCTCCATTTATAATAGTGGATTTGCGTATTTCTATTTGCAGGTCTCTAATTTTGGTCTCACATATTTTGACACAGTTGTTAGGCACATAAAGATTAAAAACTGTTACGTCTTTTTAGAGAGTTGACCCATTTCTCATTCTGTAATGGACCTCTTTATTCTTGATAACTTTTCTTGCCCTGAAGTCTGCTCTGTCTGAAATTAAAACAACTATTCTGCTTTCTTTTGATTAGTGTTAGTATTATTTATATTTGTCCATACATGTATTTTTTAATTTATATGTCTTTATATTTAAAGTGTGTTTATTTTAGACAATGTGTAGTTGGGTATTGGTTTTTGACACATTCTAACACCCTCTGTCTTTTAATTGGTACATTTAGACAATTCACCTTCAACGTGATTGTTGATATATTTGGAACAATTTCTATATTTTTTACTTTTTTCTATTTGTTGCTCTTGTTCTTCATTCTTATTTTTTCTTCCACTCTTCTTCTCCTTTTTTTTTGGTTTTAATTGAACATTTTATATAATTCCATTTTTCTCCTCTCTTGGCATATCAGTTATGTTTTTTAAAAATGTTTTTTAGTGTGTCCTAGGGTTTGTAATATACATTTACAACGAATCCAAGTCTACTTTCAAGTAACACTATACTGCTTTACAGGTAGTGTGAGTACCTTATAATAACAAAATAATTCAAATTCCTCCCTTGCTTTCATTGTATCATTGTTGCCATTAATTTTATTTATATATAAGCATATATATATACACATATTCATATATATTTATTTATATTTATATTTATATATAATATATACTTACAAAATTGAATACATTATTGATATTATTTAGAACAAACTGTTACCTGTTAGATCAATTAAGAATAATAAAAATAAAAGTATTTATTTCACCTTCACTTATTCCTTCTCTGGTGCTCTTCTGTTCTTTACATAAATCTCTTTCTGACCTATATAACTTTCCTTCTCTCTAAAAAACTTCTTTTAATATTTCTTTCAATGCAAGTCTACTAGAAACAAATTCCTCAATTTTTGTTTATCCGAAAAATTCATTTTGCCTTCCATCTTGAAGGATAATTCTAGGTTAACTTTTGAAAGTATAGAATTCTAGGTTGGTGGGATTTTTTTTCTCAACAATTTAAATATTTCATTCCACTCTCTTCTATCTGATTTCGTTTCTAAAGAAAAATCAATATAATTCTTATCTTTGCTCTTCTCCATGTAAGGTGTTTCTCTTTTTGGCTTCTTTTAAGCTTCTTTTGTTTGTTTGTTTGTTTTTATCTTTGATTTCCTATAATTTGAGAATGATATTCCTATAGTTTTTAGGCATTTATGCTGCTTGGTGTTCTCTGAGCTTCCTAGATCTGTACTTTGGTGTATGACATTACTTTGGGGAAATTCTCAGTCATTGTTTCAAGTATTTCTTCTTTTCCTTTCTCTCTTTCTTCTCCTTCTGGTATTCCCATTACATGTATGTTCCCCTTTCTACATCTGTCCCACAGCACTTGGATATTCTGTTCTATAAATTTTTTTTCAATGTTTTAGCTGTTTGTTTTCCAGTTTTGCAGGTTTCTACTGAGATATCCTCATGCTCAGAGCTTCTTTTATCAGAGATATGCAGTCTACTAATAAGCCCATTAAAAGTATTCTTCATTTCTGTTACAGCATTTTTTATTTCTAGCATGCTTTTGGCTTCCTTCTTAGAATGTAATCTCTGTGCTTACATTACCCATCTGTTCTTGCATGCTGTTCACTTTATTCATTAAAGCCCATAATATCATAGTAGTTTTAAATTCTCAAGCAGATAATTCCAAGATCCCTGCCATATGTGAGTCTGGTTCTGATGCTGATTCTGTCTCTTCAAACTATGCTTTTTTTTTTTTTTTTTTTTCACTTTGAGAGTGCCTTGTTTTTTTCTGTTTGTTTGTTTGTTTGTTTGTTTTTTGTTTGTTTGTTTGTTTTTAAATAGCTGACATGGTGTGTGGGTAAAAGGAACTGCTATAAATGGACCTTTAGTAATGTGGTGGAAGGTGTGGGAGGAGGGTAAACATTCAAGTCCTATGATTAGGTCTCAGTCCTTTAGTGAATCTGTGCATGTGGACTGTGTACTTCTCATATGTTTTTCAGTTGTTTCATTACCCCTTTAGGTGGGACAGAATGCTAAAGCCAGCTGGAGTTGGGTATTCCCCCTCCCCCAGATCAGTCAGGCTCCAAAAAACAAACAAACAAAAAATCCAGAGGTTAGATTCTGTGTAAATAATTTCTCCAAAGTGTAGACCTTAAGAACAGAATGCTCTGTCATATTTTAAAATGGTTTATCTTTCTTTTCCTCTGCCCCTGCAGGAAGCATGAAGGGATTTCTCCTCATTATTTATTGTGAAAACCTGGTAGAATTTCAGGAGGAAAAACTCACAAAAGCGTGGAGTTCCTTTGGTGACTGGGTCCCCCTGGAGTTTTTAATTCCCTGAGTTGTCCACACTGCACCTCCAGCAATTCTTAAATTACAGTTCAGGCTTCCATACTTTGGCACTGGTTCCCAAGCAGGTCTCAGTTCCTTTAAGATGTGATTCTCTGTATTTGCCTGTAGGGATTTACAATACAATTAGGGGGCAATGCCTTGCCCTGTGACCTCACTTCTCTCATAGATCTAAGAAGCGTTGTTGATTTTTCAGTTTGTTCAATTTTTTACTTGTTGTTAGGTCTGAATGGTGACTTCCAAATTTTTACATGCCATACTAGAAACCAGAATCCTCTGTTCCTGTTTGTCTTTTTACATAATTAATATGTGAAAATCATGTCTTCAATTTCCATTTACCTCTTAGTGAGTTTGAACATTTTCTAATGGCCATTTGTATTTCTGTTTCTATTGCTTCCTTTTAACATAATTGATTTTTAATTGTTACCACTCAGTCTCTTCTGTGATAAGGCCATCTTTTCTTTTACCCAGCTTTATTGAGGTACATGTAACATACATACAATAAATTATACATATTTTAAGATTACAATCAGTGAGTTTTGGAAAAATGTGTATACTTGTGTAACCACCACTAAAGTCAGGATATAGAAAATATACATCATCTCAAAGAAGTACCTGCTTGCTTCTGTTGTCAATACCCCAGGGAACCACTGATCTGCTTTCTGCTACTATGGAATAATTTTTCCTGGTTCAAAATTCATTGTAAATATAAATATGCACTCCTTTGTGTAAAGCTTCTTTCCCTCAGCATAATAGTTCAGAATTTTTTCTGTGTTGATGTGTGGATCAGCAGCTTGTTCTCTTTTGTTGCTGAAAACTATTGCATTGGATAGATATACCACAATTTGTTTACATATTTACCTATTAGTGGACATTTGATTGTGTCTAGTTTTGGTTTCTTATGAATAAATTTGCTGTAAGCATTTGTGGGCAAATATGACAGTTCCATTTGCCACCACTTATTTTGTGAGCATAACCTGGAAATCACATGTGTGACTTCAGTCTATATCCCATTAAACAGCGTTTAGTCATGTGACTACACCTGACTGTAAGGAAAGTTGGAAATACAGTCTGTAGCTGAGGTGCCAGGTGCCCATATAAAACTCAGGGTTTCTATTACAAATGGAAGAAAGACACATGGGAATGTCAGGGATCGACTTCATGTGAAGTGGAGAAATCAAAAATGTTTTTTAGATTTTGGGTGGATGTTGGTGCCAGTGAATGATTTGACATGTTAAATTTAAGATTTTAGACAACCAAGTAGATGGATGAGCAAATTGTTCACTATACCATTCTGGTATATTTCCAGCAGGAATCAAAACTGAAAATAAAAATTTAGGAATCATCAACATATAGATGGAATTTAAAGCAATGGGATGAGATGAAATTATCTAGGAAGCAAATGTAGGATATGTTATCTTTCCTATACAATGATTTCACAAACTGTTTTCAGAAACCAAGCTAAGTATAAATATAACTAGCAGAATGCTAATTAGCCAAAAACAAAACAAAATAAACAAACAAACAAAAAATGTTTCACCTCTGTTCTCTGGTAAAGCAGTAAACCACTTAAGGATTATATTATTTCCAGCCTCTCTGAAAGTTAGGTATGACTGTATGACTAAATTCTTACCTATGGAATGTGAGTGATATAGTCTCCTTATCAATCTGAATTCCTATCTCCAGGTAGACTTTTATGTAAAAGTAAAGGTTAACGCCTATCTGATTTAAGCCACTATATTTTAATATTTTCTAGCAATTTAAGGCTTACCTTAACATTCATGAAGCATATTTAATTATTTCTTATGCTCAGCTAAACAAATCTCTATTGCCAATTATTTTAGTCATTTTTTATTGATTTTATCACAATCTTCTTTATTTTTTAGCATTACTTATTTGGGTTTAGTTTTCAAAAAATATTAGGACACTAGTATTTCTAAACTGCTCCAAGAAATAAAGTAATGATGTTATCTTGCAGAACATTAATGAATATTTTCTTCATGTACTTGTGATTCTTTCCAGTCATCGCCTCAATTAATTCTTGAAGCTAAAGTTAAAAAATAAATAAATAAAAATAAAAAAGCTAATGTGGTTGTCCTCATTTCACTGAAGAGGAAACCGAAGTAGAGATATTAAATTATTTGCCGATAATAGAAAACCAAGTTAATGGAAAAGGTGGAAGTAAAATGCAATTATCTAACTTCTGTCTTTATTGAACTATTGGATTACAAGTCACAACCAATTAAATACATGATACAAGAGCTAAGAAGCATAACATTTGTATCATGTAGATGGCCCCAAAAAGCCCATCAGCATTTTGTAAAAAGTTTTTTAACACTTTAAAAATGAATTTTATTGACCTTTTTCACTAAGTTTATACACACACACACACACACACACACACACACACACACCAAGTTGGACATTTAAGTTCATAAAATCATCCTAGAAAAGTGCTATATACCTCATTGCTGAATATCACTATGGTCACCTTTGAAGTACTCCCCTTGGGAAGCTATCCACCAACACCAGGGCATAGCCCACCCTTCAAAGCAATTTGGAATTCTCTTTCTGGAATGGCCATCAGAGCTGTCATCATATTACCCCTGATGTCCTGAAATCATCAACATGTCTTCCTTTCAATATTTCCTTTATCTTCAGATAAAGAAAGAAGTCATTGGGGTCCATATCAAATAAGTAGGGAGGGTGCTCCAATACAGTTATTTGTTTACTGGCTATAAACTACCTCACAGACAGTGCCACGTGAGCTGGTGCATTGTCGTGATGCAAGAGCCATGAATTGTTGGTGAAAAGTTCAGGTCATCTAACTTTTTCATGCAGTGTTTAGAGCACTTCCAAATAGTAAACTTGGTTAACTGTTTGTTCAGTGGGTACAAATTCACAATGAGTAATCCCTCTAATATCAAAAAGGTTAGCAACATCAGTGTAACAAGGTCACGAACTTAATTGTCATATCTCGCGCCTAAGAGTGTGTGTGTGTGTGTGTGTGTGTGTGTGTCTGTGTATACTTACAGATAGGGAAAAATGTGAAAAATATTTTTAAATAGAAAATATATTCTAAATTTTCCATACATATTAAAAGCTGTTTATATGTTTATACGTGGATGCATTTTCTTCCAGCCGTTTCTCAATCCACATCATTAATCATTTAATTTTCACATGTTTGTGATCAAATATAAATTTAGATGGCTTCTATTATATATAGTGTTTCTCAACACAAGTGAAATTCAGCAGAAATCCATTGGGTGGAGTTGTATTATAACTTAACATTTCAAAGTGTTTCTCAACTTTCTCTCTAACTTTCCCCCCAGGCTTTATATAGCTTATGGCTAAGCAAAACTAATATTTGAGACTTGAAAATATTTTATTCCCACTATAAATTGTTTGGAGATTGTTGGCTCAGGCATTATTTTATTTCCTGATTGCATCAAATACAAGCCACACGCACATGAACACAGTTTAGGATTTGATAATCCTGTCAAAGAATATGTTGCTTATTCTTCAAAAATATGAAGATGAATAAGTTAAATAGAATATCCCAGTTGAATTGGTAACAATGTTGTCCTGTCCTTTCATCTCTCCAACTTACTTTTTTTTCTTCCATCGAGAAGAAAGGCAAGCATCTAATTTTCATTTCTGTGAGAAAAAATGCTACATGCCTGAAATAAGCAAGTCTTAATTAATGTTGATCCTTTCTCATAGGTGCTACAGAAAGCTGCCAAGAGTTTGACATATACTTAGGGAACTAGCTTCTGAAGAAATGTTTGTACCTGTAGCTGGACAACTTAGATCTTATTCATCAGCCTGCTGAACTGTTCCTTTTTCAGAAACATAGATACCATCCCAAAATTTTTTTATCTTTGTTTTTAACAGTCATGGCTTGTTGAATCAAAGCAATGCAAGTCATGTATTGATTTTGGGGGAAAAAGTGTTGGTACCTGCATGCACAACCAGGTTCATCTCTCTCTCTGGCAAAATGTCTAATTAAGTGATATAAATATCAAGGACCCAACCCTAGAAATGGTGATTTTGTAAATTTGAAGTAGACTTCAAGAATCTGCACATTTTACCAAGCACTCACAATGTCCAAGGATTATATGTGGAAGTACCAACCTCAGGGAAGGACAAAGAAGATGGGGACCTTGACATCAGTTAGTTCACAGTCTTCAGCCAAAGAAGGAAATAGAGGCATATTAAAACATGCCTCTGGTTCAATGATCACTTTAATTCAAACCATTCATCCTCTGAAAGGAGGCCTAAAATTTTCTACTGTGCTCAGTAGGACTTACTCCCCAACACTATCAAAAGTGCACCAGTAACTTATGCTGTTCAGAAAAATTAAGGTCAAGACTGTGGTTGGAAAATAGTGAGATATGCAGATTTATAGATTGAGCTAGGTGGGTATTTCCTTTCACTCATTAGGAATTACTAAAATTCTTCCCTAGGTAGAGATAGTGTTCTTGACTATTCCACTTTTGATCTCACATTTTCTGTATAATAGTTATCAATTTTGGTACTAGCTGGTTTTTACCTGTGATACTGGAGTATTTTATGCAGGAATAAGGTTGTGTTTTTTTTTTGTTGTTGTTTTTTTCTTTCTTTCTTTTATATTTATTTATTTATTTTATCCCCCCCCCACCCCCCCGCTGGCTGTGTTATAAGAACAGAGAGGATTACCAGTGTTAGAGGAGCAGCTGTCACGAAAAGATCATAGAGTAAAGACTCCTGAGATGTGAAATTAAATCTGAATTCCACATGTAGTAGCTGAGTAAAAAAAGGAGCAGGTGTCTAACATCCATGAATTTCACATTTGTATAATATCAGTAATAGTGCTTTAACAACTTTATGAGGTTGTGATGAGGTTTTCAAGAAAGCACACAATAAAAATACTTTATAAACTGTGAAGTGTTTTGAAAATCACAATAACCTTGTTTCTAATGATACACTCGCACTTCCAAGTCACTATCCAAAACACCACTGGCCGTACACTATGCATACAAATTGAAGGCTAAGAATCTGTAAAATGCTCTCCAATGGTCAAATAAATCAAGACTGAACACCCTCTCTGTTCTCAGTGCAATGTTAAGTCTGACACACTCATTAAAATTATGTTCCTTGGGGTCCAGTTGATTACAATAGGATTGTAGAAGAGTAGATTTGAAAGAAACATTATAGGTATGTTTCTTGATCATACGCCTCACTGGGGTACTTGTTAAAAACTCCAATTTCCTGGCCCCACATCAGATCTACTGAATCAAAATCCCCAGAAGACCTGAGAATCTGTAGTCTATAATCAATGCAAGAATGTTATGATCAGAAAATAATTGGGAAACTTTCTAATCTACTTTTTTCCAAATGTCTATACAATGTAAGTATCACTCAGACAATACCCTTTAATTTGGTTAAGCTCACATTTTCAAAGGGTAATATATTCTATTATTGGGATTTTGGTCAATAAAGAGTTGAGAAGGCAAGATGTGTGTATAAAATAGCAGCAGGCACTATAATTGTTCAGTTTTGCAATGAGACACACTGATGCTATGTGCTGGATATCTATGTTCAAAAGTAATGTTGACAAAGTTATATTTAAAAAACAAAAGTATCTAACTCCATGTTAATTTTTGGTCTGGATAGCATGACATATCAATGTGCTTCCAAAAAAAAATAAATATTGAGAAGATTTTTACTTTACTTGTATGACAGCATCAATTAACTTCTGTGTGACATTTTTAAAGCCCATACCAGGCCCATGCCAGACACTGCAAAAAGGAATAGGAACTGTTAATTACATGTTGGTCTCCTCAAGTCGCATGTTGTCTTTGAGCTGCCTCAAAGTAGGCCCATGACTCCTTTCTCATTATCCCTCCCTTTCTCTGGCACAGAGAAAGATCTGTACCTCCTTCTGCAACTCTACAGGGTAGAAGGCATATCTGAGTCATGTTTTCAGGAGTTTTGTAAGGGCTATAAGATCAGCGCCTTGCTTTGTGTGGTCCCACGTTCTCCCTTTTGTTCCACTCAGTATCAGTGGGACTGAGGCGAGCTCTAGGGCCTGCTCCTTTACCATGGCCTGTCATCCTTCTCATCGTTCCTTTCCCACATGACTGCTAAGTCTAGATATATTGTCCTGGTTTGAGACACCCAGGTGGCAGCTTAAGCAAGCTTTACCATATCAGAGCACAATTTATTTACCTTTTTTTCACATTTTTCTCTTTGATTCTGCCCTATTTTGCCATTTCGTATAGATAGATAGATAGATAGATAGATAGATAGATAGATAGATAGATAGATAGATAGATATAGATAGATAGATGTGTATATCTATATCTATATCTATATCTATATCTATGTCTATATCTATATCTATATCTGGAAGACCTAAAGCAAGAATATGAAATTAAGAGAGAAAGCCATGTGGCCTACTTTGGTTTAAGGCTTTGGCTTCCTTGGAATATAAGGAAACTTGTGCATGGTTCACCCTCACTTACTGGAGTTCTATTTTCAGGCTTGAGTCCAAAGCTCAGTTAAAATAAGGTCTTTTTTTTGTTTTGCTGTACCCCTTCATATCTCACTCAGGGATCACTTGAAGAGAAAGCAATCAGTCAAGCCATGGCATGATTTCAGAATTCTTATTCTCCTGGCAAAAGTTCTCCGCAATAGAGCCCAGACTAATCCGTGTAAAAATACAGTTTCTGAATACATCTAAGCTAGCATGCTGATCCTGTGCCTGTTTGGCCAGATCCATCTTTGCTCTCTATGCTGTCTTGCAGCTGCACTACAAGACAGCTGACAGCTGCAAGATGCTTTTCCCTGCACCTACGTCAGCTGCTCCCAACTGGGTTCTGTTGTCAAATGTGCAGCTGACCCTTGAACACACTGGCACTGGGCACCTACCTCCTGCAGAGCCAAAAATCCATGTATAACTTTTGACTTCCCTAAAACTTAACTAATAGCCTACCATTGACCAGAAGCTTAACTGCTAGTATAAACAATCGATTAACACATATTTTGCATTTATATGTATTATGTACTGTATTCTTACACTAAGGTAAGCTAGAGAAAAGAAAAATTAAGAAAATCATAAGGAGGAGAAAATACGTGTACAGTATTTATTGAAAAAAAAATACATGAAGAGGTGGATCCGCCCAAAGATTAACTTTATAAATGAATGATTATGGAAATGAGGTTAGTCTGCATGGTTGTAAGCCTGGGAGATTGAGAAAATCAACACTATTATGGTGCACAACTCTAGTGGACAACATTCACATTGAAGAAAACCTGAAATGGCTTGTAACAGAATTGGACAGAATGTAGTTTGTGTGGCCAATTTCAAGGCACAGAGCAAAAGACTGTTAGCAATGACGGGGATAGAAATGAGAGGAAGAGCATTAAGGATGATAATCTGATAGGCAGAGCAGAGTGGTGGAGAGAACACTGGGTTAAATTTGAAAAATCTGGAATTGTTAATGTAGATGGAATAGAGTGAACTCATCACAATGGATAAAATCACTGGGGGAGAAAGGATGTACCAAAATATGATAAATATAAGGTTGAATTTAGAGCAAGTAAAACGGCCAGAAGTGAAATGGACAAAAATAAGTGAAAGATATGCAGAAGTAGTAAGAGTAGAATAACTGAAGCAATGTTTTAAAAGCCAAGAGAGAAAAAAAAAAAAAAAAAAAAAGAAAGACCAAATGTGTCTAACTATGGATAGACAGAATAGAAATCTTCAGAGGATGAAAGATGAATGCAGGGCCTGGACAATGACTATTAGAGGGACAGTTAAAGCAACTGTGGGGGAAATACCACGTGCTTGGCTGTGGGGGAAATTCCCTGTTACAAATCCTTTTGCTCTAAAAAACATTATAACCGATAAT
This sequence comes from Rhinolophus sinicus, assembly GCF_057876585.1. Taxonomy (NCBI): domain Eukaryota; kingdom Metazoa; phylum Chordata; class Mammalia; order Chiroptera; family Rhinolophidae; genus Rhinolophus; species Rhinolophus sinicus. The sequence continues at coordinate 34,796,051 of NC_142517.1, forward strand.
AGGTTATATGGGTTTTATGGGTTTATGATTGAGAGCAATTACAATATTTAAATTATCTGAAGGCAATAGATTTTAAACTTCTGGGTGCATAAGTATTGCCTGGGGACTTGTTAAAAATACCAGTCCCTAAGACCCATCTCACAAGATTCTGATTATTTAGGACTGCCACCAGACTTGCTAAGTCAGTACTACTCAAAGTGTGCTTTGACGACCAGTGTGAGTTTGCAAACTGATTATTACCAGTCATGGAAGGAAGAAGTACAGATAATGAGAGTAAGGGACCAGAAACTTTCTGAACCGTATGACATTGCTGCAATATCCAAGTCCCATGATTAATGGATTTGTCTCACTGTACACAGCATGGAACAAAAATATCAGTCCTCCACAGAATAAGGATAAAAAGAACTTTCATCACACAGGTTAAGAAGCCCTGATCTAGATAATTCTGATGCACATAATCCATGAACCAGATTTTAATGAAATATGCTATTAAAAAATTTCATGAAAATCTTAATTCAGTCACATTTGAAACATTTTTTGCATAGCAAAGAAATAGTATTTATGCATATGTATATATATATATATATATATATATATATATATATATATATATATTTATATCAAATATATGTTAAAAGATAAACAGACATATTAAAAATTTTAAGAATTTATTTGAGCAAAAATTGATTTGAATCAGGCAGCATCCAGTTTAGCAGATAGAAAGGAGCTACAGGAGGAGTACAAAATGAAAGACTTTTATGGGAGCAGGAACAAGGAATTTATGCTAGGCAAAAAAGCAGGTTGGTTATTCCCAAGTTCCTTTCCTTTAGGGGATGGCAGGGGTCTATTAGGCACATGACCTCACTAGTGCTAATCAGATGATTCCTGATTGACTGGTTTAAGATTCATTTCTGAGAGAGCAGAAATTCTAAGTCTCAGTTGGGTGACATGGGCTTAGCATAAGCAACTCCATTTTGGGCTTATTTTCTTGTTTTTAACATATTCAAATGGACTCATACACAATATCAAATAAGTGGGGAAAATTGGGGTGCATAAATCCAGAGAGTTTTGTTATATTTTTCTGCCCAGATTTAACCTATGTTTAAGAAGCAGCAGCTCATTTTATTTTGCTTTGTTTTGTTGAAGCTAATCATGAATACCTGGGTATGTTATAAATATTCACGGTTTATAAATGAGAAACTGCAAATGACAAAGTCCTTTCAAAATAAACATAGTAATAATGATACACTAAAGCCTATAAGGTTTTGTCAATGAACATTTTAATTGGAAGAAATTACATTACAATTTTTCTTGCCATTTTCTTCCTAAGAACAAAGGATGATGAAGGCTGAGATACAGCAAAATTACTTCAGGGGATTTAAATGATCTGTCTCTGGTTTTCACAGGACTTAAATAAAATATCACCACCACATTAGATCTGGTTGTTATTGGAAAGAGCAGAAAGGTACTCTGTCCTAGTCTCATATGATAAGCATGACACTGCTTACCTTTTTTTTTTCTTCTCTAATTATTAAATCCTTAAGCATCTCATTTATAAACATGAAGAAGTCAACTACTGGTCCGCAGAATTAATGATATAGTAGTTAAGCAAAGAGATTCTTGCTGATAGAAATCCGGTTTCTTTTCACAAACTCCTTCACCTACATCTTACTTATCTTCCGTGGTTTGAATTCCTGTGCATTTTTCGGTTTTTCTTTCAGCTACCAATTGAATTGCTGTTTGCTTTGAATAAGAAAGAACACCACCCTAGCAAAGATACACAAGTCACCTCATATACACACTGTGTGAATGACCCATGATGGTCTTTTGAAAATAAATTACTCCCTATCCCATTCCAGCATGTGCACACACATATAAACACACAAATTTTTTTCTTTTTCATGTCATGAGAAAATGATCAGATATATGTTATTTCCATATTTTATCTTCCTTGAAACACTACTTACTTTCATATATTAATATTTCAGTCCCAAATGTAACATGTCAAAGTGGAGAGTTGTGTTGACCAGCAAGAAGTCAGAGGGTAAGAAATTTCGCTGCTTCCAGAAAACTATTGTTAGTACAGAAGACAATAAATAAAAGGGAAAGGCAGGAGGCAGCCTTTTATGGTGAGAGAAATGCAGACGATGACAAAACTTATAAGGCTAAGAAAAAAACAAATCATCTTTAGAAGAACTTTTACTTGAAGTGGCTTTGCCTTTCAGAAGGAAAAATGCCTTGCTGAATCAGCAGCATTTGGGACAGGAAAAATCTTGTATTGTTTTTCCAAATACTAAACTCAAACTCACTGGCAAAAAAGAAAAAAACGAAAAAAAAAACTGAAAGGTTGTATTTGCATGTGAAATGAGAATGAGTTTAATTAAGCTCAGCAAACTGCAAATTACAGTCATGGAAAATCAAGCAGAGGGGGTGGGAAGAAAAGTTTGGGCTAGTAGAATGCTGATGTACAACAGAAAAATCCACATAATAGGTAGTGTGCCAATTTCACCCTGCACTTTGTTTCACCGATGATGAGCTTCAAGAAGGGGGACAAAAATGAATGAGCGCTTATTCTTGTTCAGTCATAAAGCTGTTCAGTCAAGCAAGCAGACAGATAATGAATTTCTACAATGGGAAATTAATTTGTGGGTTCTGAAATTCTTCATTTTGTTTGTTTCAGAAATGTGCAGATGTGTCAGGATGTCTTGCTTTTTTATTTTTTATTTTCAATATTTTATCACAGCAGAAAATGATGACTTGACTATAACTGTGAAATGCAAATTTATTTTGTCTTGAAATGTCAAATATACTATTGTCAGTCTACAACAACCATAAAAAGGAATAAGATTCTCTGAAGGACCAGATCACATAATCAATAATATGCTTTTCTATAGGAAACGAAATCCCCAGTTGTTCAGAAAATATTGCCTGGATTTCTATAAACTTTAAAATTACTGGCCATAAATTGTGATATGTATGTTGTATTAGTTAGAAAATATTTTCTATACGTAGTGAATTTATTGTGTAATATATCTACGTCGATTGTATAAAGATTTAATGAGCAACTATTATCACTACTGGTTGGTATTGAGATAGAAAAAAAGCCATAGGCAGTCAGGGACAAGGCCACAGTGGAGGGGATTAAGGCAGAGACCGTAACAAAGCCAGAGGAAATAACTTTAATAGTTAACAAAGCCTTGCAAGTTGCAGAGCCCGCCCAAACTATCAGCTCAGGTGTAGGAGGAGGAGGGAGCCAATCAGCTTGCTGAGCCCACCAAGATTAACTGCCCAAGTACAGAAGACCAATTAGCTTTGACTCAGAGTTATAGTTCTCAGCACAGCCCAGCCTGCCGGGGCATTCCATTTCGGAACTCCCTCTCAGGAGAGCTTTCCTTTTGCTCTTGTTCTCTTATGCTTTTATAATAAAACTGTACTGCTTAAGCCTTAACTCTCCTTCCGAGCCCGTGTTCTCATTCTTCAGGTACGTGAGACCACGAATCCTGGGAACACACTAGACACCAGAACACTATGCCAGTATTTACTACAAACCTTTTTTTTTTTTTTTCTCATCTAAAGAATTATAATAGTGCATGAAAAAAAATTAATTTTTTAATCTATGATATTTGTAAACTTTTAGCAAAATTTGAGGACATGTGAGACACCAGAAATAATTGATTTTAAATTGTCAGGTCAACTTGGCTTCATTGAAAACCTTGTACAGAAACAGTTAATTAAGATTCATTGTTAAATTGATAAGAATCAGCAATTCACACATAAAAGAAAAAATAGTTTACAGAGATAATCCAAATAAAAACCCAGCTGTTGTATATTCATTCACTCACTAATAAACTCACTCATTCATAAATAGGTATTTTGTTAATACTTTTGTTGATGTAAGAAAAATCTAAACCTGTAGACAATTTTAATGAGTTTATTTGAGCCAAACTGACAGTTGCCAGGAAGCAAACTCTCAAAGGACTAAGAAAATATTGCAGAAAATGGCAGTTTTGCTGCTTATTTTATACACTAGAATCAAAGGAGGAGACGTAAGGATGGTTACATGAAATGCATTAGTAGTAGATGAAAGGGGTGGAGAAAGCAAAGCAGGGGAATCTCTGGGATTGGATCAAAAATACAATGGAGAGACACATACTTCTTTTGCATTTGTGGGTACAGGATAATTAATAATTAACATTTACAACACATAGAGACGGTATTTGTGGAACAAGATAACAATGAAAGGTTGGTTCTGTGGTCTCGTGCTGTTGTGTGCAGTGGGAGTGAACTGAGGGGTCCAGAAAATGGAGGTTACTCTGACATTCCAAGGGTATGTTTTCTTAGATGCAAAAGGACAACAGACAGGTTCACTTAAGGTAAAGACTGGTCTTTATCAAGAAAGCTACAAGCCTAGGATATGATTACCAGTCATGACCTGTTTTTAGGAATTTTTATGTTCAGACTATGCTATGTGGTTAATTTTGGTCTTTGAGTTTGTAGGGCCTGCCATGCTGTCTCCGTTGAGCTTGTAAGGTTTAGTATGTGGCCCTTTTTTCCGTCTACACTTTGTAATAACAAATATTTTATTAGTACCACAATGTGATATTAACTGCCATTTATAGAAATCAATATGTGTCAGCCATTATATATATATGCAGTCTCAGAAAGGTTAGGAAACTTGCTAATTGTTTCAAAATTATTAAGCACAAATCCAGTCCATTTAAACCCCAGTCCCAATGAAACTGAAGCCAATATTCCTTTAAAAACACTAAGCTCCTTCCCTTCCACTATTTTTCATAGTTTGCACTCTGGTGCTGAAGATGGAGAAACAATTAAGATTACCATACAATGTGGTGCTCTGAAAGTTTGACTTTGAAAATAGATTGACTGAGTTGAATGTTGAAGTATAAACTGGAGTTTCTCACAAAAAGGAAAGAAGGAATTTCATAAATGGTGGTTAGGAGTCGGGGTGGGGATTGCATGTGCAAGGTCATGGAGACAAGAGAAAATATGGCATATTCAACAAACATTTATTATGTGTCTATTGTGAAGCAGAATCTACACTATAGATTGGCATTGGTGTTAAATGAATGAATAAAATATGGCCCCTGGATTCAAATATTTTATGATCTTATAGAATCTTATAGAAGGTTAAATCTTATAAACAACTAGGTACTCTAAAGTACTACAACCGATGTTATAGATTATATACAGGGACCAAACCAAAAAAAAAAAAATTAGTTTCAAATGAGAAGTTCAGCAAAGACTTCTAAGAAGTAACAGTTGAACACGGTATCAAAAACTGTTTCAGATTTTTCTAGGCACTTTCTGATTCCAATTAGGACACAGAAGACATGAGAAACCATGAGACTATAAAAAACACCTGAATAATATAAAAATCATGTCTGTATATGGGACTGTCAAAGAATAATGGATACAAGAAAGATTTGATAAACAAATTTCTAGAGAGAGGAGCCCTTCATAAGAGAGCACTGAGCTCTAGACAGTGTAGAAGCAAGGAGAGCAGAAGGCTGCCCAAGACCTAGAATTGGAGACAAAGCTATCTGAGCTACTGGCAATGGTGGAGACAGGTGGGATGTGCTGGCATCTGAAAGACTATCAAGTATAACAATAATTTGTTCAGCACAGAAATCATCTCTACCCTACTCCAAATTAACTGAAAAAAACTGAAGTAAAAGCGAACTGATAAGCAGAAAGAAATCATTCCATCTGCCCTACCTCCCACATTCTTCATATACCTGAAATTGAGGGACTTAAAGGGGTTACATGGGATTCCAAATCAAATCCTGATAAGAACAATGAGATACCCTTCCTTTGGAAGATGGATGTTGGGTGTTGGGCTGACCAGAGGTAAGCTAAAGCTCAGTCCCAACCAAATGAGCACTTGCTGAAATTTGAGTAATCACCTCCCTAATTTGACCAACAGAGGAGCGAACTTTAAAAGTGCCTGGGAGGAAAATCAGTATTATTCTTCAATTCTTACTTTTCTTCTATACATAACTTCCAGGATGCAATAATAAATTAAAAAACCTGCAAAGAGGCAAAAATAGGATTCAAAACCAAGGAAAAACATCAACAGAAGTAGACCACTAATGACCCAGATACAAGAATTAACAAAATAATTTAAAACATCTATGTTAAATAAGAAAAGATGGGAAGAACAGGTGAATGAATGAGTGGTTTTGGCAGAGAAATAGAAAATATAAGAAAAAACAAATAAAAATTATATATCTGAAAAACACAACAAAAAAATATGTTTTACCAAAAAATCAACAAATAATTAAATGATTGGTGACCTTGCAGACAAATAAAAAGAACTAATCTGAAATAAAACATGGAGAGAAAAGGAAAGACAAAAAATACACCAAACAGAACATTAGTTGACCTGTGGGACAATATCAGACAGTCAAATATACATGTTATTGGAGTCCCAAAAGGACAGGAAAGACAGAATAAGGCAGACGAAGAAAAAAAAAGAAAGAAAGAAAGAAAGAAAGAAAAGAAATAATGATTGAAATTATTCCTTATATGTTTAAAATGCATAAATCTATAAACACAAGAAGCTCAGTGAATGTCAAGTGGAATAAATTCATAGAAAATGCAGCTAGGCATTTCAAACTACTGAAATTCAAAGGTAAAGAGAAAAATTCTAGAAGGAACCAGAAGCCAAAGTAAAAGTCCATCATATGTGTTTGTGGGTGTGTGTGGTGGGGGTGGGGTATGAAGGGGGTGTGAGGGGTGGGCAACAAACTCATTAAAAGGAATGCAAGCCATACACAATGGATTGACACCTTTAAGATACTAAAAAGAAACAATTAAAAAAATGTTAACCTAGAAGCCTATATTCAGTAAAAATAGCCTTAAAAAATGTGAAATATGTACATTTTAAAATAAATGAATAAATAATAAATGAAAGTGGAGAATATGTTGCCATCAGATTTGTACTACAAGAAATGTTAAAAGAAGTTCTTTAGTCTGAAAAAGAGTGATACCATTTGGAAATGCAGATCTTCAGGAATAATTGAAGAATTCTAAACATGGTAAGTGAAGTAAATATGCTTCCAATTTCTTTTTACCCCTCTAATTTATTTTGAATATATTTGACCACTTAAAGAAAAAAACAACATTTATGTAGTAGTGATTATAATATGTAATAGTAATATATATATATATATATATATATATATATATATATATATATATATGAATAGTAAAATTGATAAAATGGGGATAGTGGAATTATAATTTAGTGAGTTTCCTACATTATACATGAAGAGGAGCAATATTAATTCAAGATAGAAAATGATAGTTTAAGTGTGCGTACTTTAGCCTCAGAGCAACTATTCGAAAAATAAAATGAAAAAGTAAAATAAAAGTCCAAGTTAGATAAAACAGAACTCTAAAAATAGAGAGAATGCCAAAAAAATGTATACACATTTTAAGAAGGGAAAACTGCATTAAAATTGTAATACTCAGTATACACCAATAACAAAAGATGAATACAAGGTACATTTGACTTCTGCAATTACAAGAGGCGCTCAAAGTGGTGACCATCACCTGCTTGAGCAACGCTGACAAAGTGTCCATTTGTATACAGTTTTTTGGCACCCCCTGGTATATTAGATTAATTTGAAAGGAAGCAAAAGAAGTATGACCAAGACAAAACAGAGGAAACAAATGGAAAATAAAAAGAATATGTTGAAGCTCAAGCAAATAACATCAATAATTATATTAAATGTAAATGGAATAAACATGCTGAAGAAAAAGTGATATTGTCAGAGGGGATTTAAAAATAATTACTAATAATAGCTAGTGGCAGTTAAAATCCAATTACTAATATTAATAATATGTTCTCTACAAAAATTTCATTTTAAATGCAACACAGATAGGTTGAAAGTAACAGTATACAAAAAAGTACCATGCAAACCCCAATCCGAAAAAACCTGGCATGGCTATACTAATATCTGACAATGTACATTCCAAAACAGGAACTATTACCAGAGATAATGAGCAATATTCATAATAATAAGTCAATTCACCAAAGAGACAAAATTTTTCTAAACACATGTGCCTCCAATAAAGGAGCTTAAAAGTAAGCAAAGCAAAACTTACAGAAACAAAATATAGACAAATCCACAGGAGACTTTATTACTCCTGCAAAGAGAAATGGACAAATTGAGGCCTACCTGGTGGCTCAGGTAGTTGGAGCGCTGTGCTCCTAACACCGAGGTCGCCAGCTGAATTCCCACATGGGCCAGTGAGCTGCGCCCTCTACAGCTAAGATTCTGAACAACAGCATTCCCTGGAGCTGGGCTGAGAAACAACGCTTGAACTGGGGGCAGGGAGCAGAAGAAAGGGGGAGAAAAAATAAATAAATGGACAAATTTACAATTATAGTAGGATATTTCAACATTTTTTCTGTCAATAATTAATAGAACAAGTTTTTATATGAAAATAATATAATGAGAACATTTTACGTTCTGGTAGCATTGTTGGGGAAGTATTGAAGAAGAGAGAAAGCGGTTACTAATTAGCAGTCATTACAGCAATCTAGTTAGAGATAATGATGATCTGAATTAATAAAGAAATTGTGGTGGTAGAGGAGATAAGGTAAGAAACTAGAACTATATTTGGTTTATATTGGGTTTCTAAAATTAATAGAAACGTAATTTCTTGCATGTTTGGTGCCGGTGGGAGGTGGGAATAAGGAGACATCTAGAATCTTCAAGGGTTCTTTCTAGGGGAGTGGATGGATACTTTTCATCAAAACGGTGTAAAGGAGGAGAATCACCTCTGAGAAGAAAGGCAATAAGTTAACTTTTGTACACTTTTGAGATGCTTTGAGACATTGTTGAAAATGTCCAGTAGGTAATTGAATATGTGGGTTTGGAGCACAGGAAAGAGGTCAGGTTAGAGATAGTTGCAGTGATTGAAGTCATTGGAATGGTAGAAATAACCCAATTAGGCCAAATACAGAACTTGAACTTTGACATGGAAAGTGTAGATACAGGAAGAGGAATCTGCAATGGAGACAAAAAGGGAAAGGATGAGATGATAATCAGAAAAAGTCTGTTACCAAAACTAAGGAGAGATATTAATTCAAGAAGAACTGTGTCCATGGGAACTAAATGCTGCAAGAAAGTGAAGACTGAAGTGCACTCATTGCATTTGGCAAATAGAAGATTTCTCCCAATTTTAACAAAATAGCTTTGTGAAGAGGTGGACTGAATGAAAGATGAAGATGAAGAAAAAGTTTGTATAGATTATTTTTTCAGGGAGCTTGACTTCTAAACTGAATAGGAACTCCTAACCTGAAATTAGTAATCAAAGAAGGCGTTCCTGGTAAGTTGGTGTCACCAATAATTCAAAAGACCACTAAGAACTATGAGAAAGGTGCAGGAGACACTTTCTTCAACCTAAGTGACCAATAAATTCTTCCTGACTGGAGAGATTAGCATAGTTTCTTTTCTGTTATGTTGATTTGCAACCTAAGTGACATCTTCAGAAACAGCCCTTAATAGCATGTTTTTATGAGAAGCACTGTATGTGTAAAGTTTCTAGGAAAGGTTTACAATTATAAAGAAGAAGGTGATAAACACATCAAGGCAATTTGGGCAAAAGCATACTTTTATCTTTTACAACAAAAGTGGAAAAGTTTAACACAGCTTTCTTAGTAATTTATACAATGGAGACACTCTCCGTGGAACTCATGAGATTGAAATGGTCTGTGGAAAAGATGTAAATAAGATGTTTCTCATTAGAATAACCCCTGGACTTGAGCACCATGTATACATCTAGGAAAATATCTTAGAATTCAGATTTTACTGCAAATTAGTGAGTTCTCTAATGTTCTCTACCATGATCTCCAGGAATAAAGTGAAAGGAGTGAGAAGACTATGGGAAGTGGCAGCAAAGGTCCAAACCGCAACTTTATTTCTGAAAAGAACATGAGGAATGGGAATTGTGAAACATAAAAAAAAAAAAATTAAATTTTGTGTATAGGACTTGGCACTTGAAAAGTAACAATCTCACTCAAAAGATGAATGTTCTTCTAGTAGTTCCTGAATAGCCTGAGTGCCTAACCACTAGTAATGCCTTCCTGCCAGCTTGCTCTACTCTCAGCCCTGGTTTACAAATGGCCACAAAGTCAATGATCTCTCGGTCTGCTGGGTGGCGCCAGATTATCACATAACGGCAGAATCCCAGCAACATCAAGCATTTCAAAACCTTAAATGAATAGGTGTAAACACATGTTTATGACCCTCACTGTATACTTTAAATTTCTCTAACAAAATCCAAGTAAGGATACCAGAAAGGAAAAAGTATGAAGTTTCTCAAGTGTAAATACATTAATGTAAAGTGATTTTTTTCCGATCTCTGGAAGTGAGGGCAAGATGTCAGAGTAGATATTGCTGTGCTTGCCGCCTCCCTTGACAACATCAAAATTACAACTAAATTATAAAACAGTCAACCTGGAGAATCATTTGAAGATTAGCTGAGCAGAAGTCCTATAACTAAGAATATAAAGAAGAAGCCACAGGGAGACTGGCAGGAGTGGTGGAGATGGACTGGCCCCAAACCCGTGTGTGGTGGCTAAGAATTGGGAGGGATATCTTGGCTGTGGAGGTCCCATTCCAGAGAAGTAAAGGACTCTGAGCTTCATACCAGCTTTGGGTTTGAAGTAACCCTGTTCATAAGCAGTTTGTTTCCTACTCAATAAAATATCCATATCAAGGTTTTTTTAAGAAAATGATTTTTTCTGGTATTAATGTTAAAATATTTTTATAAGTATAAATGCCCAAAGGTAATGTCCACACCATATGACTTCTCCGATCAGAGAGGCAAATGCAGGCGTAACATAGTTTATATGAGTATTATAATTATTGGTGTGCTGGCAGAGTGCTCTGGGAAGACCTTGACCTAGTCCAACCCAGCTCAGTGTAACACCTCCACTGTGCCCCCAGGTGATCCGTTATAGTGCCTCCAAGTTTTTTTTGGCTGACATATGTTCCTCCAAGCTTATCTTAGACAATAGAGTGTCACCTCTGCACCCAAATCACAATCAGCTCCAACTAGCCTGCAAAGTACTTATCCACTCTCTCCCCATTAAAAATATTGCTGTTCTGTTTCATCACTTCAAGATTTTGCAAAAGCAATAGCTACTTTATTGAATAGACTATGCCGAAAATGCTGATGTTTTGAATGAGTCTTTGGTGGAGACTGCTAGTTGTCTATCAAAACCTATGCTCCTATTCTTTATAGGACTAGAGCTCAAACTGGGTGGTGTGGCCACCTGGTTGGTGACTGTTTTCCAGACTTCTTTGCAGCTGCCTCTGAGATGTGCCTTAGTTCTCACCAAGAGAATATGTGTAGAAGTGACAAGTGCAATGTCTACCTCATTGGTTTTAAAAGAAAACTGGCTAGCCTGGACCTCTGTTCTTTTTCCTGGCCTTGAGCCAGAACATGGAACATGGTACAACTGCAACCCAGCTTTGATCATGTGGATGAAGACATTGCCTAAAAACTGAAAAATCTTTCAGTGCCACTGTATTTGAGACCTACTTTCTGTTTTTCATAGCCGCTTAACCTTTACCTAACTAATACAGATGTTAATAGATGAGTGAGTTTTATCTCCCATGTTTGCATTTTTAACACAGGCAGCATGGAGACCTAGTTACTTAATGACAAGGAGCTCCTCTACGGCAAGAATTCTCTTGGCAAGTCTTGGCAAGTCAGCCATGTCTGCTACTGTCACAGCACTAATGACTTGGAAAATAAAGACTATGTCTTTCTAGCTCAGGCATTTAGCACAGGTTTTAGTGCAATGATAGGTACAGAGAAGAAATTTAAAAATATTGGGATTAGGAAGAGTTTGCAGCCTCTAAAATCATGCCACAAAGGCAACCATGTAACCTGCTTACACACAGGGTGAGCCCTGCAAAAGTTAGGCTTTATGAGCACTAACACTGCTGCATAGCTGAATATAGTGTCAAGCTTAAAACAGACCATATGGCTAATGCTTCCACATTTTGACCTGCCATAAAACGTGGCAGTTCATCAGAAGATCAGCAGTGAGTATATTGACATTGCTAACTTTCCTGACATCTGAACTGTACTTCAATATTAGTTGTCATAAAATTGCATGAATGAGATATCTATATGCTTAATTAAAAAAATACTGCAGGATTAATTTACCAAATGAAGGATAATAAAAAATTTCAATCTAGTATTCATATTGCTACTTGGATGCTGTGTAATAGCAATCTTGGCTCTCCCTGGAGCATCATCGCAGGCTATGTTTGTGTAAGCTAGGGCACACCTGGGCAGACACTGACCTCGTTTACGCGTAAGCATTATTTTCCAAAAGGCACTGCTTGAGAGCATTTCTCAGGCTGCTCTATGAGCAGTAATCTTTGTGTCAGGTCTGCCAAGTCTAGATATCCATCTGTAACAACTGTTGAAAGTGATTTTTGTACTGGGCTTGATCATAAAAGCAAAATGAGTTACGGGAGAAATTACTCGGTCGATAGTTTTTAACCTGATATATTCCCAAGAACTACAAATAATACTTTGCTGGTCATCATTGCCTCTTCACTAAGAAATCATAGCCACATGTAGAGAAAATGTCTTTCAGGACCCAGGATAGGTTTCAGATACAGAAATCTTGGAATAGTTTATTTCACTCTGAGTCTTAAAGTGAAATCTTTCTGCTCCACTCTCCTTTGTCAATATTTCCTTAGATTCACCTTCCCTTGCTTTTGAAGACTGAATATAAAGGGATTAAATGTAGCTCTGTGCTTGGGAGAGATGTAAACAAGCTGCTCTGCCTGATTTGATTCCAGTTTAAGCTGTCTTATCATAAACCAGGGGATTTTGTTTTTGTCTCTTCCTGTCCAACTCAGCCTATAAATAAAACAAGTGCTTTAGAGTTAAGGCAAAAAGTTATGTATGAATAAAGCATTTGTATTTTTCTGGAGATTTCCAAGAATTTGGGCATGCTGAACTCCAACATTTGTAGGTTCCTGAGAAGAGGACAAATGGAGGCCCATCTACCATATATCCAAGTCAAAAATTTAAAGAAAATATCTCTATTCTCCTACTTCAGTAAAGAAGCCTTCATAATAACCTGAAAGGCCAAGCTTGAATTTAGAATTCTTGAATTTGCTGTGTTTTTGTAACAAAACATGGCAGCCTAAAGAGAGCCAGTCCATTGTTCCCAGAAGGTAATAACCCACTTCTTTCCCTTCTATCCCACTTTGTCCCACTTTGGGAGGGGCCTGGTTGCATGCCTGTCCCAACCTGTACTTCCCTCTATGCCACTGCAAACACCAGTCCTCTGGCCCTTTCTTGTATCTTGGGGTAGGCCCTCTAGCTGTGCAATATTTCTTAGAGAGAACAGACTCTAGGAATACCCTATAGTAACCTTGAAAGCAGACTTGGGGCTGTTTGGGAAGTGAATTCTAGAATTTCAGAGATCCAAAATGTGGTCTAAAAGAGAGAGGCCCAAGCTCTAGATGGACACACCCTTTGGTTTTATAGACTTTTAACTTTTTGGACAGAGGACATGGTCAGAGGAGGTTTATAACATGGGACTCAAACTCTTGCCTGGGTCTAAGGATGATACTGAATCTAGGGTAGTAGAAGGCAGCTAGGAGATTTGGGAGTTGGGTTTTGGTCCTGTTTCCTAATACTACCACCTGATTTCAAAAGAAAAGTATACTCCTGAGTACTTTAATTGTTAGCTGTGTTATATGGAGATTCATAACATCCAATTGGGTCCCTAGGATATGTTATACACTAAGAAGAAATGATTTCTGGGCACTGCCATGATATAAGCATAGAAAATGGAGAATTCAAATGAATTGTTTATAAAAAGCACTATTACTGCTGCATATGTCATATTGCCCTAGTTATTAAATTAGTCTAATTAAGATCCAATTCTCTAGTCCCAAGTGTGGAGCCACTGAAATTATTTTTTCCCGTTTAATTAAGTGGGTACTTACATAGAGACACAAGTAAAACAATCCTGATAAGACACAGGCAAGCTTAAATCCCACTTCAAATATCTCTCATTAGCTAGAGGAAGAAAAGATACAGTACATGGCCAAATAAGACAGTTAGGTGTAACATTTTCTCAGCATTCTGGCAGGATTGAAGGAGAGTAAATCCCATTCCTACTAAAACAGTTCTGATTTTTAGCTGTTCCAGGAAAGGTCCATTGTTGCATGCCAGACGATTCAGTTTGTCAGAAAGGGATAGCATTTAGACTTTCCATTTTATGAGGTCAGCTGGCTATAGTTCTCACATCACCAAGAGTGATGAGGCATTCTGACAAAGAACATTCTGGACAGAATACTTTAAGAATTGATCCCAATTCTAAAAGTCAATTATATGCTTTCACTGCAGACCTACACATATCCACAGTAGTTATGTTCTCAGGTTGTATCAGCTTCCATTTATATATAGGTTTTCATTAATTTAGGTGAGAGTTGGTACCCAAGAAAGAAATTTTATTACAATATAGCAATTGCTTAGGGAGCCTCCAACTTCATAAAGAGAATTGTCCAGGGGAATTCTACCAAAACAGATACCTACTATGAGATATAAAGAGAGTTTTAGCACCAATTGCTAAAACTGTAGTGATTATATGCTGAAATCACAATTGGCTGAGCCACTGGGTAAGGTAACTAAGTTACCTAGAGATAAGTAGAAATCTGTTGGATATATTTACATATCTCCTTACTAGTGAAAGGTAGTGTTTATCTAGCTCACAAGGTATGTCTCTGAGAACTAACTGATATTCCTTCATAAGCATCAGCTCCAGAATACTTCTAGGCAATAAGTATTTTGATTAGGGCTGGACATAACCCAAACTGAGCCAATCAGATTACTATAAGGAATTGGAATTGGAATCTGATGATGGTAGCCAGCCTCTGATGGTGGCTTGGTTTATAAATGCAGGAACTTCCATGGGTCATATATATAACCCATATGGTCATAGATATAACAATATCCATGAATGAGCAAAAACACCAATCTATAGAGACAGATGAACTTGAGAGGGTCTCAGCGAAAAGCCAAGAGGATAAACTGTAGTGCTCCAAAAGGAAGCATAATAATTTAATAACATCCTGAAGACGTGATATTGGTTATTTGCAAGTACTGGTCCCTCCAGAAACTTGGTTACAATTTATATTTTTCAGTAATCAAAATATCCCTGTGTCCTTAAATAAATCATTCCTGTTTCAGCCTGTGGGTTTTAGTGCCTTGACAAAATATTATTTGAATGTCTCATTTACCCTGTAAAGATCTCTGCAAACACAGAGAAAATAAAAAATGAGTTTTGCTTTTCTCTTAATGCATGTTCTCTACAAAACAATTTCTATGATTTTATTTTCCCTCAAGGGGGAAACACACACACACACACACATAAATAAATGTATTATTTTTTCAATTTGCATTGATTTTCTGTGGTCCTCCTTGTGGCTATATTCTGCTCTGTAGTCATGCTCTGTAGTCCATCTGTCCCGTAGTCATGTAAAATATTTTATAGTTTTTCCATTTCCTTTTCCGGTGTGAGAAAAAAATTTAAGGGGGAAGTGTTGTAGTACTTGAAATAGTTATCCACACTGTGCGGACATCTTAGACTGTGACGTACCTATTTCACAGTGTAATACAGTCCTGGTTTCCCAGACTCATGCGTCTACTCTCTTTGCCATTTGTCATCTAGTTTTGTTTTGTTTGTTTGTTCATTTGTTGTATGGTTTGAAAGTCTCATGTCAATGTGGCCTATGTATATACACTAGGTGTTCACAAACTTTTTGGTCTCAAGTTATCTTTCCATAGTAAAAAATAATTGTGCATGCCAAAGAGCTAGATATTTGTCATATGAGAAAATAAAACTTAGCAATTAAAATATTTATATTAATTTTAAAATGGCAATAATCAACTTATTACATGTTAACATAAATGATGTATTTTATTAAAAAACATTATCTTCCAAATTTAAAAAGTCACAGAGAAAATTAGCATGTCTTTATATTCTTTATATCTCTTTTATATCTTATTTAATAGATGACTGCAATAGTCTCATATCTGTTTCTGTATTCAATATGTTGCACTATCACACTGCTTGTAACATATGGAAACTTTGCTGTACACTCATGTGAGGCTGAGAGTAAATGGGCAATTAACTTCATAATAGTATTATGAAAATAGTTTGACTTCATCATGTCTCGGGAACTTTGAAAGTATTATTGTACATTATACAACCACAACATTAACCTACCAAAAATCAAAAGTAAATTAATTTTTATATGATCAAAAAGGAAAAAAAATTAAATATTTTGACATAAAGAAGATGTCATTGTGGCCTTTAAATGAAATTACCAAATTAACATGTTTGGGACATCCTATACCAATAACTTCTGAAGGGGAAATCACATTCCTGTTTTAAATATGCTAATACATAAAATACTTTGGGAAAATTTAAGATGGATATGAAAAAGTTTATATATCAATCCATATACCAGACAGGTTTGTTAACTTTTCATCATCATGTAGATAGAATGAATACATTAGTAACTGACTTTACTTAAATGTCTTAGATGACTAACATTACTTTTTTTCCTTTGAATGTGTCCACATACAGAAATGGACTATCCTAGCATTTTTCAGTTTTGATATATTTTTTATACTAACCAACTGGTATATTATGTATATAAATAAATAACTATAATAATGAAAATAAAATTACAGAATTCTACAAATCTCTAAAAAGGAGAGCGTATGCTGTGATTTGGTGTATTTAAGAAAGCTCAACTACCTCAGCTCCCAAATTATCTTTCTTCAATAACCTCTAGATAATTTTATCAAATAAAATGTCCTCTCTTACAATCTTTTGAAAATGCACCAGAGTAGAACTGTTATATTCTATCTGTTCTTAATTCCATGCCAAATTTAACAATTGTATAGCTGCTGAAATAAAACTCAACCCTCCTCAATGGCAGGCAAAAAAAAATCCAGAATCACAGTGACATAGTAATAATAACAATGCCCAGCATCCAATCAAAATGCTACTAATGTGAAAAAGCAGGAAATGTAATCCATAAATAAAAGAAAATCAGTGAATAGAAAAATTGACCCCAAAATAACAGTGGTAATAATTTACTTGACAAGGACTTAAAATAGCTATTATAAATATACTCGAGTATTTAAAGTAAATACAATTTGGAGAAAAATAAAAAAACATTTTTTTTAAATAAAATTTCTGGAGATAAAAAAATAAAACATCTAAATGAAACGTTCACTGAATAGAGTTCAATGAAGGTTAGATCCTACAAAAGAAAAGATTAACGAACTTGAAACTTACAATGGAAACTATGCAAACCAATGCATAGAGAAAAACAAGCAAAACTACAGTGTCCTGTGAAGACTGCAATGCAGTCTACCATGTACATATGTACTTGAAGTCCAGAAGAGGTGGGGGAGGAAAGAAAAATATTTGGAAAAATAGTAGCCAAAAATTTACAAATCTGATGTTAACTACTAGCCCACAGATACAATAAAGACAACAACCCCAAGTAGGATAAACACAATGAAACTGATACAAACCACACTGTAAACAAATTGCAAAAACGAGTAAAGAACAAGGTCACATTACCTACAGAAGACACTTTGATTGTGAATTTCTCAGCCTCCAGAACTGTTAGAATGAAATGTCTGCTATTTAGTCCTCCAAGTCTATAGCATATTGTTGTAGCAGCCCAAGTTGATTAAGATACAACACCATAGGGAGAGAGTAACTGAAGGAGATTGAGTCTGATAACTGTGGAACCCCTACACAAGCCATAGATTGGCAACTTCTAGACTTCTTTTACTTAACAGAGAAGTAAACTTTAATCATCTTAAGCCACCCTTTTCTGAGTTACTGATACTCACAGTTGAAATATACCTTACCCTAAACAATTATCTACAACTTTTGGGGACTCACAGCCCAAAAGGCAAATCTATATCTGAATTAGTGACATTAACAAAGGTATTTTTGTTTTGTTTTTGACTCCTCATTGAGCATCTGCAGTGGAGTCCTAGGTCCTATAGGAAACACAAAGAGGAATAAGACCTCACTATGGTGTAATTTAAAACTATGCAATTTTTCCTGGGTCTATTGTTATATGAGCAACTCAAACAAATAACTATTATAATATGGGGAAAGAGTGTGTCACATAGGGTCTCTGATCCCGCTCACCTCATAAGAATGCAGGATATGGTGAGGCCAAAAAGGAACACCAACAAAGCCATAGATAGGGGAGTCATACCGCTATATTCTCACTGGCAGCTGGGTTGGAGACACAGGAAGTAGAAGCCACATGACCCGCAACCTGCCGTCTGCTTCTCTGCCAACCAACCAACCCCCTACCGTAGCAACGGCAGTTATATTAGTGGCTAATGGCTAACCAGTAACAGCTGATGGCCACCCAGCCACAGTGGATGGCCATCTGATTACAGCTGATGGCCATCTAATAACTGAGCCAGCACCTTTTCACATGAGGCCAAGAGCCTGGAAACTGCTCTCCTGGCTCTGTCTCCACAGAATGTTAATAGGAAGAAGTTGAAATTGAGAACACCTTGAATGGCTTTTTTTAGGAAGGAAAATATTTGAACTAGGTCATGAAGCAAAATTAGAGCTTTGGCAGATTTTGCAGAAGGGGAGAGAAAAGCATTTTAGCCAGAGGAAGTAGCTTAAACATCATCACTCAAGGTGGGGGATTGTGGATGTGTTGGATGACCAACTACAGATGGGTAAAGATTAGTCTACAAATGCAGGATTTAATTATGGATGGCTTTGCCTATTGGATGCAGTCTTGCTTTTATTCCTCATGCAAGGAGGAATCCTTATCTTTGTCATTTATTTATCTCTTTTCATTTGGATTTTTAATGTAGTCTTTTCTCATTGGCCTCTTTTTTGCATGGTGGCTTCTTTCCTATTACATTGATTGTCAAATCATTCTGAGTACAGCAAAGGAACTATAATAGTATAGAGACGCAATATACCTTATTTCAGTAGTTCTCATAGTATGATTCCCAGACTAGCAGTATCAGCATCACCTGGAAACTTGTTAAAAATGTAAATACTTAGGAGCCAACCCAGACCTACCAAATCAGAAAAACAATCTGTGTTTTAACAAGCCTCTAGGTGATTCTGACGCACATCAACTATGCTTTGATGGGCATCAGATATGTTAGTTCCTTTGCTCTACTTAGAATGATCTGACAATCAGTTTAATAGGAAAGAAGCCACCAGGCTGTGAAAAAAAGAACAATCATTAGCTTAGGGACTAAGAGGCCAACTATTAGCTTAGTAACTAAGTAGGTGAGGTGTAAAGTAAGAGAACCAGAGTTCAAATATTAGTTCTACCATATACACTCCATGTGTGTCCTTAAAAAAGTTTCATAAATTTTAGTTCCAATTTTCTCATTTTATAAAGAATGTGACAGAGATGTGAAGATTATATAAGATATTGTATATACATTACTCAGAGACAGGAATATCTATAAATATAAGCTATTGTTAATTACAAAACAGGCACTTGTCAGAATTTTTCTCTATATTCTCAATGGATACAAGAATATGAATAATATGATACAAGGCATGACAAACCAAATCATTCAAATCTAATTTGTACATATCATCCAAAAGAAAATTTGTTTTGGTGTTCACAATGCCTGTTGAGAATTTCTCAGACCAGCTTTTCTTTGTCATTTTCTGTGAAGCATTGAGAACATGCTTTAAATATCATCAGCAAGATCACATTTTCTTCTTTTGCAAGTAGGCATAATATTTTTTATTAGTCAAAAATCTTTTCAGGAGAGAGGGTCCAGTCAAGAGGGTGAAGTGGGTAAACGCTGTGTCTACTTTCTCTCACAACCACATCAAAATTACAACTAAACTACAAACAACCATCACTGAGCATCACCTGAGCTCTTGATGAAACAAAGCCCTACAACTAAGGACATACAGAGACAGCCACCTCAAGACTGATAGGAGGGGCATAGATAAGGAATGGGCTGGTACCACACCCGCATATAACCATTAAAAATCAGGAGAAATGTCTTGGTTGTGGAGACCCCCCACCAGAGGAGCAAGGAGTCCCAACACCACACCAGGCTCCCCAGCCCAGGGTTCCAGTGCAAGGGGGAGAAGTCCCCATAATTTTTTATTGTGAAAACCAGCGGATATTGTGGCTGAGTGAGATGGAGGGCAGCCGGACTCCCAGCAGAGCCTCTTAAAGAGACCGCACAGTGACTTCCCAATGATGAACTCACTCACTCTGAGCTCCAGCATTGGGGCATCAGTTCAAAAGGTGACAGGAACACACAGGAAGACACTGAGATCTGGCTTCAGGGTGAGGGTCGAAAGGCGAAAGGGCAGCTTTCTCCTGGAAGGAAGAGCTGGCAGAGGCCATTGTTTCTTTGTTGAGTCCTCCCTCTTCCCAGCATGCAGACTCCGGTGGCCGCCCTAATCTGAGTTCCCATTAAGCTGGCCACACCCTGGTGATTCTGAGACCATGCCCCACACAACTTTCCAGCACACTCAAGCTGCTTCCAGTGGCTTTTTCATATAAACCACCTACCTTGGCTCATGCTATAGACTTTTCTAGGGTCCATTAAAGGTTCACAAAACCCAAACGAGCATCATCTGGCTTCAGCATGCCCCATTCCTCTGGCTGAGCAGCCCTAAGCCCAGCACTAACATCAGCCAGCTGTGGTTCCCGTCTTGGCCTCTTGAAGCACTTCCAAGTACGGCGAGGGTGGCGGCCACCTGCAGATTGCCTTGTGGATCCTATCAGGTGGCCCTGCGTGGGGCACAGAATGTGGCTGAAGTTGGCCTGCAGGGGATCCCCTTCCAGGTGGCCCTGGGACTGGTGCACCCAGTTGCCACCTTCAAAAAGAGCTGGAGCATCACCCAGCTGCCTCCAAAGATGACACGCCCAAGGGGCAGATTGGGCAGTCACCACAGCTCAGCTGAGGCAAATCCTGCTCTGTAGGGTCAGCCCCTGCACAACAGCTCCTTCATTGTAATTACAACCAGTCTTCACATCCAATGAGCCTGAGGGTCAATCCCTCGTTGATGTGCAAATAGCAATCAAGGTTTAACTACAACAGGAGGGCACACATAAACCATACAAGGGACACACCTGGAGTGCCCAGGAAGACAGTGCCACTGAGCACCATAGCACATTTACTACATAAGGCCACTCTACTAAGATTGGGAGACATAGCAACCATACCTAATACATAGAAACAAACACAGGGAGGCAGTAAAAATGGGGAAACAAAGAAATATGTCTCAAATAAAAGAACAGAACAAAGCTCCAGAAAAACAATAAACAAAATGGAGACAAACAATCTAACAGACACAGAGTTCCAAACACTGGTTATAAGGATGCCTAAGAATCTCAGGGAGGACTTTAACAAAGAGAGAGAAAATATAAAAAAGAACCAGTCAGAAATAAAGAATACAAAAATGGAAATGAATATATTAAAGGGACTCAACAGTAGATTAGATGAAGCAGAGGATCAAACCAGCAATTTAGAAGATAAGGTATCAGAAAATACTCAATCACAACAGCAAAAAGAAAAAAAGAAAAAAGAATCCAAAAAACACAAGGAGAGTTTAAGGGGCCTCTGGGACAACATCAAGTGTACCAACATTGACATTATAGGGGTACCAGAAGGAGAAGAGAGAAGCAAGGAATTGAAAACCTATTTTAAGAAATGATGGAAAACTTCCCTACCCTGACAAAGGAAATAGATATAAAAATCCAGGAAGTGTAGAGAGTACAAACAAGATGAACCCAAAGAGGCCCACAGTAAGATATATCATAATTAAAATTCCAAACGTTAAAGACAAAGAATCTTAAAAGCAGCAAGAGAAGAGCAGTTAGTTACCTACAAGGGAGCTCCCATAAGACATCAACTAATTTGAAGGCCAGAAGGGATTGGCAGGAAATATTCAAAGTGATAGAAAGCAAGGACCTACATCCAAGATTATTCTACCCAGCAAAGCTATCATTTAGAAGAGGTGGTACACATAATAATGGAATATTACTTAGCTATAAAAAAGGTGGAAATTTTGCCATCTGCAACAACATAGATGGAACTAGAGAGTATTGTGCTAAGTGTAATAAGTCAGTCAGCAAAAGACAAATGTCATGTAATTTCACTTATAAGTGGCATCTAAAGAACAAAATAAACAAATGAAACAGAATTAAACTCATAGATACAAGGAAAATTTTGATGGTTGCCAGATGGGAGGGGGCTTGAAGGTGAGTGAAAAAGAAGAACGGATTAAAAAGTACAACTTGGTTGTTACACAGTAGTTATGGGATGTAGGGTGTAGCATAAGGAATATAGTTAATAATATTGTAATAACTATGTCTGACGTTAGGTGGGTACTAGTTTATCGGGGTGATAGATGGGAGGGGGGCTGAGGCAGTGTGGAAAAGATGAAGGGATTAAAAAATACCAATTGGTAGTTATAAAATAGTCACAGGGATGTAAATCATAGGAATATAATCAATAATATGATAATAACTATGTACTGTGCCAGGTGGGCACTAGTCAAGACAATCACTTTGTAAATTATATAAATGTTTAACCACTATACTGTACATCTGAAATTAATATAAAATAATACTGAATGTAAAAAAAAACAGAAGAAAAAGAGGAAACACAAAAAAGAAAAAAAATCTGTTCAGGACAAATCTTTGAAGAAGATACCTCCACTCTCTCCAAACCCCCACCTCTGCAACACACACACAGTAACTAGGAAGTAAAGGATAAAGGCTGTTTGTTTGTTTTTGTTTGTTTATTTGTTTGTATATAATGGAAAGAATCTCAATCAAAAAAAGCTACGTGGCAGCCAGCAAAACACCGTATTACCTACTAGGCTTTCTGCATTTTATATTATTTTTTTCTCCTTTGGTGAAGATACATTTTTATGAAGGAGCTGAGCAATTTGCATGGGGAAATACACTGGAATATCATTCCTTATCTCCTTTCATGAATTAGGCAAACTGAAATAGTATTCTAGAACTTTTTCTTAACAGATGTCAAGCATCAGGATGAGAAAACATCTATTATAGGGATATATATGGAAAACATGCATTAAGAACAAAGTTATACGATTTTGGTGAGACTAGATACCTAGTTCCTATGGCCTAACATCATATGGAGTATTTCTTGTTTGGAGCAGACTCCAGTGTGTGAATCCCTGGTCAGTGCTGGTAGGGCAGAGGATAAGATGTATGTTACCCATGCAATTATCCAGGGACCCATGTTGATGGAGCCTCTGCCATCTTGCAGATGCCTTGTGAGGCTTCCACAGTCATCCTTAATGTTGATATACAGCCAGCAGAATGGTCAAAAGAGAAAGAAAAATAGACAAACTTACTTCCTAATCATGGCAGCTAGAAGTAACATACAGCATTTCTGTTCATAATCCACCTTGTGAGAACAGGTCAAGAGAGTCTACTAAGTTCAAGAGAGATGTAGTCTCTGGCTGGATACTGGGTTAGTATGCACAGGATCTAGTTTCCAAGTTATCACAGGCAACAATTTTACCAAACATTTCCACAATTTAACAAGGTCTCCTGTTTTCCATTCTATGTCTGTATTGTTCTTGCTATTGCTGTCCAAGTTCAAATTATGCCACATATTTTGAATTTTATTATAGAAGTACCCCATTAAACATTCTAAATTAACACTCACTCTCATCACTAATAAGTCTCTTAAATTCCAATGAAAAGATCACTCTTGCTCACATCACAATTCAATGCCAGTAAGATACTGTTGGTTGGCTTTGACCCAGGCATCAAAGAGGGTCTGTGATGCACAGTGATAGAGGAATCTAGGCTGAAAGTGGCCCTGGCATCTTCTAGGGCTTCCAGGGTCACCTTGAGCATTGACATCTAGCTGATTAGAAGAGAGCACTTAGAGAGGGACTCTTAGTTCTTATCACTTGAGCTCACAAGTGACACACTCACCTCCACTCCCCTTCCATTGATTAGAACTAATTACAAGGCCCTACTTAGATAAATGCAACAGTGGCTGAAATGAAGTCTCTGGCTAAATCACCGCTACCCGGCAACAGCTCCACACGGTGGAAACCATGATCAAAAAACTTCGCTAGAAAGAGGTTTCTGCCACAATAGTAAAATTGTTTTATATGTCTTCTGTTTTTATAAATTAAATCTCAAAACTATAAAAAGACAACTATAGATAGTTAAGGATAATGTAATGAACTAGGATCCTCGTGAGAGGTACATCCTGGGTTGCTTCGTTTGGTTTTGTTTTGAGACAAAGCACTGCATATAGACAATATATATTCAAAAGACATTATTTCAAATATGTGTCTCGATTGAGAATTCCAAAGTTTCTAACATAGAACTTCGGAAGAAAGACGTTCAGTAGGATTTGTCCAACCCTTCACTATACAGGTGAGGACACTGAAGCCCCAGAGAATGGAGATGACAAGCCAAAAATATAATGTTCAACAATGAAAAATATCCCATCTTTTATTTCTTTTGTATACCATCAGGGTGGTCACTTCAGGCTTCAGAAAGAGAAAGAAACTAGATTTTTGACCTCTTCGATTTCGGGCTTCAGATTTAGAGATGATCACATAAGGAGACAGAGAAAAAGGGGTGGGAGTCAGAAAAACAAAACTCTTACAAGCAAACATTACAGTGGGCCCACTTTTCCATCTTATGCATGGGGTAAGTCTCAGGATCCACAGCTCAGGAGAACAGCTCCTCATAGAGTATGTTCAATGGTCTGAGGCCGTACTGGGAGAAAATATCTTATGTCCAGAGGTCCAAAGCACTGACTTCTAATGAAATCTGCCTAAAGTTGTCTTTGTATCTTACAAGGTTTCCAAATCTTTGTGATCTAATTCAGAAGAATTCTATAAACCTCATCCCCAAAAAAGGAAGTGTTCGTTGTCTTAGGCCTTTGACCTCTTAGGTCCCAAAGCCTGACGTAGCAGACTTCTCTGAAAGGTGAATCACAACTATGTGAAGTCAATAAAACCCAATTCCAAATTTCCCCCCCAAAATTCTACTACTTAAATGACCATTTTACTTCAAGGAGGGGGAAAAAAGTATACATGTAATGTAGTAGACTTTTATAGGGAGTTTTAACTTGACAATATTTTTATCCCACAAAATTATGCACTGTTGTAAATCTTAAAAAAGTCATATAGTTTGGCAAAAAAAAATCATTTTGTACTTATTTTATTTCATAATAGATATATATTTTATAAAAATATTCTAGACACTTCAAACCTTTGTGATATGCAGCAGTAATAGCTACTGAGTTAACTGCAGCTGAAGGTGAAGATTAAAGATTTTATTCTCTGAAGTCTTTTGGCAACTTTATTTGTAGAGAAAGGTAGAAGGGGAGATTTTCAGCTTGAACCCACACCAGAAAGCTACTTTCTCTGCTATAAAAACTTAAACTATCTCCCTTTTTAATCCAAGTCACCTACCAGACACAGAGCATGAAATCAGAGAAGAGAAATAACAACCCAAACTACCTACCCTACAATGCAAATTCCAGCTCCATAATAGGGAACCTGAGATGTACATTTAACAGATCTTATTGAAGAAAAGCAAGTATGTTAGGAACACATTATAAAAACATATACTTAAAGTGAAACTTAGGCAGTCACTTTATTACATCATTTCACTTTATAATACCCTTCTTATTTCCTCATACTGTTTTATTACTGTCATTACCTTTCACCATCTGAAATAAACTTCTTTTTGTATTTGTTCACCAGTTTACTCTCTTGCTGCCACCAGGAAACTGTCAGACCCCTGAGGGCAGACACCACGTCAGTTTTGTTCACTGATTTATCCCCTGTATCTAGAACAGTGCGTGGAACATGCCGGGAGCTCAGTTAAAATGTGTGGAAAGAATAAATGAATCTCCAGAGCAGACTGACTTGTAACACGTGGAAGAAGAGAATAGGAACTCAGGCAATCCAAGGAAAACAAAAATCCAGGCCAAGCCTGAATAAAACTACTATACTCCTAACTGAGCTTCTTATTCTCTTCTTCCTGAATAGAGGTAGCACATCTTCAAACCAGTTCCATGGTGAGGAACAAATCTGTGGTATATCATTAACACATAGATTAGCATTTACTGTATCTAAGTAAACTGGAGCTGACAGTCTAGGAAAATAAACATCGCTTTCAAGTATGTTATGGTTTTAAGCAATCACAATTAATTCTAAAATTGTCTTCATAATATCTTGAATATTGTTCCAGATTTTGCTGGAGATGGACACCCAGACTTTGGAGACTAGACAGCAAAATGTTTCAGGGGGAGACCTGTACTACACTGAAGGATCTCATAAAAGGAATTATAACTTAGTGATTATGGTCACAGACTTCTAGCTCAGATTTACCATATTTAAACTTGGGCTCAAAGTTTGAAATATGATAAAGACCACCGTATTTATTTGCTTTATGTCCCTGACTGATTAATGTAACATCTTTGAGTCTCAGTTTCTTTATCAGGAGAAAACTCATAGGCTTTTTAGTACATTTAACAATGTAGATAAACTATTTACTTTAGTGTCTGACACATAATTAGGACTCAACAATGGGTTGTGATTATCATTAAACTCTACCAAGAATCCCAAAGACAAACAAAGATACACTTTACTTCATTAACATGAAAATGGAAAAAGTGTGAAACGTGTTATATCAAGTCATTAGAACGCAGTAGTGTTTTGGATATTTCCATCTGACATGTTAGAATATTTAGAGGATGGGTTCTCCATTTAATCCTTATAGATTGGCTCTAACACTTCCTTAGCTCAGTGGTGTAAAATTGTGTAAGATCAGCCTCCTGAATCATGCTAATTTAGCTGCCACTTTCACATACAGGAAAGCTTTACAAAAGTTCTCATCATTTTTACTTTCTACACATGTTTAAAGCAAAAATCAGAACCAAAATTAATATGTTCCAAAAGGTATTAAAACAAGGCAAATGTTAAATGTAACACATAGAATATCTAATTACGATGAGCGAAAACCTCAAAGCTTGTCTACTGTCATAGATACCAAATCTCTGTATCTTAAGTATCACCCCAGAGAGGCAACCACAATACCCACTCTATCTTGACCTTACTTCCCCATGGTCTGGTTAATGCTGTTATGCCTGATAGTTAGCTAGTGTTGTCTTTTAGAAATATAGACTTTGATATCTAAGAATTTAATACGCAAAATAGCTTAGTAATATTTTAGTAAGTAATAGCAATATTTTATATAAGTTAACTGCTTTCATATAGACTTTATAGAACATACAGAAAGAATAGAAACATTGAATGCATTTTTATTTATCAATAATTTCACTTATTCATTAATACAGGTCTATGTCAATACAGATTAACAAAGGCTCATTTAAAACATAAAAAGATATATAGAATACATTTGCAAGATGATGTTTGGCCAATCAACTATTTTCCAGGAATCATCTTATATTCTGAGGTGGTACTTTTCATTCACAGTGAATCTAAATCTCTTCCATTCATCTTTTGGATGTCAGGATTTGTCACCCGTCCCATAAACAAAATTGATTCTAGGAAAATAAAAAAACATACTTCAAGAATTTCTGGAAAAAAAGTTAATAATTGGTTTTTCTTACTATTTTAACAAATCATTTAGTCTTTGTTCTCTATGAGATAACTAAGCAATGTCTAAGAGCAAAAGCATCTCCTTTGTCTAAAATACATAATTATATCATTATTAATCATTTTCTGGTAATTTATAATGTAAATTAACACCCACAACAGCTTGCCATGAAAAATACATTCGTCGTGTTTTCATAAAGCAAAGCAAAAATATAGTGACCGTGAGGTATTCTTCTAAATATAGAGACTCAGTCAGGCAAACACAGCATAATAAAATGGTAATGAGCATGGTAGAGTTTTAAATGTAAGGCATTAGCAGTCATCTTTTTATGCATGTAACATAGCCCTTAGGGTTAAAAGTGTAGCTTCTCAGATCTCCTTTAGCTCTGAATCAAAGCTCATTGCTAAAGACAATGTTTTCATATCACTAGTGTTTTCAAAACATCATGAAGGTGATATAATGTACAGCATAAATGCAAACACTAATTTACAGCCATTCTGTGTTTGCAAGTGGAAAGAAAGTAAGAACTAGGGGACAAAACAGAAATAAATGATGTGTCAAAATCCATTCACCTTTCTTTTCAATTACGGTAAGGGAAGTGGCTTGAATGGATCAATGTCAAGGGTTTCTTTAAGTTCCTATGGTCATGTGATAAAGGTTAATTTCAAAAGTGATAAAATAAATTTTACATAATTGTAAAGCTGATAAAAAGTATATTTAAATATATTTGGAATAACAGTGAAAGAGTCCTTTTTGTTAACTCTTACTGTTCAGTCCAAAGACTTTTTAGAAGTCAAAAACATGGAAAGAGCCATAGTCTCCAGCAGTTTTTTCTTTTTATGAATTATTACAATCAATAATACTTTATGAAAAATTATAATCAATAATAATAAAAAAATATCAAAATCATTCTGAGAAAAAGAAACAAAAACCCTTAGTCTTCAGATAGATAGGGATGTATTCCGTGTTTCCCCGAAAATAAGACCTAGCCGAACCATCTGCTCTAATGCATCTTTTAGAGCAAAAATTAATATAAGGCCTGGTCTTATTTTAATATAAGACCTGGTCAATGTAATATAATATAATATAATATAATATAATATAATATAATATAATATAATATAATATAATACCAGGTCTTATATTAATTTTTGCTCCAAAAGATGCATTAGAGCTGATGGTCTGGCTAGGTCTTATTTTTGGGGAAACAAGGTAAGTAATTTTCCTAGGATATATATTTTGTTTAGTCACAATAGGATTATCAGTGACTCTTGTATCTTTATAATTCTATGACCTCAAAATGCTTGTCAGAATTATTGTTCAGGAAAATTTTTAAATAACTTTTATAGAAATTCATAATTGAAGACAATAGTTTAAAATTTTAAACACTTAGAAGTGTAGTATATTACATAAAAGTCATTTATCTCAGACTTTTCAATCTGTTTTTTTGACCAAGGAGAACCACAATTTGAATTAAGTCTTTATGCAGTCACAATCTATTCACTACTAAAATGGACAGACTAGTGAAATCTCCCTTGACATAATAGCAATGGCTTTAGAGGCAGGCTGAAGCAGAAATCATTATCGTGTCCATTTTTCTCTTTATGTTCCCTTCTTAAAGAGGTGCCTCCAACCATATTTAGTCATTACATTTATACAATGTATCCATCAGATGGAAGCAAATTTTACCTACTAATATTAAAATACAATAACATAATCAAAGCTCATAGCCTACAAGAAAAGATTTCTCAATAAATACCCTGCGGTCCGCTTCTCCCTTCAACTCAAGATCTGAAAGAGCTCTGAACACACTGTTTTAAAAAAAGTGTGGCATACTGTCAGTTTCAAAATCATGATTCACTACTTTGTCAGAAGTGGCAAGTTTCATATAGTATCTTCCACAGTTTTCTTCCGAAAATCTGTAAAGCTATTCTAGATCCTCAGCCTAGAAGAATAAAAAATGTTCTTCATTTCCCTGGAAGTTCAGCTTAATAAGAGCTTTTGATGACTATATTAAAACATAAAACTAACCTGATAGGAAAATACAAATAATGTATGGGTTTTGCACAAGAGAACTATTTAACCCCAAATAAATTTTAAATCTAGATAAAAATTGGTTGTACTAAATCTAAAATCATTCATCCTCATATTTCTGAAATTGTCAAATGAATATATTTTATGTAGAGCATTAACCCACTTAGTCTACTATGCTAGGCAAAATGACCATCTTTGTTAATCTTAATGTTTTCTTGAGTCCATTTGTGAGAGAAAAATAAACCACTGAATGTCTATTGTCTTAAAATAATAGGCTATTCTACATTTTATATGGCAACAATTTACAGCCCTCAATAAATGATAAATGAGTGGTCATTTATTTTAAATAATACTTTAAGGGAGTAACCTTAGCTGAGAAAGTTTCATTACAATTAAGATCATAAAATAGTGGAAATTGTCATTAAGGTCCAATAGTGAAGGACTATCACAGATAAATGAATAAGTGGATTATTTGGAGTTTTGAATTTCACTGCTGTTTAACTGACAGCTATTACATAGCCCTAGTCATCAGCTTGGAAAATAAAGAGTCAGGCATCACTATTCTAAATGTAATTATTTCCTTGTGTGTCAATGCCCAATACAACTTCATTTTTTCTGTTCTCCATACTCAACAATTACATACTAATTATAAGAAATTAGAGTCATCCAAAGGTTAAAGATGTATGGCTCAAATGACATAATCAGAATATCTTTTAACATTGACACAATCTCTACTGGAAATGAAGTTGTATTCGTGCAATATCAGCAAATCTAAAACTGTTCCATTGTTTTCAAGATACAACTTTCAGAAGGGTCATTTAGCACTAGTGTCATGGAGCCTAAAAAAGAGACTGGTATATCCTTTAGGGAGCCAATAATACCAGTGTCCCTAGTGAATCTAACAGATTCAGATCCTGAAATTAATTATGTTTCATTTCCATGTAAATCAACTTTTACAGAGAAACTTTCATTTTTCCTTTATTTATTCAAGCATTCACTCAATTATATTTATTGATTTGTTCATCATAATAAACACTATGTGTCAAACACAGAGTTACAGGCTTCATATATTATTTTATTAAATCTCTGAGATCGGTACAAATATTATGTTCATGTAGGAAATAGAGAAAATACGGCCAAGAAAGTATAAGTGATTGTGTGAAAACTATTAGTTAATTGAGCTGAGACTTGAGCCCAGGTCTGACAGCCATGTCCATACTCTCAGGCTTGAGGGATATTGATATTATGTGCAAGTCACTCTGTCAAATACTTGGCTGGATACAGAAATGAATGAAAAACAGTATCTGCTCTCCTCTGGTTTATAACCCTCATGTGATGATTATGGCTCCTGAAGAGTCCTAAATATAAACTTAAAGAAAGTTCCCTCACTCTATCCACATTCCTGACTTCTCTTTTTCATAAGAGAAAGCGCAGAAACATTGACCCTGACAAGCTGCATTTCCTCATGTTAACACTGTGTCAAATGCCAGTCCAATCCACCATTACCTCTACTTTTTGTACCTAACTGCATCATCTTTCACCAAGTTCCCAAATTGGAGATTTGAAATTATGTTTGAGCCCTCCCTCCCACTCAGAGCCTATACCCAGTCACTTATTCTGTTGGAATCTACCTCTGAAACATTCTCAACTCTATATATAATTTCCAATTCCCAACCCTATTGTAGCACTGTAGGGAGCTAACTTCAGAGACAAGTAGGTTCTGTTCCCACCCTGCCACTTAGACAAACTCCAGAACCTCTTCGAGCTTCTATGTCTTCATTAGTCAAATGTCTAACCTATTAGAATAGTGTTAGCTTTAGAGATAAGTATTTAAAATGGCTAGAACATGTAACAGCTATGTCCTCAGCTATTATTACCACTGCCCTATTTTAGGCCCCTGTCATCTCTTAAAATAGAATGCTTGGTACAAAACTGGCACTCAACAAATACCCATTGAAAGAATAAATGATTCAGATACGTAGATTGCAATCAGCAGCTAGGAATAGGTCTGCTTGACTTAAGCAGTTCCGCCAGGGGATTCTCAAAAAGGTACCTGTTGGGTTATTCTTCATAATAAACAGAAATGGATGATTTGCTATAAATTGGTTTGGAGCCAGGCTCATGATCGCAGGGATGTGTATTCCTACGAAAAAGAGACAGCAGTTATTTAGATGTTCACATTAAAAGATCAGTAAAGAAAGTATATCCATAATACTTTTTGTAGACAGGAAAGGCCATTTTGTTTGAAGAGTTAACAAGTGGAAATATTACCATTTTCTAAATAGAGAGAAGTTTGGAATAAATTTAAAAACCAAAGAGCAGAAGAATAAATATTGGATCATTCATAGACTAATTCTAACTTCACATTTATGCTCAGTGAAGAAGAAAGCCAGATACTAGATTCAATTTAGTGAAAGCAGTTGAAATATTTTATGTTTTAAACAGTAATTTTCTGCTCACTGTGTATTTACATTATATGATTTATTCTTATAATATTTCAACTCTAATTCCTATGCAGATATGTTTGCACTTTATTTCCATTCTTCAGGCTTGTGGTAATTACATCTGAGTTAAAATTTATTTTTTTAACTTACCTTTCCAAAATTATTCTGTGAGTTCAGAGCTTTTAGGATTTGTGCTATGAATGTATATGAGGTTTTTATCATGCAATTAGGAGATTTTATGTCTTAACAATTATTTACTATGATAATTTATATTATGCTGCTCCATTGTGTCCTTTGTCTATATTTAGAGTGGGTAAATATAAATGGTTGGATTTCTTTTCTTTCTAAGTTAATACTTCTACACTCAACTTAGATGGTTTCTTTACTAACAGTACAGAGCTTTTGTACAATTTTTTCAAAACTGTGAAAAAAGCAATTTTTAAAAATGTAACATGTGTGATTAGAATTGAAAAATAATTGTATGGAAGGAAAAAACTGTTCCTCTACAGTCTTTGTTTGGGATGTGCAAATTAAACTGACAAAAAACAGATGAACGGAAGACATGCTTTATTTTTTATCCACACAGGAGCTTCATAGAAAAGAAATGACTACCCAAAGAAGTGGTTAGGCTTAAGAGCTTATATGCCATATTTACAAAGGGTGGTAAGTTGTGGAGAAGTGACTAGACAAAGGAAAAAATGATTTGGAGTTCTAGGGGCAATAAATCATGGGAAGATAAATATAGAGGGAAAAATAATGGTAGATAAGGTTTATTTAGTAAGGTTTGTTATGCAGAGTCCTTTCAGTGCCAACTTCGATCTCCTGTGATAAAGGTGAAATTTATACCCTGGTTTTAGGCAGATAGGAGGAGGACAGAGAGCTCATTTTGTATGTTTTGTTTCTCAATTACCTGCAGCTCAAAGTAATTTTTCTGTCAAAATGGCGTATTTTGGTGTGGCATATTCTGATCCCCTTCACAATCAAACATAACCTTAGTAATATAAAATGCATGGTACTCCTACTATCTGGATTATCAGGGCAACATAACCCAAATTACCAATGAATAGTGACTCATATCTGAACTAATGAGATAATCAGGAAAGCAGAGTCAGTATCACCTCCATTCTCATTTGGGTGAATACTTGAGTTTTTTGTTCTTAAGCAACCCCCGAGCAGATGCCTGAAAGTAAAAATATTCATGCTGACTATTCTGAAGTGTGATACATCAGGGTCACTGCTGATCCCTTAAAGATTGTTACATCCTTTTAAGAGAAAGCTAGACTTAAAATGAGAGGCAATAGGCAATGGCAGAAAGAGCTCTGAACTTGATGTTAGGAAACCTGATTTCAGTTCAAACTCCGCTGTCAATTAATAGTCTGACCTCAGGCAAGCTACTTCACATTGCTGGGCCTGTTTTTTCACCAATATGAGAGGATCAGACAATGATCTATAAAGAATCTTCCAGTTCTATGTAAAATTTGTCTACATGGGCCAGTAACCTCATCCCAATGCAACCTTTAGATTTCTCCAAGGATTGAAATATTTCATCCTCTCCAATCTATGTTTTTTGAGCACAGTAATGCGAAGTCCTTCAGGAGATGACAAAATGGTAGTGAGAGCCCAGTGTGTCACACCCAGACGTCAAAATCCACTGGCACTATGTAGCATTACAAATAAATCAAGAAATTCATAACATGGACATAAACTTATAGAAATTTATCAATAAGAGAGTTTAAGTGATACATATCTTTTACATACTGGTTAGAATCCAAATAATCTAAAAATATTTAAATACACCTAAGCGGGATTCATTAAAGTAGCTTTTCCATTTCCAATTTAACTCAAGGTTTTCCTCCAATTATTTTTCTAGTATCATTTATATGTAGCATAGATACTACTCACAATGCCATCAATTCAAGGAAATTAGAGGAGTGGTTCTCAAACTGCAGTGTGTACACAGATCATGCAGATTCTAATTCAGTAGGTCTGGAGTTGGGCTGGAGGGTGTGCATTTCTAGCAAGCTCTCAAGTGATGAGCATGCTTCTGGCCTATGTACTACACTTGCAGTAGCAAAAACAGGCTGCCAGCCACTGTGAGCACTGGTCCTCAGCTCTGGAAGCACATGGGGAACACTTAGGAAAATTCAAGAAAACACTTGTGTCTGGATCTCACGTCCAGACATACAAATTTAATTATTTGGGGCTGTGTGCTGGGCACAGGATTTGAAAAAGCTTTCCATGTAATTCTAACGTGCAGCTAAGTTTGAGAACCACTGCCACCGAGATAATGACAAGAATCAAATTAGAAAAGCAGGGGCTAACGTGGTGTAATGGAAGAATGAAATTAAGACCATTACTTAAGAGTGAGCATTCCTGAACAATAATGATTTCATATTTGAGCCTAAAGTTTGCTCCACAGGTCCTATCTGCTAATTGGCAGGTAATTCCGTGTGCAAATAAGCAAATGTCAGTAGATGAGGCTCAACTTCTAATCAAATCCCTTCCCTTCCCTTTGCATTAAGCTGTGGCTACAGAGATGCACAAGCATCTTGTACAACCAGTTTCTTTTTTCTTCCTGCAGAGCACTAGACAACAGGAGGGAACAGGGAGAACAGATTATTGCAAAGTGCCAGCACCCTAATGCTCATTCGCCTTCATCTTTCCTCCTAGCTTTTTGGGAAATCATTCATCTCACCAGTAGATGCTGCAGCTTCACTGCCATCTTCATTTATCTCAAAGAAAACTTGTTGCACGACTTGGGAAACATACACTTCAGATGAATCTGTTGGAAAATATGAAAGTGTATTTAAGGGTTAAAATTCAGAGTCATTGCTTATTAGGTCTCCAGTTAATTACATTTTCAAATGAACAAAGAAAAGGAAAAAAGAAAAAAACTCTTTCCAAGTTAGATAATTTCCTATAGATAAAGGTGTCTTAGGTATAGCTTTTACAGGGTGATACAGAGACAGAGATAGAGAAACAAAGCTTAGCTCAGATATAAAAGGTAAAGATAGAAGGATATAAGCCTCAAAT
Source organism: Rhinolophus sinicus (assembly GCF_057876585.1). NCBI lineage: Eukaryota > Metazoa > Chordata > Mammalia > Chiroptera > Rhinolophidae > Rhinolophus > Rhinolophus sinicus. Next base: position 34,831,284 of record NC_142517.1, read on the forward strand.
CAGGTATCCCACTAAGTGAAATATTTCACTGGAGAGAGGGTTTTGCCCACCAACATGGTCTACAGACAAGTTGAAAGACGCTTTACAGATTTAAATTAATCCTACCCTACATATTCAACCTCAAAGCCAACTTGCCTTTTAAATTCTGTATGCAGTTTTGATCTGAGTTTAAAACAAAATTTACTTTCCTTCAAGACTGATGAGGCTGTGAAAGTCTAAAGAGCTTTTGTAGTATCTGTTACAAAATCACTTCAGAGCTGTTTTAAAACCTATCAAACTTTTCAGTGTAAGATAGTGTCTTACAATGTTTTGTTCTGGTGTAGATGGAAACTGAGGGAGATGCCTCTCTTCTCCCCTTGGTGGAACTGATGTATGTGTGAAGCATTTCTGACATAGTGGCCTGCGAGTCTAGTCTCCTCGAGAAGGGGGAAGTGAAACCATGAGTTCAGAAGTCATCAACCATCTCTGCTCCGTTAAGACCAGATAGATATAACAACGTTCCTTCCTCAAACTGAACCATAGCTGTGTGTTCAATGGTGACAAATGGGAGGAGGAGAGGAAGATGGGCCTTGAAACTTTAAGAAAAAGGAGAAGAAGGAACTTTGTCTCTCTTGAGCGAGAAAGCTGATGTGATGCAGGTGGACTCCACCAAAGCCACCAAATTTAAAAGTATTCATGAAGAAATACCTTAGTAAAGCGGAACCAGCTCTAACAGCTTACTGAAAGGTAAATCCCCTCAGACAAAATAGAGAGACGTCATCAAAGCTAATTTGCATAAAAAATGGCTTCCCATCCCACTAAAAATAAACTGCAAATTGTTTATGATGACTTTGTCTGGGCCCCAATTACTTTTTATCCTCATCCATTACCCTCCTGTCCTTATCCAGTAGATCAAGCTACAAAAATCAAGCATCGAGACCATAGCACTGGCTCTCCCTCCATTTAGAACTCCTTCCCCAGAACTTTTCCTGACTGGCTTCCTTGTTATTCAGGCTTCAGCAAAAATGTCACTTCATAATAGCAGTCTTCCTTCACCACCCTGTCTAATTCTGACACATAAGATGGAGAAAAGGGGGCATTCGCCCCATTGTGTGGATTAACTGAAATGCAGGAGATTGGTCTTTTAAGGTCAGGCAAAAAAACAATCTTTCTCTGGGATTGCCTGGAAAAAGACAGGATTCACATAGGAGAGCACCAAGTAGATGACCTAGGGGCTCATCCTGAGAGCAAGGACCAAAAAGCAGGTTGGGAATGAGTGGAGAATTTCTCCCAGTTTCACAAAAGTACCCCAAGTGACTCTGGCTAAGTAGACTGAGCAGCTTGTTCTTGTGTTTTCCATCTTATTATGGAGACAGCACAGTCTTGGGAAAAGAATAGGACCTGAGGGGCAGTAGGCTAGAACAAGGAATCTGGACTCCATAAATTCACCTTTATAATTTCTCTAAGGTTTCTATACCTTTATAATAACTCTTTCCCTTTGTTTCTATGAAAATGCCTCATATGTCCTTGTCAAATCCAGGGGATGAGAAACCTCCTGCAGCTTTGCTAGAAGATGTGTAAGTAAATATTAATGTACAATTGCCTCCTTTGTTGTCTTTGAATTTAACATACACTGAGTATCTACCATGTGTCAGATGCTGAACGAGGTGATTTACATATTCTTTCATTTATTTCCACCACCAGGATATACTGTCTCATTGAACAGATTTGCAAGGTGAGGATCACAAAGGTTAAATGTTTTACTAAAGACGACATAAAAGGTAATAACAATTAGAAGTCAAATATTCACCTCAAAGTTTCTAAAGAAACTCTGAAAACGTTTCGTCTAAACCTTGAAAACTACATGAGTAAAAGGTTGTCTTTTTGGTATAAATATCCCAAAGCACTAGGTGTGGGCTGGTTCCCAGCAGCCTTTAGTGAATGCTTACTGCACAAATGAAATGTAGGGATGGCAGGGAATTCACTATTTTCCTAATGACCAGATGTAGTGCCAGCCTTGGCTGGGGTGGTTCTATTTCAGGCAATAAAGCAGACCAAAGAAGGTAAAACAACTCAAATAGGTAACCCGGGAGAAAAAGAACTGACAATGTTGGACTTGTCTTCTTCTCTGTTCAGGGTTATTCTCTCACAGAAATTCTTTTATAAAGCATTTTGGAGGTATTTTCTTGACAAATTTGCTTGTAACAAAAGATTGTGTAGAAGTCACAAATTGCTGGCAATTGGCCGAGTGAGTGGCTGTTAGAAATGCCTAAGGTATAGTGAGTAAGCTTCCGAAGGCCAGAAAGAGGCTTAAGAGGAAGAGGTCCTTGAAAAATGGCATGGTTCATTTCAGGGTGGGGAGGTGACTGTGCTCTAGGGCACACTTAGAGGGCGTCCTGTTGCAGTGTTTCATATTGACTGTTTTATTTCTGGTGTTGATGAAATTGTCAAAGAAGTCAGATCTGTCAGTATGAGAACAAGTAGCTAAATCATGTAGGAAGGTGACAATGAACATCTATGTCACCTGTGTACCGCACCCAACTCCTCCACCAGGAAAGCTCACTGATTCTGTTCGTTTACTCACATAATTGATGAGTGAATGATTTAATGAATACTTCTGCTAAGTCAAGATATTTATATAGGAATGCACAAAAATTCCATGTTATGATAGAAAACCACATCAGATAGGTAGGCTTGTATTATTAGGCCCCTTTATAGAAAACTAGACTATTTAAAACAGGGTAAGTAACTTGGGACAAATTGGTCCTCTTCATCATTTTTTTCCCCTCTTTCATTAGGTATTAACTACTGGGTATCGCCAGGATGAGAAAAATTAAAAGATTGTCTCAGGCTTTGCTGTGCAAGGGAACATCTTGGCTCTGCACAATTTGCTAGGTGCAAGATAGAGTAAGAGCTCCATGTCCTGAGATCTGTGGTCAGTCCCAAGCTAAACCTACAAGCTGTAGCATTACAATTTCTAGATTGTGTTCATCATGCACCATGGTGTGAAAGCCCCTTTTGTGTGCTCTAATATTACAGAATTAACATTTGCAAATTGGTTTATAAGAGTTTGATTAGTTCTGCTTAGATGAGAGACTCGAAGTTGTAATTCCCATTGTTCAAATAAGGAAATCCAAATAGGAATGAAATAGAAGCCCATGTAATACTTTACCTACAGTTTCATTATAAGAATTGTTGGAAGTCTTATCTAACATTCTAAAATGTTTTCTGGCTTTCATTAAAGGAAAGTACTTAAATGCAAAATAGAGTGCTTCTTTACAAACAGCTCAATATGACTATGGCATTTATTCACTGGATATGTATTTTCTGGGGCCAGATGCTGTTTCAGTTTGAAGATCATTCAATTTACATAGTTCCTAAGAAAACACATTAACATGATAAAATAAGAATTATTTATCATATTACCTGTTATTCCAGAAAGGTCACAGCCACCACTAAATATTTCAGTTATGTTCAAAGAATACAAAGCTTCTTTGAAGTCTAATTTTTGTTCTACTTTAAATCTGTTAAAAAAAAGATGAAGACAAGTCTTGAAACACTATACACATATGCTCTCAAAATGTTTTTTTGGTTTTTTTTAATAACTCTAAAGTGGATGACTTGGAAGAAGTTATATTATGAAATCTTTTGTTTTCCTTAACCTGATTACATTTCCTTACATTTCACACCATTTTTCCACAGTTCCACTAGGCAGTTTTGGGTTGCTAACAACGTGCTTCCCAGATAAATGGTTGGCGGGAAGAGGGAAGAGACTACTCTACTTTTTAAAGTAACAATAACCCAACAATACAGGGTGAGGATTTTAAGTTTGCAATTGCTTAGCTCCTTCCAGAGAAGTGTAAAATTTTCCTCCAGCAACTATATACACTTAGTTTTTTTCATACCATCTAAGATGGTTCCTAGCAGATGCCCAAAATACTATCAGAGGGGAATAGGAACCAGCAGGCTTTGGGGGAGACTGTTGGCTATTGGGATACAGAGAGGGATTAATAACTTATTATCCTTCCCATCCATTGTCACAATTGATGTGACTTTTTTCAGTTTATGAACACACCTAATATCTTCCCAATAGGCCTTGTAAAGAGGTAAAATATTAAAAGGGAACTAAATTTCTTCCAAGTAAAATAAAAGATAAAAATTATAGGAGAAAAACAATAATGCCCAGTATTCCTGACACAAGGCCAAAAGTTAGGATTCCAGATGCAGACCACCTGTGCAGGATGATGTGAAAACGGACTTTACCCAGGGAATCTCAAAGATTCTCTTAGGCACTGATCTGTGATACCAAGTCAACAGCAATCACTGACCCTCATATTACCATTTTAATAATACTAATACTAATGCTAATAGTGTAATAAGAGAAGCTATTTTATAGATGCTTAAAACACAATTTACATTTGAAAACCAGGTTGGAAACTCTGGTTATGAAAGAAAAGAATGTAAGGTCCTTAAACAGGGGTGTGCCAAAAAAAATGTATACACATGACTTGTACTCCTCTTTTGTTATCGGTATATATTATTACAATTTTAATACAGTTTTTTTTTTTTTCCTTTCTTAAAAAGTGTATACATTTTTGGGGCACTTTCTGTATGTTCCCACATCAGCCAAATTCCCAGGCAATTCCCGCCCAACTTGCTTTGTGCCCTGCTGGGCATTTGCCCCTGTGCTCTCTGGTTTGGACACAGACACAACTGCTCAAGCACAGGATCCTTGCTTAGATCACTACTTAGTTAACAGGTAGGCCCACACGTGGAACTAGAAATTAGCTTGAGCAAACGGTCTAATTAGATCACTGTCTTCATTGCCAAATACTGAACAAGCAAGCTTCTTAATTATAATTTTTCAAAACGATGAACATGCCGTGGCAGAAATTTACTGGGCCTTAATTATTTCTTGGTAAAATATTATGCACTTTTGGAAAATGTTAACTCATTCAGAACCCTAGCTAACTGGGAATGGGCACAACATGCATATTAAAATCTACTGATAATGAAAATAGCTTGTCTTATGCCAACTGTGTTCAATTTCTTCCTCTGAACTTCCTGCTAAGAAAAATAATGTGCAGCTTGATGGTTTGAGGATTATTTTTTTTCTTTTCTTTTTTGTCTTTTTTGTTTTCTGTTTCATTACCACACTCTATTTTTAAATTGAATGGAATATGGGCTTCTAAGAGGTGGAAGATAAATCCTCCACCTATAAATTGGCTAATTTTAGTGTAACAGTACAATAATTTTAGGATGATAATAGGAATACTGCGAGACTTATTACAACTTCTAATAATGCCTGATTCTCACTAAAGTCCCTTAAGTAAGAGTCCTGCTCATAATATAGTCCAATGAAACTCACAGTAATAGAAACCAATTTAACCATTTAATCAAAGTAAACTCTGCAACCAATTTAAAATTATCTATAATTACTGGAGCAATGAATAGCCACGTGTGAAGTAGTACTTCCATGTGTTAGGCACTTAATATAGATTATAGTTTTTAATCTTCACAAAAAAACCTATGATGTTAGCATTATTATTCCCATTAACATATTTTTAAAAGGGAGGGTTGAGGAGGTTGATTTTCAGATTCAAGGTCAAGATAGGAGACAGAGCCAAGATTCAAACCTTGGTCCTTTTGAAGTCAAAGTTAATGTACTAACTCCTGTGGCCATCTAATAAAAATTAATTAACAATCATTATATATAGTATTACTTGTGTACCTCTTCCAAATTTTGTGTCTGAATATTTATTCCAGAGGTAGTTCATTTCCCCTTTTCCTTGACTTTCCTGTAAAATTTGTCAACAGAATACAGCTCAATGGTAAAAGATTGAGCAGCAAGAGGACTGGATAGACAATTAACAACTAAATAATCATGAAATGAGTGTTTTAGCATATGTAAATCGTATCTATTTGCTAACAAGACAGCAACTTACTGTCAAATGCAACCATTGTGCTTAAAAGGGATCTTACACAGGTAAAAGCTGCAGAAAATGAAAGAAAAAATTCAGAATTTCTGTCTTGAGATGGATCCAATCCTATCCTGCAGGCCTGACGGTGGATTGGTGGTGTTCCTTCATTTTTCTTTATACCCAGGACTCTTGTTTAATAAAAAAAAGTCTTGGATGGTTCTCCCTTGGGGTCCGTATCCTTATTATTTGGAATCCCAGTTTAGATAAAGTGGGTTTGAGTCCACCTTGAAATGTTCTGTCTTAGAACCAACCAAACCAAATCTTAAAGCTGCACACAAGGATGAAAATATAACGCAATGCTTGACAGTGGTGGCCCTGGACTATCATGTAAGTACATAGTAGTTTCTGTTCACTTTCTAACCAGTTATTTCAGAGAGAGAGAGAGAGAAAGAGAGAGAGAGAGAGAGAGAGAGAGAGAGAGAGAGAGAGAGAGACAGCGAGACAGAGAGACAGAGAGAGACAGAGAGAGACAGAGAAAGATAGAGAGAAAGACAGAATGTGTGATATACTCTATTAGCTACAAAGGCTGGATTAAAAATGCTTTCTGTCAGATATGAAACACGTGGAAAATGTTCGATGTAAATTTGGGATTCCAATTTGTATCAATGTCCAATAGGTTAAAGAAAATCAACACTTTGTAACCACTAGCGCAGTTGGTCATGAAACAGCTATTCTCATATCCAACCTCGTTTTCCCTGAGTTCACTTTTACCCGCACACAAGTCACATTCACCCACTTAGAAATCCACAGCTGGCCAAGCCTGGGGTAGATTTCCAGCCCAGCAAGAAGATGATACTTTGTGTCCTATGGGGGGCATTCGCTCTTTGCAAAAGTCACCTGGCACTGCTGCCCCAAATCTTTTATCTTGCTGCTCGTTCTGCCACTGATTATTTCCTCTGCTCTGTGCTCTCCCTCATGTTGGCCCCACATTACACCTGTATTCTGACTTTGCCATTTGTTAGCTGTGTAACCACAAGCAAGGTATTTACCTGTCTGCACCTCCTCTGTAACCTGAGTATAAAAATAGATCTCTATCGACTTGTTGTGGGGAATAAATGAGACATGGTAAAGAGAAGTAGCTAGGAGAGTGTAGGTACTGTAAGATAATAAATGTTAACACTGAGTGAGGATGATCATAAAAATAATAGTAAAAGGTAGTATCAAGTACTAAAACTTTTATGCACATTATTTATTTAATCCTCACAATAACCATAAGAGAGATGTATTATCATTATCCCATTTAGTAACAAAAATTAAAACTATAGAGTGAGAAGGTGGCAAAATTCTTAGTCCTCAATATTATGTTCTATTTTCCATGATCTGGTTCTAACAGTTGATAAAAGGTACAGTGAGATGCCACAACAGTCAATATTTTTAAAGAACTCCTCTCAGACTATGGCTATTGTTTAGTTATTACTATACTTTTGAATAGAACTTTAGTATTTAATAAATTTAAAGACCTGGACAACCAAAAATTCAGTGACAACTACAAAATCTCACCCAAGAAAAATACACATATGACCTTTCAGGAATAAACTTGCTAATAATTTCAAGGGCTTCAAGGACTGTAAAGCCTGCCCCAGAACTCTTCAGAAGTCCATGGTGCCCAGTTAAGGATGCTACAAAAGAATAAGAAATCACAGTCCTATCATTTTCCTAGTAAGTCAAACTTAGAACCTCAAAACAATCTATTCCTTTTTCACCCTTATCTAGTCAGTCACACGCCAAAGTCTTTCTACTTCCCCAGCTCCTTACTATCCCCAGGGAGGCTGCTTCTTCTAAACACTCATTATTCAGTGTCTGAATTATTGCAGTGGTTTCTTAACTGATCTGTTGGGCTTCAATCTTTCCCTCTTTAACACATTCTGAACATAAGTACTATTTAGATTAAAGCAGCAAATGTTCATTGAACAGCTGCTATTTTTTAGATGCATACTTTGTACTGGGATCACAGAAAGGAAATATTCATAGCTCCTGACCTCAACAAGTTTACAGTCCAATGAGAAAGACAAACAAATAATTATAATATAACTGCTATGCGGAAATAAACACAAGGTACCGGGAGAACTTTTCCCAGCAAGGAGAAGGTAAGATGTGGGATCTCACATGGACAGATCAGAAAACTTTCTAAAACCCAAACTTGGTTTTAAGGACCATTAGGAGTTATCCAGAAAAATGGGGATGGTAGGGGAGAATGAGAAAAAAAATTTAAACAAGTTATCCAGCATGAACGAGGGCATTGTGACTACCAAATACATCTATCTAAAACACTGATTTAATCATTACACTATCCTACTTGGAAATTTTCAACAATTTTTCATCACATATGAGACTTATTCCTGTTGATTTTTAAAAGCTCAATTCAAGGCTTCCCTCTTTCATGAAGCCTTTGTTTACAGTTCCAGTTTCTGTGCTTCTTCCCTCTCTCCTCTCTTTTTTCGTGAATCTCCTAGTGCTTACTGGTTGTACCATTCTTTTAGTATTTACTCTATACGACTGGCTATTGTCAATAAATTTCTTGTACAAATCTTGCACCACTCCACCTAAGTGGTAACCATCTTATCAACAGGGATTATGTGTATCACTTTGTAACTGTCCTAGTTCCTTGTCTACAGTGGTCCCAATGGATCTGTGCTTTTGAACAGGACATACATTTTCTAATAAGTAGCAAACTAATAAGACTGTAAATCTGTGAGCCAATAGATATGAGAATTTATCCCATCACCCAATACTTAGTTGAATGTCAATCAATTAATTGTGGAGGGATTCAGTTTCCTTATCTGTGAAATATAAGATATAACCAAGTTAGACTATAGAACCACAGTATTTAGTATTAAAATATACATGCTAAATGCTTTAACAAATTTAAATGCTATGTAGATGAAAGTTACTTGCTTATTTACCTTACTTACATGTATTAAATGATCACATTTTCCACATATGTAATCATAAAAACATATTCTCAGAATGTTTTTTATAAACAGAAGAATCTAATACAAAGCAAGTTGTGTGTTAGACTCTTCAACCTGAGGATGTTTGACTATTAAGATGCTGACAGGATCCCATACTGCATTTAGACAAAGTGATATGATTATTTTAGTTGCTATCCAACTGCAGGATAATGTCCAAAATTAGGTATCTGGTATGTTACAGATAATAAACACTAGAAATCACCTTAATATTTTTAGACTAGACTCTATCTTGTTGCCCTTGATTCTAAACTATCCATACATCAAAGAAGGGAAGGAGAATTGTTTCCTAAACAGTAACTATAATCTAAATAGTCAGTGGCATGTTCCTTTCTACTGTTGCTTATATGCAAGCATTCTTAGATTAATTTTTTCTCTTTAGCATTTAGTAAATTGCACCTTATAATGTGAACTTATTTGAAAATTGAGTCATGGTAGATGTAATTAGTTAGGTTGAGGTCATACTGGAATAGAGAAGGCCCTTAATCTAATATGACCTGTGTCCTTATAAGAAAGGAGAATGCCACATGAAGAGAGGTGACCACATGACAAGAGAGGCAAAGATTGGAGTGATGCATGTGCAAGCAGAGGAATAATCAGGATAAAGGCCACCATCAGAAGCTATGGCGAGGCAAGGAAGGATTCTACATTGAGTCTCAGAGAGGGCATGGTGCAGCAGACACCTTGACTTTGGACTTCCAGCCTCCAGAACTGTGAGGAAAATGAACTTCTCTTGTTTTAAACCACCAGTTTGTAGTAATTTGTTATAACAGCTGTAAGAAACTAATACACCTGATTAAACTGTTTCAGTTTTACCAAAATGTTCAATTGTCAGTTTGAAACCATAATGCATTCATTCAGATATAAAAGAACTACCTCAGTGAATAATAAAATGTAAACTTGTCAGTCTACACAAAAGTATTTATTGAGCCTGTATAGTTTTCCCTCTTCTGTACTGAACAGATTTTAAGGGGATATTTTTCTGTTGTCAGAAAACTATTCCTTTTGGGGGAAATGCATTTCAGAACTTTCAATCCATAATGTTTAGGGAATTTAATTCAACAAATGTGTCCTAAAAAACTAAAATTGTTCATGAACTTAACACATAAGGGAATCCTTCCTTTAATAAACTGGAAGACTAATACTTTTATAGGGAGATGTTAATACATTTTAAATGTAATGTTTTATTAATGTGACTGAATAATTGATAACAAAATTTTCAGTCCTATGAATTAAAAGCAAAGTCATTTTTATTTCTGTAGTGAGAAGATTCCAGGAAAATGGTTGATGCCCTGTTTTTCATTATGCTGCACATAAGGGAAGGAGGAACAGCTCCATCAGAATCCTCAGAGGGAATGAATTAAAGAGTGACTAGAAAGTTGAATTCTGATTTTTGAGATATGTAAAATTAGATAAAAGAAAATAACAGAATCTTTCTTTGAAAATATTTGTATGACTTAATTCAACAATATTCATTTAGTACATACTATGTACCATGAAATGTGCTAGGGACTACAGAAACCAAAATGAAGGAGACATAACCCCCTGTCCCAGAGCTCACATCTTAATAGAATTGACAAGAATGTGAGCAAAAACTGAAAAAGCAGTGTACTGACTGCTATAATGTAAATTCACACAGAATGTTCAAGAAATAAAGATAAGGAATTGTTGATTCTAATTGACCATGTTGATGAAATCTACACGTTGATGAAATCTCTGAGAACAGTTAATTGTGAGGAAAACTTGAAGAATGAATGATAATTTACTGGTTGGACACCATGAAGAAGGGTCTATACGACAGAGAGGATAAGAGTAAGAGAAATTTAGAAATCAGAAGACTTTCTAGTTTGGTACTGGCTGGGCAGTGATCCTCTTAACAAAAAAAGAAAAATAGCCATCATTTATTTAGCACGTTCTATTTGCCAGACTTTGTGCTATGAATAGAAGTACGTAATGAGGTACTTAATTGAACTACCATTAAATTAAAAAAAAAAAAAATGGTGGTCGAAATTGTTTGGAAAAAGGGGGGTACAGCTGCCAACTAATGTTTCCGTTCCCATATAACTGAAGATTCAAATTCACCTGTAAAGTCAGAAGGTGCTCATTTGTTTGGCAAAAGCTTTTCATTACGCAAATAGAACCAGTAACATGAAGGTAGAGAAATTTGAGATGATGAGGCTGTAATATATTTGACATGATATGAAAACATCGTTTCACTGTGGGTTGAAATCTACTGCTGTAGATTCTTATCATGACTGGGAACCTGACCTTAGAGAGGATGGGAGAAAAATCTGTGTTATCTTCTTTAGATGCTGGGAAAAGCAGGAAGACTCTGGAGCCTGGGTAGGAGCGAGATGGGAAAAACACCTTTTTCAGTGAGAGTGGGCTCTGACACCATGATAATGGCAGGCTAACAGCAATGAACAGGATAAGGCTTTCTGGTACAAAAAAAAAAAAAAAAAAAAAAAAAAAAAAAAAAAAAGGCCTATACTCCAGGAATACCCATCCCTGGCACCTGATTTGAAACTACCTTGTAAGCCCCTCTTATTAAGAACAAGCTTCCAGTAAAGTTTGGTTGAACACTCAAGTTGTTCTTATTTGTATTAGTTTGCCAAGGCCAACTATTTAACAAATTACCATAAACTAGGTGCTTTAAATAGCAGAAATTTATTGTCTCACAGTTGTAGAAGCAAGAAGTCCAAAACGTGGGTAACTGATTTCTTCTCAGGGCTGTGCGAGGAAGGTTTGGTCCAGGCCTCTCTCTTTGGCTTATAGATGGCCATCTTCTTCCTACACATCTTCACTGACTGTTTCCTCTATGTGTATCTCTATATCCAAACTTTTCCTTTGTATGAAGACTCCACCCATATTGGATTAGAGCCCACTCTAATGATGTCACTAAACTTGATTACCTCTGTAAAGTCTCTATCTCCAAATAAGGTCACATTCTGAGTTAGTGGGGTTTGGGACTTAACATATGAATTTAAAAGAGACAATTCAACCCGTAACAGTTGTTCTTCGAGAAATTTAAAACAAAAAAAGTCTATGTCTACACTTTTGGAGAAGTTGTATGGAAAGTGTGGCCACAGTTTGGAGAAGCTGATAAGAAGGACAAACAGTTTGGAAAAGCTATTCTGGATGGATTTGTGACTGTGAAATATTCCTGTAGGGATTCCTAAAATGTTGGAGAAGAGAATTCTGGCAAAAAACTTGTATTTCCTGTTGTCAATTGAGTTTGGGATGTATGCATCATTCTCTAGACATTTGTTATCTAGGCTGATGAAGCTGGGGACACTTAGAGTTACAGGTATCATTACCCTCATTTTATACTAATAAAACCACAACTCAAGATACCGTAGTCATGTGACACTCCTAAGACTTCAATGATAGTACACGGCATAGTCCATTTTCAAACTCAAGATTTTTTGGACCCAAACTATGATCTTTCCAGAGAGAGGGGGAGAGATAAGGGAAGTAAAACTGAAAATAAACAAGTTAATTCCAAAATTTATTACTGCTATTATTAGAAGGTAAACTATCTGTCACATACACCATTATATCCCAATGTTCAGCACATGATAGTTGCTAAAAAGAACACTCCTTGAAAGACTGAATAACATTCAGGTAGAGATATACAGATGATACAGAATAGGAAAAGGGGTTGGGGGAGGAGATTCAGATTTAGATACATAAATGAAAGAGAGAGTAAGAAGAGGACAATTTCTGAAGATGAAACTCTGGTAAACATTATTTGTGAACAGAAACAAAAAAAAATGTAAGTCATGGAGCAAGTAAATTTGACAGAGAGATCAAAAAAATAAATACAAGTGTGTAGTGCCACAGGGTTAAAGAAAGATTTTTAAGAAAAATAGGATGGTTAATAATATTTGTATCAATATCCCAGAGTTCGAGTGAAAAAGACACATCTTTCTCCAGGGCATTAAGGAAAGTGGAGGAAGAGATTAGCAAAGAATTGTACATATTTTGAGGTGAAGAGTAAAGAGGTGAGTTTGCTTTATGATATGTTTCCTTTAAGGAACGAAGTTGAGACGTATGTTGAGAGTAAAAGATATCAGCATAAAGTAGTACATTAAGAATAGAGGTAAAGTTTTGGTGTTGTGTGGGGTTTTTATGTGGTATGAGTACTAGAAAAGAAAGTCCTCTGAAGATCCACAAGGAGTTCCAAGCTCCAGCCTTGGTGAGACCAGAAGTGATTGCTTTCTGGGTTTTGGTAAACACAATCAGTAGTTGTGGAGGAGGAGTGGCTTTTCGTGTAGACTCAGGATTGACAATGGTTGGGGAGAGAATTAAAGAGGGGCAAAAACAAGGTGACAAAACCATCAACTCTGATGACAGTATGATTAAAATGACTGACTGGGTCCTAGCTAAATGGAGAAGGAGAAAAAGGCCAGGAGGTGTGAGAGACCAAGGGCCTGGAAGAGAGGTGGACAGACCATGCAGGCCTTGATGAGTGTTAAGAAAATTTAAAAATAAAAGAACAAATATAATCTATTAGACATCTGTCTCTTTTTAAAAATTCAGGTAGAGTGTGAACTGAGTTATTTGGGCACACCGTACTCTCTGAAGTTTCTCCTAGAAGCATTATATTAAGAAATTAGTGTTTATAACTACTGTCTCCTGAGATATGCCTTTGTATATTCCATTTTGCATTAACTATCTAAAACTGACCATATAATTCTATTTATAATTCAATGACTGTTAGAGCACTGTCGGTCAAATGTGACTTAACATAGCTTTTAATTGTATAGTACCATAAGTGTTTGGGGGTTTTATTTTCCTTAAATACAACAGAAGACAAATATTTTAAATTCCAATCAGGAAAAAAAATTAGAAAAAAATAAATTTGTACAATAAAAAGAATAATAATTCCTTTTAATGCCTGCATTCTAGTTTGAAGATTTACATTTCTTCACTTCTTTCAGGGACTACTGAGCACTTAAATTTAGTCTCCCTCATGGCAAAGCAATGCTGGTGATGTTTAGACCTGCCTTTGTATCCATAATGTGGAGTAATACTTCCAAATGCATTTTTTCTTTTCATTTTTGTCAATAGACTTTTCAAGCATTTGTTCTCGTTCATCTGGTTATTCAAATTCCTCCATAAGTAAAAACATAAGAACCAGAATAATAAAATGGCGTTACCAACCTAGGAAGGCTTATTTCCACTTCCTCTTCTTGCATCTCTGAGAACCATTTGAAGATTTGATGAGCAGTAATCAGTTTTTCCATTTCTTCTATATTTATCTCTTCTGCAGGAAGTATAATGATTAAACTAAACTCATCACCTTTATAAGGTAATTCCAAAACCTGGTAGTTCATGGAGGATTCAGAAAAATAACCTGGAATAGAGAACATAAAACGTTAAATGTACTTGGCAATCCCCAAAGTCATGCTTTAGAGTGTGCTTTCTCATATTACCATATTTTGTCCTCAAAAGAGCCTTCATCATTGGGATTTTGACTGCTGCACCATCTTTATTAGTGAAATTCATCAGCTGTGTGTCCTCTTTTCTGAATTTTTGTTTCCAATCCCCCTTGAAATAAATAGCATTCACCAGGACAAGCCGAGTCAGAGGGCCAAATTCTTCCTCTGAAAACATGTCTTTAATTTTTCCTGTGAAGGGTGTAGAGGAGGAGGTAGGAAGAAACATGCAATAGTGGTTCAGTAAAAGTGCTTTAAATAGAATTAAAACAAAAATTTCTTTTGCAGATCAGTTATAAACAGGGTGCTTCATCATCTAAAAGTAGCAATTTTGCGAGCAAAGGGGAGCACTATTAAATATTTAGAAACGGGTGCAAATGGGTTTCTCTAGGAAACAGGAGATAGGGGATTGTCTTAGGCAAATTTGGACAGACCTAGTAATGAACTCTCTTCAGTGAGATTTTTTTAAAATCATTTTTCAGTCAGAAAGAACAGAAACTAAATACCTCTTCCTGCATATTTATTGGTATTTTTTAAACTTTATTTCAAGGTTCTCCAGTAGGACAATTAGAATCAATACTTTAATGGTAAACTCAAACTTGCTACTCTTGCAGCTGCAGCCACTGACCATTGGGAAGAGACAAGTATGCAACCGGTAGTATGATTTTCTTCTTCTGAAAAAAAGTTTCCTATTTCTATGTCCAGTGAGCATTTCAAAGTTATGAGACAAAAGCATGATTGGGTGCCATGGAGCTGTCTAGGGATGTTCTCATTTTGTATCCTATTAATAGGACTTTCCTGTGAACACAGCTCACAACACCGTCTCACATTTTCTGCTATGGTCCTCCATATAAGGCTTCCCATAAATAAAACAGTAGCATCTTACACCATCTTACA
The DNA here is from genome assembly GCF_057876585.1 of Rhinolophus sinicus. Lineage (NCBI taxonomy): Eukaryota > Metazoa > Chordata > Mammalia > Chiroptera > Rhinolophidae > Rhinolophus > Rhinolophus sinicus. Next base: position 34,846,551 of record NC_142517.1, read on the forward strand.
CCACTACAATTTTTTTTGTAGCAGAATGAATAAGAGAAGAAACAGACTACTGTTAATCGAGGACCAGATATATGTTTGTCACTTCACATACATTATTATGAAACTTTCTAATAATCCTGAAATTTTCATAACATTCCCATTTTAAATAGGGCATAGCTTAGAACTTGTTAAGGTTTGAACCCATCTGTATGATTTTAAGCTTATGTTCTTTCTACTATACCATCCCACAGCCCCTTTGGAATTTGTGCTAGCTTGTATTTAACTTAAAGTTAAGATTACCATGTTTACGATAGGACTATCAACATTTATTATTAAACATTAACACATCCAACTAAGATGTGTTAATTATTTATAGACTTTGTGGGAAAGAAAACATTTGGGATTGACAGATCTAACTTTTATCTGGCCAAATATATTATTCCTACTGCCGTACTTTAGAACACCTACCAGTAAACAAAAATAACTATTAAAATTCTTCCATTAAGAATTTTACAGTCGTCTCTCAAAAAAAAAAAAGAGAGAGAGAGAACCTCTGTACTTTTCAAAACAGCTTACAATTTCTTTTTTTTTTTTTTTAATTTAGTATTACTTTGAATAATAGGGAAGTAAAATAGGTGATTTGATCCCTCTGAGACAGTTTAGTGAGAAAATATTCAACCATTCTTTACTTTAGGTATTAAAAAAACATGAATACAATGTCAAATAATGATGTTATGAAAATGAGAAACTTTACCATTTGTTTTGCTTTCTACCCAGGTACTTATTGTCTCTGCACAAGCCTTTGCATCCAGGAAATTCACCAGTTTTAAGGCACTCTGAAAAAATTCCTTGTTGCCATGGAGATACTGTTCTTTCACAGTGAATCCTTCTTGAAGGTAGAGGGCACTGGCAAGATTAAATGTAAATTCTTGTTTTTTCTCCGAGGTGGCAGAGAAAAATGACTTCAGCACAGAAAATTCTTCTTCTAAAAAATAATTATAATGTACACTGACATATCGAACAACATAAAAACAACAGATTTTCAGCTTTGCTTCTAAGCAATAAGATTCATATCATCATTTTTTGCATTCATGTATAACTAACAATCTTTTCTAATTTAGTATCAATATTTTAAGCATGTATCTATCTCCCGCAGAATATATATTTTCTGGACAAACCAGCTTTTACATAGAAAAAAAAAATGTCCATGTAAGTTTGAAATTTGTCAAAAACAAGAATATGCATTTAAACAGTATGAAGGAAACTCGTTGTTTATAGTCAAATTGAGCTTATTCTTAGTTGTTGGAACTTATTTTTAGAATTTCACTCTCTGTATAACATGCGATTTTTATGAAACGGGAATGTTAATGAATGTTGATAGGGTTATGACAGTGATGAGCAATCCTTTTCAATATTATTTTTATTTCAGCTTAAGACAGAATTGCTCTTATGAGCAATTGCACCTGTCCAAGATTTGAAATTTACGAAGCGACCCCTAGAATCATCTCTTTAGCTGCATAAGTTTCAGAATTCATGAATCTATATACTTTGGCTATCTACATGAACAATAAATGTATTTAACCATCCAAACTATAATCATTAGCCAGATGAGTCCATCAGAGTCACCTAAGACTCACTGTTGGCCTATTATTTATTTATCATCAGATTATTCTGACCACAGTTTTGTCAGAAAGTATACGAGGTGTGATAAAAAAATATGGTAAATGCTGCACTGAGTGCCATCCAATAGAAAGGCAGGGATCTTCAATACGGGAAGCAGCACTTCGAACCTTAGTAACAGTGTGTGACAACTTTCAACTTGTTAGGTGCAGTCAGTCGGGTGTGAGCTACGGTTGAGAGAAAGTGTGTTTTAAAATATGCCATAAATCATGGATCACAAACAATGCATTAACACGAAATGGGCAAATGGTTTCATCCTCCATCATGACAACATTCCATGTCACACATCACTTCTGATATATGGCAATTTCTGTCAAATAAAAACATTACGGTGTGTCCTCATCCACCTTTGTCACTGGCTCTGGCACCGTGCGACTTCTGGCTCTTCCCCAAAGTCAAAATGAATATGAAAGATAAATGTTTTGAATTGATTCAAGACATTGAGACAGCTATGACAGTGCAACTCACTGAAGACACTCACTAAAGAGGACTTCCAGAACTGCTTCAGAAAGTGGCAAGAATGATGGCATAAGTGTGTTCAAAGCCAGGGGGAGTATTTTGAGCGGTATTAATAGCAATGTGTCTTTTAATTTAAACATTCACTGTATTTTTTTAATCACACCTCGTATGTGCCTATGAGAGAATTCAGCTCTGAACATTACTCCATGGCTCTGTGTTCATTATCAAAGGGTACAGATAATTTTCATTCCCTTCTGGCTTAATCCTGGAACTCAGTCAGTTAGTCTGGGATCTATATTTCAAATCAAAGATTTATTTGGGGCCATTATTATATTTTCAGTTAAATGCCCAAAATACCACTTTTATAACTTTAAAGTTGATTATATGCAATTAATTTCTATTGAAGAAACATAAATAGTTTATCATGGTAAGTTGCCCATTGAATAAAGAGAAATAAAAAAGTATTACTGAGAGAAACTTGCTACTCAGTGTCTATTGGAAATAAGGCATGCGTGTGTGTGTGTGTGTGTGTGTGTGTGTGTGTGTGTGTGTGTGTAAACACTTTCTCAGAGAGCAAGCAGTCCATAGGGTATCTCCATGCAAATAAGAACAGATGCTCTTACTGGAGTGCTAAGGCCCATAGTCTCACATCTTACCCCACTGAATAGAGGCTACATTTCAGTCCCCACTGACCTCCTTGTCCTGCCACTCTTGTGTAAGTATAACCTGCACAACGATACAAGAGGTTCTGGAAAGTGTATTGCATTGTATTTCAAATTTTGATTCTTCATTCATGAGACATAGGCACAAGACATAAAAGATTTTAGATACAAAAATTTCCTTCCATATGATTGGAAGGGTTTCAGTAATTCTTTACAACCCTGGAATTCCTTACATAAGGAAGGGAAGAAAGTTAATCTATTTTACTTGTTTATACAATGATTTCAGATGCAATCATTTCTTGCTATTTGAAGTCAAGAGAAATATCTCAATACCCAGGAGGCTACAAAGAAGACTTCCTGAGTGAAGTCATTAGAACTTCTCTAAAATAATTAATTAGAGTCAGAAATAATGTGGCAAACATGGAAACCAGTTTTCAGGAGTTTGTAACATACGAACATTTTTAAAGGAATGGGAAAGTAAAGGAGAGGGGAAGAAAAAAATAGTCCCAACTCATTTGTCAGAGCAAATAGATTTATGTCATGTCTTAAGGTCTAAGACTATGTGACAATCAGCTGACCTTTGACAAATCGCTGTACTCAGAAGTCAATGAAAAATATCACCAACTAGCACAAGTTGGGAGGAGAATATAAAGTTATCTGCTTTATAAATTTGATTTAATTTATTGATTCACAATCTCTTGTAGCACAGATCAAACATATACATGGCTGCCTATAGTTAATGAGAATAAGTTTATTTAATTTCCTACATTAGAGCCATGGAAAACCTACAGGTCATGGAGTTAACGTGACTTTTGGTTTGACTGTACCAGACCTCCAGACACTGCTCTAAAATTCAGTACATGTTTACTTCTCCTGATGTGAAGGGTAAGAATATCAATTCCATATGCAGTGTGAGAGATCCAAAGATGAAAACTAAGGCCGTCATAGGATTAGACATGATTTTAGCCAAAGGATCCATATAAATCATCTCATCCAAATTCATCTTTTTATAGTGAGGATTCTAAAATCCAGAGAGATACAGTAATTTGAGAGGTGCCAAATCACAAGGTCATTTGATTGCAGAGCTGAGTCAGGAATTCATGTCCAGTTCTCTTTCCATAATCATCTTGGAATAAAGAAGCACCTTCAATTTAGCCTTTGCTTAGTAAGCAGCATTATTAGATGCCAAGGAAAATAGAGCATTACCAGAGGCTCAGTAAACTGGAGAAGGTAAGTTCTGAACAGATGTTTTAGCATTGGGGGAAAGGAGGGGAACTGGTACTGAGAACACCAGTGGGGTGGGACACCAGGAGTTGTGTGCCCATCTGTAGAATAAGCCAGCTGTTAATGTGAAACAGATTGCTAGCAGAAAAAAGTAAAATATAGACTGATTCAACAGAGTATATCTTTTGACAGTCAGTGGGAATCGAAGGCAGAGCTCGGACTAACATAAGTCAGAGACACTCACCTTGCGCATAAAATTTAAAAGATGCTATCAAACTCAGTAATCAAGATAAATAATATTTTATTGCAACATATATACCGGGGTGCCAAAAATATGTATACAAGTATACATTTTGGTCAACGTTACTCAAGCAGTATTTCACTATAATCAAAAATGTCTGGAGGCTGATGGTAACCACTTTGAGCACCTCTTGTAATTGCAGATGTCAAATGTGACTTGTGTTCATCTTTTGTTATTGGTATATATTGAGTATTACAATTTTAATACAGTTTTCCTTTCTTAAAATATTTATACATTGTTCTGGCACCCTCTGTATTTTGAAAATCAGTATTAAGAGAAATCCATGATGAACAAAATACGAAAACTTTAAATAAAGGCAAGGTCATTATTACTGATTTTTCTTTTTTTCTTGGGTTCCAATATGGCTCTGCCAGACACTGCCTTCTTCTGATCTGTCACACCCTTCATTCTACCCTTAGTGCTATTTTGCTCTTCTTTCTCCAGACCCCCTGAACATTTTCTCCAACCTGTTGCACGTTCACTCTGTTCCCTCCCTTAACTCTGTTTCCTTTTTCTTTATTCCTTAGTGTCCCCCTCTTTTTTTTCCAGAGTTTCTTTTTCACATCTTCTCCATTGTTGGCTAGTCTTTCTTTTCTTTTTGCAGTTATCTTTCATCTGTATCTCCCTTAAGGGACCATAATAGAAAGCAAGTTTGGTAAATTTTGTTATATGTGTCAAAATGTTAATATGAAATTATCCATATGTACTCTTCTAAGGAAAATATAGAAATTTTCATTATTGCTCATGTGATCTATAACCCTCAGTGAATTATTTTTGGAATAGTTCTGGGCAAGTTACTTAATCTTTCTTTGCCTCAGTGTCCGCATCTGTACAGCAGGCTTATGTCTACTTCACAGAGTAATTATGAATATTAAATGAAATCATGTACATAAAGCACATAAAACAGTGACTGTGACACTATATATACTTGAAAGTGACATCATTATCATTATGATTATTATTTCATTCACAACCTAGAGTTATTAAGACATGTGTTTCTATATAAGATGAAATCCATTTAAGGTAATTTAGATTTCAGAGGCTCTAATTTTACTAATTTATCATGGATTCAACTTTACATATCTTCATAAATGTTCTATTACTTTCCAAAGCAGTATCATGGGACTGAAATGTTTCTGGGACTGTATAGTGGGATTTGCTGAAATTAATATAGACAGTGAAGACTAAATCTGGAACACAGTGGCTTCATTTTCCATTATTCACATAGGGAAACTCTTGCAATGAATTTCATTATCACCAACTTTTTTTCTCTATAAAATTGCCTTTATTTAAAGTAACACAAGTAAAACCTTGTAAAGAAGAAAAGCAAATACCTATGTATAACTAATCTGCACTAAGGCAAACATATTGAAATTAGTTATAGTGAATAAATTCCCAAATCAAAAACCTGGATGTTTCCTCTGATGTTCAGGATGGATTACCTAACAGATGTAAAAGTTAGAAATTAAAATTATGATGGAAATTGAGAACACAGAAGAGTCAGGAAAATAGGCAACCACCCCTTCAAATGGAATGCCAGCACTAAAGCTTCTATACAATATCTCAGATGAACCTTTGGGAGACTCCAAAACAACAACACTCACACTCAAAAAGGCTCTGAAGGGCTATATAAATGCTCTTTATCCCTAAAAATTTTCTTAAAAAACTATTAACCAAATAAGCTTTTAAAATATATACATCAATGCTTTTTCTTGACCTGATTTAAGTGAAAAAGTTAAATTTTACTTAGAAAATTAATTTTAAAAGGCTAACAAAACAGAGATGCACACTAAGATTTCCGGGTGAGGGTACCCACCAAAGCATTTTTATAAAAAAAGTATTGGAAACAAACTAATAAAGAAGGATTAAGTAAGTGATGGTATTTCCATAAGAGGTAGTAAAATACAACAATTAAAAATTATATTCTGAAGTAGTTGCATGATATGAGAAAATGATCACAACATAGTAAGTGACAGTGGAAGAATATCTGTGTATATACATATGTGGTGGGTACATACAGAGGATGACAAAAAATGTATACATATTTTAAGAAAGAAAAACTGTATTGAAACTATAATACTCAATGTATAACAAAAGATGACTACAAGTCACGTTTGACTTCTCTAATTACAAGAGATGCTCAGAGTGGTTACCATCAGCATCCAGACACTGCTGCTTACAGCAAACTACTGCTTGAGCAATGCTGACCAAAGTATCTACTCGTATATATTTTTTGGCTCCCCTGGTATACGTATAAACACACACATACAACATAACCTCAATTAATTAAAACTGGCTAAATTAGAGTAGAATAAATTATACAGATATACACACAATTTTATATCTGTATAGAATTAATTTCTTAAACTATTTTGGCAACATTTTCATTATGAAACGATTATAAATGAATAAATATCATTTACATTTACAATTCTCCATTTTATTATGATTTTAAACTTTCTATAATATTTTTAATTTATTAAAGTTCTATGACCCTGAACTTCTCTCTAATACTTAAAAAATAAATTTGACTAGATCTTATCCAATATAAATAATCATATATTAAAATCTCACCAGTTGAGGTGTCCTGAAATTTTAAAGTTTGTCTTATCTGCTGTTGTGCTTTTCCTTTTGCTCCCAGTTGTACCATTCCAAGAACCAAAGTTGTTCCAAGGGGGGAAAATATAATATTGTTCTTATGAGATGAACAAATAGCTTGATAAAGATCCACTGCAAATTCAGTATGTCTTTGACCCAAGGATCTTGAGGCTTGACTTCCAGAAAAAGTCAATAGGAGACTCCACAACAAGATCTTATCCATTTTGACCTCTGTGCATTAATTCAAAATATATTAGTTTTCAGTACTAATAAATATATTAGTTTTACAATATAAAAATCTAAAAAGAAAACTTTCTACCTATTAGAATTTTCTGTCATTTTAGGACAAATTACCACAAGAAGATTCTAATGCCAATTTTCAGACTAAGCATCATCTATTAGAGAAATAGGCCATAGGCTAATGGTCTTTTTTTATATTCCTTCAAGAACCAGTCCAAAATATATAGCGATTTTTTAAAATCAAAGGATAAATTATAATTCTGGAGCATAATAATTAGTAATAATATACCTAAATAGCTATATGATCTTTTCCTTATCTTTTCCTGTAGTTTTAAATGGGATAACTGTAACTCTGATATCAAGAACCCTCTGTCCAGACTACTCCAGAATGGTTAATAGATCAAAAAAGAGAAATGGAATAAAAGATGAACACACTACTTTGTGATTTGGGACCTATAACATTACGAAGTTAATGTATTCTAAATTGATTAAGTAATCTGGCTTTTTACAATAGGAATTCTAACACTTTATGAAATGTATAGGGCAAAATACCCCCAAACCCACATGTACATTTCCAAAGAGAGAAAAGAAACAAAATTACAACTAAATATAAATGGTACAGCTATAACAAAAGAAGGGAGCATTAAAAAAAATCAAAGAATAATTTGACAAACAACAAATACAAGAAAACTTAAATTGAAAACTATAACCGATTCACAACACTAATGACACCCTATTAAAATACTCTCCACTAAAACTGTAGGAAATTCAACCCAAATTACATCTTGAACAGAATGAATTTTGCAATTTTACCAAAGACTTGTGGAATACTACACTCTAAAGGACTCATACATTTTAGCAACACTAATTCTACCTTACAGATAATACACTTTAGTAACCCTTAACAACCCATAGTTTAGTAAGTTACTAGGAAGTAAACTTTCATTGGAAGTAAAGATGAAAGTCTTCAAAGTAATGTATTGTGAGCCTTAAAGAAATGAAGACCTATATTTCTAGAGTGTTTTGCACACTATTAGGAAGGTCACCATGACCCATGAATGGGTTAAGAGTCACTAAAATCACTCTTACATGTAAAGATTACTAATAGTCAAACATTCTCCAAAACTACACTGTGGAGTCATTATCTAGATATTTCAAATTGTTTTCTAATATATGTAGTTAAATCTATTTGTCTAGATATACAAGTTGCAAAGGAAAATGTAATCCAAATGTAATCCAAATTTAATCCAAAACTATTGTTAGAAAATAGGGTTTTGATAAACTACAAATATAAATATTTATATATATATCATATCAAGCAAATGTTTTACCGAGGATTAAATTAGAATATAAGATTGTAAATAGCAGCACAACAATAGTAAAAGCTAATGAATAAGAGAAGTTATACATGCAAAATAAATTTCTGTGTATTATTTTCTAATATATTCTATATCTCAGAAAATTTCTGCCCAAATGTTGGTTTGTAGATATATAGTCAAAATGTTATCAGTACTTTTAAGTCATCAAGTGTTACTCCATTAGGTACATCTTTATGTATTTAGTCTGTATTAGAATAATAAATAATATTACATAATATTACATAAAATACATAACTTTTACTTATAGTAAAACCTGTAAGTTTTCCTCTCATTATTATTAACAACCTTAATACTTAAAATGTACATTATTTGAGCATCTGTTTATTCTAGAATATTTCTAGACACTTAATAAATTACAAGTGCATACAAAAAAATTGGTTTTAAAAATTCACTTACCTCATTGGCTTTTGGATTGTATCGCATCAGAAATCACAAAGTACCGATGAACTAAACAACCTGACGAATAGTTCTATAAGAATTTGATGTTTAAATGTATGACATCTTTTAAGGAGAATGAAGAGTAATAAGCTAATCTGATAAATTTAAACAATATCTACTAAAGTTCATTGGAATGAATTCCTATTCTATTAAATACTCAGAGTCAATATTATAGCATATATACTATATTCAAAATCTATTTAATTTTAAGGTACTTACCCCAAATTTGCTTCTGAGTAATCACAGTAATGTTGTAACTAAAATATGCCTTCTGGGAAACACTAGTACATGCAATAGCTGATCGCTCAAGGCCAACACTGTTTATCTTGACACTGCTTGATTAATTCCTCTAAAACCAAAGCAGGTGTTCACCACGTTTGTATAAGAGGACTCACATGATCAGGTTAATTACCAGTGATCAAATATCGAAGAATCGAGAGAGAAACAATAATAGAATTTTAAAAGATCATTAAGTTTGTGTTATTATCTCATCCATTATTTCACTTCTTTTATTAGTAGAAACTGAATTTGAAAGAATGTGCCCGTGCTTGTAAATTTGCTAGTAATTAGTTCTTTTTGTTTTTCATAGGACTCCCATATCAGATTACCAATGTATTCCATCATAAATATTTCAGAATGTCTATGAGAAAAAGACTAAAGCTAAATCAAGTCCAGAATGCACAGACAAATTACTGCTGCAGAATTCTCAACAATTCATCAAATTCTACAATAGTCAAAGAAATTGCCTGTGGATATAAGGCCCATTTGAATCCTTCGGGAAAAAACTGGATATTGAATAAATATAATATTTATGTTGAATAAAAAAGACCAGATTAAGATTATTGATTTATCAAATTATATCAAGATAATACTATTCAACATAAGGAATTTGATAATAAACATAGGTTTTACTTTTATGTGATTTTTAAATTTTACATGATTTCATCTGCAGACAATTCATTAATATAAAATGCATCATTGTATCATTGAATGGGTTTTGATGTCATTGTTCTAGTTCAAATCAATCACGTCAGTGGCAATCAGCTATTAAACACATTGGATTATTTGTTAGTGGCCTCTGATAAGATAAATGAAAATTTAGTTCCAGACTCAGAGATACAGAAATAAACTGATGGTTTCCAGAGCAAAGGAACATTGGAAAGCTGGGTGAAAAAGGGGAAGGAATTAAGAAATACAAATTTGTAGTTACAAAATAGTCACAGGGATGTAAAGTACAGCATAGAGAATATCGTCAATAATGTTGCAACAACTATGTATAGTGGCAAGTGGGTACTAGACTAATCGGGGGGAATCACTGAACAAATTACATAAATGTCTAACCACTATGCTGTACACTTGAAACTCATATAAAGTGATATTGAAAGTCAACTGTAACTGAAAAAAAACAAAATAATAATTGAAACTTTAGAAAACATGTTCCAACTACAATTAAGCAAGTATTCACTATTGATTATTAAATGTAATATTGTTTCTGATAAATTCATTAAAAAGAAATAAAATGAATATAGATACCTTTAAAAGGAATTATTTTTGAAATACATTTTCAAGGACCCTGCTAACAATTTTCAGTCCTAATAGGGCTATAGCTTAATAAGAGGCCTGAGTAGCCTGATGACTGTTATTGGACATAATCTCCTAATTTACCACAATTCTTTTTTTTTTCAGTCAAAGTTCATTGGTGTGACAATGGTTAGTAAAGTTACATTGGTTTCAGGTGTACAATTCTGTAATATATCATCTATATATCACATTGTGTAATATATATCACATTCACCATCCAGAATAAGTCAGACAGAAAAAGTTGAGAACCATATGATTTCACTGATATGTGGGATGTAAAACTGAAAACAACAAAGGAAAAACACAAACAAATAAAGAAACAAAAACTCTTAGACTAACATTTTAAATTAACCATCTAGGTATCACTCATTTATTTTTCTAAATTCTGGGTTATATCCTACTACTACTTAATCTAATATAAACAATCTCATTTCCAGCTTTTCACTTAACAGTGCTAGAGATAATTTTTCCAGAACACGGTTATGCAACACAAGAACACTGTCATTCTTTTTGTTCTACTCTGCAATTACAAATAATAAGTCTGAATGTCTAAGACTGTCGTTCAATCAATGCTCTCTTACCCATGTAGTGACACCAGCAAACATCCATCACAAGTACACTTGGCTACCAAATTATTATGTCTGTACATTACTTGGATCATAATGTGATTTCCCCAGGAATAGGCCATTACTTTTCCTCCCAGTGACAGAGACAGACACTCTGTCTTAGTAAGATCATTTAATGAAGTTGTTCTGTAAGGACCTTATGGTTGAGCAGTTCATGAAGACTACATTTTCCTGTCTCTTGGGAAGTAAAAAGCAATGGCCATGAATTTCTCCTCCCTGATTTAAGCTATTTTAATATATTTTTAATAAAGATAACCTAAGTGTCCATAAAATGTTACTGCAAGCCTTTTAAATATTTTCAAAAATCTGTTTCTTCTACACCTCTATTTTGCCCCTAACACATCAGGAAAAACAATTATTCGTTAGTGACAGCCAATGTGTTTTGGTACAAATTTGAGCATCATCACTGTCACCCCTACTGTAAAAAAAAAATAAACCTGGGACTATGTATAAAAATAATAGCAAGGGGTGACAGGTTTAATCTCATTATCTTTCTTCACATTTAATAGGTGTTTTTTTTTAAACTAAAAATATATTTAATTTCAAACTTAAAAAAACATATAACCGAATGCTCTCATTAATAAATAAAGGACTTAAAAGTTAATTCTTCCATGGATTAATTTCAGACAGTTTTATCCTTTATCAGTTTGTTCTCTATATTTTGGGTGATAAGAGGAAAATGTTCTGAAAAGAGAACAGGTTAAATTATGTTTAGTGTAAATCTTTATACTACAAACAAAGTAGCCTATTAAAAATGATGGCACATCCTATTTTAATATGACAAGTTCTTTTCACTGTGGAAAACTGGATCTTAAATAATTAAACCTAAATGTTAATTTCAGAAATAGCTCATAAAGTCTTCAGTTCTATTAACATTTGGTAGGTGAGACCCTGCTACCTATCCAGCACAATTAGATGCTATAAGGTATAAAACTAAAACAATAACTGAATATCTTTTTTTTTCTTTTTATGTATGCATTTTGTTCCTAGTATTAGAAACAATAACATTAAAAGAGACTTTCATAACTTTAAAAATTCTATTCTCATTAAATATACTTGTGCAATAGTTCCTCTTAATTCCTTTCACAGAAGAGGCACTGAAGTTAACTAAGGATGGGATTCGGGTCACACACAGCATAGTACCTTGTACACGTAGTAGGCTATAGAGAGGTTTGTCTATCTGAACCAGACTATTTCAGACTAATCACTTCAAAGTCATCTGCAGGAGTAAAAAAAATAATAATAATTAAATGTGTCTAGTAAAATAATGTCCAAGTTTACCAGAAAAACTAGTGGGCCCATTCAATCTTTGCTTAATAAACCATTGCATTTTATGTGCCTCCATTTGTGTATGTCTCGTACCTAAAATAGTTCTTTGCATATACCTTCAATATTAGGATGGATAACGAATGAATGGACGGATGGATGGATGGAAGGGGAAAAGAGCCTTCATAAAGTATTTGGTATCCATATTACATCTTTTTAACATCTTTATATTCTTTTAAATTTCTGGAAATGCAGCTCAAATTTCACTCCACTGTACTGTTAACAATATATGATTCATAAATCATATGCTCTAAGTTTGAAATGATGGATTGTCCAATCAAACCTCCCAACCTGTGGAAGAATTTTCTGCAATGTCCCTGTGAGGGAATCAGCCTCTGCCTGAACACGTCAAGAAATCCTTCGTCTCAACCAGCCTTTTCAGGTTTAAAAAACAATTTACTTTGAAATGCTTTTAAATTAACAGAAAAGTTGCTAGCATAATACAAAGAGTTACCATCTCCCTCTCTCCTTGTCGCTTAGTTTCCCCAATTGTTAGAATTTCACCACATATGTGTGCTCTATCTATATAACTAATCGCTATCTATCTGTCTATCTCTATCTTTCTCATATGTGTGTAGATACATATAGGCAGTGTGTTTGTGTTTATACGTATATAGAATGCCTGATTCAGGATGCACTTAAATGTAGATGGAGTAGGGAACTGTCTCCTGAAAACCTTTCCTCTGCCACCCTTTCTGCCAAATTAAAACATTTAACCTACTGATGATGTAAATTCTATTGTTACCATTCATTTCACTGACTATATACTAATGAGTGAACAGAACGGTGAAGGGCAAAATATATGGTCTTCGGAGAAAAGCAGATCTGGGCTCCTATCCCAACTTTGCCATCAATAACTGAGCACTCTTCTAATGGATCCAAATCTCAGATTTTTAACCTTGAAATAGATACATCTTATATAATTATTGTGAAGTTTAAACATGATGAATTTTGCAGTAACTGGACAGAATAGGCCCCTACACATTGTTCGTTATTTTCTTTATTTGTGGGTGTTATTGCAAAATTCTTCTCAAAATACAAATATTTTTAAAGGACTCCTTAAAATATTAATGTATAGTAAATAACTAAAGCTATCTCAATGAAATTATTAATTATTCCTATAGGACACAATAAATAAAGCAGCATAATAATATTGATTGCTGGATGATGATATTTATAAAGAAAAATGGATCAAAAAAGTGAAGCCTATGTTTCAAAACCAGCATCTCCTATTTGACCTTCCACATAGACTGAGTCCTTTATATAGCCCCAGTCCTTTTTATTTATTTATTTTTTTTTTGAGGCTATTACCTCTTTAGTTGTACTATGACACCCAATTTTAGAGTACCTTATAACAAATTATAAAAGTAGAACTTACGTGGTGATTTCTCGATAAGTACATAGAAGAATGGCTATAAATCAATGAGAATTAATAGAATAGCTGATAATGACAAGGTCTAATTGCAGTATCAGAATCATTTTAAAAAGCTAGGAAGTGTAAATTAGTGGGAACGTTTTTGTTTTTTTTAAATGAAGTTTGTAGATATTCACTGTGTAAGTACTTTTCATATTTAATTTCAGTGAGGGTTTCACAATGAAAATTGATCAAAACTACTGGTCTATAGAAGCAACCAAAGGTGTAACTGGTAGGGATACCTTGTTCTGAAATTGTACATTTTTATATAAAAACACTTGATAATAGATAATACCAATTGATGCTGCCCTATCTTTTATCCAATCTTTCTTTTATTGAGAATACAGAGAGAGCAAAAGGTGACAGATAAAAGCAGCACTAAAATATCGACTGAAAGTAAAACTTTCTGAAGTTCAAATATAAAATAAAAATAAAAGTGGTGCAGAATTCTTCATTCCTTTTCTGCATTTCATATACATACTTTATGTGACAAAATATTTTTCTTTCAATTATAATTGCTTCTTATTTCTTTTTATCTTCACTTCACTACTTGTTTCTTTACACAATTGTTTGGCTCTTTGTTCACGATCCAGAATGTCTTTGGGAAACAGGTTTTTCTCAACAAATACAGCTTTCAAAGCTACAAAATGATGAAGAAAATGACATGTAAATTATATTCGGGAAGGGACCCAATTAAATGAAATAGTGGGGAAAAAATTCTCAAATTTTACTTCATCTGAAAAATTCTATGTTTCTTAAACCAAGAGCTTATTCACGAAAACTTTCTTTTAAACTTCTGCTATTCCTTTGACATCAGTTTAAATTTAAAAGTTAAGTTTTAACAGTTACTTCTATTAATGTATTTATATCATGATAGAGATCTACCATTTAACGGAAGACTAAAGAAGATTGTGTTTTCCATTTTTGTTTTTTAATCTACTTAACAGCTACGAAGGACTCATAAAAAGCCAAGAACAAATTATTCTGGATTGAAATAAGACAATTAAAATAATCAAAACACAGTCTGACTATCTGCATGACTAAACAAGCACATCTGCAATCGCATCCTTAGAAGATACTTTGATCTGCAGGGATCTGTGGCTTCAGAAAAAGAGAAAAAGAGAGACAAATTATCTCCATGAGTGGTTATATTGTGTATCAGTGAGAAGTAGGAGGAAATCGTGCCATGCATTCAAAAACGAATTTTGGCTTTTTGCTTAATTTTATCACTTCAACAAATGTTTACTGAATGTGTGTTATGTACAATGTTCTGTGCTCAGGAGTAAATGGGGCACAGATATGACAAAGTCACAGGCTTTCTTCCAACTGAAGTAGAAAGTAGAAACGGTACCCAAATAACCAAAACATTATAAACCATAGGATAGAATTCTAAGAGAATATAAGCATGTAAATTGCAGTTTAGCATATAAAGAGATTATAACAATGTGCAGAAATCAGAGGAAAGCCGTAAGAAGCAGATATTATCTGAGGGGAACTTAAAATTCAGAAAGGATTTTAATTGATAATAAGGGCCATGGAAGGGTTACCAAGGGGGAAAGGAAATGTCAACTAGAGGGAACAAAGTACATAAAAGTGTGGAGAAATAAGAACTATTATTCAGGGATCTCTGAATAATTCAGTACAATTTAACAGAAGTATAAAATATATGAAGGAGATGAAAGTAGAAGAGTTTAGAGCTGAACTGAGGAGCACTTTAAATGCCAAGCCAAGGAATTTGAAATAAAGAAACTATGTATAAACAGTGAAACACCTCACCATATAACAGCATCTATATATATTTGAATAAAAAAAAGAAAAAAACCAAAACTCTCTACTTCCCGTACAATCATGACTATATAAGCCAATGATCTTTCCCCTTTTTCTTTTGGCTATTATACAAGAACAAGCAGGAAAATGAGGAAAATTAACTCTGCAAACAAATTCCATGTTCCATGTTCAGCAAAACCCAAAGCTAGATGTGACCTGCAGTCTATAAAATATGAAGAAGGGCATCCAAACAGCTGAGATTGGGCAGAAGTTACACAACAAAAGTGATGAGAGTGGAGAGTGTAAGTAGGCCATCAGTAGCAGCATCTCAGAAAGTGCTAGCAAAAAAGACACTCACTAAAGGGGAGGGGATCAGCTGGCAGTACAAATGATTTATCTTTCATTTATATCTATGGATGGAAGCAGAGGTGAACAAGACAGGAAACAAAAGCTCTCCCCTACCTCCTTTGGTTCAGAGAAATAGATAAGGCAGGGCTACATAAAGAATCACACCCAGGAGCTATTTTTCGCTAAACACAGTCTGCCCCTATGGGTTGTAAAAACTGAAGGCCTTACTGATCACACATCACAAGCTTTCATCCAGGGACCTACTATAAATTTCAGGTCTAAGAAAAGCCAACTCATTAAAAAGCTAATTAATTAAAAGAGGCAATTTAGAAAATTAATAACTGTCAAACCATGGACACAAAGGTATTATAAGCAAAATTCAAAACAAAACAAATTTTTAAAAGAGCAGCAAAAGTAACTAATACATGAACCAACACCAGAAAAAGGTTGCCATTGGACAGATAAATATTGTTACTGGGCATTTTGCCACAAATTATATTTTAAAACTTGAAAAAGCACTTGCCTCTATGAAGGAAGATCACAGAACAGAAGGGAAAGGACTCAGAGAAGAGACTAAGACATGGCAGGAAATAATGAAATGTGAGCTGGCAGTACTCAAGAAAATACAGGAAAAAAGTATCACAAGTGAAAATAGACATAATGGGAAATATGGAGGATACAAATGAGAAACACAAATATAATTAATAAGATGAAAATTAGAAAGAGAACAAATTAGAAAGGAAAATGGTGGATAATGGAAAAAATAGATCCAACATAAATGGGGTGAGTTCTTAAGAAGACCAAAGCACAAAAAATATTTAATGGTATGTAATAAATCTTTCCTCAAATAAGAGACATATACAGATATGACATACAGTCATCCCTTGGTATCCTTGGGGGATTGGATACAGGATCCACATCCAAGTGCCTAATATTGAATGCGTGGTATACATATCTTTTTGTGTACTTTAAAACGACCTCTAGATTACTTATAATACCTAATATGGTGTAGATATTATGTAAGCAGTTGTTATACTGTATTGTTCAGGGGATAATAAGAAAAAATTACTCTACATGTTCAGTATGGACTCAACCATTATAGGCCTAGCTATATAGTACATGTCAGCAACAACATAACATTCTTTTTTGAATACTGTGAATCTGAGGTTGGTTGAATCTGCCAGTGAAAACATCATGGATACTGAGATCCAACTGTACTGTGTATCTGGAATAATTGACTCAAAATAGTCAAAACCAAGACATAGCCTAGTAAAATGATCAGACTTTAAAAATAAAGACAGAATCATTTGGCAGCCAGAAAAAATGAAGTCACTTAAAAGGAGAGAAATCTAGCTTATGTTAGATGTCTTCATGGCCATAAGCAATACCAGAAGACAGTAAAGCAACACCAACACGATAATCAAGGAAAAAGCATGTGAGTTACAGGTACTGTAAATATCCAAGCTATGCATCAAATCTAAAAATGACAAATAGTTTCAATACACAGGGTATTCAGGGACTATTGTTTCCAAGAGTCCCTTTTAAGAAAATTACTGAAAAACAAATTGAGAAATGACTGAGGAAATTTTGGAAAAAGATTTGATAGTGAGCATTGAATATATGTAAAGGTAGATATGAGATTAAAACAATGTGGAATTTAGGATGAAAACATAGATGGCAAATACCAAATGCTTGACAATGTAGAAATGATACAACTGAAAATTTGGAGGCTAAGGGAGAAGATACTTCACTCATGATAAATCAACAATACCTAAGAGACAATGGACTTAAGCCAAGTTAAGTAACAGCACTATAAGAAAATTTAACAAATAAAAGTAAGCAAAAAGATCATATTATTGAATATAATTGTGTTGTGGAAAAGGGGGAGGGGAATGAAAATACATGCTTATTTTACCATCATTCAGCATGGATCTAATATTTATTTAACTGTCTTAGAGAAATTAAGGGTTAGAAGAATTATATCAACCTATGATTATAAAAGTACCACTAGAACAAACTGAAAACAAAGAAAAAATTACAGATCCAGTGACAACCTTAAAAATATATAAACAATAAAGAGCGTAAAAGAGTATCAGAAACACAAAACCAAGCTGTCTAAATATCAATAAGGTTAAATGTGCTCAATTTCATAATTTTTTTAAAAAGGAGGTTTTTTTGTTTGTTTGTTTTTTGTTTTTGTTTTTAGTTGGATCAAAAACAAAACCCAATACACCTCTAAAATAAAATAAGTCAGAAAATTTGAAATGCAAGAATTGGAAAAGTATACTTGGCAAATAAAAACCAAAAGAAAGCAGGGCTCAAAATCTAAAATCATTAATGCATACAGAAATTTTCAAAGGGTACACAGAAACTCGTAATTACGGCTGCTGGAAATAGGTGCTTGTAAGAAATGGACAGGTTAGCATCATGGAAAGGAGAGACTTTTCATTGAATATTTTTTTAAATGTTCTAATAGTTGAACTGTATGAATACATTCTGTTTTGTTTTGTTTTGTTTTGTTTTGTTTTGTTTTGTTTTGTTTTGTTTTGTTTTGTTTTGTTTTGTTTTGTTTCCAGCAAACATGAATAAACCCGGAACTACCTCATAAGGGAGGCTATATATGAAAATACTTTCATTTTGCCTAATACCACAATAGGAGATGATGCGGATTTCTGTACATTAGCAGTTAGTCCTGTCCCACCTGACTGCAGATTAGCACTTCAGAATCACAAGGCTTTCTGAATGTCTTAGAGTTCTCTTGAGATTCACCGTGGAGCCAGAATATTACTTCTGAAGTAAACTCTAGCTGTTCTTACTGATGTTTGTCACTAAATTAGACAAATAATTTTAAATGTAATTAACTGGTTTCAGGACAATTAAACCGATAACAAACTGATAGGATCTTTTAAGATCTTGAGAGAAACCATCTTGCCAGAATAATTCATTTTTTTATTTTTAGTTAAATATGATTAAAATATTCACATGCAGAGGTGGATCCCTGTTTTCTGGGCCTGAAGCTTCCAATTTCCGAATCACTTTTTTAAAAAATCATATAAAATTACAAATACAAAATTATTCATAAAAGTGGCTATTTACTTAGGATGAGGAAAAAAAAAATCAACAAATTACCGGAGATTTGTAGAGTTGGGTTCTTTTCTTCTGAAACCTCTTTTAGGAAAGATACCTAAAATGCTTACATGACAATGATTCCTGCTTGCAACCTGGCTTCTGCTCTTCACCTTCTTCGCTCTAAAACTCCCAGTAACTTTCCTACTGCTGTTAAGGATCTTTGTAGGAGAGGCCCATAAAACAACGTAACCTTCATTGGTGTCATTGGCAATCTCCTTTATGGGGAAAAAACATCTCAAAATTAACCTAATACCCTCTAAAAGGGAAATAGTAATCATTTCCTCTCACTATTCAGAGTAATAACATCTGTCAGGTTAATGGCATAAGGTTTTCTTATGATGATGTGAGTGAGTCTGCAATGGATTATGATACATGTAAGAAACTATTAACCACTTACTGAATTTATTTAAGATTATTAAAGAAAGTCTTGAACCTTGCTCTGATGACATGTTTTCTTGATGTATTAACTTGGCAAGGCTAACGTCTCAGTTATTCAATCAAACACTAATCTAGGCGTTGCTGTAAAGGAATTTTGCAGATGTCATTAAAGTCCCTAATCAATGGATTTTAAGTAAGGAAGATTATCCTGGATAATCAGGGTGAGCCAGACTTAATCAGTTGGCAGGTCTTCAAAACAGGGTTGAGGCTCCTAGAAGAGGGAAGAAATTCTGTCACTGGACAACAGCTTCAGCCTGTGCCCATCCTGCCCATGATCTTCCCTTCCTGACTCAACCCTGTTCAATTTGGACTTGCTCAGTAAGCCCTTGTTATAAATTTCAACCTATGGTCCTGCTGGTTCTGCCGCTTCCTGGAATACTGACTGATCCACTTGCTATGAAATACACTGTTTACCACACAACACTGCAAAGTGTTCCTACTGAGACCAAAAGACTGGTTTGTCAGGTTTCCTCTGGTTTGTAACTGGAATCTGTTGGATAATCCTTGTAAAGAAAATGTATGTTTATTTCAATAATATAGCTTATCTTAAAGCACCCTCAAGTTCCCACATAGGTGAGAGCATAGGAACCTCAAGTCTCAGACTTCTTGCTTTCTAGGCCCCACAATTTACTTAGAATCTCAGAGAGCAGTTCTCTTAGAAATGTTAGCAATAGCAAATGTATATGGATTCTTGGGGTCACATTTCTTCTTCAAATACCCTAAAGGCTTCCCTTCACACTTAAACCAGGCTACATGGCCCCACATGGCCTGATCCCTAACTCTCCCCCACCCCGCCAACCTCATCTGGTACCAGTCTCCATAGCTGTCACTCTGCTCCAGCAGAACTGACCTTCTCTCTGTCCCTGGAACATGTCAACCTTATTCCCACCTCAGCAGCTTTACACTTCTGTGCTCTTTCCTTGGAATATTCTGCCCCCAGTTCTTTGGGGGCTGCTTCCTTCTTTCAGGATTCAGCTCAAAAATCAGAGAGATATTCACTGATGCTCATCCTAGCACATCCTATCACATTATCTTGTATCTTGTATTTTCTTCATACCTGTTATCAATTCCACTATCCAAACTTAACTTCTTCTTATATGTAGTTACTTATTCATTGTCTATCTCTTGCCTGGATGCTAAATGCAACAAAAGCAAAGAATTTGTTTGCCTTTATACTCCACATACTCTTAGCACCAAACATGGTGTCTGGTATGTGGAAGGTGTTCAGCAAATATCTTTGTTGAATAAATGAACAAATAAAGGAAGATACCCCCAAGCATGCAAAGGGGTGGGCTCAGTCCCCACACTTTAGAATTTTTGCATTCCAGAGACCCAAGGGCTCGCTCATGGTGAAAGGAGGGTGGTTCTCCATGTCATATATCGGAATATCCATCCAATCACCTCAATTCCTGATCATAAACATCCACATCTAGTGTTGTTGGTAACCATTTATTTTCATTATTTCCTAACTAGTAAAATATGATATTTATATTCATCACTTCATTTGATAGTTGGCTGCCTGACAAGATGTGTTATAATGATAACCAAAAGGTGTTTTTAAAGCAATGAAAATAAAAAATGTAATGGTCATGAAGCTATTCAAACATTTTCACTAAAATAAAATGATTCAGTGATTTTAATGGAGCAAAGTTAATCTTTTGTCATCTGATCCTTCCCTCGCTCCCCAATTGGCCGCTGTCACATGAAAAAATAGTGGCAAACCAAGCAGAGGCAGCCTGGTAAAAAGGGACTTGGTGACTATGTCAATATAGCACTGCAATAACCAGCCATTGTTATCCTATGAGTGCACAGTATTCTGAAAACCTTCTCTCTAATTCTTATCCTCTAAGTCGTCTAGATAAATGCTTCTCAAACTTTAATGTGCATGAAAAATCACCTAGAAATCATGTTAAAATGCAGATTGTGATTCAATAGATTTGACTTGAGGCCTGTAATGCTACATTTCTAACGTGCTTTCGGGTGATGCCCATGCTATTATCCACTGTACACATTTTGACGTCATGGTTCTAATTCTAAATCTAGACTCTAGGTCAGTATTGCCAAGCTGTCATTCAACTTCCAGCATCATCTAGTAAGAGTCAGGTGACAAAGCAACAGAGTGGTGAAGATTAATTACAATGCTGTAATAGTCTACAAACGACTCTTGAATGATTGTTATTCACGACCTATTGAGCCTTTTCTTTCTTTTCTTTTTAAAGACTATTTTTAATAGTATTTTTAGATTTACAACAAAGTAGAAAGGCAGGTACAGAGATTTATCATATTCTCCCTGTTCCCACACAAGAATAGCCTCCTGGAACCTCCCCGGAATGGTTCCTTTTTTACCAAGGATGAATCTTAATCATCCCAAGTGCATAGCTTACCCGAGGGTTCTCTCTTGGTGTTGGACATTTTTGGGGTTTGGGCAAAGGATAATGATATAAGTCCCTTATTATATTACCATACAGAGTATTTTCACTGTCCTAAACAATTCTCTGTGCTCCTCCTGCTCATCTCTTTTCCCCAATCCCTAGTAACCTCTGATTTTTTTTACTGTCTCCATAGTTTTACCCTTTCCAGAATGTCATATAGTTGGAATCATACAGTATATACCTTTTCACGTTGGCTTTTCTTACTTAGTAATAGTCATTTAAGATTCTTCCATATCTTTCCATAGCTTGACAGCTCTTTTTTTAAAATGCTGAATGATATTCCATTGTCTGAATGAACCATAGTTTATTTATCCATTCACCTACTGAAGGATGTTTTGGTGGCTTCCAAGTTTTGATAATCATGAATAAAGCTGTGATAAACATTCATTTGCAGTCTTTCATGTGACATAAGTTTTCAACTCCTTTGGATAAATACCAAGGAACACGATTGCTGGTTTGACAAGAGTATGCATAGTTTTGTGAGAAACCACCAAAATGTCTTCCCAAGTGGCTGCATGATTTTGCATTCCCACCATCAATATATGAGAGTTCCTGTTGCTCCACCTCCTCACCACCATTTGGTGCTGTTGGTGTTCCAGATTCTGTCCATTCTAATAGGTGTGTGAAGGTATCTCATTGTAATTTTACTTTGCATTTCCATGATGACATATGATATGGAACATCTACTGAACCTTTTTAAAAAATGTTTTTCACAGGTTAATGACTTCTGTTTTGCATGACCCAAATTTTGGTAGGTGTGTATGACTTTTAAGATTATTTGGTGTTATCATGTAAACACAGATATAAAATAATAGGAAGGATTTTTACTTCTAAAATCTCTCTGAGCTTTGTGCTCATTCTGGATCTTTAATTATTTAAATTTTACTGGAGTGAATCATATGTAGTAATCTCTCATTTCTTACTTAAAATGAACACATCTATAATTATTTTCTTCTTGTGTTTTAATCGTTTGCTCAAGTAAGAAGGGTTTTATAACATCAATGATTCTTTACTGGTACTAGATTTAAGATTACATTCTAAAGCAAAGATATATTAAACTAGAATTGACTGATAACCTATACATATATTTTTCACCTATAATTTAAGACCTATAGAGAGAAATTCTGTGTGTCAATGGAAAACCATATATTGTCTCTAGCACACCCTTCCAGGTGGTCAGATTCTAGCTGAGTTCACTATTTCTGAACTATTTTGTCCCCTCTCTGTAAATTGCAGGTTATCAATAGATATGTGGTAGAGTCTAATCTGTATAATCAGGTAGAGTTTCAATTGACTTCCTCCCCTTCTTTGGAAATATATAATACCGGTTTGGCACCTACCTGCAAACTGGATTGGAAACTGTTACCTTGAACAACCTATCAAAATTTAGAAAATTTTTAATTCTTCCACTTCCCTTCATTATCTGACTACAATTCTCCAAACTAACTTTCCCACTTCTCACACCTGCCTCCAACTGAGAAAACCTGACAGCCCAAATCCCTGTCCAGATGCTATGTTGCCTTGCAGATAACCTTTTCTCTCAGGATCTCCAGGACTCCCAAACAACTGACCATTGCCATCACCTTGCCACATATCATTCAACTGGGTATGCAGGAGTGATGCCAACAAGAATCCCTGAAAAACAACTTCTTAGATGCTGCTTTGCCCCACCCAGATTTATGATCACTTCTGAGTTGTCCAGTGATTGGTGATATTTATCCATCATGAACAAAAATGAGGGGATTGATAATGTTAAACTTTACCTGAGCCTTATGCTCCTGGAAAGCAGAGAGTTAAGAATCCTGCCACCCTTTTTTGTTTCGGAAACAGATCCCGTGTTTCCCGAAAATAAGACCTAGCTGGACTACCAGTTCTAATGTGGCTTTTGGAGCAAAAATTAATATAAGACCTGGTATTATATTATTATATTATATTACGTTATATTATATAATATTACATTATATTATTTTATTTTATTTTATTTTATTTTATTTTATTTTATTTTATTTTATTTTATTTTATTTTATATTAAAGACCCGGTCTTACTTTACAGTAAAAAAAGATTGGGTCTTATATTAATTGTTGCTCCAAAAGACGCACTAGAGCTGATGGTCCAGCTAGGTCTTGTTTTTGGGGAAACACAGCAACAGCAAAGCATCACTCTGCTCTCTTGTATTCTGAGGTAAGACCCTCTCTACCCTTCCTCACACGCCTAATAAGACTTGTGGATTCACTGACCTGCCTCTATAAGCTCAAGCCCCCTTCCTTGTCTTTGAGATGTTCCTTTTTAATGAATATTCTCTCTATTGCAGTAGTCTGAATGAAATCACCTGTTTAATTGTTCCATTCATTTTGTCTTGACAGAAAAACAACAAAACAATTCACCTGAGGTTATCACTAATGCAGCATTTTCTCTGCACTGGAAGTTTTAAAGATTTACAGATACAATGTGAATTCATTATCGAAACCTGACCCAGAGACACTTCTAAGTAGTTTCCTGGTTTTTGAATCAAGCATATCAAAGAAGGGTTTCAAGCTATTTGAGAATCCGCGGGGAACAACTTGGAAGCTGAAGAGCGAGTGTGAAAAGATGTCTCAACTTGAAAGGGAAAGAAAGAGAATACAAAAGGACATTAAAAACCCAGCAGGTAAGAATAAAAAGTCACCTGGGGATTAGGAAGTGTTTGAAAACTGTCCCTAGTTCCAAAGGGATAGATAGTAATAGAACATTGAAAGTAAGTCTGGCACAATGCTTCTCATCATACAATTTCCAAATACCCTCTGCACACTGTAATTATGGAGATTGAAGGAGTGTATGCAAAATGCAGTGTGAAGACTTTAGGGACACTAATGATAGCATGGAGGGGCAATATATTAGTAATGGAGACTTCTTAAAACTCTCTTTTGTAATAACTATTTTTAAGTTCAGCAATTATTGTCCTGAAAAGATGAACGATTTTAAATAAAAGTGATAAAAATAGATAATATTATAGGAAAATGGTTGGTTTTAAAATCAGCATAAAAATAGGCTGCCTAGGGAATGTGATTTGTGTACTATTTGAACAAGAAAGGCTGCACTTAGAAATATTAATAACATGGTCACCTGAATAACATGGACACTTCTCCTCTAGGGTCCACCTTCTACTACCTATGTGAAATTAGGTAAATTACAGTGTTTCCCCGAAAATAAGACCTAGTTGGACAATCAGCTCTAATGCATCTTTTGGAGCAAAAATTAATATAAGACCCGGTATTATATTATATTATATTATGCTATATTATATTATATTATATTACATTATACTATACTATATTATATTATATTATATTATATTATATTATATTATATTATATTATATTATATTATATTATATTATATTATATTATATTATATTATATTATATTATAAACCTGGTCTTATATTAATTTTTGCTCCAAAAGATGCATTAGAGCTGATTGTCTGGCTAGGTCTTATTTGGGGGGAAACACGGTATTTAAACCCTTTATGCTTACGCTGCAGACTCTAGGTGCCTATGCCACAGAGTCTATGCCACAGACTCTTCATATAGAAAATAGGGACAATAATAATTCCTATTCATAGAGCTGCTTAGTAGAATAATAATAAAATATCCATAAAGAAAATGTATCAAACTCTCATTAGGTGTCAGGCCCTGTACTAAGGACTTCACATGGGTTATTTTATTTCATGTTCACAGCAACATTATGAGAATGGTAAATAACATGATGCCCATTCTTCATTGAAATAACTAAGGCACAGATAGTTGCATTGACCTGCTCAAGGTCATATAGCTAGCAAGTGATAGAGTCTTGATTTGAACCCAGGCTAATGCTTTATTGCTTTGAGTGTTTCATGTTTTATTCCCTCTATAAATGGAAATTCCCAAGAGACAACCATAATCAATAACTTAGGAGAAATAATGACTGCAATTTCAAAGGTTAAAAACTAATGTAAAGAACCAGAAGTGGGTAAAAAGCACTAAGAGCCAGGTAAGATGATAAGATACCAGTTATCAATGCACTGGCCCTCAGCTCCAAAGCCACTCTTTCTTTACTGCTTGCTCTGTGATAATGGACTGGAGCCCCGTAAATAATGTCTCCTTTGCCAGCTGGTGCGATGTTGAGCTCTGTCACTAGAGGGCACTGTAGGGACACTAAAGGAGAATGGATTTCTCTTTCAAGTGAGTGCTCTTCTCAGGAGGCTCCCGCAGTGCGTTTTCTCCAGCAATAGACTCCTACACCATGACTTCTCCAGTACCAGGCTCCTACAGTGGCTTTACCAGCTCCAGGCTCCTGTGATGCAGCTATGGCTTCTCCAGAGCCCAGAGCCAGCAGCTTCTGTTGTCACCCTCTCAGGGCTTTACAGCATAGTGTCATCTGTCTGCCACAACCAGTGAACGAATTTCTATAACACCCTGAGAGGCAAGTAGAGGACCCCCAGTGTGATTCCTCCCCTGCACTCCCGTGATGGCTTCTCAGTGAGTTCTAGACACAGCACCTCCCTGATTATGGCTTCCCCTGGCACCCCTGAAAGCAGACTTCCAGCAAGTTCCACCTGCTAGGTGAACATCGTCCTTGGTCTCTCTGTCTCAGGCCTGGGAGTAGTGGCCGCTCTTTAGCTCTGCTATTCCTGTGTTCTTTAAAGTTATCTTTTCTTCTTATAGCCAATTTTCTATAATGCCCATGTATTACATCTAAATCAGAAAAAAAGTGAACTTAAAAATAAAATTAATTCTAAAACATGTCCATCTTGACTATAGTTGCTGTCCAGTTGTCACTCTTGGTCTTTCCTTCCTACTATAGTCAGTTCTTGGGAAAACATTAGCCTTTCTTGGTAGATGTCCCACAGGCACCTCTGTCAATATAATCTAAAAACTGACTCTGTAAACTACCTTTTCTTGGGGGGTGGGAGATGAGGGAAAAGGGGATCAAATATATGGTGATGGCAGGAGAACTGACTCTGGGTGGTGAACACACAATGGGATTTATAGATGATGTAATGCAGAATTGTACACCTGAAATCTATGTAATTTTACTAACAATTGTCATCCCAATAAATTTAAAAAATAAATTAAAAAAATAAATAAATAACTACCTTCTCCTCCTGTATTTCCTCTCTCAAAAAGTCTTTTTTTGACATAGTTATCCAACCTAGAAACCTGATAATTACGTCTTCACTTCTCATCAGGGGACATATTCCTTTATTTTTCCTTAATATTTCTCAAATTAGTTACTTCCTTTTTGGGGCCTCCTTGTCTTCAGAATAATAATAGATACTATTTAATGAATGCTAAGTACGTGCTACTCATTGTGCGAAAATTAACCCACACAACTCCAAGAAGCAGATATCTTTAGTCCCATTTACAGATGAGGAAATTGAGACTTAGTAGCTTATGTAAGTTGTCCAGATATAAACAACTTGTAGAAGGTAAACTGAGGATCCAAAAGCAGGTAGCTGGCTGCAAACATGTCCCCACTACTATAATATGCTGCCTTCAGTTTAACCTCATTATAATGCATCCACTACACAATTTCCAGAAAGCTTTCTGAAATGCAAATGTGGTCATGCCACTTTCCTGTTTTAAACATTTCAACAGGAATTTTATTCTGGATTGGATTTAATAGGTAATAGCAGGCCATTCTTTTCATTGCACTAGATAGGGGAAAAACATAGGTAAATTCAGAAATAAATCTTTAAAGCCATCAGAGGACTGTAGAAGCAAAGATTATCAAATTAAAATTCTAGAGATTACAGAACCTTTCTTAGATGAGCTGAGATTGCCAAATATTTTCTTCCCTTTGGGGATTTATCATTTCTGGGTATTTCTGAGAAACAGGCCTACCACAGACAGAGAGACTATTCTAAGGGAAAATAAAACTAGAAAAGTTTTTGATGACTCTGTGGGTTGGTGTGATATACTAGAATCTAGAGAAATTCCGTCGCTATGGCCATTGCTCCCCATTCTGAGTACTGGGATAGTGTGGGGGACTCTAGATTGGACTGATGAGGCAGAGAACGGTTTCCTACAGTTTTTCAGGACTTAGGAGACAATATCCCACAAAGGGAGAGGCCCAAAACATTTCAAGTCAGCAGCAGAGTAAATCTAACGAAAGCTGTAGCCCAGCACTGACCAAGCTCAATTTCTATTGGATTAACGTGATCTGCCCCTCATGCTCTCTGTCAACTAAGGAAAGGGTGAACTTTCTCTGGGAGAAAATAACATTAATTTCAGTATTTATGGATCTTTTATATATAATTTATGTCATACAATAAAAAAAATTGTACAAAAATTACAGCACTTACAAAGAAGGAAAATGTGACCAATAACCAAGAGGGAAAAATAGGCAGTAGAAGCAAAACCAAGGGTCATCTAGATATTTATATATCTGAAATTGGAAACTAATCACGTGGGTTTAAAAGTAGACTGGCAAAAGACAGGATTAGTGAATGTAAACACAAGTCAATATAAAATATCCAAAATGAAACCCAGAAAAGAAAATGGAAAGAGAAGAACATATGAAACACTTGCGATATGATGAGAAAGTCTAATGTGCATGTAATTGAATCCCAGAAAGACAAGAGAGTGGGAATTGGAAAGAAACAATATTTCAAAAGATAATGGCTGAGAATTGTCCAAAATTGAAGAAAGGTACATTCAAGAATTCCTATCAACCCCACGCAGTATAAATATAGAGAAAATAAATATTTAAACACATCATGATAAAATTGCTGAAAAACAAGGATAAAGAGAAAAATCTTTAAAGCAGTCAAGAAAAAAAAAAGATATTACATTCAAACAAGCAACGATATTAAGAGTAGATTTTTCAATAGGAACGATGGAAATAAAGAAACAATGGGATGTTATCTTTAAGGAGTAGAAACAAAGAAAAGAAAAATCCTGCTATCCAGAGTTTTAAACCCAGTGAAAATATTCTTCCAAACACAAAATGAAATACATGCATTTTTCAGACACACAGAAGCTGGGAAAATAACTCACCAGCAGATCCACATTACAAGAAAAATTGTAGGAAATTCTTCAGACTGAAGGAAAATAATCTCAGATGGAAACAGTACCACAAGAAGAAATAAAGAACACAAGAAAGAATACTGTAACCTCTAGAGTAATCACTAAAAGAATAATACAAAGAAATATAAAAACTGAAAAATTAAAAAGAGATAAAATGGGATCATTTAGAATGCTTGATTAAAACATTTTAATGATTCCTCATTCCTGGCAAAATAAATGTCCAAGTCCTTAGCACACAGAAAAAAACTAAGGGCTCCGTGATCTGGCCTCATTTACCTATCTAGCCTTAATTCTCCATCATGCCTCTTCTAGTCCCCAGCTATTTGGAACTACATGTAGTTCCCTAGCACACCATGTTACTCATACCACCCGACATTTGTATATGCTATTCCATTGCCAGAAATACCATCCCTATTTTTTCTTACCTGACTGATACCAACTTAACATTTAATATGCAGCTCAGTCATAATCTGGTTTCTCCAAACACCATCTGCAAATCTCCATGTGGTCTCAATACCCAGTGCTTATCTCTATTATAGCCCTAATACATAATTATTTGTTTCCTTATCTGTCTATTTCACCAACTAGTCTAGTCTCCAAGATTTTGGAAGGCTGGGTATCTACATGTGAGCTCTGTGTCTCCAGC
This sequence comes from Rhinolophus sinicus, assembly GCF_057876585.1. Lineage (NCBI taxonomy): Eukaryota > Metazoa > Chordata > Mammalia > Chiroptera > Rhinolophidae > Rhinolophus > Rhinolophus sinicus. Next base: position 34,876,264 of record NC_142517.1, read on the forward strand.
ATCCAGTACAGGGCCTAGCACAGAGAAGGTATTCAATGTCCACCTTAGGAAAAGCTGAATACATACATGAGGAAACATTATTTCAGTGTCTGCTAGTTGAAGGGTCTATGATACTATGCCAAGCATGTTACAATTCTCTTCCATCCTCCAAACCTTAATTTCTAAGTAGCATACCTCAAACTCAACACATTCCAGACTGAACTCTACTCCTATGTGTCAAACTCAGTTAAACTGTCACCATCTGAAGTCAGCCATTTCAGTAAACTTGGAATCCCTTGAACATCTACCCTCCATCATCCTTGAGGTGTCTTTCCTTACATTATTTCCTTGATGTTGACTTGCTTTATTCCTCCCTTACCCTTTTAATGCCTACTCATTCTAAGTCCTAGCTCAAATATGACTTCCACTGTGAATTCCTTCCTCTGTCCCAGCCAGAGTTAATAAATATGGTTTCTTCCTTGGTGCTTCCAAAGAACGTCATCTGCGGTATTATGTGTTGTGCATTCTGATGTCCTCAACAGTTTTTATCTGTCTCTCCCTCAAGTTGACAAAACTACAGAAAAAAAATAAAAAGAAACTATTTTCACTTTCAGAGAAGGGAAAGGGAGAAATGCTGAAGAAAATTTAAAAAAAGAAAAAGACAAGAGAAAAACACATCTTTTTAAATCTGAGAATTACAGGAAATGTTTATATTAAGAAATCCAGAGGGGAAAATATATTTGAAAATGTATTAGTCTTTTAGGTATTTTAGGTATTTGCATTCAGCCAGCCACCTCACCTCCCCCTGTCCAGTAGGACACATCCTCCCTGTCCAGTAGGACAATTCATCCGTGGATGGAGGAGAATATATAGGGCCCCTCTCATAAGCAGGCATTCACATGGCTGAGGAGAGGTGATGGCGGTCCTGACTGCTGACCTCTCCCACCTCCTGCTCTCCAGCTTCTGAATGCTCCCTGTTGCCCATTTCTCTTGCCTCAGTTCTGATTCCTGGTCCATCTTAGTTTCCTTCTTTGTGCATGTTCTGCGTCTGGACTATCTTTCCATTTTATCCTGGCTCTCTGGTGCTCTTCTTAGTGTATGTTCCCCGGACTCTCTTTCGTCTCTGATTCAGGAGGACCAGATAAGCATTCCCCATATTTATCCCTAAACATGAATCATCCTGGTGAAAATGAATAGAATGATAGACTGAAAGCCCTGTCGGATGCACTGAAGTTTACTTGGAGCCTTGAAGTTTGTGGATTCATGTTTTTAAAAGAAATGAGCAGAAACCATAGATGACCCTCATGAGAGCAAATAAATGATGACACATTTATAAAAGAGAAACTCTGAGGAAAAGCAAAGGAAGCTGATGATAATTAGACTGGAAACTGTGGCAATGAGGAATGACAGCTGTACCTTGCTTACAAATGGAATTTCAAAAAAAAAAATTTGACCAGCTGTTTTCCCTTTCCATAGGGAACCAACCAAAGACGAGAGGCCTAAACTTCCTCAAGCATGGATGAAAAGAAACGCTTCCCTCCTACAAGGTTATTCTTTCTCAAGGATGATGTTGAATCCCCATCTCAGAGGATTTGAAAAGTTTAGAAACCACAGATCTCAGAAGATGGTTCGAGTGTACTTCTGATCTTCTGACTGTTACAAGTTGAAACTTGCACTTTTCATTAATTATTTTAAATAAGCTCCCTGCAGTGTCCATATGCTTTCTGAGTGCTTCACTGAGAATCAGGTTGTGCTGTCTGTGCTCCCACAGGGCCCCTCTATGTGGATAGGATATTTGTACAGAAATTATTCTTCAAATTCTTACAAACTCAGAGGCGTATAACAGCCTGAAAAATAGAGCATATATTCGGCATATCTTGTTTCCAAATCTTGAAAGAGCATTCCCTTTTATTTCCTCAGTTCACCTTTCTGGTCCTCTCATCATATGAGCCTAGCACTGCAGCTGGAAGTCTCTAAGACAATACACTTTAAAGAGCCTCTATTTGTAGTGTTCCACATGAAAAGAACAAAACCAGATTGTCAGAGACTGTTCTAAAGCAGTCTTATGATGTCTCTTTCTCTGGTATTTGTTTTGAAAATTAACATATATGAGGGGAGGGTTTTCCATCCATGGCAATCCATAATGCCTCTTCATGGCATTCTGACTTCAGAAAAGTGACAAAATAAAATATTATTTTTATTCCAGCATGTTGGCTGTCTTTTCTGAGAAAACAGAGCAGCAGCTAAGCTATATAAGTCTTAACAGTCAAACCACACTTCATTTCACTGAAACCTAGAAGGCAAACATGTTACTTTCATGCATTTCTACTTTCTGTTTTTAATTGGTTGAGTTTCATGGGAAGAGATGATGGAAGTATATGATGGCTGAGAACTCACTCTTATAAAGTGATGGAAGCTCTGGAGTCTTGGGACACTCCTCCTCTTGCTCTTCCCTAAAATATTTCTCCTGGTCTAGAAGAAAAGCTGGTTTATTCACTTCAGGTAGCTCTTCCAGGATTCCGATGCTTAATGATCTAAATGTGCCTTCACAAAGCACGTTTTAGAGGACAGAAAAAGAGTATATCATTAATTCCTCAGAAGGAGCTAGCACATTTCCAAGTTAACTTTTTTTAAATTTAACCTTCCTGCTACTCAGCTGGGACAGCTGCAGTGATCAGCAAACCCTATAAACACAGCTGTTCATGAAAAATCCACAGTCCTTTTATTCAAAGGGACCAAATGGAACTCAAGGCTCCCCATTCATTTGTTTTTTGGTTTTTTTTTTTCATTTTGTATTCTTTTGCTATTTTCCTTTGAAAATGAGTATTCTGCAGTTTTGGGAAAGCTCCAGTTTCTCTTTTATCTACAAGAAAATTGTATCTTTTGTGATATGAAATCTATTTTTTTAAGCATTTAATTTAAGAAAATATCTAAATGTTTGAATTTGCAGGTACTTTTTCATTGTGCTAAAATGTAAACCAGAGCTGTGTTATTGTATTTATGATGCATACAATGAGCTGATAGGAAAGAAAGCTCTTTTAATCATGCCCTTCAAAGCAAAGTCTTGGACAAAGTGAAAACGTTTGGATAATGGAATGGAAGTGCACAAATGCTAAATTCAAGATCTGATTTCATGTTTGTTGGACTGTTACCTCTGCAAAGAGAAGAACTGTGCTTTTGTCATAGTGCTGGCTCAGGATCGGGGAAGATACTGAGCACCTGTTATGGGGCAAGTCACAGGCTACGTACGTCCATGGCTTCTCAAACTTTACCCCACTTAAGAATCACCTGGAGGGCTTGTTAAAACATAAACTCTTATGCACCATGCCATTTCTTATTAGTAGAGTGGGGATGGGACCCCAAAATTTACATTTCTAAGATACAGGTCATGTTGATGCTGCTAGGACAGCGAACACAGTTTGAGGAACAAGTGTCTGTCAAAGCAAAGGAGAAATCTTCACAACTTATAAAGTGTCATCATGCCCTTCCGATGGATGAGGAAATAGAGGAGGGGCCCCAGATGCTTTAATAACTTGCTGAATTTACATAGCTTGTAAACAGCCGACCTTGGACTTATGTTCAACTGTGTTTCACTCCAAAGGTCATGCTCCAAGGTATTATAACAATAATAATAAAATAATGTTAATAACAGTAATAATATTATTAATAAAGAGATATTATATGTAAAGCACTTAGAACAATGCCTGGCATATTATAGAACCTGAGGTTCTATAATATCTCTTACAATCCTGACAAAATCCTATGGAGTACATCAGTTTATAAATGTGCATTGAATATTAACAAATAATGATGTACCTTTCGATAGCAAAATTTTAACACAAATTCTAAAATTAACGTAACTGCTTCATGAAAGGGCAGCTGCCCCTTGGACATAAATTGGAAAAAAAATATTTATAATAAGGGCCTTGGGAATGATGCTCACTGCAGCTTGTATGTATATTCTGGCTTTGACTTTATACTTCTGCAACATTTATACTGTACACCCTTGGGCAAGTCACTTAATGTCTCTGAGCCTCACTTTTCTCCTTTGTTAAGTAAAGATCACAGGACCTTACCTTCGAGTTCATCAAGGAATACCAACATTCCTGACACTCATTGGTCTCATTCGTATCAATCTACAAAATAATAACACTATGAAAATATATCAACAATGATTACTTACTGGATGATTTTTGTATAACTTCATCATTATAAAGGTTATGTGATTTTTTCTTATGGATATTTTTTTCCTTATATTTTATACCTAGATTTATGACTTTTGATGATCTAGCCCTAGAAGAAAATAATTCATGGTGAAATAAAATATTAACCACAAAGGATGAACAAATACTTTCTGGCTATAAATATCTATCTTACTTTGACAAAGAAAAACATCTCTATCCCATGAACCTAAGTGCTGACATTTGTTTATAACAATCATTTGTTTATAACAATCAAGTCAAATCTTTTAAAAAACTGTCTTCTAGCCAGGTGAAGATATACATAAATAGGAGCTAGAGAGGCTAAGTGACTAGTTAAAGCAAAGATTCTGTCTTCATATCAACTGGCAGGTAAGGGAAAATGCTATGCAGAAGAAAATTTCATAGCAACACACACTATGCTTGTCTTGTGTGCAACTTATATGGTTCTATATAATATAGTCCATTACACAGTAGTACCTAGGTTTTAGAATGTTTCCGTTGACGAAAATTTCAATTTACGAACGCTGTAAACCCAGAAGTAAATGCTTCGGTTTTTCGAACACGCCTCGGAAGTTGAACAGGTCACGCGGCTTCCGCTGAGTGCAAGATCCTGAGGCCTAGCTGTCGGCTGTTTTCGAACGTTTCAGAACTTGAGTGGTCTTCCAGAATGGCTTACGTTGGAAAACTGAGGTACCACTGTATAGTTCTATGTAATATATAGTCCTATATAATATAGTTCTATATAATATATAGAGCTATATAATTATATAGTTCTATGTAATATAGTTTATTATATAGTTCTATGCAATTCCAGCCAGAAAACAGGAAATGGTCTCAATGTGTTTAATACTCACTGTCATAGACTTCAACCTTAATAGCTACAAGTTGTGCTGCCAAAAATCTGACGCCTTAGCTTCCCAGACTTTTCTTGTTTTCCTGACCTTGAAAGTTTTGAAGAATACTTGTCAGACTTTTTTGTAGAAGAGCCCTCAATTTGGGGTTGTCTGAATTTTTTCTTATGATTAGAGGGGGATAATTGTTGTTGGGAGGAAGACAATAAAAATGAAGGCTAGTCTCATCACATCTTTTCAAAGATACACGCTGTCAACGTGACTTATCTATCACTGCTGATGTTCACTTTATCACCCGGCCAAGGCTGTGTTTGCCAAGTTTCTGTACTGTAGAGTTACTTTTCCTTTCTTTCTGTACACTGCTCTCTGGAAGAAAGTTTCCAAGCACAGCCCACACTTAAGGCGGGGGATGAGGAGGGTAGCTCTACTGCCATGATTGGGGGAAGTATCTACAGAAATTTTTTGGAATTATAGATTTTTTAAAGGAAACCTTTGACATCCAAAAGAGTGAGGGCAGGAGGCAGTTTCCCCGAAATCACATTGGGATGGTCTCCCTTGCAACATGCCATCTCCTATGAAAAAGAATACGTTATTTAGCCACTGCCTAGGCTTTGAAGACAAGAATGACAGTATCATGAGAGAGTCATTTTATAATGGTAAAAGAATCTGTAACAAGAAGAAGTTGGTGGTGGATGTAGGAAGGGTACAGTATGGTAAAGATAGGCCTTGTGGTTATTAGGTTAAGAATTCCTTTTTCCCCAGAAGAGTATTGTTGAAATAAACTGAGGGACAAAAGGTTGAGAGAGGCTCAGAAGTAGTGAAGTCTATCTTTGACTATTTAACACAAGACCTTGACTTTTCCCCAAACACCCTGAACTCCTTCTTGCTTTTACACCATTTGCTTTCTGGCTCTGTCGTCCAGTGGTATTTAAATAAAACATTATTATGTATATAACAAAAAACTTTGCCTATCTCCACTAAAGAGTTTAATCCACAAAGGGGGAGAAATTGGCAGAAGGTAGGAGAGAATCTCCTGGGAATCACAACAAATTGTACTACTTAGGTGACTGCCGAGGAAATACAGATATATTGATAAAGCTGCAAGACAAAAGGCAGCTCTTTAAATAATTAGACTGTAAATTTAACTACATATTCAAAGGCCAACCTATTACTTCCTTTCCATAGATATCTGATATTTGGGGGAGTGGTTACTATGAAAATGTACAGGGAACTAGAAAGAGGTTAATATTCCTAAAATCCCAATATTTCTAATGCATGAAGATAAAGAAATAGAAGAATGAAACAAAGGGCTTAGATAAAGTTGAAAACTTTTTGCAAAAATGTCTTACATGATGATGCAGGAAAGAGGATCTGGTAACTATGGGCTCTGGTAACCTGGCCATCAATCATATGAGAAGGAAAGGCTCTAACTGACTGACCTCCCATCTCTCAGTTCTGGGTATAGAAGGAAAGAATGATGTGTGACAACGAGGCTCAAGGAAAGTGAAAGTGCCTAGAGTAGTGGCTTACACATAGCAGGTACTTGGCACAATATTTGATCACTTGACTCAGAAACCAATAACTTTTCAATATTGTCACATGAGGCTTATTGGACAAGGAGTATAGAATAGTGGCAAAGTGTACTGACTCTGGAGCCAGAATGTCTGATTTGGGATCGATCCCTGATCCACCTCTTGCTGGTTGGTTGACACTGGGCAAATCACTTAACTTCTTTGTGTGTTTTTTCCTAGTTGTGAAATAGGGATCATAACTGTAGCAATCTCTGAGGATGACAGTGACAATTAAATGAGTGAAACACATAAAGACCTTAGGACAGTGCCTGTAATATTGTAAGAGCTCAATGGGTGTTAGCTGCTATTAATATTTCTTTAAGCAATAATAAGGCAATATTTTCCACTGAAAGCCAAGAGTTTCAACAACCCCTATAGCCAGTTCTAATACTCCTGGCAACTATCAGATGATAAGACAAAAAGTAAGGAGATGTGGCATTTACAAAAATAATAATAGGCTGTACTAGTATTTTTTAAGATAAATTTCAAAAATTGAGTAGACTTTAATTTGCTTTCATTTGTCATACATAGGTATAGAATAGTTATTGCCACAGATTGTTGGCAGAAGTAGTCTGTTAATCCTCCAAGTGTTTTATGTCATATAATGCCTGATTTAAAATGAGATTTTAATGTTTTGTATATTTTCCAATTTAATTTCTCACATGAGATCTACTAGCAGAATAATTAGGTCTCAATAAGCATATACATAATATTAAATATCAGTTTCCTCATAACAATAATATAGAACTGACAACACCATAATTAATTCACATGTCTAAAAAATGTTGATTTTAAGTGTGACTTCCACCTTATATAAACTTACTAAGAAATTAATGATTTTTTTTATCCTGCTTTCTAATAATTAATCCTTTCTCCATAAGAAACATTTTAAATAGTAACCAAAAAATAAATTTATCCAATAATAGCATGTCAAGAAGACTGTTCTTTGTCACCCTAGAATAAGAATGAAGATCAATAAAAAAGACTCCTACAAATGGATAAATCGGACTTAACGTTAGAACCATTCTATGGTAAAGAATGGTTCCCTAGTAAAGATGGCTACCTGGTAAGAAGGTGAGCACATCCCATAGCAATTATTCAAGAAGAAGCTGGAAAGTACGTCTCTTAAAGATGCTATAGGGGTTAGTTTAGTAGACTTTGAATATCCCTTTCAAATTCATCATTTAACTATTAAAGGTTAATAAACATCTGAAAAAACGTTCACTCTCCCAAATAATAAAAAATGCAGTTTAAAACAATAATGGACTATCATGACAACGGGTTTTTATCATGACAATAGCCAGAGTTGGTTCCAAGGCAGCCATTTTCATATACACTGGAGGAGTGCCCACACGTCAGGACAGCAATTTAGCAAGATGACCTAAAAACCTTTAAACCTTCAAAGAATTTATTGAATTCAGGTGTTCATGAAGTTATGTAAAGAAATTTTTTCCCAGTTAAAATTTGTAACAGTCTAAATGCTTAAAAACAAGAGAATGGTTAGAAAGCTACATGATACTTTCTTAGGAAGTCGTTACGAATGTTGACGTCTGTGGACACTCATATTAATAGTACAAAAATGAACGTGTTGTGTATTTCTGAGTGATAAATAGGTTATAAATAATGTACACTAAGTCCTCATTTTAATAAACTCTCCATTTATTTATTTGCATAAGTATGCCCAGAACAAGGCACGAGAGTAAAATTCCTAAGTGTTAGCAATGTTTTTGCTACAGGTAATTTCTTTTCATCTTTTTCTTCTTGTTTATTTGTATTTCCAAATTTCCCCCTAGTGAACGTGTATTATTTTTGTGATAAAGAAATATTCTAAGGTTATATTTTCTAAATGATTTATTTTACCTTATTTTTAGAATAATTTTTATTAGAATAATTTTGTGTGAGTCCAGAAACGAAATGTTGTCATAAATTAAGGGGGGGGAAAAATGCATGTCCACTGTAGTTTTTGCTGCCTATTTTTTCCTTTCATTTATTTATTCCTTTTCTTTCTAACTGTAATATCAATTTTGCAGAACCTGAGGAAGGGAAAAATCTATTTCTCTGTATCAATTTTCACTCAGCATTAGGGCTCCCTTATTCTGTTAAACTTTATATTAATCTTCATCTCCTCAGGGCTTAAATTGAAGATGACATTTTACCAGCTATCTAATTCTCAGCCGTAATATTATAAAATACCTTAAGCCAGAAGATGATATACACCAAGATTTTTACCATGGAAAAAGAATCTTAGAAGTTAAGATGAGAACATAGTTTTAAATTATTTAATATTTTTCCCATATTTTCCCTGCTTCTCCCTTTTTTTTTAAATGGCTTTTTCCTTTTGCTTCTCCACCTTTCTTACTGTTCCCCTCACTCATTTAAACATACCCCCACCTGTATTAACACATACTAAATGTACTTTTCCATCTTTTGTCTAACATTTTTCTCATATTTTTCCATATGGACATGAACTGGCATGATTCTCTCCTTGGATTTATTAATCTGATTAAAAAAAGGGCACATTGTTAAGAATAATATTTTCTTAAGGAAAAAATGATCTGTAATCTCTTCAGTATTAGATAGAGGCCACGAAGAATAGTTTACAGCTGACAATGACATTGCACTTGTATGTTTCCCACAAGAGAATCTAAGGAAGGGAAAAATTGCTAGTCATGTTCCTGGGAAAAGTGAGGAGTATACCAGACACATTAATTCTGAGGATATGTTTTTAACATTTTTCTTTCAATTAGTTCAATAATTTCTAAATGACATTATTCTGTTCTCTCATTGTTAAAGTCTTATAATTATTTCAGTCCAGTTATCTGAATTAAATAAAGGTAGAAATTGCAAAGATCACAGGTTATTTTTTGACGTATTGTCATTTGACAAGATACAGTTCAATAGAGATATCTTTCTTCTTGGCACTGGAAATTCCTCTCTAGGCCTACAGAAACTTATAAACAAGGTAAGAAGATCACGCTACTGTTCACCTATTTAATCTGGCAGAATACAAAGCTCTACTTTTAAGAGAAATCTGTGACTTTAAAAACCAATATATCACACTAATTTTCATAACAAAAAAAATGTCATGGTATAATAGGAAATGTAATAAGATGAGATAGAAACCAGGAAAAAAGTAAACAGTTCAAATTGCCAATTTGTAAATCTAAGGAAAGTCTGATTAAAAAAAATGATAACTGAGTTTTTCATAAGGAAGGGGGCATTTGTATACTGGCTGAAATACTCCTAAACAGGAATCTGTAACACTTGCCTTCACTCTTCTAGAAGTGTGACAGGAAGAGAAACAATGATCTACCTGTGTTATCCAGGGGTAACTTGATTTCCTGATCTATAAAAATTAAGTTGGGTAGCTGGGTGGGGGCATTTTATCATATCAGAAATCTTTCCATTTCCAGCATTCTATTATTGTACAGGATTGGTCATGCTATATTTCTAAATTGAAAAGATCATTCTGCCTGAAAGTAAAATGCCACTTGACATTTCAGCAAACCATCATTCAAGGAAATGGAAGAACAAATACCAAAGTGTAACAGGATGTTTAAAGGGGACTTTTTTCCCTTCTATCTCCCTGTCAGCAGAGGTCCAAAAGATCTGAAAGAATAATAATTAATTAAGAGGAAAAAGCATTCCCATATTCCAAAGTGAAGTAGCTCCAAAACCAACCTGGTGACACCCAGGCCAACTACCATTCTAGGATATAAACAGACCAAAGATGTGATAACGTAAGAGAAGCGAGGACAGAGTTATTGGTGTGTGTTCAGTCCCACTCCCATGAAAGAGGAGGGAAGCTTCCCCTTCAGTTTTAGGCTCCATTCACATAGATCAATCAAAGGGTTTAATGTATACTGTCTGGAGAAATCATTAGAGGGAAAGAGTAGACCAGTGACTCATTAATACCTAAAAATGGCTACAGGCAAATGCTGTGGCTGGAGCTACCCAAGTAAACAAGGGGAGAGGGGGCAACCAGTGAGCAGTTGGTGTGGCAAGGATGAGTGAGTTTCCTATTGGCCAAGCAGAAGTTAACCCAAGAGGACTTATGCAAGAGGGGACACATGCCAGTATGAGGGGACTGTAATAGAAAAACACTGTGATGGGTATTTCCGAAGGCAACCCTAGCTGGTGGGATTGAGCCACAGGAGATTGACCAAGAGTACATTAATTTGGAAATGTTCAATGCAGAGGTCACTGGGTGGGCTCTTAAGAGAACCATTACCTGTACCCTCTTAATGTAAACTATGGACTGCATAATAAATAATAATAATGAAATATCAATACTGGTTCATCCATTGTAATAAATGTACCACACTAATGCAAGATACTGGGTGGGGTGGGGTGAGGTATGTAAGAACACTGTACTATCTGTGCAATTTTTCTATAAACGTAAAAAAGGTAATATATCCACATATTAAAAAAACATTGCATCTGAATCAAAGAAAATACAATGAATAAAATCATTCTCCAAAAAAATAACAGTTCTTTAGTATGAAAGGCAAAATTGAGAGCATGGAGTGAGCAAAAGTATAGGAAATAACTAAGGTTGCCTGACAGTAGACAGAAAAAGGAATGTAAGAATGGGATCTGGCAGAGTGGTGCAAAGAGAAGAAATGGTTTAACAACATGAAGGAAAGGACAGAAGCGTTAAAAGAAGAGTCACATCCAATATTCAAAGTTAACCTATTTCAACTTCTGTCATATAACCTTCTGTACTCCTTACCAAAACCAGGAGTAAAATCTGACATTCTTTCTGATGTAGATAATACACACATGCACACATACATACATATATTCATACACACATATTGTTTTTGAGGAAAGGTTCTAATTTCCACAATAAGGTTGGTGATGGATCAGAAACCAAGGACTGGAAGACACTGACTAGAAATCAAGAATTTAATGGAGGCAAGAAATAAGAACCAGATATAACCCTGAGAACATAAATTCTCTCCCTGCCATACACAAACCTACCAAGCCCCAATTTTTCAGAGAAATCTTGAGGTAGTCATTGAACATTTCAGAGAGCACAGAAGGAAATTTGGGCCAATCTTACCTAGGTCTTATTCGGACTCCAGTTGCTATCTGGGTAACACTTAAACTTACTTGTATGTTGCTTCATCTTTGTTTTTCTTATCAAGTAGAGAATGTTCTGTTGGTTCTAAAACTGATTCCTCCTTAGTAAGTAAAGGAATTCCCCTTATGTTTTCTTCTTGAATCTCATTTTCCATTAAATTAATATCCTTTTTAGGAAGGGAAAAACAGTTTTCAATTTGCCAATGCTTTGCCTGTAAAAGCAAAGAGATTTATTTTATTTTTATGAAATTTATTTTCCTTAAACATGTACACTACACTACACTATTAATTAAAGTCCTGGGAACAGACGAAAAATAAAGAATAAAACATGATTCCTGTTCTTAATGAACTTACAGGAAGACAAGACATATACATGTAACTTTAATAAAGGTAGAAGTGATAAATGTCATAAGAAACAAATAAAAATTACCTGCAAAGATAACAATGAACTACAAAAAAAACAAAATTCCTACTTTAATATACTGAATAACAAAATGTACATTTACTAAAAGAAAAGCAAGATTTTTGTTGAAGAATTACCAGAGTTGATCTTTCATACAACTACTTTCTTTGCATCGTATTTCCTAAAACTATCTCAAAAGCCTGTCCAATTATTGAGCAATTCTTCCCAGAATATGTTATATAACACTTTTCACAGTTATTAGCTATAGTTCTTAATATGTATCCATCTTGCAAAAGTTCCCAGTGACAATCTATTTTATTATTTAAAAAGCAGAACTGATTTCCTTGTTATATCAGTTCAAACAGAGGGGGCCAAAAAAACGTATACACATTTTAAGAAAGGAAAAAAAACTGTATTAAAATTGTAATACTCAATAGATACCAATAACAAAAGATGAATACAAGTCATGTGTATGCATTTTTTTTGGTACCCCTAGTATTTCATACAAAGGAATGTACCAGAGAACACAGCCTGTGTGATATGAGGGTAACATTAGATATCCCCAGGATATCTGACTGACCTACAAACTGATAACCTTGTAAAACAATTTTACAGAGTAAATTAGACCAGGAAGATGATGTCAGTGAACGAGTCCAGGCCCATATAAGATGATCAATAGCAAATGAAATTCAGCCTCAGTGTCATAGGCAAGAGGGAAAGGTGGGGACAGCACTGAATTAGACAGAACCCGTTTTACAGTTAATCTCAGGGAATGACATATGTTCTTTTTCAAGAGAAGCAAGAAATCTGGATCTTATATGAAATCTTCCAATGTTTAAATACGGGCAACTCAATCAAATGTTAAACACTGTAAACAGGCACAATCTAGTCACTGCCCCCCAGATGAGAAGGAGAGGTGCCAATACACAAATTCTGCACAATCCAACCATGGTGAGTGCTCAAAGAGGCACACTGAGGAAGTGCACACATCATCTGATTTCTTTTTATACCACGATCATCTGACAGTTTTCTGGGATAAATGTATCTCTATGGTTAAATCATCCCCACTCCAAATTCTCCAACTATAGAAATAGACATACCACACCACTTACTTTTAAAAATCTAACTTGAAAAGCAACCTCAGAGCAATAACTATGTTGTAAAACTGATTTGCAGTTATTAAAAAAAAAAAGAAAAGCTTCTTCCATTAAATATATGTAATCACATTGCATTAAATTTTAAATAGTTTAATCGGCTCTATGTAATTGAAAAATTAAGTCTTAATGTAGGAAATTAATATATATTAATGTTTTCCACCTGTTTTTATAACTGCTATACCAGAATTAATTCAACTAAAAGATAAATGCCTCAGTCAAATGTAGGGCAAAAGTCACTAGACTTTACAAATCAAGTTTGTTCAGTAAAGTTATTCTGAGCCCAGTTATATTTACTAATTGGCTCTCTTTTTCTTCTTATCTATGTATTTCCCTCTGCCTCTCATATCTTGCTGTAAAAGGATGTCTCTTCTTACACAATGTGAGAAGGACATTCACTTGCTATTTTCCAGTATCTGCTAATTTGTCTCTTCCTATATCTTCTTTCCTCCCTTCTCCATTCCTTCTTCCTCTCCCCTGTGCCCCTTGGAACGAGAAGCACCCATATTCAAGACAGCTTGATAAAAAATGTCCTTAAAAAAACTTTAGAAGCTCAAGCCAAAAGGAGTAGAAAACACAGCTGTCCCAGCTTTGCCCGACTTTACTTTCTAAAACTACACCAGCTCTGGTGGCTCTTTTCCAGCAGGAGGGGAAAAAAAACAAAAACAACAGCAATTATTTTCATGCAGGCTTTGGGAACAGAAGTTCAAAATACAAAAGATTGGATAAACCAACTAAGAAAAAATATCAAAGGCATAACAATGAACAGTTTTACTACTACATATTTCTTAATTAAAATAAAATTTAGATGCAGGTTGTGTTTAGTGAACACAGTTTTTATGACACCCACCCCTAGAACAGTCTTAATTTTGCTTCCGCACCATCTATGGGACTCCTTATGCTCCAGCTGTCATCTGGTTGATGATGCTTTGTTCACTGGTCATTCCTACCTCCATCTCATCTCAGAGCCCATGTGACCTGGTCCTTTAGCAATGTTGGGATTGTATTAACTTTGCCACTGTCCCAAACAGATTTCCAACTCCTTTCATGCTCAGAATACCAGTGTGCCCTGCTCTGTCTCACTCACTACACATCTACCCACACACCCATTGAGTTCCCACTCAGATGCTGTTTTTCCTAAGAAAAGTCTAGCACTTGACTCACTTACAGAGCAGAAGAGACTGCACAGCTTGAGTGTTACTTTGAGACTCCCACACTAGCTGGCCAAATGTGGGCCCCCTCCCCAGATTATTTTCTGATTTACCATCACTCTCCATGTCCTAAAGGGTTGTATAGAATTCTTTCAGCACAGGTTGACATCATCAAACTGAATTCACAAATAGAGCAACACCAGACTGTCTTCCAACATGAAGAGAACTGCTGTACACTTACAGCATGAGAGTGACACCTGAGGTTGCCGGACGGAACCAAATCAACCAGCCAAACAGAAATTGAGGTTTCAGCATAACCTCACAACACGTTTGAACAGTACTGGTTGAAGCAGAACAAACCCATAGTTTGTTCCCAAAACACAAAGGGAACAAGAGCAGAGTTCCCATGAAAACAAACAGAGAAAAAGAATAGAAATGTGAATCAATGAATAGTTCCTTTCTTCCATACCCCCACTTCCTTTGTTTCCCCCCGTAGACAGGTATAAATCAGAGCTTAGTTTCATAGGAGGAGGGAGTTAAAAGTGTGAGCTCTGAAATCAGCCAGCTTCAGTTCAAAGCAAAACTCTACTGCATATTAACTTTTGTGAGCTCAGGCAATTTATTCAAACTTTTTCTGCCTGTTTCCTCATTTGTAAAATAGGAATAATGAGAGTCCCTCCATTATGGGTGGGCAATTGTGAAGATTGCATGAGATAATTCAAGTAGAGACCTTAGAATAGTGCCCCAAGCATACTGGGAAAATTCAGCAAATGTTAGCTATTATTATTTTCACAGGAGTAAACCACACGATGAACAGAAAGGTTTGTTTCTTCTAAAATTTTCTATTTGATTATTACTTTGACTATTCCTTGATAGTCATAGTCATCTTTCTGTTTAATAATGGTATAACATGGTAATTTTATCCACATTGTATTTTCACTAAATTTTGAAATCGAAGTTCACTTGGAGGTAAATTTTTTCTCAGAAAACCTGGACTATATTGAGTGGCACAGAGTCCTCACGTTTCCCTGTTTCTGGCATCCCCCACATGATGGTACGCCATGGTGGTTGGTAAACAGGACAAGAGATGCCTGGAGCTACAGCTCCAGAAATGGAAGTCAGTTCTTTCATGACTAATGAACATCAACAGCCATGAGATTCAAACGGAAATTAGCCCAAGTTCATACTAAAAGTGAAGTAAATTCTAGAATAATAAAGAAGTAATATGTCTACCTGACCGAAGATCCAGACAGGAGCACCGCAAACATCAGTCACACAAACACTGCAGTCTGCAGAGGAGATAATCAGTTTATGGCCACCAAGCTCACACATCTCTAAGGAACTTATCTGGTCTTCATGAGGTTGGAATGATCTTATCAGAGTTGGGGCCTGTGTGATTTTGCTCTCATTGGAATTAAGACAGTACTCCTGAATGAAAAAAAAAATGTCAGAATGCTACAAAGACCAATATTAAATTATTGTAATAACATAGCATTTTTTTTT
Organism: Rhinolophus sinicus; assembly: GCF_057876585.1. Classification (NCBI taxonomy): domain Eukaryota; kingdom Metazoa; phylum Chordata; class Mammalia; order Chiroptera; family Rhinolophidae; genus Rhinolophus; species Rhinolophus sinicus. Next base: position 34,892,163 of record NC_142517.1, read on the forward strand.
AAAAAGTTTGATATGGAAATGAAAAAAGATACATTTTGGAACAATAATCTGTGATCCAAATGCAAAATAATAGTTCATGATAACAGAGGTTAGAAAAATGGTATTAATGTTCAAAAAAGTTTCTAACTAACTTGACTAACTTGAGACATGGAAAAAAAAGGAGGGGGGGTAGGAAGGATGGGAAGAAAAAAATAGTAAAGTTAGTTATTTGATAGTGATTAACTTTACTATGTATAGGTAGTCACATATTATACAGTTTTATAATAGAAAATTGAGGTCATTGGTGACACAAAAATCCCAAACTAACTCAGAATGGCAATAATGTTAGATGAAGGACCGTAATTCATTTAAATTATGTATACAGTCTTATTTCAAATAAGGTATATTCTAATTATTTATGTTCAAACAATGCTGCAGTACCTACTGACAATATTGCATTCCTAAATTGGGTGATTGACTTGACTATATTAACAGATTTTTAATATAAAAAAATCTGTTTTTCTCTGCAAATTATTTAAAGGAAGTCTCTGCTCAATACAAGTAAATGTTTCCCTTGAAATACTCAAACAACTGAACATTTCTTCTTTTATCTGACAAACAGACAACACAGGATTCATAGTTATCTGCTACAAAAGGCAATCAAAAAATAATAAAGATGATGTGAGAATGTTTTCAATTCACCTCTATATTCCAGATTTTCAACCATCCATCAAGATCTCCTGTGGCGAGATATTGATTCAATTTATCAGTAGACATAATAATGGATCCAACTCCACTGTGAGCCAAAAATTCAGCCAGAAGTTGCTTCTTAAATGTATCCCAGAATCTGACATATCCAGATCCTCCACATGACACTAAATTAGCACCTCCTAACCAGTAAAGGAACACCTAATTAGGAAACTGACAATGATTACCACAGCCAACTTCACTGTCCTGCCCTGTGGAGAGCATATGCGTGTTGGAGAGGTGGGTAGCCCTGACATCAATTGCCAGCACTTTCTCTCAAATATAAAATAACAACCTATGACAACCTCACTGGTTTATGTTGAGCATTAAAAGAGATAGGGTATGCAAGATATTCTATTAAATTTCCTTCATTCTTTTGATATTATTTGGGTTTTTAACAGAATTAATGTGTTCTTTCAAATAAACTTATAAAATATTAGTTGCAATTTTATGATAATACTGATACCCATCTTTCTTAATAACACATTGGACACATATATCAAAGAAGTAAACTCCCCATGCATAGATGTGGATGTATATATATACATAGTTAAAGCAGCATAATTACTTATTTCTCTATATAGTGGCATGCTTAAAATTTTATTCATGAGCTTATTTTTAAATTTTTCATCAAGAGTTTGTTATAAGCTCTTATGGGACAGTTTTTTGGTTCATAGGCCTAGAACTAACCTTTTCATTTTCCATTTTTATATGCTCTGTAGAAGCATTTTACCTAAATTATTCTTCTGTGGCAAAGTTCCTATTCTTATTTGATAAATCTGTAGATGACTTCCAATTTGCTTCACAAATGTACTGCCGATTAACAATCATATCTGTTTAAAGTAGAAATGATAGCATATAGCTGCTTCAGTGGAAACAATTTGGGAATACTGATAACATTAAGAAGAATTAGTCTTGAGGAAATGAGAGCAATTTCAGGATAATAGTTCATATTGTGAGTATAACTGCATTCTATAAAATAGAAAATTTTATAATCTAACCATTTCGAAATATATTTTAAATATTCCACAGTGTTTCTAAAACTCTATAGGGGTATACCTTTGTAGATTTTTATGCTGAAAATTTTTATATGAAAATCATGCAGATTTCCCATCTGTAAATTGAATATGGGAAAGTGAATGTGCAAAACATGGTTCAGATATTTTTTTAAACATGTAACACACATATGTCTAGATTCTTAATATTAAGAAAAAATATTTCTAAAATACGATTTTTTATTTTTTTTTTGTATAAAAGATAAAAAATATGTGTTATTCTCAAAAGGAGATTTTGATTTTGGGAAAACGCAGGCTGCATCAACACTAAGCTAACATGGCCATTGAAAACAGAGGTGAAATTAAGAAAATTATTTCCTCTATATATAATACCAAATAACTCAGTTAATCATATGGTAGCGCCAGTGTTAGCATACAGCCCTGCAAAAGCTCTAACTAGGTCACTGACATATTCTGGAAAGTATGCACAGCTGGTAAATGTCCCCAAAGAATTACTCCCGACTCCCCCCAAAAAAAATAAGATAAAGAGTAGGCAGCCCTCTTGCGCTGGGATCAGCAGTTGTTTTAAATTTTGCTATTGCCTCCAATCTCTAAGTTTCTCACTATTACCTCTAGCCCATTGTGAGCCAGGTGCCAGTCCAGTCAGTCCCAGACTCCACCCGTGTGCTGCATGTAGACCTAATCTGAAATCACACATTTGGAACATATTTCTTCCTGGGCCCTACCAAACCTTCTTGTCATAGCTGAAATACCAATTTTGACCGATGCTCATATTAAGCAGTTTGCCAGAGTTTTCCTCACTCTGATCCTGACATATGCAGTACTGTACAAAGTGCTGGCAGGGTCTAATCTAGCTTCTGTTTCTGGACCCATCCTCTTGAACCCTAACGTCATGTGCCGTGGCCTGTGGCCTCCCATGACCCAGTACTGACTGTTAGCTAGAGGCAGTCAAACTCTACAAGACCTAGACACAATTGGATTGAACTCTTTTTATTGCTCCCTTTTCTAACATTTTACAACATATCAAAGCAGTCTACAGTCAAAATATAAATACATAGTTTACCTGTCGCTGAGGTGTTTTTTCTTGCTTCAAGGAAGCAAAGCCTCATAACAGCGTTATTACACTTGATGTCACTCTCAACGGAGCAAGCTCCCAGGGTAGCCTGGTCTGCTATGGGGTAGCTGGAGCAGCTCCTCCTGGCACCAAGAAGCTTTTGAGGCTCTGTGTCTGTGATGGAGACAAAGCCAGGTGTCTTAACAAAGAGAAACATCCGCTTCTCAAACAAATGCTTGTGAAAAACAACAGGCCTGCCTTCATCACCGTCTCAGAATAGATTTGCAGTCAACATCCATCAAGACTTCTGATATTCACTTCCTCAACACCAACTTGAAGGATTGTTTAATTCCCTTTTTGTTTGCATATTCCATACACGCTTATTGTGTTTTCCCTTGATGTGAACTAACAGACTTCATTTTGTAATCACTGTTAACATCTCAGAGATTCTGATATGTTCAAAACAAATGTGATTCTATTATCACAGCATTTTCAGCTTATCAATCATTAATAGTATTCTTGCAAATGATTTAATGAACATGAGATATAATGACTATTTAAATATATTTAAATAATGATTTTTTTAGCAATGTTATTTGTTAGTGAGTGACCTTAGAGGGGACATTCCTAATGGTATTTTGATTATCTCATGACATCATCTCCAGGCCAAATTAACAGAAACTGGGGATATTCATCTTAGAATCTATGAATAGTCTGCACATAGCTATGAAAAATCTATACATAAGTATCTTCAAATTTTTAAAGCAAGAAATCTATAGCAATGCTTCTTGTGCCTTTCAGAATTTGATATTATCTGCTTTTCATTCTTATCTACCTGTATGTTTTTAATTGTAGCCACAGTTAGGTTGGCTATAAGAGCAAACGTAACTCTCCTGAAGGGCAATGTAGTGGAAGAGGCAGAATTCCACCCTCTCCATGGAGGCTGCAGTGAACCCTAATGGTTAGCTTCTGGTACATAAAGCAAATAAGAGTTTTGTGCCTGCAGTAAGTCCTAAATCTCTTAAGTTTGTTCCCTTACTCTTATCAAATCAGTCGCTTGGCTTTTCACACACAAAAAAAGCTGTATCTAATGACCAGTCTTATTCCTAAGGTCCAATTTAGCCTCTGAGTTTATCCAATTGAGACAACAGAACCTCTCTGGGCTGTGAGGAATGATACATTCATTACCCAAATAAATTAGTCTGAGGAAAAATCTTCAGTATCTAAGGAAACTAAAATGCAATTGTAAAAGGCAATTGTCAAGACATTTTGCTTAAGTATAAAATATTCATGTGCTCAGCTAAACTCTCATAAAATACAATATACTCCCCTCTAATGCTCCTCACCGGTTTCTAAAGCAAGAAATAATTTAAGATTTCCAGGTGGCATCATATTTAATACAAGCTCCAGACGGAGCCTGAGCCGCCTAGCAAGTGAACATGAGTTCCCATTTTCTTACCAAGGTGTACCCAAGGTTCACTCAAAGGCAATTTGGTGAGGTCTACTGGCAAAAACTAAACTAGATAGAAATGCGAGACCTGCTGTCAGTAATTCAGAAACTCTGATCTAGCATAAAGAAATAGCATGCCATGGAGAATTTGCTAAACCAAGTAAATCTCAAGGTTCTTTTTAGTTACTTCGACAAGAGAGCAGTATCACTAATCCCTCGCTCTTCTAGCCAATCGTCTATAATTTAGGAGCAAGATGCATCAGGTACATGAATAAGCAGCCCTGTCCACTGTGGTTTGACTTAGTTACATTATTTTAGTTTCAAACTTACACTCTCACCTGATTGTGATTTTAGCGGACTCTGGTAATCGGGATGAAGAACATAGTGAGCGTTTTCTGTACTATTGTTCCACAGAACAATTTCTCCATCATAACTTCCTAAATGAGCCAGGATGGAGAACACAAATTGCCGGAAAGTTAGAGAATATGAGCAACAGCAGTGAGAAGTCATTATCATAAAATCTTACATGGAATCTGGCACATAGTAGGTATTCTATATATTTTTGGAGACATGAGTGAATAATAATAACTAGTGTTTTATTAAACTTTAGAACATATAATCCTCCCAACATGCCTATCTATTAGGAATGGTAGAAATTACTACCGTGTTTCCCCAAAAATAAGACCTAGCCGGACAATCAGCTCTAATGTGTCTTTTGGAGCAAAACTTAATATAAGACCCAGTCTTATTTTACTATAAGACCAGGTCTAATATAATATAATATAATACCCGGTCTTATCTTACTATAAGACCAGCTCTTAAATAATATAAACCCGGTCTTATTTTACCATAACACTGGGACTTATGTAATATAATGTAATAGAAGACTGGGTCTTATATTAATTTTTGCTCCAAAAGATGCATGAGAGCTGATTGTCCGGCCAGGTGTTATTTTCAGGGAAACATGATATTATAGCTTTTTACTTTATAGTAATAAAACATGCAGAATAAGGGTTTTGCAATTAAACAATTTTAATCTTGAGTCTTGGTTCTGCCACCTACCAGCTGTGGAACCTTGGGCAAGTTATTTAACTCTACATGATGCCACAATTTACTTACCTAAAAACCTGAGTGAAAAATTGTATTTATCTCATAGGATTGTTGTGAAGAATGAAAAGTACTTAGAATAGTGCCTAGCATATTATAAGTACTGAAAAAGTGTTAATAATAATTATCATACCTTTCTATTATTGAGCGAGGACAAGCAAATCAAGTCCTTTTAGGTTTCCGTTTCCTATGTCTTTTGTGTGTGTGTGTGTGTGTGTGTGAGTCTTCTTTTCATTCCCTCTTTCCTATATTCTTTATTGAATATTGTTTTCTCCAACCCGAAAGTTTTCCCTATAGAAACTCATTCCCTACTGCTCTTCACCGAGAACATAAAAAAGCCCAAATAGTGAGGCTAAATCTGAGTAAGCCTGTGTTGAGGGCGGAGCAATGCCTGTGCCTGCCAGACCACTGCTCTCTGCAGCTCAGTGAGGAGCACTCCCTACTGAGCAGTGCCAATGTCAAGTGGAGAGCAAAGGAGAAAAGCAGAGTTCGAGTAGAATGTACTGATATTGCCTTTCTTGGGATTTGGAGAAAGAAGAGTGTCATGCATACTAAACTTTGTATGTCCTGGAGAGGGCAACCTGTGTAACTCACAAACTGGCCGAGGGTGATGATGTATTTCTATGGATTAGCTCCCCGTGGGAGTACCTATCTGTTCTTATGATTTTGAAATGTTTTATTTGCAGAATGCTTGACCAAACATTTTCACATAGGACCGATGGGATGAGAACGAATGAAGACATTATCTACTCATCAATTACAATGGTGTTTTGTGACACTTTCAAAATAACTACACAGCCTTATAGGTTACTAGTCTCCATCACAGTTCAGTATGTGATACTTCCTGCAGAGAGAGACTTCCAGCAGCTATAAAGCGAATTGAATAGCAGTGTTGGTCCTACTGGAAGGGAATCAGGGAAGTCCCCCAAACAGCGGAAATGTAAGTACAGATAGAGGAGTAAACCTCACAGTGTAACATTTGATAGATATCTTGGCTCTTTTCCTATAAGTTTTCATTCCCCCTAATCAATGACATTTTTTGGTTCTATAAAAAAAATGTAGGCTGTGAAAATATGGACTTGTTAATTTCATAGTGTAATCTGTCTTTATAAATTGTTTTCTTTGGCTGGAAATGATACAACAATTTCTGTCCACTTTAATATGTCACATCAAAGTCTGCTCATGGATCCTTTTAGGAGCTTGGATTGTGGACCTTTTGTGAAGCCAGTCTTTAATCAATATTACTTAGACTAAATTGTGCCAAAGGGTTAATATGTTCCCATTATGAAACATCTGAGTACCACGGAAGTGTGATTTGTATCCAACAGCCTAATGCTGCTCCTGGAAAAAGGACAATAAAAATAAAAGCCAATCTGTACTGATTAGCTTGTGTGTTCTGAGCACTGTTATTAAACCCTTACACAGATTATCTTATCCAACCTTTATGATGAACTAAGATACAGATACACCATTGTTAGCCAGGAAAACTATGATTTAGAGTAAATAACTTGCTCAATATAGTACAGTGGCAAGTGGTGCAACCAGGATCTGAGGCCAGATAATCAGGTTCGGGAGCTGATGGCTTGCCCTAAAAATAAGGACCAAGAGTAGATTATGTGCAAGGACTGCTTCTTAAAATAAATAAAAATAAATAAATAAATAAATAAATAAATAAATAAATAAATAAATAAATAAATAAATCTATTCATTTTGCAGTTGGGAAAAGGCTTTTTTAAAATGAGTAAGATAGTAGAAACCAAGCTTGTACCATTGATCATTGATTGTCAAGTGAAGGTTCAATTAACCTGTAACAAGAGTTTGTGGAGGTAAAAATGCAGCACACAAGATATCATCTCGGTGCTGTATTCCTCCTTTCCATTCTTCAGGCTGGATGAAAAATTGATTGAAGTTGGGAGGTCGAAACACCGTAATAGCCCTAGTAAAAAGGATATAACATTTAGCTGTGGATTTAAAAGTGATATAGAGTAGCCATCCTCTTCTTGGGTGGTGTGACTTGAGAGGCCTAAAAGACTGTGCTACCCCAAATTTTATTCCCACATGTCATCCATAATACTGAACTTTCCACACTGAACTTTCTTTTGAATTCTCTCATTGAATTCTTTGATAAATTATGAATACTTAATATTAGAAGGTTAATCATCCTTTCACCATCATTAATCCCAAACATGTATGCATTTATCAGATTAATTATCCACCACCAAGACTCTAAAACAAAGATCCCCCATATGGGTACTATAGAACCATTAAGAGTTTTGTGACAGTAACAATAAAAAGGGGGCTGGGTCTGCGAAGACATAATACTTGGCGTTTGAACAAAACTAAGAAGATTTCTTTCCATCAGAGTGCCTAGGGCGTGTTCACATTCCCTGTGGCATTTCCCATATTTACTCAACCACAGAGTCCTTTCTCATCTTAAAGAGCTGTCATTTGTGGAAAACAGTTAGAAAATGCCACTCTAAAGGAATGGTACACAGGATAGATATATTTGTAACAGAAATAATAATTTTAAGAAGGTCAGTATCTTGGGGGACTGTTGGTGAATTTGAACGCAGGCTAGGATGGGCAGAGAATGAAAGGCTTTGGGCCTGGTGCCTGGTGGGGAAAAGAGGAGCACAAAAATTAAATTGTAGGGGCATTGATACTATCCTGTTTCCACCTGATTTGAACTCCAGCTACCAGCCTATGCTAAGCCTCTCCCTCCTTCCAGAGCCACACACAGCTCAAATGAGCAGTTGAAGGCTTGGTGTCTTCACCCTTACTGTTCACCTCCCTGAAATCATGCTTCCTCTAGTCCCACCACTCTGAAGGTCTCCCAATTGTCCTATCAATGTAACTCCTAACTCTCTGATGGATGTGTCTTTCTGCTCTTCCTAGAAACTCTTCTGTTTCTAGTATATCCTGCTTCTTCCCGCCTCCCTGATCTTTTATTCTCTGTTCTCTATTTTCCATTCCCTTCTTTCTCTCCCTCCTTTTAATGTGGGCATTTCTTATTGTCATTCTTCCAATCCATCTCTCTACTCCAAAAAGCTTGTTCAGGGATTTTGTAGACCACCATGAGCTCCAATCTCACTACTATACAAACAGTTCTTAAATTTATCTTCATTTGTAACTGTTTTTCCAGTGTTGAGCAGTTCTCCCTTGCCAGTTGACAACTGAATATAATGTTCACATCAGCAGTATATCAAAATCCATAATTTCCATCTTCCCTTCACACCAAGCCTCTAAATTCCCTATTTTTGTTAATAGACCAAAATCCTAGCCTCCTGCATGCCATTCTCATTCTCAGTTAAATAAAATACTCAAGATTCTACCTCTGCGTTATGTTATGTATTCATTCCTTCTTTTTTACTTTAAACAGCCAATGACAACTTCCTACCATAGTTCAGTGCTCACTTCCTCATGAACAACTGAACAATTGTAACAGCCTCTTAACCAATTTTGCTGCCTCTTGTCTAGCCCCCTCTAGTATATTATTCATCCTGCGATTAGATTGATCATTTGGGGAGCTCTTAATAGGCATTTATTCTACAAGCATTTCTTGTTTTCTCTCTGGAAGTCACTATTCATGGTGCTGTCGGGGATAGAGCCATGAGCATAAAATGACTAAAATGCAGTGAGATGTGGTAAGTTCCAAGGAAGTACTGATCAATGTCCATGGAATTCCAGGTGCAGGAATCACAGGTTGAGTTGAGGGGTCATATTAGAGCTGGGCCATAAATAGATGTGCAGGATTTGAAAGAGGAAGGCATTCTAGGCAGAGTGAGGAAACAGCTAAATGCCTTGTTGAAAAACATTGTTTTCCATTTCCTACATGAAAAAATTCAAATGCGGGGGCCTGTTATTCAAGACACAATAATATTTAGGTCCAATCAACTTTTTTAGAATTATGTCTCTCTATTCTTCTGTTCTTGCTTAACAAAGTAAAGTGTGAATGCCCAACTAAACATTTGACAGAGCTATTGGGAACCTCAGGGCAAATATGACACACCTCCCTAAGTGTTCATTTTATTCAAGGATTTTTGGGGAACACATTTTTTTATATTACAATAAGGGTGATGCATTAATGCAATAGAATACAAAACTCACCTGGATTTTAAAGATAGAGTACAAGGTTTCAAGTAGATTTCTTGTTTGCAGGAGCTGTTTTGAACTGTTAGGGGTATTCAGGAGCTAAGTTTCCAAAATTCATCTTCTTGTTCAACCCAAACAATATTCTTATTGCTCTCTAAGCATCTTTCTTGTTCTCTAATCACACTTCATGTTTCTAGCTGCTTTGTTTCACTTATGATGTGCTCTTCCTTCCATGGATTTCCTTTCACACACAAACTCACATCTAACTATCCATATACCCATTCCCTAAGGCATGTATTGTTCAGGCAGACTTCCTTAGTAACTAGAGTTGAAAGAAATATTACCCTCTTCTGACCTCTAACATGGTTCACATTTTACTTACAACATTTAATAAATATTACATAGCTAGATTGTACGTTACTCCTAAACTAGATTGTACGCTCTCAGAAATCAGGGATCTTATCTTATTCAGAAACCCCACAGTAGCCAGCATAGTAACCTGCACATATTGAGTGTTCAATAAATACTTGTCAAATGAATGAATGAAAAATTATCTGCTTAAATGTGGGCTCCTCGAGTAAGCCTTTCCTTATCACCCCAGCTGAAGACTCTCCCTTGAGTCTCTCATGCCTCACCTATATCGTTTTTCTTTAATACATTATCATTATGTGATATCATGGTCTATGTTTATTTTTCATCTCTTTTACCATAAATAAGCTCTAGGAGAGCAGGGACTTTGATCCTTTCGGCATCAGCAGTGCCTGGAATACTGCCAAAAACATAATAGGCATTTAACAATATTTGCTGAATCAATGTATGATATTTTTAATGAATAACTTAATATTAATGTCATTTTAGTAATATTAGTATGAGGCTTAGCAAGATAAAATATGATAAATAAGGTAACTTGAAGTTCTAAAGTTGTTGTAATCTCATAATAGCTTTATGTGTATAAATTTTTAATTTTCTCTTTACCAATTGGTAAGTTTGAAGATATTGCCCCTTGGAAATGGAGAGTATGAGGCAGGAGAGAGAGGGAAGAGGTCAATTCTATACCTCTTCTATTATCTCTCAGCTGAAATTCAATACCAAATGTCTTTTCACCGAGGTACCCTATTAACTAGATATATTTAGGGAATACAACCCAAAGGCACAAAATGGTGTAAAAAGTAGCCCTCCTGATATTTGACCTTATGTGTCAAAATGTCAAGAAACTAATTAGCTGCCACCTTTCCCTTAAAACCTAACCTGAAACTTTCATTTGATATGACAGTTATCCTTAAAAATACCTTCAGAATCTACACTGTATTTCTTACTTTGTCCATTTCAAAAATAACTTTTTTTAAGTCTGTACTTTTTGCCAAGAGTAAAATTAAAGCACAGAATGAGCCAATTTTAAGGTCATTTTAGGAGTCTGAGTGATTTGTTCTTTATCACATTGAAGAACTTTACAAGTTCCATTCTACAACCCACATTTGAAATCCTGAGAGTACTGCCACTGAGTCATTGTGTCATCTTGTGAAGGTGACCATATCTCTAATTCAGAATTTAAGTATAATGACCAATTCTGTGAGAACAAAATCATCTTATCTGTCAAGTGCAAAAAATGCAAAAAAAAAAAAAAAAAAAGCAAAGAAATGCAAAAAACACAAAACTTCTTTTAGGATGAATGAGTTAGAAAAATAACTTTTACTAAAACTTACCATGTAAAGAACATGGAAATTGTCAGGGAAAGAAGAAAAAAAACAGTCAACTAGTGGTTCCCTTCAAAGTTAATTGTTCATGTGTGGTTAGTTCAATTTTTGAAAACTTGAGAAGTTTAGAAGTTTTCATTCTGATTCTTATCCTCATAGTAGAAACCAGTTGAGTCATACAGGATTATAGTTTCTTACTAAGGTAATTATTAAGAATTTAATATTTTTCATAGGTAAGTTTTATTGTTGAGAAATTTTAAATCCCTAATCTCATTTCATTTAAAAAATACTTTTAGAAATCAAATTATATCAACAGCTATTTACTGAGCACCTGATTTTTTGAGCTTTGTGAAGGATACTGCAATACATATTTTCAGACTATTTGAAATTATGTGAAATATTTTCTTTTTCAGTAGTTGGATAAGTCTTGATATTTTACAGAGATAAAACTTTCATAAACAGTGATTTCTCCTTTAACAGAAAAGAGAGAAATAAAGTGGAGGAAACTAAGAGTCTGAGTCTATTTTTATAGAAAGTTGTTAAGTATAGAACTTTAGAGATTTAGGGCAGGATAAAATGTTAAACTATTACAATTATTTGATTTTATTAGAATATACATATTACATAACTACTTTAAACAAATGCAAAGATAATTGATCATTCATTCATTTAATTTTATCAAAATAAATATGACCAGTTATTTAACAAGGTGTTTCTTTTAATTGACCCAATGTCAATTCACAACTTTGTCTCTGAGTATAACTTGCTTTAAATGATAAGAAACATATTTCTAGAAGTTCTGAATTTGGGGCTTCTTTTTTCTGACAGAATATTCTCTAGACATGAATGACCATATTTCTAAAAAACCAATAGCATCTCGCTAAATAGGTTTTGCTTAGGACAGTTTCACAGTGGCATCTACCATATCCTGCCATGTATGTGTTGACTCCCGTTAGAATGTGTTACCACCGACAGCAGGAATCATGCTTCTTCACATTAAATCCATCATAGTTCCTAACTCAGTGCTTGCCATCTAAGTGCAGTTTAAAAATATTTGTGGGACTTAGAGGGGAAAAATAATGGTAAGCTAAAACTTTGAGGTATTGTTGATAAGATGTGTTTTTTATGTGCTTCCTCAAATGCACAGAACTGATTCAATACCTTTGATTGATATGAATAACCTACTCAAATTATTTGTTTAAAAGAATACAGTTGCTTGCCCATAAATTAATGACTTCATCTGCAACTCAGAAATAATGGAAAGAGCTTGGATTTTGGTATAGAATTCTCACTCAGATGCCTATTAGCTCTGTAACCTTAGACAGACTATCCAACCTCTTCAAGCCTTGTTTCCTCCCTCGTAAAAGAGGATTGATAAAATTTAGCTTTCTGATTTATTGTGATGATAAAATGGATTTGAATATCTACTCTGTGTTCCTCTTATTCAGAGTGTGACCACGAATAATTAACATCTCTAATCTTCAGATTCCTTGTCTATTCAATAAACATTAATTTAGTCATTCAATAAATATCACTGAGCATGTAATAAGCACCAGAGACTATATATGCAATATATCATATACATACTATATATGTTATATATATGTTTATTAGCTACTAAGCATATAACATACATATAATGTATACATAAACATATATATTTTTTATATATATATATATATATATATATATATATATATAACATATATATTATATGTTATATGTATCTGTGTTAGATAAAATGCAGGAAGCTAGAACACACAAAGATACAAAGAGGGTATATTTCCATCCTGGGAGCAAAGGGGGATACCCTGATCGAGAAGATGTATGAATGAGACTTGAAATAGGAATAAACATAGGCCACATGAAAAAATATTTGGAGATGGATTTCTAGATAAGACGAGAGAATAAAGGCATCAGATGTGAAAGAGTCAGGATTGTATGGGAACACTGACAACAAGTTGTTACTTAAGTTTAGAATGTACACAAGAATGAGTAAGAATGAAACTAAGTATAGGTCCAGGATGGTGGGATTTCAATTTATTATGTAGTCACTCTGGAAGGTGTCAAACAAGGAAGTAACATCGATAGACTGCATTGTAGGAAGAAATCCCTATAGCTAAAATATGCAGAATGTACTTAAGAGGTAAAGGGGAGGGGGCATTACTAGTGGAAAAGACAAATTGGAAGGTTGTGACATTCATGAATGTAAAAATGATGCTCTAAATCATACAGTTGTAGTAGTAATAGGAACAAGTTTGAGAAATATTTATAATATAAAATAGATAAGGCTTAGTAACTACTTGTAAAGATAAGTGAGAAGCAAAAACCAAGATGGATGGCTGAGTCTAAATCTAAGAGGAGAAGCAGTTTTGGAGAGGGGAATAAATAATACATTCAGTTCAGACGATGTTGAATTTTGAATTGCAGTCAGACACTTCCAGCAAGCAAACGTATAGTGAATTTGGAGAGATAATAGCTAAAGATAGAGATGTGAGATACCTATAAAATATTGCACACCTCTCAAGATGAAACTACAGATTAAATTAGATAATGTTTGTAAATCGCCGAGTGCTAAAAAGCTTCATGAATAAAATAAATGGGATGGCATATTTAGATACCTAACTCAATAAACGGAATTTTTATTCCATTCTGGGCAAAATTATTAACCAGTCTCTTTATTTAGATAGAGACTGAAGTTAAAGTTTCAGTTTAATAGTTTCCTCTGGGTTTTAAAGAAAGCTTAATAAGCTAACTGTCAATCTTCTAGTTATTTCTTCTCTAATCACTAAACTATTAAGGAGTTGTCTTAATGAACCATACTTCCCCAGCTATAACCAAACAGGTGACTGTCCTCTTGTCTCTTTTGTTAAATGCTTGCTGGTATAAAGGTCCCTGCAAAGATCTTCCAAAATCCATCTTAATATAACGTCTCTGACTTAGGAAATACAATTTTTAAATCCAACAATATTAAGTGAAATTATATACTTGGGAATGTATTCACTAACTTTCAATTTCAACTAAGAGATCCAAGTCCTGACAACTTTGTGGAAGACGGAAAAGATGGAGAAAGATGGGAGGAGTGATAACTGTTCCTCCCCGAGATTATAGAAACTGACCACCCACCAATATGAATCAAAACATTGGGTGTTCCTTTAAACCACTGTTAGATGCCTCTGTATATCTAATCTTCAAAAATTTTCCCCTATAAGCAATCAAAAAACCTTATATTTGATGTTAATTTCTAACTATGAATAACTAAAAATATATAATTAAGACAACAGTATCTCTAAAGTTTTGCTTACACTGATTAATTTCTTTAATTTTTTTGTTAGGTTCAAAATTTAAATTGGATCAGCTGTATATAGCACATCTATCCTGCATCTGTCCTGCATAATATCCTGCATGATATTAAAGAATTAAACTTATTCATTGCATAGCCTAATGATAGAAATCATTAGGCCATGATCTGTTGGAGTGGTTATGAGTCATTAATGGATCACGATTGTTTCCAGGGATGTGAAGAAGCCTGGTCTTTCAAAGTGAGGATTATATTAGTTCTCAATAACAAGTAGAATAATCTGGAGTATACTTACTTTTCTTATAGTCAAACTTCCCCTGAAAACTAAGCTGTGTGTGGCATTATGTTTTCTAGTCTACATACACACATTTGCATTAGAAGAAAATCCTTTCATATGATTGACAAAAATCCCCATCTATATACTACTAGTCTTCTAGGTATAAAAATCTGATTTAATCCTAGCTTCAAACCATTAACATCATAATTCTATAGTGAATAATGCTGGGCAAATTACCTATTAGAACAATATTTTGTGAACTGTTGAATTTATGGACAATGTATTTTCAAAACATCACACTTTAATTTTCCTAGTGCTTATACAATGCCATAGAAAGGGCCCTGTTTATGACCCCTTAACTCTCTCAGGAAAAAAAAGGAAAGAAAAGTAATTTTCCTTGTAATGAAACGGAAGGATTGCTCCTTGAGAACAGTAACTGGGCTGTGAAAGGCCCTTCTCTGCACTGATAGGAAGGATGTACTAACACAGAATTGAGTGGGCTAGTTCCCTCTTGTGCTGCAATTTAAAATAAGTAACAAGAGAAGAAGGAACACATTTCTTTTACAGTGGAAGGAATGTCATTTACACATTAAGAATGTATTGCCTATAAAATTTGGGCAAGTTTCGGAGTTAATATTCAGGATATGGTATTATGTCCCTATCTGGAATGGTTAAAGAAAAACACAGATTCCCAAAGCCAGGAGCAAATCCTATAACACTTCTCAAAGCTGCTCAAGCAACATGATCTTAGTACTATTGTAGTCACTAAGCAAGCATTCAGTCCAATCCAAATAGAGTTTTACTCAGCTAGGTCACCAGCAAGTTAATGACTCAGAATCAGTCAAAATTGCTATGTTCTTTTTCTTTTAGATTTGGCTTAAACAAGAACATTCACCTTTTAACTTCCTACTGTTTTGCATGAAGAATATCATACCTGTCCCAGCCTATAACCAATGTTGTCTTCTTAAGAACCAGAATCTGTGAAATATCCACAGCTCCCTCTTGCCCAACATTTAGTACGTGGTGACAATATCCATTGAAGTCCCATACCTTAAAAAAGAAAATTAAAATCACCTTTGAGACAAGAAAAAAAAAAAAAAGTCATGTCTTCTCCAATGAGTAGAACAACATGGTGTAATAAGTTTATTCTAAATTCTTGTGCTTCCATTCTGGACTAGGGTAGATTCACTCAGGATATGCAGTAATTAAAAAAAAAAAAAATCTCTCACCATTTAAATTTTGCCATTATATTTATTACTCTATGTGTAACCCTATCAATCTATTCTAATAATACTGGATTCAAAGGCTAAAAAAATAGTGTGTATTTTTAAGGGTGGGTATCAAATGAAAATCATGAAAAGCCACAGTTTGGAGACTTTTGCAACTCTGGTTTTCGCTCTAAGTATGTCTATCTAAATTTTGGTTTCCTCATTCACGACACAGGAACCTTACTCCTCAGGGATACTTGGAATTTTAAAAATATAATCCAGAGCCTGAAACATGTACTAGGTTTCCCACCATCTGCCAATAAAGCCTCCTGTTGATAGTGGGTGCTAGACCCAACGCTACAGAGGCACAAGCAATTGTAGTTTACCTCCTTAGGTAATGGTGAAGACATAGACCCAATGGATGTGCTATAAGAGAGAGCATCTTAGGACACCAGCAGTTAAAACTAAACCTTGCTATGAGACATTGTTGGTACATCACATGAAGGGCAAACTGGCACTGTCAAACTTAAAATGCACATACCTTTGACTTGAAAATTCCACTTCTAGAAAATCATCACAGAGAGACACTAAAATGTGTGAAATGGCATATTTTGGAGAATATTCTTGAAGTATTTTTATAAAAGCTAAAAGATTTGAATCAACTTTGCTGAAACAGACTGAATATCAGAATATATAATATCTATACAGTAGCATATAATGTAGCCATTAAGAAGAATGAGTCACCTCTGTGTGTCTAAGCTCTGCCAAAACTCAACCAGCTATGAACCTTAAGCAAGTTGGTTTATCTCCTTGGGCTTCAGTTTCCTCATCTGTAAAACTGGGATAATAATAGTACCAACCATACTGATGTATATGTGTGTGTGTGTGTGTGTGTGTGTGTGTGTGTGTGTGTGTGTGTTTAAAATAGTTAGGACAATGCCTTGTTCATAGTAACTATGTAATAAAAGTTAGCTAACAATTTTTGTTTGCATTTGTATGAATTAATGTCCAAGACAGGAAAATGCAAAATGCAGAACAGCATGGATGGTAGGCTGCCATTGAGTAACAAATGGTGCTCATAGGCTAGAAAGATGCGCAAGAAGTTGGTAGCCATGACAGCCACTAGTGAGGAGCTGGGAACAGAGTGGAGAAAGAGATTTTCTTTATATTGTATATCTCTTTTATTTATCAAATTTTATTGTATGTATGCATTAATTATTCAAAACATTAATTAATTTAAAAACAGATATTTCAACACCTTGATAAATAGGGCAATACATTTAAATCTTTGATTCCATAGGTATTGGTTTTGGATGATAAATGATAAATGAGATTGGAAAATGTCATTCGTCCTTGTTTCTTCTCAGAATACAGCCTGATTTATGTGTCCTATGCAGAGGTTGCCAAATTTCAGAATTCTGTTGTGCTGTTGTGATAAAGATAAATGTACCTTCAAAAGTGGCGATTATACTACTAAATTCACATTAACTTCTAAGATGCCAAGGCTTGAGCAGAGACATTGAGGGGTGCAGGTCTCCTCACCCATGTAATTTTTCCCCCTCTAATCATGGCTCTTACCAAGCCCACATAAAATAATACTGACAAATAGGTATCGTGAAGATCTGACTGTCCCCAGATCATATCAAGTCCCTTCGTTGGGACCATTTTAGCAGCCATTTGCAGGTCTACTTTACCCTGGACTCTAAGAACAGTTACTTTCCAAGACAGGGGTAAAGGGAACCTAATCTCCTTCATTTTTGGTTTCCATCTCACACCCTAGGACTGGTAGGTGGGGCGCTTGCTCTTTCCTTTTGCCTAAGCCACAGTCTAATACTCCAGTTCCAGTTGTATCTGTTTTGTTCCACCTTGACTACTGAGATTGGGATTGCCCCATTACCTTCTCACATATTACCAGTTCTGCCATGAATTCGATTATTTTGTTTAAACCCGAGGTCCCAGTTGATAACTCATATCACTAACCTTCCCAGAGGCCAAGGGCAGCTGATTTCCAGAGAGTCTCATCGAAATGTGCCACAGCACATCCTTCACACTGACACAGCCAGCCTAGAATAGCCTGGAATTCTTGCCCCCAACTTCCAGGATGTTCTACCTACATATCCAGATAGCTTTCTATTACCTTCCCCCGAAATCTACCCAAATGCATCATACACCTTACCATGGAAGGTATGTCTAATTAATACCCTTCTGACTCCAGTTATGACAGAAGTTTGAAAACCATCTAAAACTTATTCAGAGAACTGTATCCTGTTGCCTGAGTGTCACAAACCATCTCCAATCAAGCACTGTCATTACCCTCAGAGCTAAGAAGAAGAAGGAAGATTCACTGGTGGGCATGATTTCAGATTGTAAGTATCTAGCTTTGAATGAAAATTTGATCAGTTTTGCAAAGTAAAATTGCAATACCTTCCTCCCAGAAGAGATTAATAATAGTTACAAAATTAAAATAAAATGGAACCATAAAATCATGTTTGTTTAAGATGGATAATAAATAAGATTATGATTGTTCTTCTTTCTATCTGTCTCACTTACCTTCACATAAAAATGTAAATTACAACCTGGGTGGGTTTTAAAATATTAATTTTCTGCATCTATGCCATTTTTTAAAGCTGACTTACTTGCCCTGATTTCTCATTTTATAAACTGAGAAAAAGAAAACTAGAGACATTAACTGAAGCACATAAAAATTATTCAGGCCTCTTACTCTCCAAAGTAGTCCTATATACAAAAGATTAGAAAAGGTTTCCTATAATAAATAAGCTAAGCTGTTTTTATTCTAAATAATTTATTCAAAAAAATCATTTCTTCATTTTCTCACAGAGGTTTATTTTTCTAACAGCTTTGTTATTAGATAGTTTGGGTTATTTAGTTCTATTTATCTGGTCTCATCTCTCTTCTTGCCAGGCCAGAAAGGCAAAAATAAATATAGTCAAAGCTGTATCTCCTCGCACAATATTTTAACACTTTTTATCTTCATAGAAAAGCATTGCTGTGTTCGTACCTTTACAGTCCCATCTGTGCTGCCCGTCAAAAGCCTTGTCTCATTTGCATCAAGGGCCATGGTGCTGATTTCTGCATTTCCGTGGCAACCAGTAAATTGTTTGATTTTCTGCCCATTGTTTATCATCCAGAAGGAAACAGTTGACCCCACATCAGAGCTGATCACCTAAGGGAAAATAACATTGTAAAGAAATTAAATATATCCCCAGAATCCATCATTTTTATTTTAATAAAAATATCTAAGCTGTGCATTTTCACTACTGAGATCCCTCAACATTTAGAGACATGTTTTAAACATACATATTTTCTTTGTTTTTGTTAAGCTGACAACATCTCAATTTCTAGGCCAGAACTAAGGTAATAAAGTCATGATTCTCTTTATCAGAAAAGATAGGATTTTACTTGCCTTACCCACTATTCAGCTTAGTGTCTAGAGGCCATCCTGAAATTGAATCCTACTGAAAATAAACTTATAAATCTTTTGCATTTAAATGAGAAAACTGATTTTATTAGTCATGGTGCTCTGACACTATGTACTATGTGAAAAGAAACATTTCATTACATATCAGTTTCCATTTAGCATTCAGAAAAGAAAGCACTACCAGCCATTATGAGAAAAAGTTAATTTCAACAAATTGCTAGAGCTATTGCTTTTAATGCCATTAGTCTCTCTCTTTCTCCTATCTGGAAGTACTGTGTATATTTTTACAGCTAAACACAATTATTGATAGGTCACTAAAAAGAAAGAACAAAGGAAGGTTAAATATAAATGTGCATATACAGTCCAAGAGGAAGGCAACGAAACAAATGCTAGTAAGGATAGGATTATATATATATATATATATATAGTAGTTCAACAACGAGAAATCTTATCTTACAGTGGCAAGTAGACTGCTAATTTCAGCTCTAGACATTTAAGCACCCTTTAAGAGATGTATAAGTTTAAAGCATCTCACCAAATTGACTTTAGGACCCAAAAGAATGAAAGAAAAAAAACAAAACACTAAACATACAAATGTGTGGATAAAAACTTGCCTGAATCAACATGTACTTTGAGACAACTTAAAGCATGTCTTTATCTGCATGTCTTGATTACCATTGTATAAATGTAAATTTATTATGAGTATGTTATATGTGAGTGCAACATTTTCATAATTAAATGGGTTAAAGTTTATCAAATGCATATGCAGAAGGCCTGGAAATTTGGCCATTAGGCATGCATGCATTCGTTCATTCTACAGACACTGAATATCCACTGTGTGCCCACCTCCAGGATGGCAGTGGGTTCGCTGATGAATCACTGCTCTCAAGAAATCTATAGTCTAAGCTTGTACATTAAAATCACCTGGGGAACTTTATTAACCACAATTGCATACCAGACCAGAGACTGATTTAATTGTACCCAAGAGGGGCATTTTCTAAAGAGCTTCCCCAGGTTATTTAAGTGTGCAACCTGGGTTAAGAACTACAGTGTTTCCCCAAAAATAAGACCTAACCATAAAATAAGCCCTAGCATGATGTTTCAGGATGACATCCCCTGAACATAAGCCCCAATGCGTCTTTTGGAGCAAACATTAATTTAAAACCCGGTCTTATTTTTGGGGAAACACAGTACTTGTCTAGGTAGAGAAATAGAAAAGAAACATAAAATGCCAAACAAATGTTACAAATTTAGAAGTATCACCCTGGGTGTTGTGGGGGCACAGAAGGGAAACCCCAAATTCACTCACTGGTGTGGGGAATGATGAGTAAAAGGCGAGGAGGTTTGATCTGGGATTGAAGATAGGAACATGTATTTATTGAGTGCCAAGACCTTTATATTCATTATCTTATTTGATCTTTATAAAAGGTCTGTAAAATAAATAATGTTACCACCCTCATGGGACCAGTGATGAAACTCAGATTCTAATCAGCTAAGTACTGCTCCCAAGCTTATGTAATGAGGTCTGAATCATCAGCTGCCTATGACAGACACACCATAAGGCCTCCCTTTATTCCAGCAGAGTATCCCAGATAATTAAGAGTTTACTTAGGAAAGAGAACTTGAAGAATATTCCAAGCATGAAAAATAATAAGAAATGTAATGGAGCCAGAGTGTAGTTGATGGGATAAATGGTAGAATATCAGGTGAGGAGCAAGCTGGTTATCAAGATGTTTGAAATCCCTGATGAGCAATGCCAGAGAATAATGAGTATTGTGCATAAAGTTCTTTTTTATTCAGAAAGGGTCCATCGCTTCTATTGGATTATGAGTAGGGTGCATAACTCAAAAATAAAATTAAGAACAATTGTTCTTAATAAGGAGGAGAGTGATATAGCATTTTTTGTTGGTTGGTTTATGAAGATTCCTTTGGCAGCAGTGTGGAGAACAAACTGGGGTTCTGGGAAAACCATCTGGAGGCTAGTTTAATACTCCAGGCAAGAGAGGATCACCTAAGAGAGTTCTGGAGGTAAAATGAAGAGGAGGGACTGGGAAAAGGGCCACCACTTAGCTATATTTATGTCTCAGCAACAAAAACATGATCACGAGCACATGAGCTCTCATAGCTTTTTCCTGAGATGACAACTATGAATCTGAACATTTCTTAAATGATGCAATACTATTTTTGTTACACATTCTCTCTCAGTGAAATCAAAAGTAGCCTAAATATTTATTATTGTTGTTAAGCATAGTGTAATTTCTAGAACAAACGACCTGAATCATTGAATTAATGTGACCTAACACTTTAATTATCATTGCACGTAACTGACTGTGTTTCTGTTTGCTTTGCTTTGTGCTATGAGCACTGGATGTGGAGGCAAGATGCCCGAGTCTGAATCTCCGTTGTTTGACCTTGGGCTTTTTACTTAACTTCTCTAAGCTTTACTTCCCTCACCTATAAACCAGAGAGAATCTTAGTAACTACCTCAACTGTTTTTAGACGTTTAAATAAGCCAATATTTGTAAAGCACTTAGGACAGCACATGGCATATAAAAATAAGCCATAAAAATCAGCTAATGTTACTATTCCATTTAAGCTTCATTTGTCTGACCCTTTATTTGGGCTGAAATCACGTTTTACACCCTAATCTACTTAAGAAAATATTTAATAGCTTTCTTCCTTCCAACCATGACAGGAAATATAGACAATTGCAATTTTAGAAACCAGATTTGTAGATGTACATTAAGATTTAAAATTATACAATACTTGTGAATTTCTTACATAATTGCTTAGGAATTTGGATTGTATTTATTAAAGATAAAACCATGAAAACATACAATTTCCCAAGCATAAGTGAAAATTTTTATAATGGTCTTTCAAGAAAAGGTTAAAGGTTGTGAGGATTTTATTTTTAAATGCTAGGCATTTCAGTTCTAAATGATGAGCATTCCCTGACAGAAAAAAAAAATCTAAATAATATAAGGTTCTACTCAAAGGAAGGACTTGCTTACTTGTTCAAGACTGGCTTCAGCCACATTACAAAGCATCTAATCATCCACCTCAGCATTTTTACCTAATATACACATTCAATCAGAAATTAATAAAAATTTGCTTCTTGCTGCTTTGTACTCTCCCTCCTCTGCCCACCAGGCAGAGCCCCAACATACCGTGTTTCCCCGAAAATAAGACCTAGCCGAACAATCAGCTCTAATGCATCTTTTGGAGCAAAAATTAATACGAGACCCGGTCTTATTTTACTATAATATAAGACCGGGTATAACATAACATAACATAACATAACATAACATAACATAACATAACATAACACCGGGTCTTTATTAATTTTTGCTCCAAAAGATGCAATAGAGCTGATTGTTCAGCTAGGTCTTATTTTTGGTGAAACATGGTACTACTCAACAGCTTTCAGCATCTTTCTGTGTTCATTAAACAGTTTCTCATGAAATCAGAATCAATAATGACAACAGTGCATAGCCACCCAGATTTCATTTTATGGCAATCTGCCTTAAGGTGCAGGCTTCAGGAAAACAATGTGTTGAAAAACAAGGACTGACTATGTCACAACACACAACCAGTATTAACCAGACTCTACTGTCACTATGACAATGTTAGAATACGAGAATACCAAGGCAGACTTTCCAAGTATGGTGAGAGAGGGGTACATTTAACATCAGTTGGCAGGTGAAGGGAGTGATTTGACTATAGAACAGAGGGGACTTTATTTTTAGCAAGCTGTTTTTAATCAGTAATAAAGCCCACGATGAAATAGTGGCATCACATTCGTATGTCACATTTTGATGATAGCAAATCTCTTTAAGTTTTCAGTTCATTCCTGGCTGCTATTCATCCGATCAGACAGCAGCCAATGCAGTCAGGGCCCCAAACTGCAGAGCAGAAACAGTCCTATCCTAGTAACCATCTGCAGTACAAAGGGCCTCGTGAGCAAACTCTTGTTCTGTGGGAAGCACACTCTACTTTATGTACCTGAGTTAATACCTGTTTAGGAATACACGGGTGTTTTTATCTCTCTCATCTGAGGCTGTCACAGCCAATCAGACAATCCTAAGAGAAGTGACACTGTATCCGTGTCCCTTAATTGTCTTCGTGCTATTCCAACAAGAGTAGACATTTTAATTGTCTTTTATATGCATCCTAAATTCCTAGGTCTAAGCAAGAAGAGGAATCAAAAATTACAGCATTGCATGTCGCTGGCTACCAAGGGATCAGGGCATTTGATTAAATTGCTGTTTTATAATTTTATTTTTTCAGTCAGTGCTATTTATGAGCTAATAACATAAAACAGGTTACCTCCTTTATTTTGCATCAAATCTCTAGAAGTTACATCTCTGTAAGTAAGGAGAATGATAATATCTCAAAGTCCTGATACAGAAAAAGGATTCAAATATTTAAGGCAGTCATTCTCCATGTATAAATCTTATTTATTGCATATCACCTCTTCTTAGATTAATTTGTAATTTTCTCTTTCAAATTCATTCCTTAAATTTATGGAACACCTACAACACACAAGGTACAGGATCTAGGCACTGGAGATACAGTGGTGAAATATCCCTGCCCTTATATTTAGTGGGGGGAGAAGGGGAGAGATGCAACCAGATTATATATCCACACACATATATATATGCATGTATAAATACATATGTATGTATATATAATGTTTATATATAAAATGGTATGCATTCCAAAAAATATATAACTGAGAAGGAGGTAGAGATCATTTGGAGTGGGTGCAAAGTTCGGGGCTGTGGGAAGGTCTCCCTGAGAAATCATTTGAGGAAATACATGACTGAGTGAAGGAGAAAGTCATGCAGGTACCTGAGTGAAGAGACTTCCCAGCAAAGGAAACAGCAATGCAAAGGCCCTGATGCAGTTCCATGTTCAAGGACTAACAAGGAGGCTAGTAAGGTTTAGGCAGTGAGAGGGGAGGGGCCACAGGCTGTGACCACCTGTGGTCAACATACTGGCATTCAAAACACTTCCAAAATCACCAGGCACCCACAGGAACCAGGGGACAAAGTCAGAAAAATACTTCACCTTTTTTTGAATAACATGTATTTACCTTTTACCCTTGTTTTGTTCTGTGTGTCTTCATATACAATACCCTTTATAGAAAGTCTACAAAGGGGTATTATAATTCCTATTTTCTAGATAAGAAAACTATTGCTTAGAAAAATTAAATCACTTGCTCAATGCAAAGCATTGGGAACTCTAACTCTAAAACCTCACTACCTCCTTTATACTAAAAAAAAAAATCTAAGAAAAACTCTACTTCAAAAATAGTTGAGATTGCATTGGACTTCCAGGTTCCAGTTCTGCACGTTTAGACGTTGTCACTCCATCTTAACAATAAGTAAAAAGCTGAACAAACTGAAATATTAACAAGCCTTCTTAGATTAATATAAGAAATAAGGTCACAGGGCAAATTGCTGCCCCCAAATCGGAAAGATCATCAGGCAACTAAAGAGAGTCACAACTTAGCCAAGCAAAGACTCATGAACTGAAAACTCACAGGAAGCAGCGCCAAGGTAAGAACACCAAAACTATGATTGACAAATTGCTGGAGGCACAAAGTGGACAAGTCTGAGAGTTAAAAATTCCAGAGGGAGCCAGGCGTAGAGGTACCCCACAATTTTATGAGTTTTATTTTGAGAATATCGACCACTGTAAATTGGTTCTCACTGTAAAATATTCAAGGAAAATTCCCTTGTGCTCCTGGCAGGGGCAGGGAAAAGAAACTATCTAGAAATATGTCAGAGTATTTTCTTCTTAACAAGGTCTGCCCTTAGGAGAAACTATGTAACCACAGCCTAATCTGCTGGGGTTTTATCAGAGCTTAACTGACCTGGATTAGGGAAATACCAAATTCAAGCTAGCTGTTGCCTTCCTGTTCTACCCAAGGGGGCGGGGGGGGGGGGGGGGGAGGCAGGGGGCACCTGAGAAGCACATGTGAAGCTCACAGTCCTGAGGTACAGGCTCACTGAAGGGCTGAGACCTAATCATAGGACGATAGAAGGCTTCCCCTCCCCCACACCTCACCACCACATTTCCAAAGGCCTATTTATAGCAGTTCTTTTTACCCAGTAGATCATGTCCAACTATGAAGAAAAAAATTGCAAAACATACTAAATGAATGGTAAGAAGCATCATTTGAAGATACAGAGCAAGCATCAAACTCAGACATGATAGGGATGCTAGAATTATCAGATAAGGAATTTAAAATAACTATGATTAATATATGAAGGGCTCTAATGGGTAAAATAGATAGCATTGATTCTAAACTGATTCTGAAATTCATATAGAGAGGCTCAAGACCCATGATCCAACACAATATTGCAGGTGAAGAACAAAACCAGAAAAATGACACTACCCAACATCATAAATTACTATAAAGCTGAAATAATCAAGACAGTGTGATATTAGCAAAAGAATAGAAAATGAATCACTAGAGCAGAATAGAGAGACAAAAAAGAGACCCACATAATCAACTGATCGTTGGCAAAGAAGCAAAGGCAATAATACAATGGAGAAAAGATAGTCGGTTCAACAAACTGTGTTGGAACAACTGGACAAGCTGGACTTCATTACATTTAAAAATTTCTGGTCTGCAACAGCCACTGTCAAGAAAATGAAAAGACAAGGCACAGATTGAAAGAAAATATTTCCAAAAGACACATTTGAAACACTGTTATCCAAAATATACAAAGAACTCTGAAAATCCAACAATGAGAAAATGAACAACCCATTTAAAAATGGACCCAAGATCTTGACAGACCTGATCCAAAGAAGTTAAACAAATGGCAAGTAGTAAATGAAAAGATGTCCCACATCATGTGTCATCAGGGAGGTTCATAGTCAAACAATAATGTGATGCTACACGTTAGAATGGCATAAAACCAGACCACTGGCAACACCAAATGCTGACAAGAAAGTGCAGAAATAGGAACTCCCATTCATTGCTGGTGGGAATGAAAAATGACACAGCTACTTTGGAAGGCAATTGGCAATGTTTCACAAAACTAAAGATACTCTTACCATAAAATCTAGCAATCAGGCTCCTTGATATGTCCACACAAAAGCCTGCACACATGTTTATAGCAGCTTTATTCATAATTACCATACTTTGATGCAACCAAAATGTTCTTCAGTAAATGAATGAATATAAAAAAAAAAAAAAGCTGTGGTCCATATCCATACAATGAAATATTTATTCAGTGCCAAAAAAAAAGAGCTTTCGAGCCATTAAAATACATACAGGAAACGAAAATGCATAATATTGAGTGATAGAAGCCAATCTAAAAAGGCTACATACTGTATGATTCCAACTATATGACATTCTGAAAAAGACAAAACTATGCAGACAGTAAAAATATCAGAGGTAACCAGAGGTGAGAGGAGGAGGGTAGGAAGACAGGGGTGGAGCATAGAGGGTATTTAAGGCAGTGAAATTACTCTATATGGTGCTATAATGGTAGATACATGTCATTATACATTTGTCTAAATTCACAGAATGTATAACACCAAGAGTGAACCGTAATGTAAACTGTGGTTACATTTGGTGATAAGGATGTGTCAATAAAAGTTCATCAATTGTAACAAACGTAGCACTCTGGTGGGCCATATAGACAATGAAGGAGGTTACGCACGTGGGAGGACAGGGGTATCTGGAATATTTCTGTACCTTCTTCTCAATTTTGTTGTGAACCTAAAAGTGCTCTTTAAAAAAAAAGAAGGTGTTTAAAAATAGCTTACACTGTGATGATGAGAGAGGCTGCAGAAAGAGTGCTCTCCTACCCTGAAGATGGATTCGATGTGGCTTTTATGGAGAACATTTGACAGCATCTACCATGGTTACTGACATAGCCTTTGACCCCAAAATTCCAGTTCTAGGAATTTCTCCCACAGATTATTTCCTCATTCATGCTAAAATTTGTGTATTCAAGGTTAAAAACTACTACATTGGTTGCAATAGAAAAATACCAGAGTTATTCTATGTCCATAAGAACTGATTCATAAAAATTTGGTAAACCCATGTAATGGAGTACCATGCAGCCTTATAAAGAGAGAGAATACTCTTTAGGTGATGAGATAAAATGATCTTTAGGCTGTATCATTAGGAAAAAACTCAATGTACAGAGCAATGTTCCTATTTGTATAATATGCTATCATTTGTATAAAAAGC
This sequence comes from Rhinolophus sinicus, assembly GCF_057876585.1. Taxonomy (NCBI): domain Eukaryota; kingdom Metazoa; phylum Chordata; class Mammalia; order Chiroptera; family Rhinolophidae; genus Rhinolophus; species Rhinolophus sinicus. Next base: position 34,919,742 of record NC_142517.1, read on the forward strand.
TTTTAAAATAATATGTTCTTAAATATTAATTACATATATATTTAAAAATACATATTTACTTGTGTATGAACAGAATAGCCTTTGAAGGGGGCTCAAAGAACTCTAAAACTGGTGGCCTCCAGGGAAAGAAACTGAGTAGGTAGACACAGGGGTAAGAGGAAATTTTCTCTGTATGTCCTTTTCAGTTTTGTACCACTGAAATGTGTTATTTCTTCCAAGCTCATCACATTTAAATAAACATGCATGTGCCTGCATGTGCACATGTGTGCATATATATGTTTTGCTGTAACCTTAAGACTAGGGTACGTCACATGTCTCCATCTAGTGATTAGAGCTCATAGGTTCAGGACTGATATGAAACCAAGTAAAGCCTTACGAGCAAGCTGACTAGTGAAGAAAAGCCACATCAACTGTTGGAGGGCACTTGGAACTCAGCAATAAGGCAGGCAAAGAGAAAGTTTTCATTAGTGTTCATCCAGTTCTGTTCAAGAGAAACGCATTCATTTTGCCCTAAATACAAGCACTAAAGAAATATAATGTCATGTAAGGTGGAAATAAATTTCCCTCAAGCTTGTCCATTTCCCATTTCTCAGATTTTACAATTACCAAGGGAAGTATAAATTGAATAGTTTAGATTCTCAAATATCTCAATTCCAAAAAAAAAAAAAAAATGCTGTACAGAAAAGAGGACAAAAAATGTACTGTCATTAAAAAATTATGGCCCAGCTCCATTTTTCATGAATGATGTGGTATTGTTTCCTGTGATAGTGTCAGTGTTGGTCCTCAAGAAACAGTGCCACTCTGGATAAAGTGAAGAAGGTCTCATCTTCACATTTTCAAAATCAGTATCTTGTGCTGAATTATGGGAATTCTACCAAGCATCTCAGGAGTCCTGCTGGAGGCAACCATGCAACCATTGTCTGACATGTCTCTTTATGTAACCACGTATGTGATTAATATGTTTACTCTAGAGACTGGATAAAATGGTAAGATTCTGGGAGGCAATTTGTGTATCAAATTATATGCTATGCATATATTTTAACCGAGAAAGTAATTTCTAAGATCTCTAGATAGATAAAGTAATGAGCACAAACATATTTATGTACAAAAAAATTCATAATAGCAAAATTCTCATCAAGGTAAATGGATCAGCAAATGATGATACATACCTACAATGGGATACTGTGCTGTCATTTTTTACATGATGAAGTAGATCTATAATTAGGTACAAGGAAATATATTCCAATATGTTAGAGAACAAAAAAGGAGGTTACAGAACTCTATCATATAAAATAGTCTAAGCACAGAGAGGTATTTAGAACAAGGTGATATTTAGTTCTTTAATGGAACTTGACTGCATTGTTTTAATTTCTTATAATAAGTATGCATAATGTTTTACAAAAAATTAAGTTATCTCAATAACAAAAATGGTAAATATTATTGCCTGTCAAAATTTGATGACACTTAAATACCTAGTTGACTGTAAGTGTCTTAGGTGCAAAACAAACTGAAACATTACCTATTTTACAAAAACACATCAACCTACATCATTAGGATAAGAGCCATAGTGATAACTCAGATATTTTATCTATTTCTGTTTATATCTACAAATATACTTTTTTAAGCTTTCTAAAATCCATGGGTTTTTAAGAAAAGCTTCATTTAAGAACTCAATGCAAAGGCAGTTCCTTGGAAATGCTTACAGGATATTGAGTTTCTTTGATTCTTTCAAAATTGTGCATTCCAGAGACTCCCTAATCCTGTCCCAACTTGTTCTGTCTTCTGTGCTAGCTGTGAGGGCAAGTTTTCTCTTTCTTTCTTTCTCTCTCTTTCTTTCTTTCTTTCTTTCTTTCTTTCTTTCTTTCTTTCTTTCTTTCTTTCTCTCTCTCTCTCTCTCTCTCTCTCTCTCTCTCTCTCTCTCTCTCTCTCTCTTTCTTCCTTCCTTTCTTTCTTTCTTTGTTTCTTTTTATTAAAATGTATTGGGGTGACAATCGTCAACAAAACTACATAGGTTTCAATTGTACAATTTATAATGCATCATCTATATATTGCATTATATATTCACCATCCAGTGAAAGAAAGTACGTGGTTCTTTTTAAAAGGCTTTGCATGACTTACCATCGCTTTCTTAGATTAGGAGGCCAAGAGCCAGGAAAATAAAGGAAAGTCCCAGAAATGTGCCAGTCTGTTTTTATATAGGGATTATGTTAGGTTCCCCCTTAAGTCAAATTGAATGAAATAACACTAAAATGTCAGCAACATGTTGAAATTACAACAACAGAAGGAAAGTTTTTCACTAAATTCAGATAAAGGGAAAATCTTCAAAAAAGACACCAAACCAAAGAATCAAAGAGCAAGCATCACTGGACTGAAAAAGCATGGGTTCCTTTTGAATTTGGAATAAGAAATGACAATAATTGCCCAAATCTAGCAATTGAGTACCCATTTGGTGCTAAGAAGAGGGTTAGAAGTTATAGAAAAATACAAAAGTGGAAGATAGGATATTTCCCTTATGCTAAAACCAGAGAAGGAGAGGAAAATGTGCACTTAATTAAGTGGTTAGCAGGAAAACAACTAGAAATGTGACCAATACTCAGAGAGGGGTGACATAGCCTGGCTGGATCTGTCCCTGGAGACTTTGGAGGCTGAGAAGACAAAAACCAAACCTTGGAACTGAATGTTTATGAGAAGGAATTGCAATGGCTGAGAAGGGACAGGACAAACAACATCCTCACCTCAACGGGTGTTCCTAAAGAGGGGCGGAGTGGGGAAGAAGCCCAATTCAGTATCCCCTCCATCTTGCTCACTCTTCCTAATGTCTGTTTACACAGGACACACGGTTAAATAAAGATTAAAGAATGCCAAGAAGTTAACAAGCAAAAGTGGTGTCATAAAGCATCAACATTCAACCTGAGAGTTACTGGGGACCTGAGAGCACCTTGCTAGGCTGATCATTTGGGAGGAAGGAGGACTGCTTCCAAAAGTCAGGACCTAGCAAGGAACGCTGGAGAGGTACATGTTGTACCTCTGTGGAGCATAGCACAGGAAATGTCTATGCTCCACAGAAACACACATTTTTAAAAGTTAATAAACTGAAGCTTAAACATGATAAGTAATCCACCCAACATTTGAATTCTGATCTCTCTAACCCAGAGGTTCTCCAAGTTTTTGATCTTGAGGGTTTCCAGTCAAGATAGTGGAGTAGATAAACACTGTGTTGGCCTCCTTTCACAAACATATCAGAATTTCAAACAAACTACAGAACAACAATTATTGAGAATTGCCTGAAAACTAGCTGAACAGAAGTCTTATAACTAAGAATACACAGAAGAAGCCATGCCAACACTGATAAGAGATTTAGACCAGGCTAGTCCCACGCATACATATGGCAGTTGGAAAATCTAGAGGGATATTTTGGCTGTGGAGGTTCCTTCTGAGGAGTGAGGGGTCCTACACTCACATCAGGCTCCCCAGCACAGGGTTTCAGTGCCAGGAAGAGAAGTCCGCACAAATTCTGGCTATGAAAACCACTGGAGATTGTGGCTGAGTGAGATGGAGCTCCAGCACTGGGGAAGTAGCTTGAAAGCCACCAGGGACATACAGGGAGGAATTGAACTGTCTGGCTTCAGGACAGGGACTGGAAGGGCAGTTTTCTTCCAGACAGAAGTAATGGCAGAAGGCACTCTTCTTTTGTTGAGTCCTCCCTGTAGCCAGTGTGCAGACACAGGTACCCACCATATCTGAGTCTCCTTCAACCTGGCTAACACAATTCACTCCACCCTGGTGATTCTGGGGAGACCCTGTCCCACCCAATTTGCAGGCCCATCCAAGCCACTTTCAGTGGCTTTTCTGTACAAATAGCTTGTCTTGGCTCATGCTGCAGACTTTTCTAAAACCTCTCAAAAGTTCACAAACTCCAAACAAGCAGCATCTGACCTTGGTGTTTCCCATACCTCTTGCCAAGCAGGCCCAAGCCTGACACTGGCGGCAGCCAGCCCCACTTCACAGCTTAGCCTCTCCTAGGTACTTCCAAGTCCAGCACAAGTGACAACCATTTGAAGATACAACAATTTGTAGCTCATATCAAGTGGCCATGAGTAGGGCACCTACTCAGGTGACCTTAGCAGCAGGTGACCTTAGCCTGCAGCAGAGGCCCTCCCAAGAGGTCCCAGAAACAATACATTGGTGACCAGCTTCAGACCCTACCAGAGCACCACCCAACCACCTCCACAATGACACACCTAAAGGTCAGACTGGGCAGGCACCAGAGTCCCACTAAAGCAAATCCTGCTCTATAGGGCCAACCCCTGTACAACATCTCCTCCACTGTAGTCATGGCCAGTCCTCACAACCAGTGAGCTTAAGGGTCAATCCCTCCCATTCATGTGCAGATAGCAACCAAAGCTCAACTATAACTGGAGCACACAAGGAACACAACTGCAGCACCTGGCTCAGGTGACCAGCATGACTGTGCCACTTGGCCCCACAGAACAGTTAAGATATAAGGCCACTCTACCAAGAACAGGGGACAGAACACCTCTACCTAATTTATAGAAACAAAAAGAGGGAGGCAGCCAAAGTGAGGAGACAAAGAAACATGTCGCAAATGAAAGAACAGAACAAAGCTCTGGAGGAAAAAAGAAGAAAACTAAGCAAAATGGAGACAAGCAACCTACCAGATGCAGAGTTCAAAAACTGGTTATAGGGCTGCTCAATGATCTCAGGGAGAATTTCAACAAAGAGATAAGAAATACAAAAAATGGAGATAGAAAACATAAAAAAGAACCAGCCATAAATGAAAAATACAATAACTGAAATATACATTAGAGTGAATTGACAGTGGATTAGATGGAGGAGAGTATCATATCAGTGATTTGGAAGATAAAGCAGTAGAAAACACCCAATCAGAACAACAAAAAGAAAAAAGAATTAAAAGAAAAAAAATGAGAACAGTTGAAGGGGCCTCTTGGACAATATCAAGCATACCAACATTCACACCATAGGGTTACCAGAAGGAGAAGAGAGGGAGAAAGGACTTGAAAATCTATTTGAAGAAATAATGATGAAAAACTTCCCAAAAGTGGAGAAGAAAATAGATGTACAAGCCCAGGAAGTACATAGAGTCCCAAACAAGATGAACCCAAAGAGGCCAACACCAAGACACATCACAATTAAAATGCCAAAGGTTAAAGACAAAGAGAGAATCTTAATTAAAGCAGGAAGAGAAAAGCAGTTAGTTACCTACAAGGGAGCTCCCATAAAACTGTCAGCTGATTTTTCAACATAAACATAGTAACTACTATACTGCCACCAGAGCGGGTGGCAGGAAATATTCGAAGTGATGCAAAGTGAAGACCTACAACCAAGATTACTCTACCCAGCAGGGCTATATTTAGAATCAAAGGACAGATAAAGAGCTTCCCAGATAAGAAAAAGTTAAAGGAGTTCATCACCACTAAACAAGTAGGAATCTTAAAGGGAGAAGGAGGAGGAGGAAGAGGAGGAGAAGAATATGAATAAGAAAATGGCAAATACTATGCATCTATCAGGAATTACTTTCAATGTAAAGGGAGTAAATGCTCCAATCAAAAGACATAGTGAATGACCTTCATTATCTGGTTCTAAGCTCCCTTTACTGTCTCAAGTACCACAGCATTTGCTAAGTGTTCCCACACTTAGCCACACCAGAGTGAACCTTCTCCCCATAAATACAGTATGAGTGCCCAAGCCTCTTTGCAGGTGTTCATGTTGTGCTTTCTGTCTGGAACTACTTCTTTCTCTTTTTAAAGATTCCCACTGTAGCTTTCAGGCTCTGCTGAAATGTCATCCACCAGCACCAGGCAGAACTGATCACTTTCCACGGAGAGTGCTTGGCTCTTACCTCTACTTTATTATACTGGATTACACCTGGGGATTGGTAATGTGTCTGCCTCCCCTTCTTTCTCAGCCCACAATCCTGTCATGGGCACCTACTAGCTTGAGGACCAGGAAGACGCCCTGGACCTGCACGTAAAGACCCGAGTCTCCCTGAGCTACGGGGGAAAAGAACTGTACTGTAAGAATTAATCTTTGATTCCTCAGTCCTTGCTCCTGATATTTGTCCAAAACTGTTTTATTTGATTTGTCTAATTACTCTAAAATGATAAATATCACTGGCTGATGGAACTGTGGGTGATATTGTTTTGTTTTGTTTTTAACTTGACTGCAATACATTTTTATAATTATAAATGTAATACAATGTTAAAGTATTTCTTTATAGCTTAACAGCTGTTAGGAAGCACTTATATATGTGATACACAGCTCTATGTGCTTTATATACATATTAATGCTTTTACTTATTTATACTATTAACAGCAAAAATAAGTAGTGCTGTGATTATTCAACTCAATCGTACAGTGATTCTTCCTACATCATATACCATATGTGCATATTCTATTGTTGCCTATTACTTACATATATTTGTGTTATATTGGCTTTATCGTCATGTCCCAAATGGGAGATTCCAGATCTTCTTTGTGTCTCATTTCCTGAATTCCTCAGTGAATATTGCTCATCTTATAGCCAGGCAATATGGGATCTTAACATCTACGCAGAAACCTAGCTTTTTAACTTTGCAGATCTCAATTAGCAAAATGTTCTCCTGGAAACAAATGCATCTTTCAGTGGCCACCAGGGAGCCGAATTAACTGGTTGCCTTCATAAAGTTCAGTAAAACATTTACGGGGGAATGTTTCCCACAGATGGAATTCAAAATGGATTGTTTTGTAAAAGACTTTTATCTCCTAGGATAACCAGAAAACAGGATGTTTGAAGTAGTGACATGACATACTGCTCATTCCTAACAAAGAGCTTTCCACCCCTTGCACCAAATCTGAACTATTCATTTCTGTGTGACTGCAGAAGCTTCTGCAGAAGGGAAGGCAAGAATGGGTTGGAGTTATTATTTAATTGGCTGCAAGCTGGATACTGGCGATCTGCTGGGCTGCTGCTGTGCAGTTACAGTCAGGCCTGAGGTGATCACTGCAGCAGATTGACCTTCACTGGTACCCACTCCCTGCAGGAGACCCACGGCTGGCCCTCCCTGTCCTCTAAGAAGGCGTGCGGTCCACGCACATCTCAGCTCCAGAGGAGCTGCGTGTCTTCATTGACATGCAGGTAGCGCTCCCATAAGCAAAGGCTGCAGAGTGTCATTAAAGTGGTGGGGAGACAAACAACACTTGTGCTGCATACCAAGTGGCACCACATTTAACTGAATCATTTTATTATCAGGACATTCCGGGCTGGCACTGTGAGCCACTGGTATAAAATGTGCTGGCAACACGGATCTCTGCTAATTACATTTCATGCATATTTCAGAATTTTCTGCAGGGATACAGGAAGATGGTGTTCATAAAAGAAAATTTTACAACCAGGTTGACTTGCAGTTGGCGTTCCAAACTAGCAGGTAACACAGATAAGTTCAATTATGTTACCTTGCTGTGTTTGTTTTAGCTGAAATATTGCAATTCCTTGTAACTCCATCAGTGCTGCCGTGGTCACTGGCTGAAAATGAAATCATACTTCAAATCCACCTAAACACACATTACTGCAAAAAAACATGACTATTAAATCATTTCTTTCCCATGTTCCTTTTGCTATAGTTGTCCTCAGTGACCTCAGATTGAATCAAGAAAATGAGCTTCTGGATGTGGTGACGTGTTGAGAGAGTGACAGAAAAGCATCATTACCTGTTTCAAGAGCGAACTGTAAAGAACACAAGTGACGATGTTTTCATGACTTTTCACCTTCTTGCTGGCGTCCCTTTTCATTGTCAACAACGCTAGCTGGTGATTAAATGAGATGAAAAGTCGACCATGGGCTTCATCAAAGTGGAAGAGGCATCTGAAGTCCTGACTTTTGGGGAAAGAACATGCTATCCTCTGGATGGACAGCTGGTGCTGAATATCCCAGAGTCTCAAGACCTGGATGAAAAGTGACAAAGTCATATGAATATGTCAATATCATTTCTAAGCTTTTAGCCAAAATTTGTTTGTTTGTTTGTTTGTTTGTTTACCTCATCCTCGACCCCAGGCAGACAGTTGTTTACTCCATATTGCTATAATTGTTCACATTTCTGTCATAGCACATTTATTTTGTATTTCCCTTATCCATTTAAATACCTCATCAATTGTAATCTCCTCTAGGGAAGGCATTGAGTTTTGTCTCATTCCCGGAAAAGTGCCTGACAATTAGTAGGTACCTGTGGTAGGCAGACTAATGGTCCCCAAACATGTCCAAGCCCCACCCCTGGAATGTGTCACCACATTATCTTACACGGCAAATGGGATTTTGCAAGTGTGATAAATTAAGGATTTTGAGATGGAGAGATTATCCTGGATGATTTGGGTGAGTTCAATGTAATCACAAGGGAGATCAGAGTGATGGGATGTAGAAAGGACTCTGCCTACTTTTGCTGACTTTGAAGATGGAGGAAGGGGGTCCCAAGGCAAGGCAGATGGAAAAAGCAGAGAAACAGATTCTCCCCCAATGCCCCCAGAAATAAGGACAGCTCTGCTAACATCTTGACTTTAGCCTAGTGAGACCCATGCTGGAATTCTAACCCACAGAACACAAAATCATTTTTTCCTGTTTCAAGCCAAGCTTGGCAATTTTTCACAGCAGCAACAGGAAACTAATAGAGCATCTTTCTAACTATTAAAATTGTAATACTCAATATACAATACCGATAACAAAAGATGAATACAAGTCATGTTTGACGCCTGCAGTTACAAGAGGTGCTCAAAGTGGGTAGAGTAATTTTAATACAGTCTTTTCCTTTCTTAAAATGTGCATACATTTTTTGGTAACGTGTGTGTGTGTGTGTGTGTGTGTGTGTGTGTGTGTGTGCATTTGGTATTAAATGAAATCAAGTTCAAATAAACCGCAGATATTAGATTCTTATTCAAACACAGACAATCAAGACACAAAAATGACACACAGATAGAATAAGACAGAGAAAAAACAGGAAAGGCAGCTTTGAAGGTGCCAAGTGTTGCTGCTGAGAATCATGGTACAGAATTAACACAGGCCAGTGAGGGACATAGAGTCAAAAGGGAGATAGTGAGAAACCCTTTCAAAAGGGGTTAGCAGGCACACTGTAGGGCCAGATTTCTTGGGTTCTAATCTTGGCTCTGTCCCTTACTGAATGGTGACCTCCAGCAAGTTGTGTCTCTGAGTTTATGATATGGTACCTTCCTCATCCAGTGCTGTGAGGATTAAATGAGAGCCCATGTCAAGCACTTACCGTGAGGACCAGCATGCAATGTGTTCAATAACTATTCTTTTATTATTAAATGTATTTTAATAATAATGAAAATTGTGTAAATATTAGAATCTGAGAATGAAGACGGTTCTTTCAAATAAACTAGTCTATCTTATCCAATGTAAGAACTATTTCTAAATTATCTATTTAAAATAGAACTCTGTTTAATATACCACTACGTGTTTATGATTTCATAAGGAAGGCGACTCTGTAGTTCTTAACCTATTTTACATCAAATATTCCTTTGGGGAAAAAAAAATCTGTTGAAAATGATGGTCTGTCCCTTCCCCCTAAATGTATATACCCATAAAAGGACATGATTTTCTATATAATTTTGGAGGTATACAAATATGTGCAGACCCCCCAAATCCATAGGATAGGAATTTCTACAGTAATTGTTTAAATATGTTCAGCCAAAGACATCCTCTCTATCTCGTTTCTTACATCTATATAAATCTCTTCTTACACCTCTGGCCAGGTTAAATGATCCCAGTTCCTTCAGTCATCATGCTATCAATTTGTAGATCCCATTCCACCATGGCAGCCTCTTGATAATCTCACTTTGTTTTCACTTTCTCTCCAAGGGAGGATGGTCATTCAAGATCTTGTTTACTTTTAAAAATCATAGTAAGATATGTCCATGGTATAAAATCCAATAGCACTGAAAGGCTTTTTTCCCAGCCCAGCCCTCTGAACCTCAAGACACACTCCTGGGAGACAGCCTTCTTTCAATCTTTCTGGGTTATGGTTTTCTTAATGACACCAACTAATAGCACTGTGTGTGTGTGTGTGTGTGTGTGTGTGTGTGTGTGTGTGTGTGTGTAAATAACATATATTAATCACATACCTAATGACTCTCTACTCTAAAAGGAAAGGAGTTATTTAACACTACTTTTTTTTCCTTTATTTCCCCATTCCTCTCAATCTGAGCATTTTATTTTTTAGCCCTATTGGTTATTATAATTTAAAATAACATATTTACAAATTAATTAATGCACTTTAAATTTAAGACAGTATCTCTCAACTCACCAATATGTACAATGAATACCTTAGGGTCCTCAAGGATTTGTGTTAAGCAATGTGCTCAGAATAAAGCCAATATTTCAGGTGGTTCTCACAACAGTTACAGATGCTGTGACTTCTGAAAGGCAGTCTATTTCTACATTAACTGATTAAGCCACTCCATCATACCTTTCACTTACCTTGAGGCCCTAACCAAGCAAAACCCTAGATAATGAGATCTCTACCATCCGGTCTTCAAAAATCTGATGTTTGAAGCTAAGGTTGGGAGTTTTCCTACTTCTGATTTAGAGTTACAGTGTGACAATATAATTTCAAATTGCAATTCAATTATATTGACAATCCTTCCCTGATTTGTTCACACATTTCATTTAACACAGTTGATGGTTGATGATGGTCAATATATATACAAATATATATATATATATATATATATATATATATACACACAAATATATATATATATATAATATATATACACAAATATATATATATACACAAATATATATATATATACACAAATATATATATATATATATATATATATATATATATATATATATATATATATATATATAATCTGTTGAAGATTGTAGCTCACCTAATAACTATGTTGTTATCCAGTTTAATTGGTGAAAAAATTAGGTAGGACAAATCCAAGAATATAGCACTCCCATAAAAAACTTGCCTCACTTCTACATGGTTATTCATCTAATTGTAGATCTTATATAATCTACAATGAAATTTTATGAGACGTTTTCAAATATCTCGCAGAAATAATTATGCTTATAGGGTAACCTCTCCATCTACCAAAAATCTTAAACTGACCTAGTCAATCCCTACCAGATAAACAGCATTACTAATCCCTCTAACCCCCAAAATATACATTTATAAAATAAATTGGGTTTTCTTGGAAAGAACTTATTATGTAATTCATGCTCGTTCTTAATCATTACTAGATTATTTTTATTTAAAATATTCTGGAAACTCTCCAGAAAATGTTTATCCTTAGGAATATGGATTCTACAAAAACCAAGACTTGCAAGTAGATTTCAATGTTTTCAAAATATAAACAGAATTGATAAATGGTTATTTTGCATGTTAAAGCCATAAAATTAGACACATCTAGATCATTTGCAAACACTCATATTACTTATGATAGTCTTGGCTTTGTTGTCCAAAATACTGTCTTGTTTAGTATGGACTCTGTTCTAAAAAACAAAAACTAACTTCATATCTGAATAATAATCTGGGGCATACTTGAGTATAGAGTAACAATAACTCAACAGGATTACTGGGCTATAATTTTCCCAGAATCATTTTCTACTGTGTTGTTTAAATAATTTATATTGTCTTCCATATTTCATTGACATTTAGTCATATAAATTAAAGGAAAAATTTAAAGCAGATGAATGACAACCTCTCTACTCTATGACAGGTTATTTCTTGCTTCTAGCAATTAAAATTAGAAATATTTTTATCAGAATGTGTATATTCATTTTTTCTTAAAATACATTTGTATAGTTCTTCCCTTTCTTCCTCTGGAGAACTCTCTAGATTAACGATCCTATTAAGTCCACCTTCTATCTTTAATTCTCTCATTTTTCTGTCTGCTAAGAATCAAAGCCACAGCGTTGATAAACTGCATTTAACAGTGTTCCAGCATTCTCCTAGATATCGTGTCATAATATGTGACCCGACATAAGGTTTTCAATTTTCACTATACAACTATATTCGATTCCAGTGGGTCTTAACTTTGACATTAGCAACACCTATGGTGCTTTAGAAATTGCCTATGCTTGGACCTTTTTCGCAGGGAAATTAAATTGGAATCTCTGAAGATTAGGCTAAGATAGATACAGATATAGATGATATAGATATAAATATATATCCAGGGGTGCCAAATATATATATACATGACTTGTAGTCATTTTTTGTTATCAATATATATTGAGTATTACAATTTTAATATAGCTTTTTTCATTTCTTAAAATGTGTATACATTTTTTTGGCAACCTCTGGATATATATATATATACATCCTTTCTCGCTGCTGCCTGCCAGAGATGAACAGAATGATTTCACAAAAGCATAATGAAATTGTACCAAGTAAATAATTAATAAATAATTTAGTAAATAAATAAATAACACTTGCCTTTTATCCTATCAATATTACATTTACAAATGGATAACTTCATGGATAAGATAGGTGCATGAATAGATGTACTCATAGATAAATAATCTGTTTTCAGTGCACTTTTTAAAACCAAACATTATTTACATGTTAGCAACATGTCCAAATTTAATTCAAAGTAGTTAGGTGAAAAAAATTCATAATTCCCCAATAATAACCGAAGAGTGAGGGAAAAGTAGAAAACAAATTCAGATGACTATATGGAAATGAGACTTGTTTGGTTTCATCAAACATTTACTACTAACTCCTGCCATCCTGTAGAAGATGGATATTAAATGACAATGAGGAGAGGGGGAGAGAGGGAGAGAGAGAGAGAGAGAGAGAGAGAGAGAGAGAGAGAGAGAGAGAGAGAGAGAGAGAGAGAAATGCATCCCTAAGGGATTTTGAGAAAAACACTGCACCAGCTCAGTTCTCAGGGGGTAATCCACAAAAATGGATAGCCTACTTGCAAATCATAGGATAACAAGAACTGAGGGCATTGGCTTTCCTGAATATACGTTTATGTATTAACAAGCCTATTTATTTAGAATTTAAGCCTTTGGATAAGAAAAACATAGTCAGTGACTATTTAAAGGCAATTTTATTTGACATGGTATATGCTGGTACTACTTCAGCTAATGTATTTATCTTAAAGTCATATAGCAAATCTTTCTTTAAAAAATATTTTGACCATTTTTTCAAATACTGAAGTCAAATAAAATATTAGGCAGAAATTAAAATCTTCTCTTGTGCTATTCATCTTTAAATTGTTATCATAGCCATTATTCTTCCTTCTTTTTGTTCATTCTTTTTGACAAAAATGAGAAAAGATATTAAGCTCTAAGACTCAGATTTTTATGATGTGTCTGTTTGTGTATTCTGTCATTGACTTTGAAAAAGTCAAAATGTTTTTTAATATTGTGAATTGTTCTGCAGAAACCTCATTGATTTCCCAGCTCGAATTTGGCAATAATTTTAACTAATACCAGCATTTTATTTCAGGTGTTTTCTTTTTTTAGAACAAAAGTTCCTTTGAGGAATTTTTAAATTTCAATTAAGTTGATTTTTTGCCCTTCTCATTACTCGCATAACAATGAAAAAGATAACAGATTGTTTTCCTGGTTTTTAAAAAGATTTCTAACTTTGCCTTTCAAAGATCACAGTTTCTCTTTTATTTTACAAAGTAAATTTAAACACTTTGGTTTCTTTCTTTTTTCTTTCTTTGTACTCAATATTTATACTAACAACAGCTTTAAAGGAAATAAGTAAAAAATAGCTAGAACAAAGGAACTCTAGTTCAAGTATCATTGCAGGCTAGGCTTTTGTAGGGGGCCTTCCTGCTTCAAAGAAACACAGTTCTGAATAAAACATAAATCTGTTGACTCGCTGGGCCTTCAGGGAGTGGGGACAATCTCCACCAGTCTAAAAGAAGAAAGAAAGGAAAAGAAACAAACTTAAGATGGAGACAGTGAACAGTAGGCATGAAAGCAGAGACTACAGTCAGGAGCCTAAGCCTTGGACCAGCAGCAAGATGGAGGCACTGAGGCGAGACTGTTCAATTAAACTGGACAACAGAAAAGGAGAATACTGTATCCTCAGGACAGTGTTTTCCTCATTTCTGCCCTGCAAAACAAATAAAAATCTTCTCTGGAGGGAAACATCTTCAATTTAGTTGCTCAGAATGCCTATAATTTAGAAACAGCAAGAAACAAGGTAACGGTAAAAAATAACCAAATATAAAAGGTAACAAGTCACCATGAGGGAAAATAACCAAAACAGCAAATATCAGATTTAGATCACCAAGGACTCCAGATCTTGGAATTATTAGATAAGAATATAAAACAATGAATATGAAATTAAAGAGCTAAAAGTCAAATTCCCTCAAATGAGCAAACTACAAAAAACTATCCAAAATTACCAGTTTGTTACAAAATTTTAAATAAAAAAGGAATTCCAGCCAAGATGGCAGAGTAGGTAAACGCTGTGCTTACCTTCTCTCAGGACCATATGAAAAATATAACTAAACTACAAAACAACAACCATAGAGAATCACCTGAAATATTGCTGCACCAAAGTCCTATAATTAAGGACATACAGAAGAAGTCACTTTGAGACTGGTAGAAGGGGTGGTCCCACACCTGCATGTGAACATTAAAATGGGGAGGGATAGCTCAGCTGCAGAGGCCCCCTCAAAGGAGCAAGGGGTCCCAGTGCCATACCAGGCTCCACAGCTCAGGGTTCCAGTGCCAGGGAAAGAAGTCCCCATAATTTCTGGCTGTGAAAACCAGTGACGATAGTGGCTAAGTGAGATGGGGGCAGCTGGAGTTTCAGTTGCTCCTCTTAAAGGGACTACACATTGGCCTCCTCTTTGATAGAATCACTGGCTCTGAGCTCCAGTGCTGGGGCAGCAGCTAGAAAGGCACCAGGGACATACAGGGTATGTGTGTGGGGCAGGGGGCAGAAGCGGGGGATTGGTAACTAAGTTGTCTGACTTCAGGAAGAGAGCTGGAGGGACAGTTTTCTCCCAGACGGAGGAACTGGCAGAGGCCATTGTTTCTTTGTTAAGCCCTCCCCCTTCCTGGCATTCAGACACAGGTGGCTGCCATATCTGATTCTCCATCAAGCTGGCTGACACCATTGGTCCATCATTCCCTAGTGATTTTGACACCCCACCCCACGCAACTTTCAGGTACACCCAAGTTGCTGCCAGTGGATTTTTCATACAAACCACCTGACTTGGCTCATGCTGCAGACTATCCTAAAATCTCTCAAAGCCTCACAAAACCCAGACAAGCTTCAGCATGTCCCATACCTCTGGTTGAGCATCCCTAAGACCAGCACTAGTGGCAGCTGGCCTTGGTTCACGGCTTGACCTTTCAAGGTACTTCCAAGCATGGCACAGGTAACCGTCATCTGTGGATGGCTTTGTGGCTCCTACCAGGTGGCCCCAAGTGGGGCACAAGCTGCATCTGAACGTGACCTGGAGCAGGTCACCTCCAAGGTGGCCCTGGGATTGGTGCATCCAGTGGCCAGCTTCAAAACAAGCTGGACCATCACCCAGTCACTTCCAAGAAAGACACACCTCAGGGGCAGATTGGGCAGGCACCAGAACCCTGCTGAGGCCCCGCTCTGTAGGGTCAGCCCCTGCACCACAACTCCTCCACTGTAGTCATGGCCAGTCCACACAACCAATGAGACTGAGGGTCAATCTCTCCCACTGATATTCAAACAGCAAGTAAGGCTCAACTACAAGAGGAGGGCACACACAACCCACATAAGAGACAGAACAGGAGTGCGCAGCTCAGGTGACCAGGAAGTCTACATACCCTACAGCACACCAACTACATAAGGCCACCCTACTAAGACCAGGAGATATAGCAGCCCTACCTAATACATAGAAACAAACACAGGGTGGCAGCCAAAATGGGGAAACAAAGAAACATGTCCCTGTTTCTCAAAAGCACAAAGTTCCTGAAAAAATGTTTTACAAAATGGAGAAAAGCAATCTATCAGATGCAGAGTTCCAAAAACTGATTATAAGAATGCTCAATGATCTCAGGGAGAACTTCAACAAAGAGACAGGAAACATAAATATGGAGATAGAAAACATAAAAGAGAACCAGTTAGAAATAAATAATACAAGAACAAATAAAGACTACATTACAGGGAATCAACAGTAGACTAGATAAAGCGGAGGATCAAATTAGACATTTAGAAGGTAATGTAGCAGGAAACACCCAAACAGAACAACAAAAAGAAAAAAAGAATCTTAAAAACATGAGAGTTTAAGGGACTTTTGGGACAACAGAAAGCATACAACATTCGCATATAGGGGTACCAGAAGGAGAAGAGAGGGAGCAAGGAATTGAAAACCTATTTGAAGAAATAATACTGCAAACTTCTGTAACCTGGAGAAGGAAATAGATATACAAGCCCAGGAAACACAGAGTCCCAAACAAGATGAACCCAAAGAGGCCAGCACCAAGAGACATCATAATTAAATTGCCAAAGGTTAAAGACAAAGAGAGAATCTTAAAAGCAAGAGCTTGGCATGTAATATTCAAGTGATGAAGAGCAAGGACCTACAACCAAGATTACTCTACCCAGCAAAGCCATCATTTGGAATTGAAGGACAGTTTAAGAGCTTCTCAAGGGAAAAAAATTAGGGGAGTTCATCACCACCAAACCAGTATTACAAGGAATCTTAGAGGGACTTCTTCAAAAAATAAAAAAATATGAATAATAAAATGGCAATCACTACATACCAATCAATAACTACTTTCAGTGTAAATGGATTAAACGCTGCAATCAAAAGATGGGGGGGGTAAATGGATAAGAAAACAAGACACTCATACATGTTGCCTACAAGAGACTCACTTCGGATCAAAAGACATAGATAGAATGAACGTAAAGGGATGGAAAAAGATATCCCATGAAAATGGAAACAAACAAACAAACAAAAACAAAAAATAAAAGAAAAATCTGGAATAGCAATACTTATACCAGACAAAATAGACTTTAAAACAAAGACTATAACAAGAAGCAAAGAAGGACCTAGTAATTTCACTTATGGGTATTTATCTGAAGAAACTCAAAATGCTACTTTGAGGGGACATACTCATCCATATGTTCATTGCAGCATTATTTTCAATAGCCAAGATATGAAGGCAACCTGGGTGTTCCTGAATGGGTAAAGAAGAGGTGGTACATACCGAGGGTGCCAAAAAAATGTGTACACATGACCTGCATTCATCTTTTGTTATTGGTATATATTGAGTACTACAATTTTAATATAGTTTTCTTCCTTTCTTAAAATGTGTATACATTTTTTGGGCACCCTCTGTATATACAACGGAATAGTACTTGGCTATACAAATAATGAAATCTTGCCATCTGAAACAGCATGGATGGACCTAAATGGTATTGTGTTGAGTGTAGTAAGTCAGACAACGAAAGTCAAATGTCATATGATTTCACTCATAAATGGAATCTAAAGAACAAAATAAACAAACAAAGAGAACAGAAGTAAACTCATAGATACAGATAACACTTTGATGGTTGCTAAGTGGGAGGGGCATTGGAGGGAGGGAGGTGAAAAATGGGAAGGGATTAAGAAGTACAAATTTGTTGTTACACAGTAGTCATGGGGATGTAGAAAACAGCATAAGGAATATAGTCAATAACATTGCAATAACTATGTATGGTATCTGATGGGTAATAGATTTATTGGGGTGTCAGATGGGAGGGTGTTTGGGGGCAGGGTAAAAAGATGAAGGTATTAAGAAACACAGTTGGTAGTTACAAAATAGTCATGGGGATGTAAAGTAAAGCATAATGAATATAATCAATAATATGGTAATAACTATATGCAGTACCAGGTTGGTACTAGTCAGAAGGGTCACTTTGCAAATTATATAAACGTCTAACCACTATACTGTACACCTGAAATTAATATAAAATAATATTGAATGCCAACTGTAATTGAAAATTTAAAAAGGAGGGAAAAGATAAACGGTAATAAGAGGTTCAAAGTTCCAGGTATAAAACAAATAAGTCTTGGGGATGCAATGTACAGCATAGGGAATACAGTAAATAATATTGTGATAGTATAGTACAGTGTCAGATGGTTTCTGGACTTATCATGGTGATCAATTATTGAGGTATATAAATGTTGAACAACTATCGTGGACACCTGAAACTAATATAATATTGTATGTTAGCTATATTTTAATAATTTTTTTTAGGAAAATAATTTTAAAAAAATAAAAACTATGTTAAAATTAAAAACTTAATGCATGGTTTTACAGAAAGAAGACACACACCACCATTAGAAACACCACCATTAAAGGTGAGAATATGATTACATGATCAGGGTGTCTCCTAAAATATGGAGGAAAAACTTGAACAAGGAATGGGGAAGAAATCTGTGCATAAAATTTTTCTGAAAAACAGCTATAAGAATGAATAAATTGGTAAATACAGGATGTGCTTTCTCAATATTTTAAAGATGTCAAATATCAAATTCAATGAAATTCCAACTTAAATATTAATATGATTTTTTCATGGAACATACATATTGGTCTTAAAATTTACTTGGAAGAATAAAATGTCACAATATAGTTAAAATTAAAAAACAAACAAACAAACAAAAAGCAGAAACAGGAGTTGCCTTACCAGTTATTAAAATATACAATAAAGCTATGGTTAAGCAGTATTATATTAGTGTAGGGAAAGACAAGTAGACTAATGGAAAGAATAAAGCATCCTGAAACAAATTCATGTATATACAGTAATTCAAATGATGAAACCAATGGCATTTCAAACTGAGATAGGAAAATTATTCAAAAAGTAATGAGAGAGACAAATTATTCAAAAGTAAGAGAGAGAAATTATTCAAAAAGTAATTTTGGATATCCATTGGTAGAAAATAAAAACTTTACACAAAAATAAACTGCAAAATCAAATGCAAAAAAAACCAAAAAACCCACAATCCTACAATATACAAAGTACGAGTGGAAAATAGACTATTTTTATAAAGATGAGATATGGAAGACATTCCTAGGATAGACATGAAATTCAAAGCCATAAAAAAGAAGTCATTTCTTAGATTCAACTTCATAAAAATTAAAAGTTTTTTAATGGGAAAAATGATATAAACAAACATAAAGATTTCTGCTTGAAAGAGATATGTGCATCACATATAATAAACAAAGGATAATCAAAATATTTTTCAAACAACAAATCAATATGAAAAAGACAGTCTAGTTAAAGATAAAGGGCATGATCGGATAGTGCACAAAGAGCATGGAATGCAAATGGCCAATACATATCTGAAAAAATAATTCATCCTAATGTTTTGTCCATCAGGTTCACAAACAGGTGAACAAAATAATGGTACTGACTGTAGACAAGAACATGGGGAAACAGGTACCTTTATACACCTCTGATGAGTAAGTATTTCCAATTGGTACAACAGTTGTGAATTGAAATCAGCAATATTTACACAAATTGTTTAAGAAATGCATCCCTGTTGACTTAATAGCATCACTTCTAGGAACTCCTCACAAAGATATTTACTTATGAGGTCTTAGTGGGGTGTGTGTGTGTGTGTGTGTGAGAGAGATAGTTGGTTTATAAAGATAAAAAAATTACACAGTATATTTTTCCTAAGTAGTTGATTGACCATCTATACTATAAATTACTATGTAGCAGGTAAAAATTCAGGTCTATGTATACTCACATGGGAAGATCTCCAGGAGAGATTACTTAGAGAAAAACAGATTGCAGAAAAATACGATGTGTGTGATACTGTTTACCAGAAAACTACTAATAATACCTACTGTATTTGTACACACACTTAGAATGGCATATACAGTTATATATTATTAAAAATCATATATTATCACATAATAAAATATTAGGTAATGATAAAACAATATGAGAAGATACACATTAACTATTAATAGCTATTTGGGGGAAAGGAGTTGATTTGAAGGGGAAATGAGCAAGAACAATATTCCCTTCTTGTATTACGTGTTTTTCATTTGTAATTTTTAGGGGGGGCATTAATCCATGTATTTACATAATTAAAACATAATACGCTCAAGAGGGAACTTGAGGAGTGCAGAGAATAGAGAAGGGAAAAGAAGACAAACAGGTAAGAAGGAGGCATGGACAGGAAAGTCTGACTTTGTAGTTTCCTTACAACCTTGGGTCTACAAGGCAGAAACCATGCTCTGAGCAAAATCAGAAACTCAAACAAAGGATTAAGTTACAAACTGATCTGATTCTGTAGTCAACACAGGATTAGTAGCCCAGGAAAGAGGAGCTAAGAGCAATAGAAAAGCCTAATCAGGTTCACTGGTTAGAATATCAACCCCCAGTAGAAAGAGTTCCCCTAGGCTGTGAAATCCTTTTACTTCCCATGGCGATTCCTCCTTCAAATAACCAAGTTGCTGGCTTCCTGCAGGGCACTGCCTGATATCAGTGACTGCCATCCTATGAGACAGTTTAGGAATCCAAAGCAAAATACAATCAGACAATTAGCATGATACCAAAGTCTATAGGAATAAACTTTGTGCCTATCCATCACTGGAAAGTGGCAATAGTACAGTCTTCCAAAAGAGAACTGCTTTCAGATTACTTCTGGAGGAAATTATTTAGATCTAAATTGCTTTGGTCTGAGAATCCTCTAATTTAGCAACTCATTGACCAAAACATGATTCAATCAAACGCTCTTTTTAAAAAAAGGATGCCTCCTTTCATTTTTCCTGTTCCCTAACTTACCCTCAGTCCTCTAAAATATCCAAAATAATTTTATGTCAATAAAGCAGAGGTTAACCTGGTAGCAGAAAGCCCTGCTGTTTGTTGTGAAGACATGAAAACCTTGATTATTATGCATTCATTGAAGTGAAATGGATTTAGACTAATGTGAAAGACAGCACAACAAGCTTTATTTAATGTAATGGTTTAGAAATCAAAGTAAAAATAGAATAATAAAAGTGTTTTGGAAGAGGCCAGGTAGTCTTAACACTGATAATAGCTGTACACAATCAATTCAGACTGTAAAGACATTTTTTCACTTGCTTTTAAATTTATAAAACCTTTCAGAGAACTCTGCGATGATAAAAAAAAAAACTAGTATTTATTTCATTTTTATGTTTGATAGGGATTTGTTCATTTAACTACTAAACAAATTTATTAGTTCCTCAAGATTTATTGAAGACTTACTATGTGTATGGCACAATGCAAAAAAGACATAATCCCTAACTTCACAAGTCCTATCAGTTAGTTGACAGTTACACTATTTTATACATTATATTCAGCATGTGATTAATGTACATTAATATGTGCTAGGTCCTGGGAAACACAAAAATGAGTTCAACAAATAATCTTTGCCTTTAAGCCCTCAAAATCTAGTGAAAGATACAATGTATGTATACAACTTTGAGTATAGAAATCAGATTATGTGCAATTCAATAATGGCAGTTAGAACGAAGTGCTAAAAGATCTCAAAAAATAAAGCAACTAACTTTGACTAGGGCATCAAAAAAAAAAATACGGTTTTGCTCTTGTGTTTCTTTAGTACTTGAGATTCATGGTAATGTGTCTTCACTTAAAGCTCCCAACAAATAACTATTGAACAAATACTACAAGGTGCCAAGCAGTGTGATAACATACAAGGTAAAAAAGATGCTGACTCTACTTAAGGAAGCAAACTAACAATTTTAGTACAACATGGCACGAGCTCTAAAAGAGCAACACACAGGGGCAACGGGAGTGCAGAGAAAGAAACACCTACGTCTGCATGAAAGGCTCCCAAAAGTCTGAGACTTCCAGGATCAATGGGCATTTGCCGATTGATCATGGAGGAGAGGGGCCTGAAGGCAGAAGCAAGAGCATGTTGCAAAGTCATGAGATAGCGTGGTGAAAACAGCCAGTAGTTTGATGTGACTGAAGCATTAAATGAATGGAAAAGAAAAGTGGGAAGTGAAGTGGGACAGGTAGACCAGGGGAGGACTTTGTATAAAAGGTTAAGAATTTTAGAACTGATATTTAAACTGAGGGCAAAGATGAGGAACTGAAGAAGTTTTCATACAAACTACTTATTTAGCAGAATGGAGGGCAGACTAGTCTGAAAGTAGGGATATGTGTTTGGAAACCTTTGCAGGTATTTCAGGCAAAAGCTTATGAATTATAGCAGTGGCAGCTGAGAGGGAGAGGTAAGGCTGATAAACATATTTTGATGGTAGAATCCACAGGAATTACAAGTTGATTGGTGAAGTTCAAGGGAAAGAGAGAAGATTTATGGGATAAGTGTACAGCAAAGTTTGGCAAGACTTATGTGGGTGGGGTAAGTCCAAGGAGTTGAAGATGAATTTCTATTTAATTTTTACATATACATGTATCATTTTATAATAAAACAAAAAGTAGGATTCACTGAAAGAGTCTTAGAAGCTGTCCCCAATAACCTATTGCCCACCCTTTTTCTCTTCACAATCAAGTGTCTTGAAATCTATCACATGTTAACTGGCATTATATAAAATGGGAGTTTTACTGAGGTGACAAGATTCTTAAAGACTAAGAAATTTTCCTAAAGAGATATAAGTAATAAATAACACGGTCACAATTCAATCTGTTTCCAGTACCATGTTTTTTCTACCGTATTTGAAATATCCCATCAATATCATCAAATAGAAATAGACTGTTATACTTAATTGAAATGTTCTTAATGTACTTGATACTCTTCATTGATTTATTACTTGATTTATTACTTACTGAGTCTCTTCAATATCAAAGCAACAACAGCTATTAATAATTGTTTGTGTCTGCTCTGTATCTTACAAAAGTAATATTTCCTCATCCTCATTTTCTTCTCTATTGAATTAGTGAGAACTTTTGAAACTCTCAAGATGTGAGCTATTAAGAGCTTAATAATAAGGATTAAATTCATGAATACATAGTTTGGAAAAAAAATTAATGAAATACTTTGTCCAGCTGCCCTGGATTATTGTTAAGGGACCATCAATATCTTTTCCAAATATAGATTTCCAAAGACATCAATATCTTTCCCAAATACAGATTTCCAAAGACATAGTAGTTAGCCAGCATATTTTTAAAATCTAGACCATCTCTCAGATCAAAGATAGGTTTAGGTAGAACTGGAGAGGCAGAACTAAATAAATGCACAATGTTACTTACTTTATCTTTGGAGAAACTGAAAAGTTGTTTCCTTGCAGCAAAGAATTGGACAGCTATTACACT
Source organism: Rhinolophus sinicus (assembly GCF_057876585.1). NCBI lineage: Eukaryota > Metazoa > Chordata > Mammalia > Chiroptera > Rhinolophidae > Rhinolophus > Rhinolophus sinicus. The sequence continues at coordinate 34,942,999 of NC_142517.1, forward strand.
GGCTGAGTGACCCCAAAGAACACCAACCGGCTTAGACACAACATAGGGGTTCCAAAGGCAAACTTTATTGTCAATGCCAGCAGTTGCTAATCAGAATTAGAAAGAAAAAAATGTGTTAAATAACATGAATAACCCACAGCATTTCATTTTTGAAATTAATTTATCACCTATCTAGATAAATGCCTTCTAGCAGTAATATGCCCTGTCTTAAATGATGGAAAATCTTGTCACTCCTCCAAAGCCCAGGCTAAGAGGGCATCAGTTCAATCATCTGAAATAGCTGAAATGGAGGCAGTAGGAAAGAGGGGCTATTCATGAGGTGAAAACACAATACAGTCCCACTTAGGAAGCAACCAGCAGCCACATCAGGAGGGGACAAAAGATCCCTAGAGCCCCACTCTCTTGCCAGAAGAACCTAGGAATGTAGACATGTTAAAATTATCCCAGGAATAAGAACTAAAACAATATTTAAAGTTTCCAAATTAACTAAAAACTATAAGCAAAGAAATTATTTTCACTGCCATGAAAATAACTGAGTATTTATAAGCAACACAAATATATTTTGGCCTGCTTTATTAAGAGACTAAAGTGTTTTTTAACGTACATTGGCTATATTCAGGGAGTAGGTCAAGAGCAGGAAGCACACCAGTGCTTCTTCAGATCTGTGGAAAGACCAGAAAAGTATTCTTTGTTGTTCCCTCTAGGGCTGACTGTGGAGCTCAGTTTCTTCACCCTTATTTTTCCAGCACTGAGCCAGGTTCAAAATAATAATTAGTAGAAAAGGCTTGAAATAATTAATCAATCAGTCAATGAAATGGTTGATATTTGAGTCCTTCCAAACTCAATTCACCAATGCCTCCAGCCTTCTCTAATAAATCTACTATACTCCTTGAAAGTTTAATGTTGGCATAAATCTACAATACTCCTTAAAAGTTTAATGTTGGCATATTCCTGAGTTCATATTCAAGTTGCCTTTTACCATGATTGTCAGCTATTATTGTTGGGAATTTTAGAGACTCAGCCCCCTAGCCAAGAGTGTATCAATATTCTTTTATGAATAATAACTATTGGGTTAATATGACCCATTCTACAGACCGTATATGTTCATTTTCTGTAAACTATCCTATTAATTTTTTAATAATATCTTACTTTTATACAGTGTTTCAACTAATATCACATATATCAAATTATCAGCTTTCAAATGTCTATATGTTTTATTTAAATAGTTAATGCCTAAAACTTTTATAGCTTATTTCCTCAGCTGAAATATCTTTTTTTTTTTTTTTTTTGAGGTGGAAACTAGTTTTTTATTTATTGTGTAAAACATACTCTTTCACATCAAAAGCACTCTCCTTTAATAAACTAAAGCTAGGATAATCTGAAAATTTTCAAACAGCATTAGAGGGTATATTCTGACAGGTGAAAATACTCTACATTTTGCAGTTCTGTGTATGTGTATAGTAAGAGTAGTAGAGTGGTAGCGGCAGCAGAAGCAAGGAAAATGATGCATTTGTTTGGGTCAAGCATTTGGTGGTGTGAGAAAGATGGTGGAATGGCAGACACTGAACATTCTTTCTCTACATCATTTTACTACCCACTAATTCTAATAAAAACACTACTTAAAGCATGGGGGCACTTTCTCATATTTTCACCCCAGTGTAGTTCATATACACTGTACACCATAATGCACCATTCTCAGACATTCTCAGACAATAAAATGTGAGCTGTGCAAGTTGGTCTGTGGCAATAAAGCAACAAGGTGGATAAGTACCACGCATACAAATATGCATCCCAGACTATTTATGAGGCCCTCATAGTTATCATGATTTATTTTACATACCAATTAAATTGAGCCAAGAGTGGTAATCAAAAGCATGAATGCCCTGGGCAATGTTGAAGGATGTCATTTTAAGGTGCTTTTTGGATTTCTCTCTCCAAGCCAGCACCACAGTGTTTGTATTGTTGGTTGTACTAGAAATGATAGCATCTAAAGATGCATTGTAAGTAACTGATAAAAAAAAGAAAACAAGCTTTAATTGATTTCTCACAAAACATGAGCAAAATAGAACTGTCTTAATATGTAAAGTTAAAAATTAAACTCAGATTATGATGACACAATCCAACACTTAAGAAAACACCTCACTAATCCTTCCCATTAAAGAATTTACAGTGAAAGGTTACAGCAAAGTCCACATTCAAACATTTTACCCAAACTAAGGATACCTTAATCTTTTTTCAATTGGAGCACATGAAGGAAACAATATTAATCACAATAATGATATGGGATTCTGGAGATCTAAGATGAATAATTGGACAAGTTCCTGAGTTCTTCCTCCTGGGTTTGAAGCAGTCAGACAGGAACTTAGCAGCCATCTGCTGCTCTCAAAGTTCCAGCTCATGATCAAACCATGGTTTATTTACATTCTGACTGGTCTAGAATGTTTGAGATTGGGATGGCTAGGACTCAATACCCTCCCATGATTCACAAAGACAGCTAGAGACTCGGGTGAAATGGCTGTTCCTGCTTCTGGATGATCTACTACCAGATGTTCTGGAGCAGAATCCCATTTCCCAAGCAGGGAAAGTGCTCCTGCTGCCTTTTGATGTACCTTTCCATTCCTGTCAGACTGACATGCTCCAAAGACAAAGAGCCATACTGCTCTTTCCCCAACTTCAGACCACTGCTGACCTCCATGATTAGGTGGAAGTTTTCTTTTGCATTTTGCTCAATGATTTGCACCCAAACTTGAAGGATTTGTGATTTGACTTCAAGACCAAATACCCACCTTACACAAACAGAGATGTTGTAACTTTGCATAGCTTAAGGAAAGTTGCTTTAATAAACTGGCTCTTGGAAATACTTTTGATCTGCATATTATATAGAATCAAAAGTGACATTCTTGGAAGACAACTCTCAACGGATCACTAGAATTCCTGCACTTCTTATGAAACTTTGTTCCACACTAACTTTCATGGATGTTTGCATAGAAAGCAACCTTGGAATGTAGACATGCTATCTCTCTCTCTTTGTAGCAAATGGTAGACAAATTTACTACTCAGAATGATAATGTATTTTTCTGGAACAAAAGGCAGGCGTGCATCCTGTCTACTATAAAAGACTCAGATTCTGTAAACTTGGGGCTTCTTTCCTGTAACACAACCCTCTGTATGTATAGGTATTCGTCTGGGACCATCCGCTCTGCCTCTGTGGGACTGAAAGGCAAGGGAACTGACGCTAATAAGCTGATGGTCATGCTGCTTCCTGCACTGTGAGTCAGGAAGTCCTCTTTTCTCTAACACAGGAGTCTTGTGTCCTATATTCTCTGTCATTTTATGATTTTAAAAAAATGCATTTCTCCAAGTGAGCACCACAGCATTTGTATTGTTGGTTGTGCTGGAAATGGCAACCTAACTTCTTAGTAGCTAACTTGGAAATGGTTTTACTATTTTGGTGAAAGAACTTAATTTGCTTTACACGCACACATGCACACACATATGTGTATGTGTGTATACATACATATGAAAATATACATTTTCAAAAAGTTACTGAAGGCAACAAAAAGTTACTAAAGGAAATTTTGAGAGGCAAGATAGCTCAATACATTTCTTTTCTTCTAGGCTATTCTATTGGGTTGATAACAACTAAGATGTATTAATTTAAGAGCTGATATGACATTATGTAAATAGCTTAATTTAACATATTTTATATCTATCTCACTATGAAATAGCTTAACATGACAAATTTAAAAGTAAGTTAATGAGTTTGAGTATCCAATGTGCCATCTATAGACATTCTCTCAAAATATGGCATCCGATCTGCAAAGATTTATTGGGCGTCTATTATGTGTCCTATGCTATAAGATTAATAAGAGAAGAAATAGATACATCCTGAATGCTCCCAAGTTTGGAATAAAAGATATGTAAATCAAATAACTAGAGAAAATTTTAGCACCTGATAAAGCAATGGATTGAGGGGTACAGAAATTATAATAGAACTTCAAAGAAGAACGAAAGCCTGTGACAAAAAGATATCATTTCAATACATGAAAAGCGGTGATAAAACACGTGTGGGAAACAAGGTGAACTCCAGAATTTAGTGCTGAATGAAGACTAATCTACTCCTTTATTTTACAGATGAAGAAATAGAGAGCCATGCAAGTTCCATGATTTGGTCAAAGTCAGCAACTGACTATTGTCAGACTCTGGAGCAGGGCCCAAGCATTCTGACCCTGATTTTGATATGGTTTAATATTACATAATATGCAATATTAAAAATCAAAGCTCAGGACACCAGCAGAGCTAGAGTACAAATTGAGACTACAGAGCATGATCTCTTGACCACTGGAACAGTGCTTCTCAAATCCTAACAGGCGGACATGTCCTCTGGAGATAAGATTCGTGTTAAAATGCAGATTATCATTCAGTAAACCTACGATTCTGCATTCTTACCAAAACCCCACTTGCTGCTCCTGATGGCTAAGGACCACACTCTAAGTAGCAGAGCACTAGAATACATTCTACAGAGTAGCCATCATTTTATACTCTAGAGAATTAGTCCATAGTTTTTAAAATTTGGGAGTCCAAATGTCCCTTTGGGAATGTGATGAAAGCTATAGACCCTCTCCACCAAAAAGATGTGGATGAACACAATTTTATATATATATAAAAATCCTGGTATCATACATATCTATGTATGATACCAGGATTTTTAAGAATCTTCCTGTCTCCACTCACAAAGCCCAACCATGATCGATCTGAAGAACTCAGTTGACGAATCTCCAGCTACAAGTTCATTTTGGATTCTAAAACACTCCACTTGCTTTCTCAAGTGATTCTAAAAGTTTCCATTACTAATGATGTTCAAGCTTTGTGTTCATCAATGACTATTTTGGGCTCCTCTTTTAAGCTTCTACTTCTTTAAAGTAAATGACTTTAACTGGCCTTTTCACTTTTCTATGCCTCTTAACTCCTAGAAACAGTATTTTTATGCCCTCTTTGTTCTCTATTCTTTTCTCACATCTACTGTCTTTTCTTTTAAAAATATGAAAAGAAAAAGTAGGTAGACTGTAAGAGAGAAACAAAAAAATGAAAGAAAAGAGAAAGGAGAAAGGAAGGAAGGAAGGAAGGAAGGAAGGAAGGAAGGAAGGAAGGAAGGAAGGAAAGAAGGAAGGAAGGGATGGATGGAGGGAGGGAGGGAGGAAGGAAAGAAGAAAAGAAGGCATCTAGGAAGTGATGAATTCCTATGAAAATGGGTCCTTTGAGCCTCACTGGGGAGCAATTAATTTCAAGGACATAAAGGTCTCTGATCAGCTGCTATACCACTATTGCTGCTTTACTAGATGTATCAACAATATAAAATCTAGTAACAATAGTTTTCATTAGGAAGCAACCTCACTGGAAATATTCCTTTTGTTTACAGAAAAAGCTCAGGGTAATTATAGTTTGGCACAGTGATTCAGTATTATAAGATCTAAAGTATACAACAAACACTATATCTTCAAATCCATGGAAATTCCACAATATCTACACTACAATCAAAATAAGGTATATCTACCCAGAAAATTACTTTGTCATGTGTTCCCACATTATATCCAATTACCATCTTTAGTTTAGAGGCTATAAAGAAAGACATAAAGAAGTACATTCTGCTCTGGTATTCAAAGTATAGCTTTAAGATTTGAATCTGCAGGTTGCCAAGTGACAGTTATGGGCTTGTAGTGTTATGTATTGAAGTCTCAACAATTCTCACTTTATTTCTAAAGCAAGATATAACTTGTTTCTGATTAAACTGTAGAATGCCAGAGCTCCTGAGAATGCCTGAGTAAAAGGTGAGAGTAAAGCCATTTCCTTAAATCCGAATTATCTGATAGATAAAAATGTTTTCCTCACTTCTCAAAGATAGGAAACGAAATGGTAGTTTATAATGTTTTTTAAAATATCAAGCTAGGAAATGGGATGAGCTGATAAATTAAATGATTTGTTTTTAATATTCTTGGTGAGTTTGGGGATAGGTAGAGTAAATTTTTTTTAAATTTCTGTTAGATCATATTTTGAGGAAGAAAAAGACAACTTGATCAATTCTGTCCATTAAGATGCTACCTTTCAACTTCTCTGCTCTCTTGCCACTTAGTCATTTAAAAAAAAAACACAGGCATTAAGGAAATCTGCCATCAATCCTTGCCCTTGTGTGTGTCAAAATGACCCTGTGTAATAGCAATTAGGTAATGTGGGAAAAGTGATTTGAAAATGAAAAGTAATACCTGAAAACTAAGTAATGCTATTAGGTGCACTTAGAGTAAGCTAGCATAAGACCACTCTTTATCCTCTTTATCATTTGCCAGCAGATAGAGCTGCAACAAGGTAGAAAATTGGGCCATTTCTAACTAGGAATTCTTATTATCATTTTCTAGGCTTTTACTTTATGAGTCATGTGACTTAGTAAAACACCCTGCCTTGAACTTTCTTTGATGTTCTCTTGTTTGAGAGAGTTTATTTTCAGTTGCTTTTCTTATTTTGAAGTTGGAATCCCATTCTCTCAGACCACCACAGGGCTCTCTATATTCTAAGCAACTACCATTTGAAAGAGGAAAGACAGAAATAACTCTATTGATTCTGTTTTTAAAAATCAAAATGCATCTAATATAGCATTGCTAAGCAAATTAAAAAATAACAATGCAATTAATTTCATGACTTTTCAAAATGCTGATTAGACCCATGTCCATGATACAAATGGATCTTTCCATCATGCTATAGAGGAGCTGCAGGAACAGACTTGTTTCTTCACACCTAGGCAACCAGTTCACAGCTGGTTTCAAGTACTTTAAACACAGTAAGGGAACTGTGCAGAAAAGGCAGTGTGTTCCAGCTAACTCAGTGGTACACTATCTTTTTGTCTGGAGGACTGATTTAGACGCGGTGAAGTGGAACAACACGCAAGCAAGACATTAAATCTGTCTTCTTTTCCAAACCTAGTTCCTATCAATTAGGAAGGCTCCCTAAGGAAACAACCTGGTGCCTGTATTCTAAATTCTCTGGCACAGTCCATTAATTACTGCGGCAATTAGTGATGTTATTATCAGTTCAAACTGTTTTGTACCTTCTCTTTTTTAAGATTTTTATTAAAATACAGCTAACATACAATACTATATTAGTTTCAAGTGCACGCCATAGTTGTCCAACATTTGTATGCCTAAAGAAGTGCTCACCATGATAAGTCCAGCAACCATCTGACACAATATCATGCTATCACAATATTATTGACTGTATTCCCTATGCTGTACATTGCATCCCCATGATTTATTTGCTTTATACCTGGAAATTTGGACCTCTTATTCCCCTTCACCTTTTCCCCCCTTTAAAGTTTTTTTCAATTACAGTTGACATTCAATATTATTTTATAGTAATTTCAGGTATACAGCATAGTGGTTAAACATTTATATAATTTAAGAAATGATCCCCCAGACTAGTGTAGTACCACCTGGCACTGTACATAGTTATCACCATATTATTGCCTGTATTCTCTGTGCTTTACTTTACATCCATGACTATTTTGTAACTACCAATTTGTACTTCCTAATCCTTTCACCCTGTCCCGCAACACTCCTCCCAACTATCACCCCAATAAATCAGGTATGCATCTGACACCATATGTAGTTATTACAATATTATTGACTATATTCCTTATACTATAGCCTACATCCCTATGACTACTGTGCAACCACCAATTTGTACCTCCTAATCCCTTCCCCCTTTTCATCTACCCGCAAACATCCACCTATTTGGCAACCATCAAAATGTTCTTTGTGTCTGAGTTTGTTTCTGTTTTGTTTCATAATTTCATTCTTTAGATACCACATATAAACAAAATCACATTGCATCTGTCTTTCTCTGTCTACATTCCACACAGCACAATACTCTCCAGGTCCATCCATGCCACCACAGATGGCAAGAAACCATTCCTTTCCATGGTCAAGCAATATTCCATTGTATATATGTACCACCTCCTCTTTATCCATTCATCCATCAATGGACACCCAGGCTGCTTCCACATCTTGGCCATTGTAAACAATGTTGCAATGAACGTATGGATGCACACATCCCCTTGAAATTGTATTTTGGGCTTCTTTGGATAAAAACCCAAAGTGGAATTACTGGGTCCTTCTTTGTGTCTTGTTATAGCCTTTGTTTTAAAGTGTATTTTGTCTGGTATTGCTACCCCAGCTTTTTTTTTTCTACTCGTTTTCATGAAATATCTTTTCCCATCCCTGTTCTTACAGTCTGTGTGTGTCTTTCAATCTGAAGTCAGTCTCTTGTAGGCAGCATATCTTGTTTTCTTATCCATTCAACCACCTGTATTTTGTTTGGAGCATTTTATCCATTTACATTTAAAGTTATTGTTGATAGATATGTAACTATTGCCATTTTATTATTCATATTCTTTATCTTTATTTTTTTCATTTTAAAGAAGTCCCTCTAAGATTCTGTATAATACTGGTTTGGTGGTGATGAACTCCTTTAGCTTTTTTCTGTCCGGGAAGCTCTTTATCCGTCCTTCGATTCTAAATGATAGCTTTGCTGGGTAGATTAATTGTGGTTGTAGGTCCTTGCTTTTCATCACTTTGAATATTTCCTGCCAATCCCTTCTAGCCTGCGAAGTTTCTGCTGAGAAATCAGCTGACAGTCTTATAGTAGCTCCCTTGTAGGTAACTAACTGATTTTCTCTTGCTGTTTTTAAGATTATCTCTTTGTCTTTACCTTTTGGCATTTTAATCATGTATTTTGGAGTGGGTCTGTTGGGTTCATCTTGTTCCTGGGCTTGTATATCTATTTCCTTCATCAGGTTAGGAAAGGTTTCCACCATTATTTTTTCAAATAGTTTTCAATTCCTTGTTTCCTCTCTTCTCCAGCTGGTACCCCTATGATGTGAATGTCGGTACTCTTGTTGTCTCAGAGGCCCCTTAAACAATCCTCATTTTTTTAATATTCTTTTTGCTGTTTTGATTGAGTGTTTTCTGCTACCTTAACTTCTTAATCACTGATTCACTCCTCTACCTCATCTAATCTACTATTGATTCCCTCTAAAGTATTTGTTTCCATTATTGTATTCTTTATTTCTGGCTGGTTCTTGTTTTCTATCTCTATTTTTATGCTTCCTGTCTCTTTGTTGAAGTTCTCTCTGAGCTCATTGAGCATCCTTACAACCAGTGTTTGGAACTCTGCATCTGATAGATAGCTTGTCTTCATTTTGCTTAGTTCTGTTTCTGGAGTTTTGTTTTTTTCTTTTATTTGGGACATGTTTGTCTCCTTATTTTGGCTACCTCCCTGTGTTTGTTTCTATGTATTAGGTAGAGGTGTTATGACCCCTGGGTTTAGCAGAGTGGCCTTATGTAGGTGTTCTGTGGGGCCCAGTGGCACAGTCTCCCAGGTCACCAGACCTGGGCAACTCAGGTGTTTCCTTTGTGTGAGTTGTATGTGCCCTCCTGTTGTGGTTGAGCCTTGGTTGCTGTTTGCACATCAATGGGAGGGATTGACCCTCTGGCTTATTGGTTGTGAGGGCTGGCTGTGACTACAGTGCAGGAGCTGTGATGCAGGGCCTGACCTTATAGAGCAGGATTTGCTTTAGCAGGGCTGTGGTGCCTGCCCAGTCTGCCCGTTGGGTGTGTTGTCCTTGGAGGGGGATGGGTAATGTTTCGGCGCAGTCTGAAGCTGGCCACCTTGCATGCTAGCTCCAGGGCCTCCTGGGAGGGGAGCCGCTGCAGGCCAAGTTCATCTGCAGCCTGAGTCCTGCCCAGACCCAGTTTGCTTGAACCACAAAGCCATCTGCAGATGACCACCACCCGCTGGGCTTGGAGGTGCCTTGAGAGACCAAGTCCCAACCTGAGGCCGGCTATCACTAGTGCCAGATTTAGGGCTGCTCAGCCAGATATATATGACACGCTGAAGCCATGTGTTGCTTTGAGAGATTTTAGGAAAGTCATTATGAGCTAAGACAGGTCCTTTGTGCAGAACCACTGGCAGTGACTTGGTTGGGCTGGAAATTTGGGTGTGCTGAGGTCTCAGGAAACCACCAGCATAGGTGGACAAATGATGTTAGCTAGGTTCAAAGAGATTCAGCTATCATAGCCACCTATGTCTACAGGCCAGAAGGAGGGAGGGCTCAATACAGAAACAATGGCTTCCACCAGCTCCTCTGCCAGGGAGAAAGATGCCCTTCCAGCCCTCGCTTTTCAGCCAGACAATTCAGTTCCTCCCCATATGTCCTGGGACCTTTGGAACTGCTGCCCCAGAGCTGGAGCTCAGAGTGAGACCATCAATGAGTAAGTATTTGAGCGGGCCCTTTAGGAGGAGCGCCTGGGAATGTAGCTGCCCTCATCCTACTCAACCACTATCTTCACCAGTTTTCATAGCCAAAAGTTTTGGGGACTTCTTTCCCTGGCACTGGAACCCTGGGCCTGGGAGCTTGGGGCTGAGATATCTCGCTCCTCTTGGGGGGATCTCCACAACTGATATATCCCTCCTAATTTTTGATGGTCAAATGTAGGTGTGGGACCAGCCTGTTCTGTGTCTCTGCCCCTCCTACCAGTCTTGAGGTGATTTCTTCCATGTTGCTTTTACCTTCTCTTAACCATGTCCAAACAAAGGGGGAAAAACATATTTCAACATAATAAAACATCAACAGTTTTTAACTGTTGGCAATTTAGAGTTCACTCTTTCAATAGCTGCACTTCCAGTCTATAGTTTCCAAGGTTTCCAGTGATATTGTCTATATGAGAAAGCAGTTATGTGAGACCCCCACAAAAAAGAAAAATTCCCTGAGATTTGAGACATTTATGTCTTGCCCCTATTGCCCAATACATCTATACTTACTTTACAAGCATTTCAGAATGTAATTATGTTTCCATTAAAATATAACACAGAACCTTTCAGACAAGATGAAATCATTTTCTCCTTCAAAATTTTATATAAGAAGATGAACCTTATCTTAAAGCAGTAAGCTAATACTCTTATGTCTGAAACTAAGCTTTCCCTTTGACAGTTAAGTTTCACAGCTATTTTATCATTAGTTTCAATGAAATATTATTATCATATTTGCTCAAGTATGCCTTTCTTTCTGCAATTGTATATTCCCTCCTCACACAAGAAAATCAGCAAAAAATATTTCTTAAGGAATTCTAAGAACATCAATTTGTGTTGCTGGGGTAAAAAAGAATATATAATGAAAGTAACCATTGGTTGCTCGCTCCTAATAGAGTAACTCTTGCAGACCAAGGAGCATAATCACTATTAAGCCCACTGTCCTACACCTGACTCCAGCCTGCCTTCCTCCTTCTCCCCGCCTCCTCATTTCAGCCTTCCCCCCTTCTCTTCATATTGAAATAAGTGAGCTGAAAACAAACAACCAAAAAGTTTTAATTAAGCTCTAATCTCTATTGCTAAATCTGAGAAAAGGCATTAATTCATTGGTTAGGACTGAAGTAGGTCCCCCTTTCAGGGATACTTGAGCTTCAAATCTAAAACTTGAAAGAAGAGAAAATTGTGTTTAGATACTTTACCTCCTATACTCTTTACTTTCTCCTTTTTGAGTTATCATCTCTTCTACTGAATTTTCCTCAACATCCATTCATGTAGTATTAAGCTGTATGTTATTTTTAAATATATTTTTCTCACCCTAACCATTTTCTTTTAACCATAAAAAATCTCCCAATTTCATAAAAAAAAAATAAAAAAAAAAATAAAAATCAGTATTCTACAAATATTTGGCAAGATTTCTTTTGTTCCTTTGTCTTTTCTTCTGAAATATTTTTCAATAGCATTTACCCAAATGTCAGACCATTTGAGTTGTTATAACAAAATACACTGAGTGGCTTAAACAATAAGCATTTGTTTCTCACAGTTCTGGAGGCTGGGAAGTCCAAGATCAAGGCACTGGCAGATTCAGTGTCTGGTCAGGGCCTACTCTCTGGTTTACAAATGGCCTACTTCTTGCTGTGTCCTCACATGAGAAGAAGTGAGAGAGCTCTCTGGTGACTCTTTTAAAGAGCACTAATCCCACTCATGAGAGCTATACCTTCATGACCTAATCACTTCCCAAATGCACTACCTCCTAATAGCATCACATTATGCATCTCAAAATATGAGTTTGGGGAGGACACAAAAATTTGGTACATAATATTCTGCCCCTGTCCTTCCCCAAAATTCATGCCCTTCTCTCATGCAAAGCACATCCCAAAAGTCCCCAAAGTGTTAACTCATTCCGGCACCAACACTAAAGTCTAAGTTCAAATCTCACCTAAATACCATATAAATCTGATATGGGTACGACGCAGGACACAATTCATCCTAAGGTAAATTCCTCTCCAAACTGTGAACTTGTAAAACCAAACAAGTTATATGCTTCTAAAATGTAATGATGGACTAGGCATATGATAGGCATTCCTATTCCAAAATAGAGAAATAGAGAAGAAGAAAGAAGTAATAGATCCCATGTAAATACAAAACCTCACAGGAAACTTCCATTAAATCTTATGGATCAAAAATAATCCCCTTTGTACGAAAGTCAATTTGGGGAATGTAATCAATAATGTTGTAAAGATTTTGTAGGGTATCCGATGGACACTTGTCTCATTAGGGAGACCACCTCAGGGATGATGTAGATGCCTGATCACTGCACTGTATACCTGAAGCTGAAGCTGAACAATAATGAATGTCAACTACAATTTTATATACATATATATATGTAGTTACAAGAAGCGGAGTGCAACATTCGGAATAGAGACAGTGGAAATGTCATGGCTGTGTGCGATGTCAGAGGGGTAGTGGACGGGGGGAAGGGGCTTGTCACTGTGTGAGGGATATAAATGATAAATGTCTAACTATTACATTGTTTTGTGCACCTGAAACTAATAAAAAAAATGTTAAACAAAACACTATTAACCATGAGCTAATAATTATGAAGCTGAGAAATGGGTACATGGGAGTTTATTATACTATTTTCTCTACTTTTGTATATTTTTAAAATTTTTATTAATAAAGTGTTAAAAACTGAAAAAAAAAAGTGGGGGATTTTACATTTAAGTAAAATTAGCCAATCTGAAAAAAAATAATGATAATCCTCTTTGGTTTGATGCTTTGTCTTCCAGACCCACTGGGACTGCAGTGTCACCCCCCTGGGTACTGTTCATACTGTGTCAGTGACCTTACCCATGCTGGAGAGCTCTGAGGTGGTCCCTCTCATGTCATAGCTCCACTAGGTGCATCCCATGCTACAGGTCTTTGCAGTACCTCCCCCCACCCCAACACACACACCCACTAAGGCACTGAGCTGGGGCATCCTGATCCACCTGAACCAGAGAGGTAGCCCTACCCTTTGAAACTGCTCTGCAATATCCCAGAAAGAAAGCTCCTGGAACTTGAACACACAGAAGCAGAATCTAACTAATATAAAGCATTGTAATTGAAAAAAGATTTTTAAAGCCCCCATAACTTGTAAGAAAATATCAAGTTTCTAACATACGCATAATGAGAGTTCCAGGAAAAAAAAAGGGGAAAGACAAAAAACATGGAAAAATAACATTAGAATTTTTTTTTTCAAATTTAATAAAAACTATAGATGTACATATCCAGGAATCTCAATGAATTCTAAGCCACATAAATACACATACATATCAAGAAAAATAAGGCACATTCTAATCAAATTGCCTAAAATCAATGAAAAAGGAAAATCATATAAAACATTGTGGTACGTGTCATAGAGGGCACTAAGAAAACAAAGGCCTTATTGCCTGCTCTAAGAAGATTGTTTTAAGTTTCAGTTTATGGATAAATGTGATTTGCATGTGAGGCATCCAAATTTCCTTCTGGGATTGGAATGGTTATGACAGACAGGACCAAATTCTGATGTGGGTACAAAAATTTGTATGAGGGTTTCAGAGATGAAGGAGCATCTGAAAGGAACATTTTCAAAAGCAACCCAGGGAAAAAGCCAAAATTGAGAACTTTGCAAATCATGCAAGGAAGAGTCCATTTGAATTAGATGGATGAAGAGGGAAAATGAGGAGCTTGGCAAAGGTAAGGGAAGTTTCAGGAACAATACTGGCAAGAAATACTCCTGTTTGGTAGCAAATATGGGATATCCTTATCACAAGATAAAGAGGTAGTCAACATTGAGACGGCAACTAGGGAAGAGACTGATCACAGGGCTCAGGAGGGCTTCAGTGACCTGCAAGTGAAACAATCCCCACCTGGAGACTTCTTTGTAGGACATTCAAAAATGGTTCATCAGTCCACATTTTCTTCTTTTTCTTTTCTTTTTCTTTTCTTTTTTTTTTTTGAAATTAAAGTTTATTAGGATGACAATTGTTGGTAAAGTTGCATAGGTTTCAGGCGTATGATTCTGTAATACATCATCTATATATCACATTGTGAGGTCACCACCCAGAGTCAGTTCTCCTTCCATCACCAGACATTTCATCCCTTTGACCCTCATCTACCACCCCTCTGTCCTCCTCCCTTTATTCTGCTATAAGATGAAATAGTGCCATTTGCAACAACATGGATGGATCTTGAGATGATTATGCTAAGCAAAGTAAGTCAGACAGAAAAAGTCGAGAACCATATGATTTCACTGATATGTGGGATATAAAACTGAAAACAACAAAGGAACAAGGCAAACAAATGAAGAAACAAAAATTCAGACACATTCCACATTTTCAGATCTCAAATCCTGAAGATTCCTGTTTCAGAAGTTTGCTCGTTTCTCTCCTTGCTTTATCATTTCCACTTACTCAGGATCAAAAGCCTTCGAACCAGCCAGTCTGACAAGTTTCTTTCTTTGCCCTCCAACCCAGGATAGACAGAACTACCAAATAAACCTTTCCTAAATACTGTCTGCATGAGGTCTTTCCAAGTTTCCTCAAAACTCTTCAATGCTTCACTGTTTCATTTTCTATCAAATGTGAATTGATCTGGTTGATAAGATCTCCCAATGCATGTCCTTATTAGACCTATTCACGTCTATTCTGTCAATATTCAGTCTCTGATCTATTAATGTCCATCTCTTCCTCCCTCATTCATATGCCTGCTTGTCTACCTTTATTCTTGTTCACCATACTCTCTCTTTTTGCCTCCACCTATCCATCCTTCAGGTACCATCACCCACCCTTATAGCTTTTCCAATGGTTTTTCCTGCATAAAAATTACAATAGGAGTCAAAATCTTGTTCATATGGTTTAGTAATTTTTAGTATCATGATACAGTGTTCTAATAAATTATTTTATATTAGTCCTTAATTCTTATTCACATATTAAGTTTCTTGAGGGTTAAGCCTATAATTCACCTTTCTTCTAGTCTCCAATGCCTAAGACAGTTTTAAGGCACATAAAAGATAAATTAATAATTGCTGATTGATTGATACATCAAGTCTACAATTCAAATAAACTGGCCAATTTACAATTCAAATAAACTGGCTACAATTCAAGATAAATGTACTTTCTCGGCTATTCTTCTAAAGATTATCCACTTAGTTACAGTGAATTTTGATTCAAAGAGCTAAGAAATATGTAATCCAAATTACATAACTAGCAAAGATCCCTAATATTTTTTTTCATGTAAAACTTTTCTATAGCCAATTCCTAATTCCAGTGATTTAGAACCTAACTTCAAAGTTGGATTCCTTAGGTCATAAAGATGAATCTCTACTGTTCATATTAAACTAATTTCCCATGTTCTCTTGTCAGTAGACAAAGAAACCACAGATCAGAAGATGTCAGAATGTGATGAACAATGAATTGACATCGGCCAAGAGAAAAATCCATCTCCTTCAACTTAACAGACAAATGCTCATCAGCAGTTTACTTCCCCAATAAGGTTGTTTGTTGAGAGGTTTAAATGAAATTGCAACAGGGTCTAGAATGAGAACTTTTCATTATCTCCCTAAGTATAAAGAGAATATTTAAACATTACTCTTATTCAAAAAAAAAAACAATCTCAGTTTTAAAATCTTACTTGTTATATCCCCAACCTTGCCCAAAACAGAACTTATCAGCTACTTCTCTGCATTTATTCATGTTAATTTAAGGTCATGGAACTCAAATAATACACTAAACTTCAGGAAACCTACTACAAGTAGATTTGAAGGGCTATGACTTTATTACTGCAGTCTACCTATTTCTTGGCTTATGTATTAAATACCATGCTTGTTTGGAAGCAGCTGCAATAGCTCCCTACAGTTTCTAGTACTGTGATTTTTATTTTCATGTTATGAAAACATAACATCATTTTGTACCTGTCACACATGGTGTGACAAAAAAATATTGTCTTTTGTTTTTCCCACTATTAATATCATGCCAAAATTAAAGGACAGGAGAAGATACCAAAGACATGGTATGATTTATGTTGAAGAAAAAAATGCAGAATCTATAGTTTTTCATGTGGAATACTATTATTGTGGGTTATGTATTAAAGAATTAGTTCCAACCTCCTAAAACCCATAAAGGGTGAAACTACCATAAAAGCCAACAATTGGGTCCATTTTGACTGTCCCTTCTTCAAAGTATATTAGGAATAGACTTACAATATTAAAGCCAATGAGATTATGAGTTCCCGTTTCTTTCAGTGGGCATTATTTAGTGTAGCAATTTAGAAATTAGAAAATTACTATACTCCTTAGTCTCTGGACCAAAGGAGATATCAGAGCAGATGTTGCACATTTGGATCTTGAACCATCAGATGCAAATTTTGGAAAAATTAGGCATATTGTGAAACTAATGAACTCACTGGTGATTAGGTTTTTGAAATTCTGGCTTTCTGTAGTTGTTTTATAACACAATTCTATCCAACAGAGAACTGCTGTTCAAGTACTCTAGATCAGAGGAACTCAGTCGTTGTATCAAAAAAAAAAAAAAAAAATAGAAGAAAAGATAATTAAGAGTATTCCCTTTTGAAGGCAGTCAAGCTAATATACTTCCCATGAGACCATAAAGAAAAAAGGATTAGTTTTTGAGGGAACTTGTTAAATTATGTTTTTTATGCAGCCCAGAAGTGACTAGAGGAAACTAGTTAGTTTCAGAGTTGGAAGTTAAATGAATTCTGTGACAATTTTTTTCCCTTCTCTTGAGATCTTTTTCAATGCACTGAATTAATTGTATGAGGTATAAATTTTAGAAGGAAAGAAAAGAAAGAAGTCCTGCGAGTGTGCAGGGATAGCCCACAGTCCGGGACAAAACCTCCAGAGAACAAGTTACTGGTTTCTAGATTTGAATATTTTGTATGTAACATTTTCACCAAAGAATATAAATGTAGAAGTCAAAGGTAACCATTTCATTCATTACTATCAAAATGCAGTACCTTGCCTGACCCAATCTCCGTGATGAAGTTTGTGCTCGAACGTATAGCAACACGTGTGGTATCCAGAGAGCAGTTCTGCCCAGTTAAAGGTCACGGTGGCTTCTTCATCTTCACATGCACTAGCAGGACGCTCAAACAGGGAAATCAAGGCTGCCGTGAAAGCAATGGCTTGAACCTTGAGACAAACATTGAAAGAAAAACAAGCATGGGCAGAGAAATTGTTGCAAGAAGAGTCCATGTTCTTTAAGATTCATAAAAAAATGATATTTAATTAATTGGAATTTCTTTGATATTATTTAAAGGATACAAACAGTTATATTAAAAGACAGAACAACTATGAGGTTGGTAAGGCAATTACCAAGGGCGGTTCATTTGCTTTTATGATACACTTGTCATTAAAAACAGTTAAGAATGAAAAGCTTTCACAATTATGAAGGGAAACTGTTCAAAGTAGACTACTTCAGAGTTCACAGGCATACTCTAGTGTCATTCAGTAAGTAATAGTTTTACAGAGGTCGGGTGGAATTTGATAGGAAGACAGAAATCATTGCATCCAATGTCTGGGTGCCTGTGCTACCCTAGTGCATCTATCCTTTGTTACATGATACCGGAAATAATCACTTTCCATAAGGCTGGTACTGAGAAGTCTGAAACCTTATGAATGAAAATCAGAATAATTAATGTGAAAGTGTTATAAGAGATAATTTTAGACATTTAATATTTAATGTTCATTAATATTGGGATCTAACAGATTATAAGCATCTTATGGTGAAAACAGCTAGCAATTTTTTTTTCTAAATAAGAAAAAATTAGATTACACCTAGGCAAGAAAACACAATGAGGGTTGGTTTTCATAAGCAAAAGGATTGTGACCTAATCCATGTCCATCATGGATTAGGCCTTATAGTTTATAATGTAGGTCAGTTAGGTCACATCCATTACATTGTATTTCTATATGGATCTAATCATCTACAGTTAGATCACTAAAGTAGTGGTCAATCTTACCATTCCCTTGCTTACCTTTCCAGTTGTATCCCCAAAAGAAAGAATTGATTCATTGGCATCGAGAGGGTCATACCAATAATCCATGCAAATTGGTGTTCCTTTCAGGCCTTGGAGTTTATATTGACAAGGGAATTCTTTGGATAGTAGATCATAGAAACAAATCTCTTTACTTGTAAAAGCCACCGCTATCTAAAGTAGCAAAGTAGAAAATCAGAAAGCATTTCTGATGGATTTAGTGAAATCAATATGCAAAGAAGACAGGCTAATCTTTAGTACCTAATCAGACAGTGTTCCTTGAGGGTTCTTAAGACTATTACAGAAGTATAGCATGGTGGCACACATGTGCTGTATTCTAACTGGACTCTGACCAAGAAAAAGTGTTTTCCATTAAAGTCATACTTTGAACATACTTTCTCCCCTATCCCTACTTCACACATCCACCAACATCTTCCATCCATGGGAGACTAGATGACCAATCACAAAGGAAAAACAAAGACACAGAGAACTACAACATCACATAGTCGTACCAGGAACTTTACAAACCATGTTTTATAAAGCAAGCAGATGCTTTCACAGAAGTCAATTGATTAAAAACTGGGTAAGTAGCCTCCTCAATCAGATAAAATCTGAAAATCTATTTTTAAAAGGGTAACTAAATTTGTCGATAAAAGTGACAAAACCTATCTAGACTAATCCAAGAAAAAAAGAGAAAAGATACATGTTACTAAAATAATTAATAAAAGAATGAATGTTACTATTAATTTTATAGAAATAAAAAAGGAATATAAAACAATACCATGAACAATTATATGCCAACAAATTAGATAACTTAGAAGAAATGGACAGATTCCTAAAACAAAATTACCTAAACTAACTCAAGAAGGCAGAAAAACTCAGCATGCATAGAACAAGAGACTGAATGAATAATAATAAAAATTAAAAAAAAATCCCCAAGAAGAAAATTCCAGGCCTGGATGGCTTCCGTGATAAATTCAACCAAACATTTAAAGAATCAACACCAATACTTCTCAAACTCTTCCAAAAATAGAAGTGGCGGGAACACTTCCCAAATCATTTTATGAAACCAGTATTATCTTAATACCAAACCACACAAAGACAGCACACACACACACCACAAACTGCAGATCAATATCTCTAATGAATATAGATGTAAAAATTTTCAATTAAATAGTAGCAAAGAAACCCAAAAACATTTTTAAAATATTACATACCATGGCCAAGAGATATTTATACCAGGAATGCATGGTTAGTTTAACATACAGATACAATCAATGTAATACACCATTTTTCTTAAATTAAATTTATTGGGATGACAATGGTTAGTAAAATTACATAGGTTTCAAGTGTGCAATTTATAATACATCATCTATATGTCACATTGTGTGATCGCCACCCAGAGTCAGTTCTCCTTCCATCACCAGATATTCCATCACCCCTATACCATATTAATAAAATAAAGGACAAAAACTGTATGATTATCTCAATACATAAGAAAACAAAATTGACAAAATCCAACGCATTTTCATGGTAAAAATACTCGATAATCCAGGAATAGAAGAGAATGTCCTCAACCTGATAAAGAGCATGTGAAAAGAAAACCCACAGCTAGTATGATACTTAATGGTGAAAACTGAATATATTCTCCCTAAGATTAGGAACAAGATGAGGACGTTCACTCTATCAACTTCTATTCAACACTGTACAAAAGTTCTACCCAGGGAAATTAGGCAAGAAATAAAGACATCCAGATTGAACAGGAAGAATTTAAACTATCTCTTTTAGTAGATGGCATGATCTTATACAAAGGAAATCCTAAAGAATCAACGACAACTAACAACAACAAAGATTAGAACTAATAAGTGAGTTCAGCAAAGTTGCAGGATATAAGATAATTTTTTTAAATTTATTGTATTTTATACACTAGCAACAAACAATCTGAAAATAAAATTACCATAGGCAGTGTTGAAAGAATGAAAAGACAAAACATGAACTAGTGTACACTATTGATCAAGTATCCATTTGATAAATGTATATACCCAGAATCTATAAAGAACTCCCAAAAGCCAACAATAAATAACAAAATAAACTCAAAAAAATATTAGTAAAACATTTGAACAGACTTCACTAAAGAAGATATACAGGTAGTAAATCCGTACATGAAAATATCCTCAATATTATTAGCCTTTAGGGAAATGTGAATTAAAACCACAATATTATAAAATACAAACCTATTAAAATGGCTCAAATTAAGAGAAACAAAACACCTGATCATACCAAATACTGGTGAAGATACGCTATATCCATACACAACAATATAAAGATAAATTACTGACATATCCAACAATATGGATGTATCCAAAAATAGTATGCCAAGTTAAAGAAGTCAGACAAAAAAGGAGCACACATTGTATGATGTCAATTATGAAAAAGTCTAGAAAATGCAAACCAATCTCTAGTGACAAAAAGCAGATCATTCGTTACCTGACAAGGAAGGAAGGGAGTTGGTTGGATCGGGGATTACAATAGGGCACAAGGAAACTTTTGGGGGTGATGAAACTGTTCATTATCTTCACTGTACTCTTGGTTTTTCACAGGTATACAAATGTATTAAAATGTATTCATTTGGATACTTTTAACATGTGCAGTATATTTTTGTGTAATTATACTTCAATAAAGCTGTTTTTAAAAAGAAGAGAGCAACACCCCTTAAGCTTTTATGTTGAATAAGTGCAAAGGAAAGTCTAATATTTAATTATCAGTCCTGGAAAGAAGAAAAAGCACAACATAATCATTACATAATATAGCAACACAAACATTACATGATAACAACAGAATGCTGCACACAGATATAAAAAAAAAAATCTGGACTAGAGCTATCTTTTAATCCATATCAGTTAAGAAGTAACACCAGACCCTTTGCAAGAAGGCTGTGCCACGATGGAGGCAACAAAGACTAAAAAAGCACAGGTTCTGAAATCAGGCTGCTTCCATTCACAAATCTTGCAACACTGATTACATTCTGTGTAACATCAGGCAAATTTCACAACCTCTCCTTGCTCAATCTCTGATTCTTGAAGTGGGAATACTATTCACTTCACGGCAATCTTGAGAGGATTAACAGAGCAGGCCATATCACATAGTAAGCTGATGATGATGATGCTTCTTTATGGTTCCAGGCAGTAGAGCACCAACTAAAAAGAAACTGGCTCTCTGGAGAAATGGCTGATTCTGGATCTTGCATAATAAATATACAAGATAGTCCTGGAACATTTTGTCATACCAGAAAGCAAAGAAGTTTTCAAAGACTGTTAGGGCTATATTAAAACAGACTCAGAAGCTGACTTATATTCGTTCCACTGTCCAAAGATAGTACAATTTGTGGGATGGGATAAAAACTCAATGGATAGACACAATTCAATTTTTTTAAACCCATGTGTTTATAGTGAAATTGATAACAATAATGATAAGAGTACTCATTTTTTCTCCTTAGAGGATCTTAGAAAACCAGCTGATAATTTTGAATACTAGTAAATAAAAGTAGTCATTTATTCTGTAATAAATTACTATTTGTAATACAATTTATACTACATGATAGCTAAATAATTGACAAGGGGATTTTTTTAATAGAAGTATTCCAGCTTATAAAGGAAGAAGAAATGGTGAAATTAGAACGTCATCATCTTGCAATCCTTAATAAACTGATGAATCTAGGAATAATCAGCAGTAACTGTTAACATTCCAAGAAGAGAGAGAACCAAGCATTTTGTTCCTCCTGATTTAGGAACACCGAGACTTTAGACTTGACTACTGATTTACTGGAAATACAAAGAACCAGTAGACATGTTAAACAACCCCATATAAATACAATCTGCAAAATCAAGACTGTGGGAAAATTTAAAGGACAAACACCGAGTTCCTTTAATTAAAAAATCAACAGCAACAACAACAAAAAATGCAAGAATAAAGAAAAGATGGAGGAAAATCAAAAGAGGTCAAAAGAGACATAACGACTTTTCACAATGTTTGGACTTTTTTCAGATCTTGGTTCAAACGAACAATAAACTGTTAAAAATCATAAGGAAATATGCACATGACTGAATATTTGATGATATTAAGGAATTACTGCTATTTATATTAAATGTGATAGTGGCATTATGGTTATGCTAAGAAGAGACATATTTTAGAACTACCAAATATTTATAGATTAAATGATTGTTGCTTTTGATTTCAACAAAGGGAATATATAGATGAAAGAAGATTTGCTGTGACTTGGAAAATGGTCAAGGGTGGATACTGGTTCTTAGTACTGTTATCCCTGTTTGTAGGTGTGTTTAAATTTTTTCAAAGTGAAACTTATCATCTGGTTAATATAAAATACTAAGAATATGAATTCTTTAAGCGGCACCCTTCCCTCACAAATTGATTTTTCTTTCAGTAAGTTATCTTGCTCATAGGGTATAATTATATGAGGATATTTGGGCTGAATGGGCCCTACCCATCGGAATTAAGAAACCAATTAGTACAGTGGTCAAAATCATCAAAATCAGACAAGCAGTGCTCTGTAATTGCACTCAGCTGTGCCATGCACTGTTAAAGCCTCTCAGCTCTGCATATAGATCCATGATTCTGCTGTAAACTATCCAGTCGTAAAGGTCTTATTAGCTAGTAATGCAGCATGGCCACATTTGGGACAGAGCCAACAACCTGAGTCAGTATCAGCCGTGTCATTTAAAGGCACAGAAGAGAAAGCTTGGGACATCGAGTAGCTCCCTTGGCTGTACTTGCATTCCCTCCAGGTCAGGTAAAAGGCACAGAAGAATAAAGCTGCTCTTTGTCACTGCTAGTGTTATACTTGGTATTGATCTGGAGCCCTGTCCCATAATTTTTCCCCTTTTACAAGCAGTAAATTTATTTTATAAAGATGTTGTACCTTGTTTACATTTTCCAGTGAAACCAGACTTGTCACCCACAGGTGTTTAAGCTTGGTGGCATCTGAAGTGATGGGAAGTGTTTCTTGCAGCTTTAAATTCTCTCCCCAGATTCCTAATAAACCTTCCTTACTGATGGTCAGATAACGACTTGAACTTTTTAAGAAAATTACTTTTTGAATGGTGTCTTTGTGTTTCACTGGGAGGAATTCAAGGTCTTTCCACTGGGGAACCATAGTTGCCTTTGCTCGTTCATAATTCTCAGAAAGTGCTAACAGTATAAACGAAGTCAACTTGTCCCAATTAATGAATCCATCTTGGGCCACATCCACTTTGTCAAAGAGCTCCCCATATTCTTCCTTTGTGCCCCAACCAACAATCTCTGTCATCCTCTGCATAAACTCTTCTCTGGACATACAAATGGTTTGAGTTGGCTCTGGGGACTACAAACAGGAATAAAAACAAGACAAAAGTGAAAGCATCCTAAGTATCAGAGCGTTGTGATACAGTGAAAAGTATCTTTGACTTTATAACAGTACTATACTTAAATGAATTTGGGCTGGGGGGCAAATGATTGAGTTGATAGGGCTACAAGCTGACATTCTCAATAACAACATCCTTATAACTGGAAGAGGGGTGTGGGAGAGTCAAAGATTTAATATGATGACAGAAGCAGAGTGATGCAGGACTATGCTCCAACGAATGCAGGCAGCTTCTAGAAGTTGAAAAAGGCACGCAAACATTCTCCCCTACAGCCTCCAGAAGGAAGACAATTCTCACCCCACCTCCATTTTGGCCCCGTAAAACCCATTTGGAAACTTCTGACCTCAAGAACCGTAAGGTAATAAAGTTGTGTGTTTTAAGCTACTAAGTTTGTTATAACATCAGTAGGAAATTAATACGGTGATTTACATAAAATGGGTGAATCCCTGAAGAAAGTTGAGCATAGCCAGTAAAATTGTACCACAGTGAAACTTTAAACCAAGGGCAAGAAGTCCACTTCTGTAAATATTCACAAAGAACACTGAAACCATATACAGTTGATTTTTGTTATTCATGGTAGTTGTATTCTATAAGGTCTCTACAAACATTAAACTAGCAGATACTGAATCATTGCTCCTTGGGGAAAGGTTTCTTTGAGCCTCTGGTCATGGTATTTTCATCAACTGATCAATTCATTATTTTGTTTTATGTGTGTTTCTGTTGAAAGATACCTTATTTAATATATATATTGTTCGTTCATTAACGTTGAATTCATGGCCAACAGCACTATAACTCACGAGTTAAGGAAGTTTATCAAACACTCGTATTTTCTCCATAAGACACGTCTCAGCCTTCCTGCACTCAGGAACACCAGACAGAACTTTACCACCTCTCTTGGGGGCCATTTTAAAGAGTGGAATCACCAAACAAAGGCGCAAAATGCAAAAAAAAAAAAAAAATTGGCTCTAAGTGGACCACAAATAGGACACTTGTTTATAGTAAGAGAGCTGGATTAGAAGGCGGTGTCATCTTGTTTGACCTCAGCCTGGAATATGCACATTGGAAGACAAAATTTTTGCCACTCTGTATGTACAAGTCTGTGAATGACTATGGAGGTGCCTTAAGTATTGATTTTGGGGTTACAAATAAATTTTAGCAAGTAGGCAAATTCACAAATACAGAATCCATGGACAATGAAAATCATCTGTATTTCAAATAAGCACATAGCTTAGTATTGAAAATGCAATGAGTATAGCTTTAATAAAATTTTCTTCTCATAAGCATTTTGTTCCAATTTGAATGTATACCTACCAAATAAAAATGACCTAACAGTGTTTTAAAGTATGCCCTTTCACTTCTATTAGTCAAGACTCTCAGTCTGGTATTTTTGAGATAAAAATAAGTACCCCTGTGTCGCTTAGAACTCCATTTCTAATAAAAGCAAAAAATGTATGATGCATTAGAAAACACATTCTCATTCAGCCCTTCCTAAGATAATGTTTGTAAATTTATTTTGCTATGTCTATTTAACTTTTGAGTAAGAAAATAATGTTATTTCTTCCAATTTTTCTTCCAAGAAAGGTAATATATTCAGAATATCTGGCTGATTATCTCAGTAGGTACATCTTTAGACCTTTAGAAATTTTCCTGTCTCCCTGAACCCTTTCAAAGAATATTCTAAAAATCATTTCCTTTTACCTAGAGAGGCTTTTCTGCAGCTACAGTAAGTCTAGTGAGCTGCCTATTTATTAAAAACAAACAAAACAAAAACAAAAATGAACTCTGTAGAATTCCCTTCAGCTTTTGAGTTTTATCAGACTTGGATTTTCCTGTAATTTATAGGAAAACTGAGCACTAAATCTAAGTGCAAATTTCCAAAAATATACCCTTTATAAGAAACTTGACAACCTTTTTTTCTTCACAAAGAAGAGATCATGCACTTTTAATTAGCAATGTGTGAGTGTTTGAACACATTTTTTAAATTACTTATTTTTGCACAAAATGATCTATGTTTTTACTAAAGAAAATACAAGATATAGAAAAGCCCCAAATTACCATCCTCCACCAGCCTTTCATATTTTTTTTCTATGCATAAATAGAAATATCTGCGTATTATTTACCAAATGGTATCATGATATACATATCTTTGATTACTGCTTTTCTCTTTAGATCATGTCATGAAGCTATGCCTTGTACAGCGTACACTGGTCTTTAACATAATTTTAATGGCTGCACAATATTCTACAGAGAAGACTTACAATTTACAGCTCCCTATTATTAAGATTTCAATTTTTCCCAATGCTTTGCTGTTTTATATAAGCAACCTGGCAGCAAAACATCTCTACACATTCATCTTTGCCCAGTTGTCCAATTATTTCCCGAGGGAAAATCCCTAGAAGCAGAATTGCTGAGTCAAATAATTTACACATTCTTAAAGTTTTTGATATGTCTTGTCAAATCCTCCTACAACGATGGTTGAACAAATTTACATTTCTCTCAACAAAATACAAAGATTGCCTATACCCAAGACCTCACCAAGCTGTGGTATTCTCATTCTTTATATGACTCACCAGTTGGTTGCTAAAAAATAGTTCTAGTAAGCCTAAACATTTACATACTTTCTGGTAAAACAGTGCAATGCATTTCTAAAGATACTTAATGCTCTCAAAATCTGCAAATGGTTAGAAATGTTATTTGTGTTTGTTTTTTCCTTAACTTTCTCTTATAGCAATATTTTATAAGGAAATGAGGAAAGAAAAAATGTCTTCTTCAAGTCTGTAAATAAGAATTTGCCCAAGACAAGAATACAAGTCCCAGTTAAAAACTATGGAGAGCATACAATTCAATTTGATCAGAAATGTGGGTATTTTCTCCTCTGCCAAAGCTGATAGCATATTCACATGTCACTGACCCAAGGATCACTGCCCTTATCCGTTGGTTAGTATTTCCTTCCAGATCCTGCAAATTAATGTCAAATGGTGAGTTGTAAGCCACTTAGAGAAACATTTCCAGCCAGCCACCCATCCATTGATCTATTCAATTAATAAATGTACACTGAGCATGTATGTATATCACACAAGGTAACATGGGTTAGTTTTATTTATTCATTCGTTTAACAAACATTAAGTGCCTGCTCCATTCCAAATACTATTATTCTAAGCACTCAGCACCAGCTTTGAACAAGAAAGACAAGATCTATGCTCTTTACTTCAGTGGGTCTTGCTGTGCTGGTCACAGTGAATGACACATGGTTCTAGGTACCAAAAGTAACAAGATCACAAGAATCATACTAATTACTGTGCATTTTCCAATTTCAAATGTAATTTAACTTTTAAACATGTCAGAAACATTCCATACACAGAAATCTTGTACGGACCATTTTCCTTAGTTTGAAAGCTTTTATTTTTCTTTTACTTCAGATCATTAGAATTCTGCAATGCTTTTTCTCCACATGAAAAATAATTTTTAATAGGACCTCAGTTGCTTGTTTTTCCAGAACCTGCTAATTTTATCAAGCACTTCACCAAAAACATTTCTTCTGCCAAATATTTGGCATGATTTGGGGGTAATGTCTCATGACAGCTGAATTAGTATGCACTATCAAAATGTGTTCTTTCCCTCTATCTCCCTAATTAAATTAAAAATTAACATGCTGCTTTTCATGCTTCATTCTGTTTCACTTGCCTCAATTTCCCTTGGTTACGAAGCATATTAGTTATGAATATGTATTAGGGTTTGCTGTCAAACCCTGTGAACATGTTCTGGAGCAGAAGATTAGATGTTATTTCAAAACAGATGCATCAGTTTATATCACCCCCTGCAATTTTCACCTACCAATGAACATTCATGAGAGATTGAACTACAGAACAGAAGAGACTAGTCTACCAACCAAGGTTCGTTTTGCTCTTTTTTCTTGCTTCAGTGGATTTTAGCTGGTTTCAATTTTCATTAACACTATATCAATGACTCAAAAGCTCACCGATCTGAATGGAGTTACAATTTTGTGGCTAACAAAAGCACAAGCCTTGAAATACCTATACTGAATTTAAGTTTGGAACTAAACTTTCCTGAACCAAATTGTCAATACTCTGATTTTCTATCAACTGGTAAATTAGAATTGAATTGCAGCTGCAGGAAAAAAAAAATTAATAAATCTATCTTTACATTTTAAATAAAGATGATCATAATCCCTGACATGTAATTGTACATATCAGTTTTCTCTGGGTGGAAGTTTTTGATCTTATCCTTTATACCTAAATTATGTTTATCACCATCATCTGTTGTGCCTACACTAGAAACTTGAGGGGCTGAGCTTGGCCAGAGGAATTGTGTAGGTGAGACACAATTAAGCTTCATTGAGCATCATTTGGAAATATCATTACAGAAGGATAAACATACACTGTTTTTAAGAATAATTTTAACTGTTTTTAAAACATATTTTTTAAAACAATTACATTTTATTGTTTTTTAAACACATTTTTAAAATCAACTGCTTTCCCTTTGTTGGAAACCATAGACTGAGTCAAACAATGCATGCATAAATTTCATGCATATTAGAGCTGGAAGGAAATTTAGAGAATCTACACCAAACACTGCATTTAAAACAAGAAACTGAGGCCCAGAGAGTTAAAAAGACTTCTCTGAGGTCACATAGCTCACTGTTGGTAGAAATAGGCCTACAACCAAGGACTTCCAGTTCCTAACCACTTTCATCACACTACAAATATGCTGACACCATGACTTCAACAAAACCTCATTTTCTCTAGGATAACATGTTCACCAACAAACCAGAAAAAAATGAGGTTGGAATGTGTACACCCAAATGATCTCATGCCGTTTTGATAAAAACTATTTATTTAGAATGCTAAAACTTTATGACATTATACTTAAAATGTACATATGAACACTAAATCAATAAAGTAAGCATGAAATGACTAAAATGTCAGAAAGATTTCGAGCCAGGTTCTAGAGGGAAATCCTTTCCACCAAATTCTCAGATCCTACCTGCTCTTGCATCCTTCTCAAATCAACGATCCAGCACTTCAACCAATCTCTGTTCATTCCTTTGATCATTCGTCCTTTCATCCCAAGTATCTAGCAAAACACTAGCCCTGGAAAAGCAACTTCACCATGCCTACATCCAGACCGCTGAACACTGATGGGCAAAGATCACACAAATGAGGAAATCAGTGCCACTATAATAAATACCTGTTCTCCAAACTCAAAAAGTTCCTCTATATGACTAGGAACCTTCCAAGTTTTCTTGCTGAATTCTTAGTCTTAGTCTCCTACAGAGAAATTTGACTCCTAATTCACAGAAACAATGAAGAGGAGAATGGGAGGAGGAGGAGGAGAAGAAAGAGGAGAAGATATCAATCAGATGGGAACTTTCTCAATTTTCTGCTTCCCCCACATAGATTGACCTGCATCTTTTCCTTCCTGTGAGAATAGAACTGCTCCTCTCTTCTGGATATGTCCTTCTTTCACTATCTCAGCGGATCTTTCCCATCATCGTCCTCTTGCTCTCTATTGACTCTTTTTCATTAGCCTTTAAACATGATCAAGTCACTTAAATCATTAAAAATCTTCCCTTGACATTACCATCTGCTTTTAGCTACTTCCCATGATTCTCCTCCTGTAAAAGAGCCATCTTGAAGGAATCAGGTTCACACATTGTCTCAATTTCATCACCTCCAATTGATTCAAGCCACTGCAATCCAGCTTTTTTCCCTTTCCCTCTGCTGAAGCTGCTCGTACAAAAAAACTGAAAACCTATAGGTACACTTTCAGAGGACTCGTGCCAGTTCTTATAAGGTAAAAGATGTACCAAGTTAATGTTTGGTACCAAAATATCTTTGAGAAAATTTCTTGAGATTCCCATTTAGTTGGAAAGTGAAACTTGAGGTACATGAAAGACGTCAATTAAGAAAGAAAAAAGTTCAAGCTGCTGTAAATAAAAGGAGAATAATTTGATATTTTTTTTATTGATTTGGTTTTGTTGTTTGATTCGACAGAGGAGCAGAGAAAAGTGGCAGAAAGGGGAGGTGGACAGGGTGGGAGACAGTAAGACGGCAGAGGGTGACATGGCAATAAAGGGTCATTCAGAAAGTCCCACAGGAATATAGTTAAAGCGACTTAAAGTGACCTTATGTCTTTTGATTGGAGCATTTAATCCATTTAAATTTAAAGTAATTGTTGATAGATATGTCATTATTGTCATTTTATTTTTCATATTTTTTATCTTTTTTTCTTCTTCTTAAAGAAAACTCTTTAACATTTCTCATAATACTCATTTGGTGGTGATGAATTCCTTTAGCTTTTTCTTGTCTGAGAACAATGAATATTCACATATAGATATAGATATAGATATAGATATGGATATAGATATATATCTATAGATTTTTTTTTTTTCTGTGCATGTCATAATTTATTTAGGAGAGTTTGTAGAACTGGAATTGCAGTTTCATAATTGCTATTTTATAATCTTAGTAATGGTGCCCATTTCCCTGATTCTTTGCCAACAGTAAATATTATTGATCTTTTTAATCTTTGCCAAGCTGACGAATGAAAAAGGATGTCTTCTTTTTTGACTAAAGTTTCAAATCAAATTCCTAATGAATTTGAGTATATTTTCCCATGATTAGCAGCTATTTGTGTGGCACTCTTCCTTGAATGCATAAAAAATGATAATATATGTAAAGTAAAGCTACATGTGACATGTGTATATGCCTATATGGATAGAAATAAATAAAAATACATTGCAAAATGCAATATTAAGAGTAGTTACCAGGGCAGTGCAGTAGTTGAGGGTGGGGCATAGTAATAAGGGAATTTCACATGTAACTTGGATTTTTAACAAGGAGAATAATGTATTCCAACATTTTTTTAATAATAAAGGGACTGTTAAATAAATAGGAATCATAAGAAAGAATGAAATTGTATAAGACTCGCTACACCTTCTTTTCCTGGTTGTTTGCTTCTCTACCTTCTACTTCCAGGAAATAACCCTGCTTCTTTATTTATTGTATCAACTCCAGCAGTTTTTCTACCCCGTTGAAGGATTTCCCTAAAGTCCCATCTTAGGCACTCTCCTCTCTCCTCCAGCACACATGGTCTCCACCCTCTGGAATCTATGGATCTCACACTGACTTCTCTCTGCCTGCCTGACCCTTCTACTTGGCTTTAAACAAATAATGGCATTGACTTCATCAGAGCATCTGCTATTAGAACAAAGAGAACATACAGTGAGCTCTAAGAAGGGAAAACAGGAACGTGGTTAAGTGCTAATCCAGCCCAGGTGATGAGAGAAGACTGTCCTGAAACAGTAGTATTTAAACATGAAGAGTGACTGGGTGACAGCTGGGAAACTGGGGAGCGGAAGGAGGCAGGGATATTCCAAGTGAGGCACCAGCATTTGACAGGCTCGAAAGCAGAAATATAGTTAAAGCATTCAAATAACTAAAATATGACCAGCATGACTGAAACAAGTTGGGTAATGTCCCAGTGTCAGATAATTTTGTGACTGACTTGTTGGAACCATAAATGGAGACTAAACACCTGTGGGGTAGGGGCAGAGGTTTGGAGGAGGGAGGTAAGGATTCTCCTGAAAGGAATGGATGTTCGCATTCTTTACAGTCCTAGGGAAGGAACATGGAAACATAGGTTGTAGACTACTATGAGGAAAATCTTTTCTAGTATTTCTGGGGCCAAGAATCAGATTGGCATCCAGGATCAAAGACATGAGAGGTCTGGTATGTTTCCAGGGGGACTGAGGGACTGAGAGTAGCCCCTTGGCCATATAAGTGTGGCCAGAAGTGAAGACGTGAAACAACTTAGTAGGATATCATGAGAAGCAGCAGTGTCCAATGAGGTTTTCTGAGATAATGAAAATGTTCTACAATCTGTATTATCCAATATGGTAGTTACTAACCACATGTGGTGACTGAGTACTTTTCATTGTGGCTGGCATTTGTGAGGAACTGAATTTTATTTTATTAAATTTTTATTTTATTTCATTTTAATTGAAATAGCTACATGTGGCTAATGGCCAATACACTGAACAATGCAGGTCTGGAGCAAGACCAGTGTGACAACCTGGCCTCAGATGTGTTGAGAGAATTCGGGAAGAATGTGTACACACATGGGAGATGAAGAAGTAGAGGGAAGTGGAGTCCCTGGTAGTCCTCAGCAGAGAATGTCAGTGCCCAGAGAGTCAAGATTTAATGAGAGTCATAGTCATAAAATAGTGGTAAGACATAATGAAGGAAGAAAGGACCCTGGGGGAGTTGGGCCTGAGCAAGTGTGAGGCAGGGCCCTGGGGAAAAGTCAGATATCACCAACGGACAATTCAGAGGTCTCCTATTTTTTGCAACAGAGCTGGTGCGGTCTTGAGTCATCATTGGGTATGTTATACTTGGAAATAAGCGACAAATGTGAAGTCAAAATGGCACAAATTAGAGTTCTTTGGTTGTCTTTTTTTTTTTTTAATATTCAGGAAATTTTAAAAAGTAGGCTGCAGTCTGCAGATCTGGCTGGCTACGTCAATGCACTACAAATGAATGGCGATAGAAATCTTTGTTTTCCCTCTCTCTCCTTTATAACAAGTTTCCTGGTTGCCTTCTCTGCTCCAGTCCTGGCTGAAGCTCAGGGTTAAAATGTTTGTTCACCAAAACACTCTTTCTCACCCTCTCTGATCCAGATTAATTTTTATAAGCACCTGTTCCAAAAGCACACAGAAAATTTGGAAAAGGCACGGAGCTGATAGAACTTGTCACAGAATTCAGCACAAAGGCAGCAGCATTCAGGAAGACTAATTTTTCGTGTCTTGACACCCAACTTCGTTTGTGTTTAGTGATGACATCATTTGTTAACCTCACCCATGAGTTCTAGCAAATCAGATAAAAACCATCAGAGAGTCCTCTATCATTTCCAATTCTGACAGCTGCAGTGGTATTAGATTTGTCTTCACACTATTACTTTAATGCTGAGGAGAGGGACCTGCAAAGCCTCACTGATTTTCAGCTGCCATCAAAAATAGTGCTTTTTTTTAATTCCACTAAGGGAGTTGGGGCCAGAAATGCTCTGACCTGCTGCCTTTGTTCAGCAGGTGATGAATTGACTGAGGCTGCTGCATGCACTCTGTACCATATAATAGAGTTATAAATTAAGCTTTACTTGTTTACCTTCTCACAGGTCTCCACTGAGATGACTTTAGAAAGGAAAAAAATAACAACGACGAAATCAATGGGCTATTCTTATCTCTTCCTTTTATTTTTTCTATTCTTTCTCTGCATTGATTTTATTGTAGGAGTTTTCGATGATTTGATGATAATGCATTAATTCCAAGTTACCAGGACACCAAGCCCGTGTGCTATTAACTTAGCATGAATGCATTGTTAGTGAAGTCCTTACTCTATTGGAGTCCTGTTCCTTAGAGCAACATCCCAACAGAAGGTTGCCTTGTGTCCAAAGGGTGCCCTGCCATGCAATGGGCTCACCCAAGCCCTGGCTCTGTCTGCCCCATCGGCAATTCAATTGAATACTTTTAAACTTCATTCTCCTATGTGTAAATAGGAAATAAAAATGTCTGCTCTACCTACATCCCTGGTTGATGAGAGGATCAAATAACATGGTACCTACAGAAGTACTTTATAAAATCTTAACATACTTGAAAGATTAAATTTTTATTCATCATTTTTACCTCCACTGATTTCCAGGAAGAATTTTAGTTCAGTTACAACAGAACGTTCACAGGTGGTTAGACCATTAAAGCAAAGATAAAAGAACAGGAGTCACATAATGAAAATAGCAGATAATTGTTCCTGATAAATCTATGTGAAGAACAGTTGTATCAACTGGACACTTAATTTAGCTTTGAACTTCCTGGAAGCTAAAGCAAAACACAAAATACTGTTAGGCCCATGACTCTCCTTAATCTACAAAATGAAATGTGCTGGTTTACTAGGAAAGAAGGAAATTTCCTTGCCATTAAACTCTAAGAATTGTGGGTGAAATTGTTTTCTGGGCACATACCTGATTACATTTTTCAGTTGCCCTTGCAGTTGTGATGTGAGCCTGGCCCACAAAACCTTCCCCATGCGCTTGCTCCTTCATGCTCTTCCCGTACTAGCTTGATGCATAGCAAGAGTGGAAAGTAGAAAATAAAAGGAGGCTGGTATCTGAACCCCTACTTGGAACTGCCTCCCAATTAGAAATATCTGCTTTCTATTTTGTCTGAATAAGAAATAAACCTCTGTCATGTTTGAGCTATTTCACTCAGTTTGCATATTCTTTAAAAGTTAAGGTTTTCTTATTTGGAAGTTTATTAAGTAACATAACATACAGAGTTTTTAACTACCACTGTTATCTAATTTTTTTTTTTAATGATCTTTATGGACTGTCTCATATTTTGTGAAAGACAAACAAAATCTAATGGTTCTGGGAAAGAGAATGAATGAAACCATGATGGATGATTTTATTTATGTGTTTTGGATGGTGATTCCTGGGGTATAAAGTAAAGTAAAACACAAGGATAGTTCTAGAACATGAGACACGTCCAGAAAGTTTGGTCCCTTGAGAGTGACGATACAATGAGAAATGAGAAGACCGAGAGAAAACTGGATCCATAATGAATTGAGGACAATCCTGAGAGTTTAGAAAGAAGGACAAATAGTGGAAAGGTAGAAAAGAACTAAATCCAATTTTCTACATTTCCTTAGAGCCTAGTCTGCCTGGTGGGGTATTAGAAGCCTCAGCTTTGACTTGTTAGAGCAAATAAGCCTTGTTCATAGGCCCTGTTGCAGAATCAGTTTGCAGGCATCTTGGGAATTTTATAAAGACAATCAAGCATAAGGATATCAAAAATTCTGTGGATTTAATCATTTTATTACCCCTCAAGCACAATTTTCAGACCTACAGAATTGCCTCTGGAACTTCTCTGTCTTTTGAGATGAAGTTAGCACAAGTGCATTGGGTTTAGATTCCATTCACTCCCATGACAAGTTTGTTCTGAGTGACCCCCTGAATATCCCTGGAGACTTCCTGCTAGGACTTTTGCTATGCCTTTCTTACACTGAACTGTTTGGGCCTTTCTTACTTTGAGTATAAACATTTCATGTTTTATACGTGGTTTAGGAGAGTCCATTTTTAGCTATTTAAAGATTTGGCGGGGCTTGGGCAAATGGCAGCATGGAGTAGACAGGAGAGGCCAGCCCCTGACTCTGGGACCATAACCTGGGCCGGAATGGATGTTCCAGGAGATAATACAGACACAGTTGCTGACAGAGGCAAGGCAGGACCCAATCCAGTGGGTCCAGCAATGTAGGCAAACTATAGTTTCAGGCCAAATAGGCAGCAACGTATCCAGGATTAAAGAGCAGAATGTCCTGGCATGCAGAGGTCAATAGTGAAGAATCCAAAAAAGGACATATTCAGACCCCAATAGACCAAGGCCCTAGGCAGAAGTTTAATGTATGTCGGGTATCATTGGGGCTTTTCTAACATTCTATTTCTGTTGGACCATAATTTCTACTTCTCAGCATTCTTATAAAATCAGCAAACCACAGCCATCCTGACACAATAGCTGGCTTTCAAAGTATCCAAGAAAAATGTAAAATATAATTGACATCAAAATAGTATGAATATTCAGAGACCTTGTCATTTCTCAAAGCATTGCAAGTACTACAGGAAAATTTGAATAACAGCCATTTTATAATTCTATGCATAATACGAGTTTCACTCCCTTCAAGATGACATACGGCTTTTTGGACACCATCACTTGAAAGAAAATGAAATTCACAAGTTAGTGTACTACTACTTCTACCCATGGAACTTTTTTTGTTCTAAATAAGAGGATCAAGGCATCAATTAAAATCTTTTGCATGTTAGTAAAATATGAAATTGGAGATGGAAAAATTACTCTTTTTTTACTCTTCTATATGAATTTATGTCTTTGCAACTTTTATTGCTTCCACTTCCTACCATAACTAAAAGGAATGTAGAAGCATAATTATGTTATTAGAAGTTTAATTTCTTTTAGGAATTAGAATCAAGAGAATGTTGGAGGCCATGTGGTTTAACCTCTACTCACTGAATATGTAATACCTATGTTAATTGAGCACTTAATCTGTTTCAAGCACTTTCAACTGCTCTCCAGATAATATCTCACTTAATTATCACAACAACTCTATTATCCCCCTGTTAGAAATAAAGGAAACTGAGGCTGAAAGAGGTTGAGTGATTTGCAGAGTCACATTATAAGTGGCAAAACTGGAATTCAAATCCAGGAAGTCTGACTCCTGTCTCTTAAACACTAAGTGATTCTGACTCATTTGCACTATCATACAATAAACATAAGCATTACTTACTTTATTCATAAATGTTACTACTAAGATTTGCATGCTATGCAATATTCATTTGGAAATATGTGTCAAATATTTGCTATACAACTTAAAGACCCAACTTCCCATTTTTCAATTAAGTACTGTCACTGCTATTAAAGGAGGTGGAGTTCACCTAATATCTGACACCTATTCAGCCCCAAATAAGCAATCTGTATGTGTATGTATATATATATATATATATATATATATATATATATATATATATATAATAAAATAAAATAAAATAAAATAAAATAAAATAAAATAAAATAAAATAAAATAAAATAAAATAAAAGATAAAGGGATGCAGTGCCAGAATCTTGGCATTTCTAAGAACATGTCTTCAGTGACTAGACTACAAATCACTGCCTTTACAGTTCTGTGTTGCAGGATAGCTGCTAAGGGCAATTTTTCCTTTTACACCAATCCATACCTGTAGCCTGTGGGTCTAACGCTCATGAGAGGTGGACTGGACTGCACTGAAATTGCCTAGTGTATCATTCTTCTATAGATGTCCACGCTGTGTTTGGAAATTGTGTTGGCTCAAAGGCCTAACTTGTAGTCCTAGTTGCACACTGGCCATTGGATTGTTCCATTCCCTGTGGATTGAGTGTGTTAAAAATCGATGGACTTCATTTTTTCTGGAAAGCACACCTGCAAAGCTCAATTTCCTTCTTAAAAACGATGTTCATGCAAGCTCTGAACTATTAGGTTAATGCAAAAGTCGTTGCGGTTTGAGGGTTAAAAATAATTGCAAAACCGCATTTACTTTTGCACCAACCTAATACAATCTCTGATATGCTTTGGTCCATCAGTACTACCTGCTTTTCCAACTGGTAATTTCAAAATAAGGGGTCTGGCCTTTGAGATGTTTTAAGTTAAAAAAATCTTGAGATTGAATTGACCAGTTTCACATGTGTTTACTCCAGATAATCAGTAGTGTGAAAAGAACACCCACCCCACCTTCGGTAGCAGGTTCACTCTCTAACATATCAACTTTATAATGTTAACGCTATTAATAGACCTGAGCATTCAAATTCTTTGTGTCCTTAGCATACAACAAAACTGCCACATTTCTATTCATTCCAGAGTCAAATCTGTCATAATCTGCTATTAACGTTTTTCTGAATGTCCTGTCAAAACGTTTGCTATGTCTATCAAAATATGGCAAATTCCTTTGGGGCAATGGACATGAGCAGCACTGAAACCTTTCAGACAAATAGGGTTGGATGACTAGTAAATATATGAAGGGTAAAATAAGAAAAGTGTAGGGCAGAGCATATCTTTGCTACTAAATAAAATAGATTCTATTATAAATAGATGATTGATACTATTGGGACATTAATTTATCAATAGGTAGAATCTAACTTGTTATACAAAACACAGGAGAGCAGAGTTTTGCAATGGTTAGCAACTCATTTTTTGGATAACTAAAGATTACAACTGGTGCAAATTACAGGTTAATTGTTAGAGTTCATCATACTTTATTAATTTCAAGGTAATATTTCAAAATAAATATGTCTGCTTCAAATTAACACGGATACTCCCAAGCACTTTAAGGGGCTGAGGGGGGAATCTTCTGAAGCCCCGAGATCATAGTTTAGCAAATATAATGAAATAGAAAGGATGGAGACTCACGCCTGCTTAAATTCCATAGCACAGAAGAGCATTTCTTCCTATATGCATAAGAAACTAAACATCATTTTGATGTGCGTGCATAGCTGCAGAATTCCAAATTAATTAACTAAAATAGAAGAAAATTCTTCATTTATAGCTAAAATTCATAAGATTTATTTTATATGTAGAATTGAAATGAAAACTTTAAATTTTGTTTTCATTGGCATTGCTCCCATATACACAAAAAGAGTGGGAGACGGGTCCCTCACATGGATCTCGGGACAATGAAATGCCCAATCAGCTTTGAAAGGCTGTCAGCTGGGATGAGGCAAGGAGAATTTGTGCAAACTGGAGGCACATATGTGCATTTCCAGAGTTCTAGTTCCATGCTCCATGCAAGGGCGTTATCACTGGGAGTCACCTTAGAGCTCTATCTGGCTTTCCCCACTCACAACCATAACTTTTGGTTGTGATCTGAAAACATGGTGATCTCTAAGAATTTTCTCCAAGAATTAATTTTCCTTCCTCCATGGTAACGATATTCAACAACAGCAATTTCGTACTAAATAACATAATTTGGCTGGAAGAGCAGAGGGATAAAAAGTACTGTGGGGTTAAATCCAACCCTGACCAATTCTTTTCAATTCCCTGTTTTAACCATCAAATACATAAACAATTTTAAGAGAAAAATCTCTCTCGTTTCATTCTAGTCTCCTTCATTAACAACTCAGTCTGTAGTAAATAAAATTAATGCTTACCTCAAAGGCTCTCTGTATTTTGACAAAGTCGCTCACACTGAATAGGTTTTCAAACAGAGCTGTGCGGTGGTCTTCACCTTCAGTTCTCTCTGGCCCAGGCTGTGACCCCTTATTCAATTCAAGTCCAGCATTATTGTAACTCATAATGGTTCCACCTCTTTCAACAGCCTTCAACTATTTCTATACATTTTTCTTTTTTTTTCTCCTTCAACAGGTACCTTTGAAAAGGAACCCAACTTAGCAGTAGAATTACAAAAATTATAAAAGTACATTTCAAGGCATACAATAAGAAGGCAAAGTGTTCGAGGCGACAGGTGAGGAATGAAAGCCCTCAACTCCGACCCTTCCTTAGTTCCACAGTTTATTTGCAGAGTCTACAGCTGAATCATTTTAAAACACCCCCTCCTTATACCCTGTTGAACCTGGCTTGATTAAAAACATGTAAAGCTTCCCCCATGTTTACAGCAACTGACACAGAGTGCAGCTTCTACTCCTCATTTTAAATGCATTAGAAAAGCAACTTCTCCAAACCTTTTTGGCTAACCTTGCTTCTATTAGCATGTGGTTTTAAACTCTGTTTTCTTGTCTGGAGACATTAGATGATTCAGCTGTAAGGTTTCCATCCCAATGAAGGGCTCCCTTCTGAAGGCCACCTTCCCAGCTAAGTGGAGTTGTTTGTTTCATCTGTTCCTGCTGCTTTGGATGTCTCCTGGCAACCAACATAAAACCAACTACAATTTTTCCTCTTTCCCCAGCCACAACTAATGACTGACCTAAAGATTTGAATATATAATGCAGATGCTGAGTTTTTTCTTAAAAGACAATTCAGCTCTCTTTTTAATTAAATTTTAAAGACAGCTTTTATAAATATATATATTTTTAAGGAGCATGTCATGTATTATAAATTGATATGATTAGCCAAAGAAAAGAGCATGACATTCAGGAATTTTGTGTTTTCCACGTAGGAAATATTTTATTTCTTGTTTAATAAGAATCCATTCCTTATTTTCTCTTTGTCTTAGTTCCTACGTATTGAAAATGAGGATGGTTTTAAAAGGTTTTCAATTCATTGAAAATATGGGGAATAACACAGCAAAATATAATATGATAAACCTTATATAAAACTACTTACAGTACCATTGATGTTTCAGCTACTGTTAATAGAAAGGCAGGAAAAAGAAGAAAAGTTAACATTTTTTGAGCACTTTGCATTCCTTATCTTGATTAAGCTTCACAAAAAACCCACAAAGTGACAACATCACTACCCCCATTTTACAGATGAAAAAACAAAGTAAATGCCTAGGCCTTAGAGTTAGTAAGGTTTGGAATAGGACAGAGTGACTCCCAGAGCCTGCACTACACATGGATGCCCTCTCTGCATCTTGTTTTCATCTCTATAGAACTGAAAACTTGTCACTAGACACCATGTTTCCCCCAAAATAAGACCTACCCAGAAAATAAGCCCCAGTTAAGATGGTCAGCCAGACGGATGCATTTAGTATGTTATGACGATGTTCCAGAAGAAGATGACATGACGGTATTTGAATAAATGTAGATTGTTGTACATGAAAAAATAAGACATCCCCTGAAAAGACTCCTAATGTGTCTTTTGGAGCAAAAATTAATATAAGACCCGGTCTTATTTTGGGGGAAATACGGTATCTCTAAGATCCTCACTAGATGTCACTTATTGTATGCCTTTCCACGGTGAGCTGGTGTTCACAAGGCACATGGTGATACACAGGGAATTTTCCACAACATAGAGTAGCATCCTACAGGCCTTCCCGTACCAGTTTTTTTTTTTTTTTTTGGAGGGGAGGGATGAAATTTCATTCATGTATCCATGAATTCATCCATCTCTCTATTCGTCATTCATTCCCAAAACCATTTATTAAGAACCTACTCTATGTCAAGTCCTGAATTGGACGTGGTGCCTACCCGTGAGGACTTTACAGTCTTTTACGAGCAATTACTGGTCTAGTTATCTTTCATGCAAATCCCAACCTCTTGCTGTTTACAGTGCTATGTTAAGGAGGATTCTGATGTCATAGCTAAGCTCAGGGGAAAAGAGTGGCATTATAGGTTATAGATTTATAGATGTATATCACAGACACAGAAAGGCTGAGGGAACATGTTTACCACAAATTTTCCTTTCCTCATTAAGCCCTTTGTGTAAGTTAGGAAAATATTTTTAAGCCCTAATATTATAAATTCCCCTACTTATCTCACATAGGAATAAAATTTGTCTTCTTACCGTGCTAACTTGTAAATTAATAATAGATTTAGATCAGCTGGATCAGCCCCATAAATGTTTGCAAAATGTTCTATAGTGGCATTCTGGAGAGTTAGGCTTCGTTCAGGAACAGACACTAATGAGGGAAGGAAGAGGAAATAGAAAAAAAATGTTCTGTAAAGCTACACCAGGAGAGGTAAGTATCCCACTGGCTGATAATGCAGAATTCTCTAATTATTCTGAGACAGTCAAACTGCCTGGCCTACTTTGCCTTCATAAAGATGCAGCTTTAAACGTTTTCATTAGTCAAAACAGGAAAATAGAATGAGAAGCTAACAAATTACTGCAGAAGTTAATCAATTGACACCGTTTTCTTTCTGTAAAATCATGGCATTAGAAATAAATCTAGATTGTCAAGTTGCAAATGGCTCTAATCTTTGTAACTCTGTGCTTAATTTTCAGGTTAAACTTCCACAACACTGTAAAAATCCATAACTAGCCTCTTGACCCTGCTGAAATTTATCTTCTTGCCATGAACCAACTATGATTTTGTGAAAACTCGGCCACAGGCCCATTCCAATACCAGGCTCTTTGGGGAACGGTGTAGTGCTGAGGGCAGTCTGTGCTCAAGGGGAGGATGGTTTAGTTGGGAGAGAAAGCTAACAAATGAACCAACACTTCCTCCCTTCTCCTGTAGGGACTGGCTACCACTCATTTGTGGAGTGGAGCGCTGAGCACCCAAGCAGACAAATCAAGCTGAAACATCCACTGGCCTTGGCTTCCTTTGCAACCTTCGGACTGAATCATTCTTTCCATTGTACAGTTGCTCCCATGTGTCTTTATCACAACGTCCCAGTCCACTCCCAAATCCCTGCTCTCTTCTGCCCCCACAATTTATACCCATCAACATAAATGCAGGCCTCACCTTTCTAATTTCCCTTCCCTTTGTTTGCCCTCCCCTCACACTGAAGCCTATTTTTACTAACATTCTTAATCATTCCCTAGAATTCTTCCTCCACCTCTTCACTTCAACTGATACCAGCTTCCCCTTACCAGGCCCATTTCCCACCAAACCGTCTGAAGTTGAGGCTTCTTCTCGTCGTGGTCCCAGTCCCTCGGGGACAGTAGAAAGGTGGCATGACCTGGACGCCTTGCTTCTTGAACCTGTGCCTTCCCAAATGGCCCCAGTAGCTAAACATCCCAGGGCTTGGTTTCAACACAACCTCTTCCCAGAGCATGAGAGAAAGATAGCACCAATCCAGCCTTTGGTACTTTTTAAGCCCTTAGTAAATATTAGTTTCCTTCCTTGTTCCTAATCCTCCCAGTTTGAATTCATTACTCCTTCCCCCCAGCAAACACAGCATTTTGTTTGTACTTTAACCAGAACACTTTTTCTTTCTGCCTTGAGAGATAACGAGTTGCCTGTGTATCTATCTCTCTCCCACATTAACTCCCTAAGAACAAGGATGATACCTCACTGATGCCTACAGCCTTATATTGCCCACACTATGCAACATACACTACACAACATATGTGTGCTCATTAGTAAAATAAGATGGGTGGAAAATGAAATTCACCTGTAGTTTTGAGTTTTCAGGGCAGGGTCCTGGGAATAGGTGACATAGAATCAGAAACAAAGGCAGGATTCCGTGAACAAAGAAAATGAGGGAAACAAAACTTGAGATTGCATCTTCAAGGTACTTTCAATCAAGTACTGGAGCACTCTTGAAACAAAGCATTTATTTATTTATCTGTTTTATACGTACAATTTCTATGAAAGAAGTACACACGTTGAGGCCCTACTATGCCCCCAGCACTACCCTAGGCACCAGAAAAAAAAAGACGGATGAAATACAGCTCTGTGCCCACCACTGCTCAGAGATTCACATACCAGTAAATGTTGGTTTTAAATTGATCCTAAATTTTGAGAAAGCAGGTCCCCTGTCAACTCTTAGGCAACATAATGTTTGCTTTTTTCTGATCTGCTGAATGATGTTCAAAATAACAAAACTATTTTCATAACAGCATTTCTCAGACTTCTCAAGTATTTGAACACTGAGAATTCATGATATCCTAAAATAACTAAATGTATAATTCTGCAATAAATTGTATATCATTGTATTTTCAGTTCTAGTCTAAGCAGTGATTGCCAAATTAAAAACAACAACAACAACAAAAAACCCTATATGGAAGTGGAATAGAAAATTGAGAAAATCCTAATTATTGATTTAAGCATCACTACCCATTTGAAAAAGGCCACTGTGATTTTAGTTTATCAGCAGACACTTAGGATGCACTGAACTGAACATTGAGAATCAGTGCTTAAAAATATCTCAAGTTCCGTCTTTTAATTCAAATGTTGATGGGTTTTCCCAACAGTTAATCACTTTTGAGCCTTCTTTAACAGTCTTTCTCTTTGAAATCCAATATCCATTTTCAAAGTCACTTGTGGGCTTGTTGTTTGTCAGCAGGGCTTTCACCAGGGAGCCACTTTCTGGGCTATTATTCTGAACTAGGTTACCAAATTCCTTTATGTTGCCTCTGAGAGAACACTGACTTTTATTCTACTTGGAGTTTTAGAACAGTTCGTCAAAGTCACCTTGATATTGAACACTTGCATGCATGCATAGAACTACTGAAAAATAGTCATAAAATCATTGCATGAAAGGAGTCACTGAAAATCGAGTACACATTTATTGATTTTCTCCTTGAAGAGAGAAAGAAAGCAGGTAGGTTGGAAATTAACAATTATTGAGTTCCTCGTATAAGCCAAACTCTATGTTAGGCACTTTCAAAAATATTATTTTATTAAATCTCATGATATCCCTGCAAGATACTTAATATTGTTTCATTATTATTATTATTATTATTATTATTATTTTACTGATGATGGAACTAAACAAGATCAATTATCTTGCCTAACTTCACACAAGTTATAAAATGTATAAGATAATAAATAATGCCATGCTAGATGGTCTCTGCTAAAATTTTACACTGATTTTATTTTTCCATTTAATTCTCTTTGATATCTTATAACGTACACACTATTATGGTCATCATTTTATAAATGAAGAAAGTGAGGCTTAGACAGATTAATTTGTCCAAGATCACCCAGCAAAGTAGCAAAGCTGGAATTCAAAACTCAGATCTATTTATGTACTCCCTATAGTCTAAATCCCTATGCAGAGTAATCTGCTAACCACCACAGTAAATTCTAATCCAGTTTGGAAGCTGAGCTATGTGAAAGTGATGAAACAAAAAAATATACCCTAGGTAATAAAGTTAAAGGGGCTTAGAATTTGGAGTCAGAATACGAGGTTGAAGTCTTAGATCTCTCATTTTCAACCCTATAATCTTAGGCAAGCTGACACAGTTCTCAAAATAAAGATAGTAATATTGTTTATCTCATAAAATGGTTTTTAAGGTTAAAACGAGGTAACATAGTGAAAGCTGCCTGTGAATTGTAAAAACATTATGCACATGAATTAGCATTAATATTAGTACACAGTCAGAGGAAGGCAAATTTTCTCCAAATTTGGGGAGACCAGGTAGGAGTTCATTGAGGGATTGGCATATTATAATTGTAAAACAGAATGAAGCAAAACTACCCACGTCATGACACTTCATATTGAAGCCAAGACTCTATAATCATTTCTAGTGCTTTTAGGAAATGCTTATGTGTAAATAAATGCCAGAGAGACCAAGGCCATATCAATCAATATTCTCAAAGTTAGTTATTAAATACAATGTGTGTGTATGTGCGGTATTTAACATTTTGGGGGGAAAACATCTGCCTTAAAATTAGTCAGAGGTAATGCTAACCACAGAAGTGTTCTCTAAGAAGACCTGGTCTGTTTGCCATTGTCTGAATCTAGTTTTTAATAACATCAGAAATGGCTCTTTTCCAAAATCAAAGCAATGTAACTACTATCTGTCATAAACCTAACACAGGTCTTAGACAGTTTGAGTGCCCAAATCCCAGAATCAGATATTTTGTTTATGAAGATTAAATACTCTATTCTAGAAGGGAAGTGGATTTTAATTTAATA
Organism: Rhinolophus sinicus; assembly: GCF_057876585.1. Lineage (NCBI taxonomy): Eukaryota > Metazoa > Chordata > Mammalia > Chiroptera > Rhinolophidae > Rhinolophus > Rhinolophus sinicus. The sequence goes on from NC_142517.1 coordinate 34,987,816, forward strand.
TGGACTCTCTGAATGGCTTAGCCTCAAGGGAACATACATATACACACACACACACATATATATATATATATGTATATTCCCTTGAGGATATATGTGTATATATGTATATGTATATATACATATACATATATACACATACACATACATGCTCATAGAGAAAGACGGAGATAGAAACAGAGACAGGGAGAGAGAAAAGAGGAGCTGAGTAAGAGAGTAAGATTGGGAGCCTCTCACACAAGCTGCCTTGTGAGCGAGGGAGAATTGTGGATCTCCACAAAGCTTTGGGTGAGCACTGATCACTAACTGGGTGGCAGACGTGTAATCTGGAGATAAAATATATCTCCATGAGGCAAAAAATATAATGACACAAGAGCATTAAGGTCAGAATCATTAATGCAGTCCCCACCATGTCTATATAACTCTGGACATTCACCTTCTTTGGGCTTCACAATCATACGTGGAGATAATAATTTCTTTCTTTTTTTAAATTTATTGAGGTGACAATTGTTAGTAAAATTACATGGATTTCAGGTATACAATTCTGTATTACATCATCTATAAATCCCATTGTGTGTTCACCACCCAGAGTCAGTTCTCCTTCCATCACCATATATTTGATCCCCCTTTACCCTCATCTCCCACCCCCCACCCCCCTTACTCTCTGGTAACCACTAAACTATGTGTCTATGAGTTTTTGTTTCTCATTTGTTTGTCTTGTTCTTTTGTTGTTTTTGGTTTATATGCCACATATCAGTGAAATCATATGGTTCTCTGCTTTTTCTGTCTGACTTATTTCGCTTAGCATTATACTCTCTACGTGCCCATTTCAAGTACTTGTTTTGAAGCTCAAATGAGATCATGTACATGAAAACATTTGCTAACTAGAAGGGCTATGTAAATATTTGTTGGTTGGTTCATTCATTCATTTTATTTATTTATATAACTTAACGTGTAGGGTATCACCCTGGTGATACCAATAGTTATCAGTCATGGATCTTAACAGTAATGGACATAAAAATCTAAAAAAATGAATCATGTAGGTAAAAAACATTATAAAGTACTATGTGGGTTAAGGAAGAGATTGCTTAAATATAGCTGAGGGGGCATGGTGGATGGAGCAGGGATGGATTTGGAAGAAGTGACATCGGAAGTGGTGCTACGGCTTGAACTGTGTCCCAAAAGTTCTGTGTTGAAGTCCTAACCCTAGGTATCTCAGAATATGACCTTATTTGAAACAGGGCCATTGCAGAGATAATTGTTTAGATTAAGATAAGGTCATACTACAGTAGTGTATGTCCCTGCTCCAATATGACTGTGTCCTTATAAAAAAGGGAAATTTGTACATAAATGCACACACACAGACAGAATGCAATATGAAAATTGGAGTTATGCTGCCAGAAGCCAAGGAACTACCAGAAGCTACAAATGAGACCTGGATCAAACCCTTCCCTAGTGCCTTCCGAGGGAGCTTGCCTGCTGTTACACTAATCGCGTGCTTTTAGCCTCCAGAACTGTGAGATAATGAATTTTTGTTGTTTTACTCATTCAGTTTATCATACTTTGTTATGGCAGCCTTGGAAACTAATATTGTTGGTTATATACATATTACAAGAAAGACAGTTTATGTACAGAAATGTACGTTATTAATGTTTATTAGTATTATTAAACTAATATAAAATATAAATATAATTATTATAATACAATGATATGCTTATAATATTAAGAACCTAACACAGTGCTTGGCACATTCTAGGTACCAAATAAATATTTGTTGAGTGAATGTTTTAATGAATAAAAAGGAGATCACAGAAAAAGGCGTGGATTGGCATCAAGTATATATTTTGTATCGCTTTCATACTTCCCCAACGCCTGGCCCAGTCCTCTACTTATCACACATACACACACACACACACACAGTCAGAAAAATCCACATTCCTGTGAAAAATGCTGCCATTTCACCTTTGTTTACTTCAAGAAATTCTATCTAGGAAAGTAAAGAAATTTTTTTTTTAAAAAAGGCAATAACAAGGAATTCAAAACTTGTGAAAATCAAAATTCTGAGACAAATGCACTTTAGAAGATTGAAAGCTGTGATCCCGAGAGGGAACACTCCACTATAAACATTTCTCACAGAACACGTAGTGCTCTCGAACACGGTGCTCTGATGAAAAGCCTTAAAGACCAAGGGCCTCTATTTCTCTATGGCAGGAGCAGCAATTGTCAAATTAATATCAGAAGTACACTCCTGAATCAAATTGTTGCAAGTGTACTAATAGAGAAGGCATCTTATAAAATGCAGATGGAGCTTTTGCAATCATTGCCTAGACCAAATGTTTTCAGAGAAAATGGGTCTTAATTTACTCAACATATTTTGGTTTTGTAATTTTCAAGATTAATTCTTGCCAATGGCTGAAAAACATGAGGCTCTTAAAAGGCAAGCTTTTAAAATGCATTCTGGAGTCGGGTACAGAGTTATGAAGATGGGGGTGGGGGCTGATTACTGTGTCCGTGTCCACTACAGATGTGTGAGGGGGTTGGGCAGTCAGCTCAGGAAAAAGAGCTCATCCACCTACTGGGAAAATATAGCAGCGATAACAGTCTGGCTCAGAAATTTACAAAGTGGATGCTAAATTTAGGAAAGTGAGTCAGGTTTCCAACTAAGGGGAAAATGATACAAATCCATGAGAACAACCAGCTGCATGACCTTGGGGAAAGTTATTCAACTTCACTGATTTCAGAATCTTCATTTGTAAAATTAAAAAAAGAAAATTAAATCACATGATCTTTAAACTCCCAGTACTTAATAAGAGAAGAGGGGAAAGCATAAGAATTCTGTGACCTCTGCAGAAAAGAAAAGATGCTATGTCCCAGGTAATAGCATTGCATTCATACTTGTCGTACCCAGAGTATAAATGTAGACATTGTAAATATTTTTTTTTAATGATGATGAATGAAATCATCACATGGTCAATTACTGCATCTGTCAGTTAAACTTCTGCACACCTGCCACCTGCTGAGTCCTACACCACCTGCTTCTCTTGTTGGATTACCAGTGGGTGTTTTAGTGCTTAATTGTGGCACATGAATTCTCTCAAAAGAATACAATTTACATGTGTTTCCTTATTCACCCATCCATTCATTTCCCCATGCATTGATGGGTATGATAGGCCAAGCATAGTGTTAGGCATTGGTGATATAAAACGACAAAGACAGACCGGCCCCTGGTCTCATGAAGCTCCCAATCGAGTAGGGTGAGATAAACAAACAAGCAGATGCTTATACAATGCTGCTGGAGCAGTGATGCGGTGTATTCAAGAACACACAGGGGCTACGAACCCACAGCTGAGTGATCAGGAAAGAAGATGTGATTGAAAAAATTGATAGTTATGATGGCACCCAAATGATAGCTAGGTATTCACCAGATAAAGAGTACGGAGAAGGGGGTTTAAGCAGAGGAAACAGTATGTCAAAGGTCTGAAGGTGACTGAGTTCCTGGGGATAAAAGCAGTTTAATCTACGCGGCTCATGCCGCACAGCGAAGGAGGGCTGTGAAGACGGGGCAGGCTTCCAGCTGGGGAAGTGAGGGAGGTGAGGGGGTCTAGCTCACAACAGATGTGCTGAGGAGCCAGGTGTCATGCTGAGGGCACTGGAGCTACAGAAGTTTTTAAGCAGAGGATGTGATGTGATGAGATGTGCATTTATGGAAGATCACTGATGCCCTGTGGTTCTCATCTGACAAGCGCACTCAGGGAAGCCACTGGCTCCAGGGTCACTTCAGCTTTTACACCTGGGAGTGGCACAGCACCCCTTCTCCACCCAGGTTCCCATGACTGTGCCCACTCTGCAGGGCAGCCAGCGTTTCACAATACTAGTTATTCACGTCTTCAGAATCATTTGCGATAGGGAAGTAGAGGTGCTTGAACTGTTACAGTCCTTGGTGGGATTCTCATTTTCCTTAGGTCTAGGATATAGAAGCTCCTTGTAACTCCTACAGTCAATGTGTCAAGGGCGATTCTGGACCCACCTTGAACCTTTTCTAGCCATCGTGCAAGCAGTTTGGGTTTCCTATCTCTTCCTTGCCTCTTGCTCGATTAACAAAAACCTCATTTCATGCAGAACGTTGTGTCCAACACCGGGCAAGACAAGGTGCTTTTATCCAATACCTTACAGGCAGGAACAGCCATGAGACACAGTGACACAACTCTGGACAATGAAACCATAAGTGCAAGACAGTGGGGGGGCCTGGGAAGGCTTTTGTTTTATATGATAAAAGCGGAAAGGTGCTCCCCTTTTTCTTCATCCTGCCCTGAATGTGGACATGATGACTGGAGTAGCTGAAGGCAAGACGACAAAAAATCTCAAAGTCCATGCTTGAGACACTTAACCAACTGTGGCAACTGCCCTTTTCTAGATTTCTTACATTAAAAAAAAAAAAAAAATCCTATTTACTTAAACATTAGAATTTTGTTACCTGCAACCTAATACTTCTTAACAATTAGGAAGATAACAACATTTATCTTGTTGGAAAATACTGAAGTATATGAAAAGTTTCAGCAATAAGTTCAATTTTAGATTTGTTGGACTCAAGTTTCTGAGAACCAGCTAAGTGGGGTGTCCAAGCAAGAACTGGTTGTGTATGTTGGCATGTTTTCTTCGGTGTTTTGCATTTGGGAAGGATGGAGGGAAGGCAGGAATGAGGGGGATGAAGTTGGGGATGGAGGTCAGATCAGCATCCTGACCACTGATCATAGACAGGCTACACCTGAAATCACTGTCCTGTTTCTGTGCTTTTTATATTTTGAACACACAGGAGGCAAAGGAATGGCTAAGGATTGTAGTTCCTTCAAGCTTTTTCTGTTACCTGGGAAGTGTCTGTTGTGTACGTTTTTCTCTCTTAAGTAGGAAAGAAAAAACGAAAAACAAACAAAAGTCTGGCAGTCTTTTACTGTTAGTGATAGGGAGAATTTCAGGGTTCAATCTTTTCTAAACTATAAGGAAATTCTGATTGGCCACGGGTGTTCTTTAGTAGATAACTGCAGACCAGCAGAAAGAAGAGCAATGCATAATTACACTGTTACCTTTTGTCTCTCCCTCCTTTATTTTAGTGGTAAATTATCAGAAAAAAAGAGGAAAGGGATATAGTGGGGAAAACGGAGAAATTAAGAGACTAAATTGTAGTATTTTGGCATTAGGAAAATAAACTAGTGCCCAACTATCAATACTCTGCAAACAGAGAGCTACTCCAACACTCCCATTAGGCAATGTAGGTTAGGTTATTTTGGTTATGAAAAACAAGCTCAGTCAGATAGCCAAACAATGAAGATTTGTTATGGAGTGTTATTGAAAAGAGGGGGTGAGGATGGGAGAGAAAAAGAAATTAGGCACTCCTGGAGAAATAAGGAATTATGGCACTGCCAAGTTTGTTGCAGTATGGGAAAGTACTGGAAGGTCATTCTGGAACCTAACCAGGATTTGGAATTGGATTATTTTATTTCAACAGCAGTCAATTGGATTTTAACCTACATGTAACTTGAGAAACTCTCCAGCTGTTTCTTTTCAGGTTTCTACACTACTTTTCCACTACAGACAATTTACCCTCTGATCAATTTTCTCCACCTCATCCTTACTCATGGTTTCTGCTGCCTCCTAATGTTACTCATGCCCCTTCTGCTTTATAGCTCATTGTATTCTTTCAGCTCCCTCTCCCACTGCCAATCAATCTTTAGAACTGCCCAATGTAGAATTTGGAGCAGGAATCTGAAGTGGCCGGGCTCATCCTGACTGAGCAGAGCTATACTATGGATTGGCTGTCTCAAAGGCCATCCGCCAGCAAGTTTTCCCCTTGGATGAGGTTTCACTCCTGTTTCAATCAGTGTAGCTAGGAAGGATCACATAGGAAACAAGCCAAGATCCCTTCCCTTTAGCAAGGACCATGGGTGAGGGGGCCATTCCTTGCAGACAGCGAGTCTGGAGGAAACCAAGTTAGCTCATTTAGCGCTTCTGAGAACCATCAAAAAGGGGGCAGTTAAGAAATATGTTAGTGCGCATACTGCCATGCAGAGAGTAACTTCCTATCTATAGTTTCAGAACCAGACATTATAGGATAATTATAGAATAAATACGTGTGTGAATAGCTGATTCGATTTAGAAAGATGACTGCTATTTCCCTGCAGTGGTATCAAATGACTGGGTTTATTTTCTCAAAGACCTTAGTAACACATGTTTCAACAAGCTTAGCACTTTTGCTTGGGATATAAACGTCAAACTGTCAAAATCATAAAAAAAAAACAAAACTCTCTGAAACAATTTTTGAAAAAAGCTTAATAGAAAAGAAAAATGCATGAACATTATAAAGAAACCAAATACAAATGCCAATCAGGAAAGTAGGTGAAATAGAACAGTATACAGCCATTTTTTCCCCCACAGAAATCTTAACTCATTTAGAATTTAATCTATGTAATTTATTTTTTCAAATTCCATTTAGGATAATGTCCTGTTGATACTTTGTATCTTTTCAGGCAATGTGCCCAGGTGTAGAGACATCCTTTCTGAAACACTGTTTGCTCTCTTATTTAGCACGTTTACAATGTATCTTAATTATTTTATGCTGAGTGAAGCATTTTAGTACATTTATAAGGTAATGTTATTTAGAATCCTCTAGGACATTTACCTTCTTCCCCTCAGTTCTTTTCTTGTAGCGGAAAGGCATAGTCTGCAAATTCATTTTTACATTCTTGTGTGTTTTTTTATCATGGTCTTCGTCCCGCCTTTCTTTAGTATTATTTTTAACAAGTGAGGCCACCTACCTTAGGTCTTCCTTTTAAGCTATCTGAAGTTTCAATAGATTTTATTGGCATTCTTTTCCCTAATTTCTTTTCTCTGTTGCTCTGCAAGAGAAAAACAGTCTTCATTTAACACCTTTACTCGTCTCTTAATCTTCTCTACAGATTTTTCTATACCTAATATAAATTGGATATTGCTGAAACTCAAGTAGTCTAAGCAGTCATTCTTTCAATATTTATGAAGTGCCTATTAAGTGTTAAACACTGGGAAGGCTGCTTGACCAGATAATATGTTGCCTTTCCTCTTCTGGTCTCTGAATGTTTTTGTGTATGTTTTAGGATGAGGATGGCATTCTGTAGCATTCTACTGTCAATACAATAATTTAACAAATATAATTTACTAGTCCTACTTATTTTTCGCCTAAAATGAACTACATTTCATCTTTCTTTGGCACTACTTGTTGGAAAGCTATAATTTGTTTTGTATGGGGGAAGAGAGGATGTCCAAAATACATGATTTGCCAAAGTCAAAACTTAAGGTCATTTTACAGAGAAAGACAAATACCATATGATTTCACTTACACGTGGAAACTAAAAAACAAAACCAAAAACAAAAACAAAATAAACGAACAAACAAAACAGAAACAAACTCATAGATACAGAGAACATTTTGATGCTTCCCAGGTAGGAGAGGGGTGGGGGGGGGGATGGGTAAAAAAGGTGAAGGGATTAGGAAGTACAAATGGCAGTTACCAAACAGTCACAGGGATGTGAAATACAGCATAAGGAATACAGTCAATACTATTGCAATAACTCTATATGGTGCCAGGTGAGTACTAGACTTATTGGGGGGAATCACTTCATAAGCTATATAAATGTCTAATCACTATGTTGTATGCCTGAAACTACTATAATATTGAATGTCAACTATAATTGAAAAATAATTTTTAAAAAAATTAAGGTAATTTTGTATCCAGAACCCAAATTACTATAATGGACTCATTAGTGGTGTCATAATCATATTTCAAAGACAATGGAATATTTCACTTATTGATTACATTCTAAATTCAGATGTTTTGTCAGTTCTTCTAGGTTGTTCTGTTGCCTCTTTTCCCTTTTCAAGTCTTACTAACAGATCCAAGACTCCTTCCTTGCAGTCTGTGATGGTTAGTTTTGTATCAGATTGAATGGGTGAAGAGGTGCTCAGATAATTGGTCAAATATTATTCTGGGTGTTTCTGTATGGGTAATTTTGAATGAGACTGACATTTAAATCATTGACTGAGTAAAGTGGATTGCCTCCTTAAGGTGGGTGGGCCTCATACAATCAGTGGAAGGCCTGATTTTAACAAACAGGCTAACTCTTCCCTGAGTAAGAGAGAATTCTTTCTTGCCTGACTGATGGTCCTTGACCTGGGATATAGGGTTTTTCTGCCTGTCCTTAGACTGGACCTGCACCATCGGCTCTCCTGTTTCTCAGGGCCTCACCTGGCACTTAACTATTGTCCTTGCTGCGTCTCCAGCTTGCCAACTCACCATGCAGATCATGGGACCTGCCAGCCTCCATAATCCCATGAGCCAATTCCTTATCTGAAAACCACTCAATCTTGTTCTCTCTCAGCTCTGTACAGATGCACCTTGACTCGTGATAGGGTTACGTCCCAATAAACCCACTGTAAGTTGAAAATAGCATAAATCAAAAATGCATTTAATACACCTAACCTACCGACCATCATAGCTTAGCTGAACCTATCTTCAAGGTGCTCAGAACACTTCCATTAGCCTCTAACTGGGGAAAACCATCTAACACAATGAATACACTGTAGAGCATGGGTTGTTTACCCTCCAGGTCGCACGACTGACTGGGAGCTGTGGCTAACTGCTACTGCCCAGCTTCATAACAGTGTCCTACAGCGTACTGCTAGGCGGGGAAACAATCAAATTTGAAGTATGGTTTCTACTGAATGCGTACCCCTCCCACACCATCATGAAGTTGAAAAATCCTAAGCTGAACAATTAAGTTGGGGACTCTCTCTCTCTCTCAATCTCTCTCTCTCTCGTATTTATATACAAAATCTGGCATCTCCTATTGGATCCATTTCTCTGGAGACCTAACTAATACAAAATCCTACTGGCCAGCCATCCTCCATTCTATCTTCTCGTGGAGGGAGGAAGCAGACAGGTAGCCATGGGCAAAACACAAGGAGGGTAGTTTCATTAAGAGAGTAAAAGGGCTAAGGAGATAAATATTTTTTTGGTGGGGGTGGGAGGCATCTCTCATCTGCTCCATAATTTTACAGCTGAGGAAATTGAAGTTCAGGAAGTTATGATTTGTATAAGGTCACATAACTAATAAGAGGCAGAATAGGTATCTCATCCAAAAATATGTTCCAGGGAAATAAAATTTACATTGTAATTGCCATTCCCTATCTCCTTATATCTGAGTCGGTATAGTCTTTCTCTTCTGGAGTATTCTCAGGAATGACTAGTGTATTTTTTCTTTTGTGGCATTACCTTGCTATAAAGCAGTTCATTAATAAGCACTCACCATTTCTTTTGGCTGGTATCTCCTGTGCTCTCTCTCAATTCTTTGTGGGACTCATTTCCATTTTATCACATAATATAAACAACACAACTTAGTTTAGTCATTTTCAAGAACAGTTTTTTCAACCATTGGTATCAGATTTTACTTGTCCTATTAAGTCCTGAATTCCATACTCCAGGCAGGCAATTTCGTGAGTGGTGCAGTAGACTGAAGCGTGTTCCCCAAAATTCAGATGTTAAAGGCTCAACAGCCAATGTGATATTTACAGATCAGACCTTTTGGAGGTCATTAGGTTTACATGAGGTCATGAGGGTAGGGCCTTCACGATGGAATTAGTCCCTTATAAGAGACACCAGAGAGCTTGTTGTCTCCCTCTCTCCCTCCTCCGTATGAGGACACAGTGAGAAGGTGGCCACCTACAAGCCAGGACGAGAGCCTTCACCAAAACCTGACCATACTGGCACCCTGATCTTGGACTTCCAGCCTCCAGACCTGTAGAAAATAAAATTTTGTTGTTTAAGCCATGAAGTCTATGGTATTTTGTTATGGCAGCCAGAGTACACTGATACAAGTGGGTTTAGCCATTATTAGTAACACCAGATCTTACTAATTTATCACAGTTAGTTTGCATAGTTCATTGGATCATCACTGGACTTGATAGACACATTTCCTAATTTGAAGCCCATGAGTATTCCATTTTGGCCAACATGGGTATGCCACTTAGAACTTTCTCAGAACAGAAAACTATGTCAAGTTAACCTGCAAGTTAACAGCAAGAGTACCAAGACCAGGGTAAAGAGAAATGGAGCTTATTTCCTACTAGTGCTGCCTATGGGAAAAGGGGACAGGAAGAACTGGGAGGAGCCAACAGCTTTCTCCTTCATCCGTCTTCCCAAGGGAAAATACAGGATGACGATGATCTCTAAGGCCCAGGCTTTCAATCCATAGATTCAGGAATTTTGCATTTCACAAACCAGCAAAATTATTTTAGAAATTGAAAAGGAAATTCCAGAAATTGGAAAAAGAAATGGTGGCTGTCTGATTCTTAACATCCCCTAGGTCCTCCTAAATAAAATGATACATTTAGCAAGGAAAGTAAGTTAAACCTTAGATGACTTATGCCTCCAGTGTTAGGAAACAGTGAACACTGCAACCTTCAAATCACCGGTAAGTAGAGAAGAAACACTTCAACAGAGTTCCCACTTCTCTACTACTGCTGGCAGGCCTGTGGTGAGGACAGCACGTAAGGGGAAGCTTAAGAAATTCTGTGAAAAGGAGTAGTGGGACCAGAGGACTGAAAAAAAAGCAAAAGTAAAACCATCCCTAGAAAGTGCAACAATGAAGGCCAAAATTCTGAACATAGATGGGTATTTGATAGTTCATGGAAGTAGGAATACAGAAGAGGCAGGACTGGAAGTGGCAGCTTTGAAGAAGCTGTATCCAGAAAAGAAGGGGCAGTAGAAGGAAAGACGGAAATAAGAAAGGGAAATCAAGTATCTGAAGGTGACAAAAGAGACAAGGCACGCTGAGCTTTCTCTTTCCCCAGCATCAACACAACTCATTTCTGCTGCTGAAAATCCCCGTCCAAAAAAATCATACCAGCACACTCCACCTAAATAAAATATCCTCAAACAAGGCATGTGGTATATGAAAAACTAGCCTAAATCAGAAGTATGAGTTCTAAAAATAGAAAAGTGCAACACACAGGGAGACTTGAGAGTTGACTGAATGCTGGAAAGACATAGAAAAAAGAAATAATATCAGAAATAAAGAATACATTCAAAGGTACCTGAGAGAGTTATTTGGATAAAAATTTAAGGCTTGAAAAAAAGCAGGGAAAAACAACCAAGAGAACAAAAAGGAAATAAAGAAGTTAAAAAGGTCACAGAGAAAGTGGTTAAAATAGAAGAAGACAGGCAAACAGGGCTGAACATATGCTAACTAATGTCACAGAAGGACAAAAACAATGGAATCAAATTAATACTTAAAACTGTAAAAGAAAACTTTCCAGAAATAAAGGAAGAGTTGAATCTATACATAGAAAGGGCCCATCAGGTACCAGAAAAATTGACCTGGAATTATCAACTCTGATACACATCTTAATAAAACTACTGGACTCTGAACATTAAAATAAAATAAAAAATCTTTAGGGTCTTCAGGCAAAGATAAAATAATCAAAAGGCAAAATTAGACTGAAATCAGACTGCTCAAAACAGCATACAAAGCAAGGCAACAGTGAAGCTACATTTTCATAAAACTTAAGGAAAGAAAATGTGAACCAAGAAAGATATATACAACCAAGATATCCTTTAAATACGACTATAGGAAAACAATGTTGAACATGCAAGAACTGAGAGAATAAATATAAATGTGTAGTATAAAAGCTACTAGAGGATGACTTTCATCCAACCTAGATGATTGAGAAAACTTAGGCAAAAGTACTAATCACGAGCAATTCACGTTTTTAATTGTAGAGGTTAAGACTGAAACAATGTTGGGGGCAGGGGTAGAAGGATAATATGTAAATATTCTGTTTTGATAAACTAGAAAAATGCAATTAAAAATGAGACATGGGAGAGTAAAAAAATGTAGAAAAAGAACATTGACTCTCACTTAGGAACTTTTTTCAAAAGCAAAGAGGACACATTACAAAAAACAAACAAAAAAATCCACAAGGATTCACAGTACTTACAATATACACAGAAATTATAACAAATAATATAATAAAATTAAGCCCAAACATAACAGTCACTTCAATAAATGTGAATGGATTTAACTCAAGGTCAAAAGACAAACTTCAAAAAAGCATTAAATGAGACAAAAAAGGTCACTTTATAACATTAAAATCCACATTTCACATTTAGGATGTAACAGGTATGAATATCTATACAACAAAAAACACAGTCACCACCTATAAAAACAAATACTACGAGAGGCAAGGTAAGACAGAAACACACCACTAATAGACACTTTTACAAATGGTACAAGACAGATCCAGTGAACAACACAAAAAAGTAAGGATATATAAGAACTAGAGAACATAGGTAAATATTTTGGATATATATTAAATACTACATCCTAATAATAGAGAAAATACAATCTTTACAAGTATACATGAAACATTCACATAGCTGTGTAAAAAAAACTGATCATATATTAGGGCACAAAGAAAACATCAGCAGGTACTACAAAGTTATCACAAACTTTGCTAATCATAAAGCAATAAAAATAGAAAATAATGCAACTGAAAAGGCTCTTCCACTTAGGAATTAAAGGTATTCTGATAACTTAACTGTCAGGCAAAACAGGAAATACAACCAAAAATTAAACAATTTCTGAAAACAATAAATATATCTGTGGAATACATTCTAAGCACTGATCACAGAAAATTTCATAGAAATACCTGTATTAATAAAAAATGAAGATTAATTACATTCTCAACTGAAAGAGCCAGAATTAAGTAAAATAAAAGAAAGTCCAAGATAAAATGAAGAGCTGAAAATTTTTTAAAAATTAAAGTAGAGCATAGAAAAATAATACATCAAATTAATGAGTAAAATCCCGTAAAACAAAAACATTGACAGAGGATTTGCTCGTTTAATAAACAAAATAAAAGGGGAGATGTTGAAGATACACAGAATAAGAAATAACAATAGAGAAATAGCTATTGATGGAAAAGAAATAAAAAAAATATTTTATTCACTTCAATGCAAATGTATCTGAAAACCTAGAGGATATGGATACTTTCTTAGAAAAATACAGTTTAGCAAAATGACTACTGTACAAAGTTTAAAAAAGTTTGCATAAAAGAAATAATTATCAAGAAATTACTTCATAAAAAAAGCACCAAGCCCAGATGGTTTCATAGAGGAATCGATACATTTGTCTACACAAAAATTTTAAATTTGCATTAAAAATGCAAAATAAGAATCACAAAAAAGATATAAAAGTGGTCCTTAAAAATGAAAGATGCTAAACTTCACTCATAGGAGAAATGGAAATTAAAGATAAAATCAGACACCATTTCTTACCCATCAGATTGGCAAAAACTAGAAAGCTTGACAATTTATTGTTAGTGAAGCTTTGGGGTCTCCTGGTGGAATATGAATTGCAATAACCTTTATGGAGATTTGGCAATATCTAATAAAACTACATATGCATATGTCCTTTGACTCTGTAATCCCACTTCTAGTAATGTACTCCGAAGGTATACCTCAAAAAAAACAGAAACACATCATTCACTGTAAATTATGTGAAATTTTGCAAAATTATAAGCACTACCAAAATGCCCAAGCATAGGAGATTAACAGATAAACTGTGGTACCTACACACCATGCAATGCTGGACTGATAGATAGATAGATAGATAGATAGATAGATAGATAGATAGATAGATAGATAGATAGATAGATATTGGGAGATAAAGATATGAGTTCACATGGAGTGTTTATTGGAGATGTTTAGTGAAAAATGTGAAGTCCGTAATAGCATGTATGTAAAGTAGCTAATAATAAGCACATGAAAGGTGTTCAATTTCCTTTGTCATTAGGGAAATACAAATTTAAACCATTAGATACCACTTTGTATCTACAAGAATGTCTATAATATAAATGTTAACATATGTTGGTGAGGATGTGGAGAAACAAGAACCCTCACACATTGCTGGTGGGAATGTAACATGGTACAGCCACTTGGAAAAATTTGTTAAAAAGTTAAATATAAATTTATTATACAAGCCAACAATTCCACTCAGGTTTCTACTCAATGAAAACTATGCCCACAAAAAATCCTTGCAGGTCAATGCCCATAGAAACATTATGCATCATAGCCAAAAAGGAAGCAACCCATGTCCAACTGTAAATAGACATGCAAAGTTCATATACTGGAATACTATTCAGCAAGTCGTATTGACAGAAATGCTGACATATGCAATGATATGGACCTCAAATACCTTATACTACATAAAAGCCAGACTAAAAAGGTATCACTGTATAATTCTATTTATATGAAATGTCCAGAAAAAAAAATATCTATGGAGATATAAAGTAGCTATTGGTTGCCTGGAACTAAGGAGCCAGGATTGGGTGGGAACAAGGATTAATTGTAATGGGCATGAGGGATTTTTATTAGGATGAAAATGGCCTACAACTGGATTGCGGTCAGAATGCACAACTCTTAAAATGGGTCAATTTTGTGGCACTGAATTGTGTAAGAAAGAGGGGATAAGAAAACTCATTTACCTTTCTTCATAAAAAGAAACAGGGAAAAACAGTGACGTTGGATACCTACAGGGGGTCGGGGGGATGGACAGAAGACATATGAGTGACACTTCTCTCAGAATACCTTTTGGTATATAGTTTTTGTAAGCATGTTAATGTTCTATATTTAAAAAATAAAATTAAACCAACAAGGATGGGAAGTGTGTGTGGGGGGGGGAGGGGGGAGAGTGGAGGCTTAAACCTGGAAGAAAACTGAAACAAATAAACTCAATTTATTTCAAATAACATAATCACAGTGAAGGAGGAACAAAGAATGAATCCAAGTAATTTATGAACACAGGATGTAATTATGTATCTTAGCCTTAGGCAGAATACAGATAGGGAGAGAACTACAATCTTGCAGTCTTTTAAGTGTGTTTTTTACAGTGATGTGGGTAAATGCAAGAAAAACTATTTTAGATGTATTATAGGGATTGAACAATTGAAAAACAGACTTTTTTGGGAGCCAGGATTCTGAGGAAGGGACAGAGAAATATGGAATGGGAAAGACAAGAAAGAATCCTACGAACACGATTTCTGAAATCAAATGTAAGATGTATAAGAGCACAGGTAAAACATACGTGTGCATGCATACTTGTATGTATATGCACATACATGCACATTTCCTACTACTGTCGGCTGAACAGGCCAAGCCCAGCAGCATTGAGCACACATCCAGTAGCCAGATCCATGTATCCACCATTCCCGAGGGTTCCTTGGAGACACTGCTGATTTCAGATCTTGGAACATCCTTTATTTAAGACAATGTGCTTAAAAAAACAAAAACAAAAAATGCAGTGGATGCCACAAAGACATAGAAACCACACTGAAGAAGCTTCTACTGTCCAAATCTAAGACAATTTAAGCAACAAAGTAATGAATAATAAGCCACTGAAAAAATAGAAAACCGAGAGTCCAAAACAATGGTTAATAAATTCACGTGGCTGAATGGATGGATGAGGAAGGAGGCTTCCTTCTTACAGTAGAATGCTGAGTGCCAACTGGTACATGCAGGAATGCTGGAGTTGGAAAGTCACCATTTTGCCACTATTAAAGACTGAGTAAGCAAGAACCATCAATGGATGCTAAATACTGATGTTAGCATGACTTCAGTCTCCCACAGGTTGTTTATTAGATACAAGGTAAAAAAAAACATAAACTATACATTGGACAAACTGAACACCACCTTGACCCAATGACCAAAATGAATATCTCCAACGAACAGCAGATGGACCCTGTATGCCCGAAACCTGATGACATAGTATCACCAACGTGGTTATTCTGACCAGGAACGCATAACCTCAATCTAACGAGGAACCCCAAAATGAAGAACATTCTATTAAAAAGGGGAGGAGGCAGAAGACTGTATTCTTCAAAAACATGTCATGTCAATGCCATAAAAGACAACGGTGGCCATGGAAATGAACCAGAGTAAAGGAGACTTCAGGGAAGGTAAAGAAACAAGAAAAAAAAAGAAAAAAGCAAATGATAAAATCAAAATGGTAAAATCTTAACAATAGGTGAAAAACATGTGGATGTTCTTTGTACTACTTTATTCTTGCCAATTTTCTGTAAATTTGAAATTATTTCCATAAAAAAGGTTAAAAAAAATTAGGAGGGACTGATTATTGAATTGCCAACTTCATGTTTCACCTTATAAGCTTATTAATATGCAATCATTAAAGAAAACAAAACTACCATCTACTATTTATATCATTGTGTTTAAAGGAAATATGAGGAACATTTTTAACATTCGAAAAATAGCTATGATCACTAAATAAAAAATTACCTTTTAAAATAAATTTGGATTAAAAAAGAGATCACATTGTCCTAGTTTTTCTCATTTCCTGTGGACCAAGGAGAGCTTTGTCAGGGAGTATTTTAAACAAGGTGCATTTCGGCAATGGAGAAATACAGTTCAGTGGAAAGAGTATGGAGTCTGGAGACAAATGCTGAATTCAAACCCTGGTTCCAGCTGTTACCAGCACTTGTAACCTAAGTTCTCTTAGCCAGTTTCTTCAAGTGCAAGAGATAGTTAATAGGACTGTTGAAAATTAATGTTAACTAGAATAGTGCTTCTTACAGAGGTGCTCAAGAAATGTCTCCTTTTCTTCCTTTCCGTTGGGAGCCAGCCACGTTTGTGTTCTCTGAAGATGTTATCCAACTGGTGCCACATTGGCCCTTTCCTCACGCAACAAACTCAGCCCCCCTTGGGTTACATTAGAATCTGAATTATTCTGAGAATAAACCTCCTTTCTGGAGGTAAACATCATGAAAACACAAATGAGAGATATTGGATAATGGAATGAAAAGATAAAGGGCTTATAAAAACAGATGAGTTGGGGCGCGGCTGGTAACTGATGTGTTCTGTTAAGGAGGTACAGACAACAGGAAGAAAGGCTAACGTTAGAAAAGTCTGCTGATCAAAAAAAATTATACTTTTTCATGTATTCATAAGTCTATTTTGCAAATGAACATCAGTCTACTTCCAAGAGTAAATAATGGTTCGTATCAGAAATAAATAGCAGTAAGATCACCAATTTCTATGTTTTACCAGCTATGTATCTTGGAAGAAAAAAAAAAATTCAGTAAAATGTTCATAAATTATGAGATTCCATCCAACTGTTGTTTTTTGGCTTCTTTCCACATATTTCCTGTTTACATCTAACAAGACAAATTCCTTTTCTGTTGCCAACGATACTGATTCTTTAAAACATCTATTTTTAAAAATGGAGAAAAAAGTTTTTCAAATAACTACATTGCATTAAAGCAAAATTTATATTGCCAACAGAATATTTAACATTTAAAATCTTTATAAAAGATAAACAAATTCTGATTTTTTCCTTTATTTTATCATAACCAAAAAATGAAATCACTTAACATGAATACTTAAAACATAATTTCCTTAAAACTTCTCTATGGTGAAACAAAACTATACATATTTAAAGAGTGTATCTAATATTATTAACACTCATAACAATTCCAAACCAACTAACATTGGTATAGCTTCAAATTACTACTAGCTGTGGCTATTTTTGGAAAAAAGGTGCAAAGCTTATTAGGGCCCAGCATACCAGAAAGACTTAATTTTACATTGTCACAGAGTTCAAAAAGTGGCATTACAGTGTGAAGACACTATAAATTGCCATCTCTCTCATGTCTCTTAAAACAGGCTGGAAAAATATTTAGTACCCTATATATAATAACTAACAAAAATATTTCCATTGACTAGTTTTTGCCCAGTGATTAAGGACAAAAAATTAAAATTCTTGCTGCTTTATTATCTGATAAATTGCTAGTAAGCGCCTGCTAGACGTTCTTTAGACATTACCCCAAGTAGTTTTGGTCTTCTGATCTCATATATATGTGTATACATGTATGTACATACATATATGTATGCACATACATATACATATATATTCACATATATATCCATGTTTTCAAGTAAAGAAATGTTTAACAGATGTAAACTATTTATTGAATATTTGCCACCAAATATTGTTAAATACATTATCTTGCAGCATATCGCTTTCAAGTTAAAATGTCAGAAACAAACACCAATATTTACAATTCTTTTAAGGAATGTTATATAATGACACATTAAGGCGTAAATTCTTTTGGCTTATAATTCTTAAAAGAATGATAATAGCAAAAGTGATGCAAAATCTTCAGTGTGAGATTATGATTAAGCTACATTTTACAAAAATATGGTGTAAGATGGCAATAATCCCATTCAACATCCTGGATTAGATCCCTGCAGGAGGGACTTATAATTTATACAGTCAAACTTTAAAATTTACAGATAAAGGCAGTTCAATACTGCCACTGGGAAGTACATCTCTTAACATATACAACTTTCAGGCCACAGTTTTGAAGGTCTGAAGTATCAAGTTGGTTTGATGAATTAGTCGGTTGGCACTTATGAACACATTTATTGCCCTGTTCAAAAAAAAGAAAAAGCATTAATTTTATCCAAAAAATTCATTCTTTAAAAATATTATACTCAATGCCATATACTAACAGTAGCAATGAAGTCAATTTAGAAAAAAAGGGTTAGTACTGAGTATAACAACTTTTATTCCAGATGGAATTGAATGGTCCTCCATCACTTGAAACTGTCTAGGAATTACTGCTCCCTAGTGGTACTGGTGGGCAATTAATTAGGTGTTGGTGGCCAGCTAACAACAGGTGGTGCCTGAAGTACCAGGGTTCATTTATAGGTCAAATAACTGGTCAAAAGAAGAGGATTCAAATGTAGTCTCCAGCTGTGGTTCAAAGAACTTAACAAAATAAAATCTGCGAAAGCATTATACTCAGTCTTAAAACCTACATATCAATGAGCATTATAAATCCTGAAGAAAAAGCCAATTACTTCAAATTTGATTCATCCCAATCTCTCTTACCTGCTTTCAAAACGAAAATCTGTGATTTCTAATCTACTTTTAGGCTTATTCTACTTTTAAAACAAAATAAGCATGTAGTTTCAGTATTTCGAAGTTGGTAGTATATAAAAATGTTGTTAAAAAATTACATTGTGCTGTATCACATTTCCTATCAGCCCATCTTCATGTGACTAGAGCATAGAGCTGATGCCCTAGTCCCACTGTGTGGCCTTATCGGTTTCTTAGTAGCCTAGTTAAAGATTGTTATCTTTATCCTGCAGTTCTCAGAAAAAGAGGGCCAAAGAAGAATTAGTTGAATGAAAGTTAATTCGTCCTTGAAAGACAGCTCAAAGATCAGGCTCCAGTAATAATTTTCAGTTTGAGGCAACAGGTACGAAACTCATGACACATTTGTCATACACAAATAATAACTGTAATTTAAAGAAGCTGCCGAATGGAGAAAAGTGGTAGCAGGAAACTTGAACAATCCATATGCCTCTTTAAACTGTTAAAAATAATTATGGGTCCAAAGCATTGGGATTTTAAAATACTGAACCCAAGTGATTCTAATATATAAACATGACAGACAGTAAATAATTTCAGATTAATGAAAATTAGGCTCTATATGAATTTCTACCTTTCAATGTGCTTATTGCACATAGTTCTTAATTAATTAGAACCAGAAATAATGATCCCATCATGTAAATTATTCTTTTAATGTGTTTTTGGTTATTTGGGCTTAGCAGAGGAGATCCGGGAAAAACAGATGTAAGTTTACTTCCAGAACACACCTGCCAGCTTATTAAACTAAGTCATCAAGGAACATTTACCCAAGACAACCTGAATAGTAGTATGGAACAACACAAAACCATTAAAGCTTTAGCTGAGTGTCTTTAATTCATAATATATATACATACAAACATTCTGACCAGTTTGAACGGTTAAAAATAACTTTAAAAATCAACAAACTACTCTAACGTATTATTTTATTATTTTAAAATATTATAATATTGCAATAGCTTGACATGGATGTAGGGATCTTAAAACTTCAATGGAAAGATATGATGTTTGAGGCCCCTGTTAATTATAGCTGAAATAACTGCTATTTTAATGAGTTTAAGAACTATTAGAAATGTTTTTGTCAACAAGTTTCCTAGCAATCCACTTGAGCTACAAAGAATTCACTATAAGGTCCGATGCTGCAGAAGACATGGCCTCTGCATCACCTTACACATTTTATTTTTATACACACACACACACACACACATGCACACACCCAGGGTGCCAAAAAAAGTATACATATTTTAAGCGATGTTACCTATATATTACTTTTCGAAGTTGAATTGAATTACGGTAGCAATGTGTAGTACGATGTTCACTCAAAAGATGGTGTTAATCAAATGAATGCTAGCGTCACCATGCAACAGGCAGGACAAAGAAAATGGCGGAAGCACACTTATCGTTCAAGAAGCGCAAGACCATTTTGAGGTGGTATTTGAAATTTGAGAACACTGCGGAAGTACAACGGCAATGGAGGCATGACTATGCAAAAGAACCTCCAACACACCAAACAACCACATGCATTCATGATAAATTTGAGATGCATAATACTGTGTAAAGGAATTGAAACAGCATGTGCAGCAATACAAGTGGACACTTTGGTCAACTTTGCTCAAGCAGCAGTTCGCAGTAATCAGAAGTGTCTGGATGCTGATGGTAACCACTTTGAAAACGTCTTGTAATTGCAGAAGTCAAACGTGACTTGTATTCATCTTTTCTTATCGGTATATATTATCATTTTAATACTTTTTTCCTTTCTTAAAATATGTATACATTTTTTTTGGCACCTTCTGTATGTACATACATACATACACACACACACATACACACACAAAATTTCTTGGTTTCTGGACTATTCTACAGCCAAATATATGTAAATTAAAAAATAATGTCCAATTTACCATTTCAGTATTCTACCTGTTTTATAGAATAAGCCTGAAAGCCTCCCTCCTTCTAGGACAATGGATCACAACCTTTGCAGCACTTTAAAATCACCTGGAGCACTTTTATAAAACACCTAAACCCTGGCCCCCCTGCAAGCCAAATGAATAACAATTTCCGAAGGTAGAGCCAAGGCACTGGGATATTTAAAAACGGAACTTAAGAGAATCTAATGTGCAAACAAGATTGAGAACCATTGTTTTAACCTTAGCACAGCAGTTCTCAATAGACCTACAGCATCAGTACTATCTGGAAACTTCTTAGAAGTAAATGCACATTCTTGGGCCCACCTTAGACTTACAGAATCAGAAGCTCCGGGGGGTGGGAGCCAAAAGCAATTTGTGCTTTAAGAGGCCCTCCAAGTGATTCCACTGCTACTCAAGTTTGAGAACCACTGCTTCAGGGGTCAGTAAGCCACATCTCACTCACTTTGTTTCTGTATGGCCTGCAAGCTAAGAATACTTTTACATTTTTAATGGGTAAAAAAATAAAAATAAATCAAAAGAATAACACGCAACAAGTGAAAAGTATGTAAAATTCAAATTGCAATGTCTACAAATAATTTTATTAGAACAGGTCATCGTGCTCACATTTCTGTATCATCTATGGCTGCTTTTGAACAACAGCAGAAGTGAAGGTGGCAGTTGCAACAAGCCCACCAAGTCAAAATATTTGCTATTTGGCCCTTTCCATAAAAAGTCTGCCAACCCCTGCACTAGAGTCGAGTTATGGCTGGATTATCAACTATTTCCTTTCTACTTTTAACAGTCTATCTTAGTATTAGCTTAAGTATTAACGATATAGTAAAAGGCTTTATATTTATATGGTATTACTATCATATAAACCACATAATTTATTTAATTTTAAAAGAGAAGGATGATAACAGTACTTACTTGCCATCTTTAAAATAGGTTTTCAGAGTATCACTGAAACTTTTGGAGTACTTTACAAATTCTTTCTTTTGGTGTTCAAGTGCCTACAGACATCAAAAAACAGTAAGAAAAAAGTAATAAATAAGAGAAATAACACAAAAGCCAAAGTCAAAGATAGGAGATTACACAGAATGCAGAATAGACTTTATAAAACGGACAAGCATTTTTAGGAATATTTAGGTAAACGCATGTAATAGGATATTTAAATTCAGTGGTTAATGATACAAAACTTCCCAATAATCAAACCGTCTTAGGATTTAATTCAACAAAACAACAAGCTGTTTCATCTAGAGTGGCAGCACATAAGGTTTCTACTGAACTTACCCTGCGGTTCTGGTATTGATATTTCTTGAAGACATTATTCACTGTATCAAGAAGTTCTTTTATTGCACTAGCTATATCCCTGTGGGGTAAGGAAAAAAGAATCTTCTTAAAATAAGTTACATTTGAAAGAAGTTTGTGTATACATGTTAACAAATTACTAATCACACTGTTAACTACCATAAACACCGCATCAAGCACAAATATATGACTGGCTGGTTGAGTGGGGGTTTTAGCCCAGACCCTTCTGTGATCCTGACTTCTCCTGCACTGCTGACCAGACGTTCTACAACATTAACTTGCCCAAATAAGCAGCATTTCACTCAGCATCACTTACTTAAGTTTGTAAGAATATGCCTCTGCCTCTCATCTTTTCCAGTTATGATTTTTCCTTTCTTTCACTAATATAGCTGAATTCAAGTTACCATATTCTCTACTCTTGCTATCTCATGAACAATTATATGAAATTTTGCTACTACATGTAACTTATTTCTATATTTATCCACACTTCAAGTTACATACCAAATAGTTTGATGTTTAAAATATTGCCTCCTCAGGCACAGCTCTTCTCTCTTAAGATGCATTTACCTTCTATCCAATGACTGTGTATCCTCCCCTTCCAAACCTCATCTGTGACTATTTCCTTTAGAAAATATATTTAAATTTCTGGGAGAGACAATATCAGAATAGTCTACCTTAACTTTTACAGCAATCATCCTTTGCTATATGTATGTGCATCAATACTTTCCTCCCCTTTCTAATGGAAGAGAAAAAAAATCTAATTCTCATTTGATTTGATTATGCTTCCTATCCACGCATCATTTTTCCTGAACTCTTTTTGTCTTTTATATCTATGCTTTTCAATTTCCATGTTCTAACTTCATAGCAATTAGTTTTTTTGTCAAACTGAACTTAATGTAATTCTGCCCTCTCAAACAGTCTCACATTCTCTAAGCAAGCCTTCTCTTTTTTCACATCCATTCTGTTAGCTGTTGTTACAAAACTTTTGCTGTTCAAATGCAAGTTTGACGATATGAATTAGTAAAATATAAATCTAGACTGTTTCAAATATAACTTTTTATTACTGATTTTTAATAACAAATCCCAGCTTTCAGTTATTTTGTACCTATCACACTTCAGCTCTACGATTGAAAGAAACAAAAAAGATCAGTGTCGAGACTGCCCAGATTTCTGTATGCATGTGTGTATTTCATAGCACGGTTCTAGTAAATAAATGTGGGAATTTTAAAAATTACAAGTAGACTGGATTTTGGTATAAAAAGGTATTTTAGCCTATTTTAAAGTAATAATGACATTTTTATTAAATATTTCAGTAAATATTTACTTATACCTCCTGAATGCCAACCATCAGTATGACTCAGAAACATTAAAACATTGAATATTCAAATAAGACAAAGAATTTTACATAGAAATGATACCTATGCGCTTTTTTCTGCCTCTAGTTTAGTAATAGCAGTTTTAAGTTATACAACTATTCCTTTCATTCATGGTTTCAAGCAAGTTGAATCCTTCTGCATTGCTGTGATGGCCACAAGTCCACTTCTGCTTAATAAAATGGTGTCATATGACCATCCTATTTTGTTTAAGAAAATTATAATTTCAACAAATAAAAAATGTCAAATCTCTGAATATGGATAATTCTTCAAATCCACAATGAGCCTATTTAATACAGAATATAAAGGAGCAAATTACACAGCAATCAGTTACCTGTTTATACACAACCGACTTTGTGGTATACTTTAAAATTCTGCTAAAATAGGATTACAAAAATGTGCTTTCAAGGCTAATCAACAAGATGAACATATATTCCATATTCAATGATAATGACTGGATTCCATAGGTCAAAAAAGCAGTTCTGAAACTGGTTGCTCACTCACTCACTTGGACAGCAAAAACAAGAGGGGCAGGAGCAGGAGACAGAAGGAAGAGTTTAGTGATAGTATTCCAGGCCTACTAATAAATATTGGGAATTTGTGCTTTAAAAAGGAAAACAAAAATAAGTTTGCTAGGTGATTCTGCTGACAAACCAGGTTTGAAAACTACTGTCTGGATACTCAGATACTAGAGCTAAGGTTTGATCCATTATATGCTACAGAACTTTATAAAGACGAAGGCTGTTTAGCCCTAGGTCTGGCCTTCTCTAAAACAATCTGCAGCAATTTATGTCAAATATTAAGTCATCTGTATGCACACAGAACAGCATTTTCATTTATGGCTTCAAGGAAACTAAATTACATTAGTAAATACCTGAAGGTTTGTTTCCTACAAAAGGAAATACCAGCACACACACAAAACACTTATTAAATAGATAAAGAACTAGAGAAAACTTGAGGGTAAAATACCTATAGTGTAATTATATGCTGGAGTTAATGGATTCTGTGACAAGGGACACACAGTATGGGTATAATAGGAAAGAATCTTAGCAATTTGCAGCTAAATACTTAATGGGGCAATTTTGGAGAAAGACACACACTGTAAAAAAGGACAACCAGTAGCAGATGAAATGTAAATACACATCTTATCAAAAAATTGCATGGAATAGTAGAGTTGCTAATCTCACCCAAATCTGTATAATACATGTTTATGCGAACACTCTAAAGAAGTAAATTCCTATGCTGTATGTTTAGTTTGTCTAGATTGGCCAACTCTGGAAAAACTAATTTAAAGCCACACTGAAAACCAAACTCTGGTGAATTTTTGCTTATGAATATGCAAATGTAGATTATAATGAGTAAATAGATAAATGCACAGCTTTCTGGTCTATTAAATCCCAAGTCTCCACTAGTCATCCTTTAATTAGAATGTATCAGACTTTAAAAAATCCTATGAATTTTATAAATTATTTGTGTGAGTTAAAATGTAGTCAAACAGAAACATTCATTAATTAAAAGTACTTTAAAATATCTGTTTGCTGGATCATTGTTCCTAATCAACTCTATAGAGAGAAACTGGAAAATAAGCTAAGTACTTGTGCTAGGCACTTTACGTATATCATTTCTTTCAATTCTCATAATTATCACCCTCATCTTCACAGGCAGAAACCAGAATCACAGAAGTTAAGCAACTTATCCAAGGTCACACAACTAAATAATCGGAATGGAGATTTAAGCCTAGATCTGCTAATAGATACACAAATACCTGGATATTTGTTAGCTGACAAGAATCTGTTTTTCTACTTTGATATAACCTATAACACCACATACAGTACTTGGTATGTGAGGTATATTAAACATGCTTATTGAAAAATATTGCTTAAAAAATGAAGGTGACAACTACCTTAAATACAAGAAAGTAAAATATTTTAAAGAATAATAGTAACTGCACACTATGTTGTGCCTAAAGAATAAGTCATTTTTTAATTTTGGTGCAGCTTTACCCACTAATTTGTTACGCAGTTACGTGGTAACAATATGTATCTATAAATCTGTATCTATCTATCTATCTATCTATCTATCTATCTATCTATCTATCTATCTACACACAGACACACAGTATACACATTTTAAGAAAGGAAAAAACTATACACTGATGGTAACCACTTTGAGCACCTCTTGTAATTGCAGAGTCAAACATGACTTGTATTCATCTTTTGTTATGAACATATTTTGAGTATTACAATTTTAATACATTTTCCTTTCTTAAAAACTGTATACATTTTTTTGGCACCGCGTGTGTATACATATATATACATACATATATATATATATATATATATATATACACACATATGTATATATATATACACACACACACATATATATTATATACATATATCTAATAATATTATGTATTATATACATGTATATGTAATAGAAATAATTACAACTTTAGCAATGAATGCTAATTCATACATTGTTGAATTTTAGTCTTGGAAATAATGCATATTATCAACAAAGTTTCCATGGCAAATTATCCCTCCTAAAATGGTTAAGAAGTAAATTTTAATTGCCAATAATCTTAATTCAGTTGGCTGAGTACACTCCAGAAAACAGAACTGAACTATTTCTATGGCCCCATAAATGAGAGAAGCCCCTAATTCAGCCCTGTCAGTGACTATGGGCAAAACTAAGGCTCTTGACCTCAACACCCTTATGATTAAAATGTGGCCGTCTTATTAAAGTGGTTTTCAAACTGTATCTCTCTAAAGCCATAATGGGTTTAGCAGAGATGCTTCATGGATTCACTAGAGGGGAGAAAGGGAGTCAAATAGCATGGCGAGAGCTCTAGGCCAATCATTTCTACCCCAGTTTCAACCAAAAAACTGTTCTCCCTCTTACCTACTGGCATTCTATATAAGATGTCCTTTACATTCTTCCAAACAGCAGAAACTTTTTTTTTGTCAGTTATCAGATTACATCAACATTATGATCTATGGGAAGCAGCACCAAGCTCTACCAACGTACCAGCTGTGACCTTGGGAAAGTTACTTCAATTATTATGCCTCACTTTCCTCATTTGTTACAGGGCATAAGTTAATATGTACGTATATAAAGTACTTTGAAAAGTACTTAGCACGTAAGTTCCATACAAGTGATTAATATTATTTATTAAGATGACATTGATTCTGTAAACCTCTACTTCAATGACTTGAATCAAAATTTGCTGAAAATACTGTTTGGAAAATGTCATATCTTCATAGAAATGTAGTATACATCACCAAAACAAATTAAAACTATTAAATTATTTGAAAATTCTAGGAATAAACTGTTTACAACTGTGTTTGAGATCACTGACAATTTGTTCTTTTAATGGCCAAATGTTTATATACCAAACTAAAAATAAAAATCCATAAACAGTTGACTGTCTTCCTTCTTCACATATTAGAAATGATTAAAGGAAGTTGGGGCTTTTCAATAAAGGTAAAATATTTACCTTAGTGTTTGTCCTGTCACATGGATTTTGCTAGTCAATGAAGCCTTTACCGTCCTTTCTGGTCCTCAATTAGAGGACCAAAAAGAGGAGGGTCACTCCTTGAGAGCTGGGTTAGATACCCATCACGAACCATTCTTTTCTAAAATGGGACATACTCCTCTCACTGTATCACTAAAAATAGGTGCCCAAACTAGCTAAAATCGCATTTTGCAATGTGAATTACAAAAAAAATACTATTTCTGAGAAATGAGTGTTAATATTTATTCCAAATGAGCCTAAGTTATTTAAAAATATATGATGGACCTCTTCCAGAAAAAAGAACTGTGCTACATCTTTCCTTTCTAGCAATTTCGACTTGTGGTTTCACCAAAAGGTTGTATTGATAGGACCACTACAATTATCCCCAAATTTCCCTGTTTTCTATCAATGGAGGCTGAAGAAAATGATCAAATCCTTCTGTTTAAAAAACCTCATCTAGAAATTATGATTGCAGTTACTGCCTCATTTCCTCCAGCCTTTCACCCCTGAAGAGAGGGTTCTTGGTTTGAGAACCACTCCTCTAGGATGACCTTTCTTAACAGTCAGCCTCCTGGCTCCACTCATATTTTTAGTATTTTTAAACTTGTCTCCAAAACGCAAGGATTTGGAGCTTCACAATTAGGTCAGTATTAGAAAATGTTCTTCACCAAGAGTACATTACTTATCCTAATGAATTGTGTGCCATTTCTGGAATAAAAACAATATTGGTATCCTTTGTTATCAGTCCCTATAATTTATCCAACTTCTCTATTCACTTTAATCTGACATTTACATTTTTCCATTTTTTACATACATTTCATTTACTGTTTTATAATCAAACATTAAAAAAAGTTACTGTACTTTGAAGTCAAATGTCACAGCTTAGAAGTTAAAAAAGTATCATTTAAAAATTCCAAATTTTTTATTTCAAATTAATATTTTAATATTAATGTCATACCAAAATAAAACATCTAGAATGAGTGGTTCTTTTGAAGTACTTTTGAGAAAAGAAGAACAAAAACAAAAAGTTTCTTACTTGATTGTCTGCAGAAACCTCACTCTGTCATTGATCTCATCTGGTATCTTACTGAGAATTTGCTTAAGTGCTCGTGCCTTTTCATTTAGGTCCTGGAATTCTGGCTCTGGTCGTTCAATCATATACTCTGATAAAATAGATACATAATAAAAAGCATCATGTAACTTCCTGTCAAATTCAAGTCTAAGAATTTACAGTGTTGGTTAAAGGGTGGGGTAGGGAAGGACAGGTAATTAGAAAAGACAGGTAACAAAGCAGAAACTGTTGGAGTTCAATTTATTTGGGTAATAAGAGGGGTCCTAACAAGTTAAAAGCAGAAGATAAAAGAGTACACTTTTAATTTGGAATAAATGGAAAGCCCATGAAATCTTAAAAAATAAATAAATAAGTAAAATTCAAAGGGAGTCAATCAAATTTATCAGGCCTCTGAGGCTACATTTTACAAGGAAACCTTAAAGTAAGTAATGACTTTCATAACAAATATAACAGCAATATACATCGCCAATGGGGAAGATTAATTTATTGTAACAAAAACCTCTAGACTGAATATATAGTGGCTTACTATCATGTTTCCCCCAAAATAAGACCTAGCCAGGCAATCAGCTCTAATGGGTCTTTTGGAGCAAAAATTAATGTAAGACCCGGTCTTATTTTACTATAAATTTTACTATAAAATTTTACTTATTTTACTGTAAGACCGGGTCTAATACAATATAATACAATACAATACCTGGTCTTATTTTACTATAAGACTGGGTCTTACATAATATCATTTCATATCACATCATATCATATAATACCGGGTCTTATATTAATTTTTGCTTCAAAAGACGCATTAGAGCTGATTGTCTGGCTAGGTCGTATTTTCAGGGAAACAAGGTATGTCAAAACCCCAAACAACCTACTAAAATATTCAACACATTTTAATCTCACTTAAAAACAAAAACACCACTATAAATCCAACACAAGGGCTGGGATCACAGAATAGCAGTTTTGGAAAGGAAGTTAAATCAGACCTGGCAGAGGCAAAAAGGTTACTACCAGAGTCACTGCAGACCTAGAAACTCTACCGACCAATCAATATAACCTGGCCTAACAGGCATGCTTAAGTCTAGAATAATGATGAGGACTTTCTTATAAGTTACGGAATCAGTTAAAATATTTGTTTTTCTCCTTCAATCCTTTAATAAACATGCGTAATTATACCTCTATGTTCTCCTAAATTGGTGGGAAAATGTAGCTACTAAATTTAAGTGAAACCAATTCCTAATTATTTTAAAAAGCAAAAAACGAGAAAGCAGCAGAAAGGATGGTTATACTGTTCTCTCAAATCCATGCTTGAAAATAATACGTTACACTAAAGTTAAAAAAAAACACACAAACTCATTACTTTCAAACTTCTATTTGCATATGGTCAACACAAAATTAACCATTCCATAGAGCTTATCTTTTGGCAAAACTAGAACTCATCAAATATATTAATAGGAAAAAAAATGTTAAAGTGTACAGCATAAACAAACACTTCATTTACTTCAAGTAATTAAATCTGACAAATATAAAACAAAAAGCCAGAACTACTTTTCTATTTTATATAGTTTTTTTCCCCACTATCCTCTCAATAATAATAATAATAATAATAATGAAAAAGAAGGGGGGGGGAGATAAGAGGTGGCAGCTCCTTTTGTCAAATAATTAAGATTTGAAAGAAGTGCTTTTCAACAATTGTAAGAAAAGTAAACAAGCGTCTTTCTGATTACCTTCTACATCATCAGCTGCCATTCGAAGAAGGGACTCTGTGAAGTTAACTTCTACACTTTTTTTCTCTAAAATTTTCATAATGATGTCTTGTGTGAGTCCTGGATTTTCTTTTTCAGCCTATTAAGAAAGAGAAAGCTAGTTTTGAAATATAGAAACTAAATCCGAATTTCAAAATGAAAAGTTAACTGTTTAGAATCTATTGGGAACTTAGACCGATCAAATTGTAAGAGCAGAAATCTTGGCAAAGCAGGTGTGAGGATGGCATTCACATATGTTTTATTAAAACTTGTGTATCAGTAACTTCTTATTACAGCCATGGTCCCATTTTACATTTGAACATAAAGTACTTAATATTTTTCACTTCTCCTTTATACTGTTCTGCAATCAAACTAATAATAAAGATAGAAATAAACATTACATGTATTTTGGTAATCCAACCATTTTTCTTTTCAGTAGTTTAAATATACTGAAGATTTTAAACTTTTTTTCATTAGCTAATCTCTCAACTTCAGGATCAAGCAACTACTCTTCTCACCAGTATTTTGTAGATTCTTTGCATTTAAATTAACGGAAGGGGGAAAAAAAACAAAACAGGATTTCTTCCAAGTTTTATTGAAGCTATATAATCCCTTAAATACTTTCCCACACAATGATTTTCACTTTCTATTTTACTTTTGTAGCAAGAATATTCCCTTCACTAGTTTTCAGAACATCAGTAATCCTTTTAGTACCTCCTGAGCTAGTTTCACTAACGAGTTTACATCGGTTCTATGTTACTCTCTAGGGCACCAAAACCTTCCAGCCATTTCAAGATTGAGTAAGTATAGAGTTCTGAGTTTACCAAAGTTAATTTTGAAGATTTTGGTTTTCTCCAGTAATTTTGTCCCATTTTATTACTTTTTAAATTTTATAATCACAATCTAAGTTTGTTTCTTTTAGGATATCTGCCAATTGCAATCATTATGCTGATGATTTTCTATCTTTTCTTGCCCTGATATTAAATAGAAAATTGAAACAACTGATGATCTTAATCAGATGGTGATCTATTTGTTTTGTTATGTATCAAGCACATTTAACCTCTGACTTTTCAATTTCATTCTGGTATCACTGCAGCAGATCCAGCTTTCGTCTATTCTTATTGTTCTTTCCATTCATTATAACATCTTGTTTCTCATTAGATTTCAGTATCAAAAACTATAAAGTTGTAGAATGAAATGAGAAAAGAAAACACGTACATTTATCTCAATCCTGAGATCATATTCACTGTTGTCAAATTCTATTCAGGGAAATCATTTTAATAGATGATTAATAACAATAAAATGTGTTCTACTGAATTCCATTTCTTTTAACAGTAGTGCCCCCTTATCCGCAGAGGATATGTTCCAAGACCCCCAGTGGGTGCCTGTAATCTTGGAAGTACCAAACCCTATATATACAGATGCTCTTCAGCTTACCACAGGACTATTCCCTATAAACCCACTGTAAATTGAAAGTATGACGTCGAAAATGCATTTTATACATCTAACCAATTGAACATCATAGCTTAGCCAAGCCTATCTTAAACATGCTCAGGACACAATATTCAAAAAACGCTGGCAACACAGTACACTGCAGAGTATCAGTCCTTTACTGTTACAGATGAGTGCCTGACTAGGAACTGTGGTCATGCTGCCACTGCCCAGAATCACGGGGGTATCATACCACATATACCGCTAGCCCAGGAAACGAACAAAAGTTCAAAATTCCAAACATGGTTTCTACTGAATGCATACAGCTTTCACACAATTCTAAATCGAAAAATCATTAGGTCAAACCATTGTAAGTTGGGGACTGTCCATATCGTTTTTTTCCTATACATACGTATCTATAAAATTTAATTTATAAATTAGGCACAGTAAGAGACCTAATAGAATAGAACAATTATAACAACATGCTTTAATAATAGTTATGCGAATGTGTTCTCTCAAAATACTGTAACCATCCTTTATTTGCAGTAAATGACTTTGTGTCACCCGTTGATGATCCTTTGCCAATGTCTTCATGTAGGCGCAATGCTTTCTGGTGCAACATGTTTTTGTCATCATTTGGAATTTTTTCTGTCCATGCATTCTACCCACAAATTTAATGACACTCTATCTTAACTAAACACTTACCATCCACTGTGGCCGTAACTTTTGCAGTATAAAGTGCAACAGCAAACTTGCAAATTTATTTTTCCCTCTTCACAATTGCATTTGTACTTACTAGATCTTAGCAACCTCAGCATACGATTATTTCCTTCCTTATTAAGTCAAAAACTTTCACCTTTTCACTTAGAGGAAGCCCTTTAAGGCTTCTCTCTTTGGCATATCCTGATTGCTAGCATCACAATACTTGAGCTTGGGTCCATTACTAAGTAAAATAAGGGTTACTTAAACGTAAGCACTGGAGACTGTGGCAGATGATCTGATAACCGAGAAGGCTACTTGGTAACCAACAGGTGGGGAGCACACAGCATTAATACACTGGACAAAGGGACGATTCATGGCCCAGGTGGGACTGAGCATGAGGCATGAGATTTCATCATGCTACTCAAAACAGCGCGCAATTTAAAAACTTACGAATTATTTCTGGAATTTTCCACTTCATATTTTCAAACTGTGGTTAACCACAGTAGTAACTGAAGTGAAACTGCAGATAAGGTGACCACTATATAATGTTTTGATTTTTCCTTCCATGAATATATTTTAGAAACTTATGGAAATAAAACAAGCTGCCTTTAAAAGAAAAGATATATAAATAAGCCTAAGGTAGTGTAAACTTTATTAATTTTGTGAACTGCCACAAAATTACATATAATACACTATTCAAATAAGCCAATATTTGATAAATGCTTTATCTGCCCTAAGTAGCATTAAATCTATACACACAATATATTATCTTACGAAGCAGGAGAGCATACTCTATTGATGCCAGCAGAAAGTAATCTCTCTCTGATTAAGTTATAATAAGGTGCTGAGAGAATTCAATGCTGAAAGCCTGAGAACAAAGTTTTTAAGAACAAGTTGGTCTGGAGCCCCAAAATGCCAAAGCTAGAATATAACAGAAATCTCACAGAGATCCCTAACTGTCTCAGTTCAGTGTTCTTAGTGCCAAAAGAAATACCTAATAGTACTGTGTATTACGTAGTTAGGTTCAAACAATAAGTTAGGACTTATGTCCTAACAATTTAGTAGCCTTAAAAAAATACACAAACTGAAAGAAAAGTGTCTTATTTCATTGTTAAATAACCATGATTATTTATTAATGAGATCTGTGCCTCTGTTGGACTCTGGCCAATTTCTCCAACGTTGGAATTAGATTGGACCCTTCCACCCTCATTTCCTTGTACACTGATTTTCTTGTGGTATTTACTTTTTATCACAGCAGTGGCCAAAAGTCCAGCTAAAAAAGATGACATCACTGAAAGGAATGTAGCCCAATCAAATATGTTGAAACTGAAAGCTACCTCAAGTTCAGCGTCAACCAGATGTTGATTATTGCTGTATTTCTCCAAAAATTTTAAAATATCTCATGACACCCCCGAGATAGCTGTGGAGCCCCAGAGTGCCTCAGAGCACAATTTAAGAACAAGCGCCTCAGTATCTTCTGGCTGAGTCTCAGTTAAGATTTTTTTTTTTTTTAATTTTAAAAACCTTTAAATTTACCCAATGACTCTGACAAAATAAACAGATCTACCCTTCAATCAAAGACTCTATTTATACCTCTAGATTTTCCCCCAGAATAAAACCCTCAACTCTGTGGGTGTCGAATTTTTATGAGGAATCCAACTGTGAGAGAAAACTATCTCCAAGGGCAGTAATATCCACTCTTGTGGATCAGTGATTCTCAACAGCACAACCGATCAGAACCTCCCAGAGGGGGAAAGGAATCAAAAGCAGTATCAGTATCTTAAAAGATAACATTCACTAGTATTATTTTATCTTGAAAAAAAATATTTTAATCCTTTTTCTCCAAGTAACAAAAATAGATATTAAAGCTTGATAAATATCACTGTTGTTGTGGACCAAGAACTGGAAACATGCATATAAATGAGTGAGGTTTTTCAATCTTTTTCAAGTAAGTTATAGTTTAAGACACAAAAATCTTTATCTTTTTAATGCATGCCCTCCTTTAATTTCATTTGAAATTTAACAAATTAAATATAATTAAGAATAAATCAATGAAAAACTAATGTCCTCCAAAATAACCTCCACTATCCTCAATTAAGAATCAGGGCCATGGACAGCAAAATTTTCCCATGTATCAAACCAGATCTACCATAGCCACATACTTTAAATACAGTTTTTGCTTTTTAATTGTACTTCAGTGTTAAAACATCAGCTTATATATAATATAAGGATATTACAAGAAAAGGTTTCATGATATTCATTACTTTATCTCTTTTATGAATATCATAGAGTATACTATCTACTACTTAGAGCCTTCTTTATCAGGGTACACAGGAGAAATTTCTCTCTGTTCTGGGTATAATGAAAGCTAAAAAAACTGGCTTTTGCCTTATTAATACTACACTGTGTAACACATCACCTTTCCTTCTTTCCTTTGGTCACAAAGATGCTTAAAATAGTCTCCATTATGCCTCCCTAATGACCAAATATGCCATTCTGAACCACACCGATACTCAAAGGAAAGAAAAATAAACAAACTGATGATGGTATTGCTCAGTTGATTCTCTTCATTAACCCAATAATTTGGCAGGATATATTTTAAAGAAGCTAGTATGCATATGTATACAGGCACTACACTGTAGAGTATTAAATACATCAAAATAGTTCTAATCGAACATATACACTGTAATTTCTTGTGGTGAGGTAAGAGAGATGTCTAGTGACACTATCTATGCTA
This sequence comes from Rhinolophus sinicus, assembly GCF_057876585.1. NCBI lineage: Eukaryota > Metazoa > Chordata > Mammalia > Chiroptera > Rhinolophidae > Rhinolophus > Rhinolophus sinicus. Next base: position 35,022,627 of record NC_142517.1, read on the forward strand.
CCAGTTAGAGTGGTAGCTATAAACTAATCTTTGCCATAGAATCAAGCTGGATAGATTTACAGTTTCAACCCCATAAAACAACTATAGATTTAAACATTGAAATACTTTACACAAAATGTAAATTGTTTTAGCTACTGATAGGACAAACACACAAAAAGTAAATAAATATTAAAAGCTTTGAGCACCCTGATATGTATTTGAGGGGGACGGAGGGGGGCAGATATTGTTTTATATGAAAGAATGCACCCAATATGTAGAGCAGGGCCACTCAGTAGAAATATAATGCAAGAAACAAATACAAGCCCTTTAATTTTAAATTTTCTAGTAGCCCATTAAAAAACTGAAAAACACGTGCAATCATGTTAAGAGTAGATCAAAAATATCATTTCAACACTCAATCAATATAAAATACCTATTACTGAGTTATTTTACTTTCTCATACTAAGTCTTTGAAATCTGGTATTTTATATTTGGAGTACAACTCAATGCACACTAGCCATATTTTACATGCTCAACAGCAACATGTGGCTACTGATTATCCATTGAACACCTCAGGTCGAGAGACAATAAAAAAAATTCACTCTGAATGACTTAGCAGTATATTCTCAAAGTGTCTTTAACCTGATATACACAGATGTCTTATTTTCTCACTCAAAAACATTGTCTTATGTTCTACTATTAAACAATATGAAGAAAATCTCTTTGAGTTGTAATTTTACAAAAGTTTTTAACAAGTCAAATAAAAAAATATGCAAAAAGCTAAAGAGAGAGCATTCAAAGTCAGCTTGAAAAGCAGAAAAGATGAATATTAAGGAAAGAACATGTGCTCCAGCTCACATTTTAGAAGTGTTTTAAGCTTTCCATAGTACACTAAAACCAGCACAAGATAGCTGAAAGGGTTTTCGCTAAAAGGAACCAAACTGTAAATTATCAGGTGGTATTTAGATTGATATATAATGTACACTTCAATATAATCACAACAAATTATTTGCACCTTACCTTAATGAAAGCTGCTCTCAGTGTCTGAGCTGCAGAGAGATTTACTCGTTCTAGCTGCAATAAAAATTTTAAACCATTATTAATATCTATTTTCTTAGAAAAAAGCAACATTTCTGGTACTGCATTCTATAGTGATCACATTGACATACCAATTATTCAACTAACAAAAATATTTGCTAATAACTCTAAGTCACCATAATTCTTCAAACAGATGGGCTATCTAAAATTTTTATTAGAAACCATGAAACATTAAGGTATGTATATCAGCACTTTATTCTTTTTTATAAAAAAAATAAAAAACCTCACCTTAAAGGTAGATCTAAGATAAGCACAGAATACAAAATAGTAAGTCTCTATAGAAAGAAAAAACATATTCACTTGAATTATTGAAAATAGGGAAGGTTCAAGATTAACTCTCAATGCTCTGTTGCAAATATATGGCAAAGTGTGTGTGTGTGTGTGTGTTCTGAATATAAAATGACCAACACAAAGGAAACATTTATTACTTAAGGTATTTACTAACTTACTCCTTTTTATAATTGCTTTTCAATATCCTCAGCCAGGGATTAAGCTGAGATTAGTCTATTTTATTAATTACCAAATAGTGCTGATAAACAGTTTGTTTGTTACGCAAATTGAAGACAGTGGATCATCTGGATTTCAGAGATGCTTATATCTGTCCTATTTTATCAGGATTAAAAAATGGTTACCTAAAATACTGAATCAAAAGTTCAATCCAAATGCTTTTAATTTTTATATCAAATATGAGATTTATAATTTTGAAAGACAAACATCCTTATTAGACACTTTATATAATTCATTTCTCAGTAAGCCAAAGAAGGCATACTATTTTACTGAAAACAAAAACAAAAATAAAAAAAACATCTCATTTGTTGAAGAATTTATTGCCAAGCTTAAAATAACTAGCCGCAGTTAAATCCAGGTTTCTTTGGTCCCTAAGGATTAGGCCAATTAATAAAACTCAATATATGTGACATTTGGGACAATATTAAATGTTCAAAAGTATTACAAACTTTCTAGATTATTATGCAAGTAGAATATTTCTACAAAAACCTTATGAACATACATCCCATTATGCAATAAATATTCCTTTCAATCCCTTGAGGCAATAAAAATGTGTTTTTCTTTATAAACAACATATACACACAGGTTTAAGGAATCTCCCTAACACTTTATATCGATTTATTTTCTAAACAAGACAGGAATACCAAGAACCCTGTATCTCCTTATGAGCGATTCACCTTCAGCACAGGCAAAGCAACAAAATCTGCAAAGATACATAATTCATCTCTAAAAATAACAATGGACCATTTGAGTTAGTATTTAACTTGGCTTCTACAAACCTTGTAAAGTTGAACATTGCCTTAGTAGGTAAAAGGGAAGACTCAAGGGGACCAGGTAGACAAATATAGCAAAATAGCAACTCCATGAGAAGTTTATAAAATTAACAAAGGAATGTTTCCAAAAATAAAAAATGTTACTCTTCCACACAACTGATTTAATTATAATGAATAGTACTGAAGATTAAAATAATAATTCAGCTCTTCTGAGCTCAAGTTCTTGTGCAAGGGAAGCAGAGGTAGACAGACAAGATGAATATATCCACCCTGATAGGAACCCATTTCCTTATTTGGGTTTACACCACCCTCTGACCTCTTTCAAGGAGTTAAAGGTCTGAGTCAGATGTGTGCCCTCAATTATCAGTATAACTCATTCTGTAGTGCGCTAATATGTGAAAGGGTCAAGGCAATAAAAGGTCCAGAAAAGTCAGTGAAGAACTCAAAATTAGCCAAGATAGACATCAACATCTCTCGAATTCTTGATTAAGTTTATGTATGTGTACCTTAGACAAGAAAGGGGAAGGTCAGACATGAACATATTAAATCAAATCTGGGAGCTGTGAAGTGCCTCACCAGAAGTCTGTGGGGAGTCATTCTGGGATGCATCGCACACCCACGCATCTTGTGGCAAGCCCACTAGGCTTTATTACTCATATGTTCCTGAATCTATAATTAAAGCCTGCAATACTTAGGTAGCAGGATGTGTTTTTATCTTCTCTATTAAAAAGTGCTTCTATTTTAGGCCTCACATTTGTGATACGTGATTTCGTAACAAAATCATATTCTTCTTACCAGTACCTTCCACGAGAGTATCTGGTTCTGGTAATATTCTAATAACAGCTACCATTTACTAAGCACCTATCATGAACTTTATTACATAGAGTATTTCTGAGATACTCAAAATAAATCTGTAACTAGCTATCATCATCACCATTTCACAGCAGAAGAAATTCAATTTGCATAAGTGTATGCAAATATTAAATAGCTAGTAAGTACAGAGACAGGATTCATACCAGATCTGTCTAGCTCCAAAACCCATGCACAAACCATTAATGCTACCCTGCCTCCCTGTACTCACCCTTTCTAGACTGGAGTCTACCCTATCACTGAATCCCTTCAACTACCCAAATCAACAAATTCCTGAGTTTCTGCAATATGTAAGGAAGTCAGGGTAAGAAAGGCAAAGAATCAGATAGAAACTAATGGAACCACTGACAGCTGAAGTAGAAAGGGAAGTCTTTATAAAGATGAGATTTGAACTGGTCCTTGAAGAGTGTGACCTCTTAAACTCATGTTTCTTGGCAGTCCTCCCATTTATGGCTTTCTTCAGGTTTAAAATACGGCATAATGATTTTATGTAAGATTGCAACAGAAAAAGTTTCAGTTTCCATTTTGATACCAATACTTTTACTAATAAATCTAGTATTTTTTTTTTTTTTTTTTTTAGCTTTTGGGATAACAGTTATTGGCTGGGGAATCTTTAAGGAGCCAATGAATTCATTTTTCAGTAGTGCTAGATAGTGAAGTGAATACACTATACGTATTTTGAATCAAAAGAAGGAAGAGGGAACATATAATTACATTAATGGATACTGAGATGACAGGTACTCCCTGGGCCTCCGCCTTATAGGACTTCCATTTTATCAGTAAAAGGAAAAGAAGAAAATCAAAGAAAAAAGGATACACAACATCTCAGCTCACCTAAAAGGAAATGCGCCTGCTGAAGTACATTTGGAGGGAAATGATGGCGAGCCTAACACAGAGTCTCATCCCAACCTCATGTTCTGCCCAGTTTTGTGACTTCCTCCTACAACTTACTATTCTTCATAGTTTTTGAGAGCACTTACTGTTAATTACAAACTTGTCAAATTTAACTCTCTGGTCATTTATAAAAATATTTTAAAAGCTTACGCATATTTTTGAATCCAGAGACCTCATTTATTATTTGCTCTGTTTATCTTATACTTTATATTTCAGTACCAAGCCAGTTTCTTAAATCCATAATTTAAAAGAAAAAATCCATTGAACCATTTGCTCAACTTTTAAAGAGGCTTGCATAAAATATTTTGAAAAGTCTTTTTTTAAGGTCAAAATAATTAGGTTAGTTGGTTCTCAATTGTCTACAAATCTCACTTCCTCAAAATCAAGCATGATTTCCCATGCTGATCTGCCTTCCCCCTCCACCCAAGATTATGGATCCTATTCCTTGAAAGGAATTAAACTGGGCCAAGTCACAATAAAAACTCCACATAACACCTCTTATGATTCAAATGAGAATAAGATGAGTCAGATCAAAAACTATAAATGCCAGAACAGTAAGTAGATGGAATCAAGAGTCCACCTATTAACTTTTGTGCTACCAAAGAGGAAGCAAATGCAATCATCTGTGTCACAGATTAAGTTCATATTAAGTTCACATAAATTCATACATGTTAAGTACATATTAAGTTCAATAAATGTTTCTAAAAGAATCAGTTCCTGGGGCAGTCACATTGTCTGGCAAAAAAGGTCAACAGAGTCATCTAACCAGCATAAAAATATTCCATTAAAACATTGCCTGTAAGTTAGCAAAAGTCTAGGGTATGATCACAGTTTTGTCAGAAATTATGTGGACGACTCCTTAATAATAACAGCTAACACTTACTACATGTCGGGTATATTTTAAGCACTATAATATATGAATTCATTTATTTCAGAGTTGTGAGAATTATTGTTTAGCTTCATTTTACAGATAAGGGAACTAAGACAAGATTATACAGCCTGTTTCCAAGGTAAATATTAATCACTTCTGGAATGTGGGACTGCAGGTGAAACCCATGCCTTCACTGTGGATAAGTATATTTATCAGTTTCAAAATTTGGGTGAGATTTTTTTTTTTTTCATTAAAAAAAAGGAGGGGGGGGCTAGTTAGGTAAAATTGGAGACGTTTTCCCAAAATTCATTTGCTTACTGGGAAAGATTATGAATAGCACATTCTGCTGAGAGCAGGAAGAGCTGCTTCGGATGCTTCTGAATAGAATGATACTAACTGCTTATTCAGAAGCACATTTGTGTGCTTTATTAATAAGCAACCATATAAACTTTGGTGATCTAAAATTTATATTTGTTTGCAAAATTATTTCTATCTCAAAATACAATACGTAATTCTTCATAAACTATATTTCACCTTAAAACAATTCCTCCAAAAAGTCACAGGAAAAGAAGACACATGGTATATGTTTTCCTAGAATGAAGAACTGGACGAACCATACTCCTCTTCCGTATATAAAGAATTAGTAAAAAAAATAACACAGTATATGAGAACCTGATCTAACACTTGGCATGAGGTGTCTATAAACTCATTCCATAATGCAACTAGGAGACCTATTTCACAGTACATTTACAACACAGGCAATATACTTGGACTCTGAACTCTGCAGCAGCTTATTAAAAAAGAAGCCTACTCTTTCAGCTCTCTTGGAACAGCTTCATTAAGTTTAGCAAGCATCAAGCTCCCAGAATGCCATAAATAACTTTACCTTGTAAGCCGGAGTACTAAAACTTCCTCAGGTGTAAGGATGTCCTACTATCTTTAAAAATCTGTTCTACAAGATGACTTCTTGACCACCATTGTTACTGTTATGGATGTAATAATATTGCGAGAATGCATAAGCTTTTTAACTCTTACAATGAATGCACTCTGGAAAAACTTAGGGAATAATATAGCTTCAGAGTAAAATGCTCATCCCTGCTGTGTTGCTACTTTCTGTAAGATTAAGTTGACAACCAGAAAAACAAAACCAAACTTAACTAATTTAGGTGCTAGTAGACTTATAGAAAACCCACATTTGAACTATGGTTAAACATTAACATTTAACTGATTAGGTATCTTATTTCGGATGTTAACATTAATACACTGGAATGTCAGAGAACAATGCTAGTATTTTATTCTTTTTAACCCAACACTACACATTTGAAGACACAATAATTATTTGACTCCATTCCTAAACCAAGCCCTAGATTTTATCTCTATCAAAGAGAAAACCTGCTATCACACTATTCCCAAAAGCCTATTTCTGAATATTCTTTTTTAAAAACATTACACAAATAAATTTTTATAAAGCTTAGTATCTTAATGTCAGATCAGTAAACTCAATTTGAGAATTAGACCCTGACAATTTGATGTAGTATCTCTCAGCCCGCCACATCCAGCCATTTCATTTCCAAATTTCACTTCTAACAATTAGTTCTTGAACCAACTATAAATCATTTGGCAACATATTCTAATTCTGGGCCCATTAATCCACATGTTTTCAGATCTCATCTGGAGAGAATCACTGCCTTTAATTCTGAAAGAGATTTACTAGTCCATTCATAGCCATTTGTTTTTCTTTCAAGTTATCTTTCCGTATAAGTGAATAAATTAGAAAAGGTGTATCAATATTAATTTGAACAGTTCATTTTACCAGAATCCCACATCCTATATAATTATTTTCCAAAGTCAAGATTTAAATAAAATCCATTTTCCATATGTATAAAAAGATCACTCAAATTGTTAGGAAAAAAATTTTCTCATTCTTCTTCATTAACTAGAGGATCAAACTGAAGCTCAGCAATGTAATTGACCTCCCTTCAAGAATAGACTCAAAATATCAGATAAATATGGAATATACCCCAAACAACTTGGTCCAACGGCCTATTTAGTTAGCTATGGGGTTAGCCTATAGATATAAAAAGAGGGAGCATCTCTGGGAGGCACTGTCACAAGGGTTCTTGAAGTATGTGAGAAGTCCAAACACTATTTCTCAGGACAGATTACTCACTAGCTTTCAATGACTGTCTCCTTACCTCCTACCTGATATAAGGATAATTAATTTATTTCCTTAAATATCTGTGTTCTCTATGATTCTTGAGAAGTGCTATGTTGCCTTTTTTCCTCTGCATCTCCAGATCCTAGCAGAGTACTCAGCAAATAAATGGTTGGAATTTAGTAAACATTTACTAAACAGGACTGAAGCACTTGCTTCTAACTCTAGTCTTGCAATGAATGGGTAAAGTATTACAACAACATGGTGGAATTAAGTGCTATAGTGTTGACTACAGCTGCCAGAGATGGGTATAAGCAGGCCTAAAAGAGTGTCTCCAATGCCACCATGATAGTAGTATAACAGTGACATTTTTTTCAAAAGAAGACTCCTACTTGCTTCCTCTTTAGTACCAAACGTCTAAATTTCCCAACCTCCTTTGCAGCTAGGTATGGTCATAAGAATAAGACTAAGTTCTTGCCAAAACATGTAGTAAATGAAATCTTGTGTAGGACTTTCAAAAAGATTATTAAGAAAGCTGAAAGCAGCTGGAAATATCACCCCATTCCCTGGCTCCACTTTTTGCCCCTTCCAGGAAACAACTTAGGCCACGATGACTGGAGCTTCAGCTGCCTTCCCACATGCTGAGATAACCTCGATAACAGAGGGCAAGCACTAGGAAGATGAGACAGAAATAGGAACCTGAGTTTCTGACAATTGTGTGCCATAATATTAGTCCTGGACCACTTACCTCTATCATTTTTTTATGTAAGAGAAATAAATTTTATCCAAGCTGCTGTTTTGAGTTTTCTTCTATGGTCACTGAACCTAACACTATTTGATAGTGTTTGAAGTTCCAAAATATGTATCAGACATGGAAACTAAGTCTGTGGATTTCAAGTTGAAGAGGATGAATCACTCTCTATTGTCCCTAAGACACAAGACCATAAAATACATCAAATACATTATCATTAAACCTAATAATGTAGGAGAAATAGTTTTGACACCCACAATCTTACTGTAATATAAATATTTTACAAAAAGAGATGCAAAGTTATTAGAAATGGTGCGGGCTTCCAGGCTATAGAAGCAACAATAAGGTTAATGGTGTTGATAGCTTCATAATTAGATTAGTAAAACAGCAACCAAAAAAATATAATTAAATAGACAAAAAGCCTGAAGCCATTAAATTTAGAGTCCTAGATTTTAGTCCTCAGTAATTTCAGGAAAATAATTTCACATATCAGGACCTCAGTTCACCATTAAAAGAAGGGGAGTGATTAAATTACATTTCTAAGGAACTTCTAGCTCTATATATTTTAGCATATTAATATTAATTTAAAAGAAAAAACAAAAATGTATTGATATTAAATCCTAGAAAACCCTTCAAATAAAAAAAAGCAACTACATAGTCTCTAAATACAAAGGACTTGTATCTTCTACTGATCAGTAAAAACATTTGTCATCACTGACTATATAACTCATTAGGATATTTTTGTGTCTGCTCCTCTGGCTACCTAAAATGTTCTTACTCCCAACTCTTCAACTGTCTAACCCTTATTTACCCTTTTCCGATCTCAGCATGTCTCTTCTTTAGTGAGGCCTGCCCTGATCCATAAGTCCAACCTGCTATTTTTTAACTTCACAGCATTTACGACAATTTTTCATTTATCTAATTATTTCTATTATTTTGTTTAATGTCTCTCTCTCCCACTACAGTGAAACCTCCAGAGGGGGCACAACACATCGGGTTTTTCCCATAGTTTTATGTGCAGTCTTGGCACATTGCCTAACACATAGATGGAGTTCATTTATACAAGTTTTGTTATATTAAGGAACAAATGAATACATGAAGGAAGCATTAAGGAAATGCAGAGATCGTGTGAGGAAATATTTACCCACTTACCTCATTAAACACAGGATACATGACTGCGTAGAGGGGCATAGAAACCATGGAAGTGGTCTCAGCTTCATTCTTCATCTCTTCCATTGTCATCCTCATTCAAAAGCCAACTACAGTAGAAAAAGCAGTGCTAAAATGCAGAGGAATCTTCATTCACTGAAGTATTTCTTCTCTTTTTTGTGATAAAAGAACAGGTCACAAAACATATACTGACCTGGTTAAAGTGGAGAAAGAACAGAGATTTACTATATTAAGGAGAAAATACAAACACCACGATAACTTACTTTACAGTAACTGTCATTCTAATTTTACAAATGAAAAAATAGGCTCAGAGATAACCAATCACTTGTCCAAGATCACACACGCAGAGGACTAAGATTCGATGCCAGTACTCAGAATGCAGATCTGAGCCTCCCACATCAGAAAATCAAGTTTGAAGTGGAAACAAAGAACTTCAGCTCATCTACACAAGAAAATACCCAGAAGTAAAATACCCAGAGCTTATTTATTCATGGAATAAATACCCGTTTAGCAACAACTACACGCAAGATGCAGTGGGGGATGAGAAAGATGTGGTCCTATTAAAAACTTATCTGCGACAAATTGAGGAAGATCTAAGCAGCTTGAGAGATATAATCAAAGGCCTGGAGTACTTATAACTTCAAAAATCTCCAATAACCCACCCCATTTAGGAACCGCTTACTATCCTTCCATATCCAGACCAGTGAAGGGTAACTCAACATCTACTTGAACAATCTGGTTCCATTTCTGACGGTTCTAAACATCGAGTTTTTCCTACTTCTAGGCTCAAATCCACTCTCTGACTTCACAAAACAACAACAACAAAAATGGCCAATTCCTAAATTTTATTCTATAGGGCAAGAGACAACCATTACCTGATCAAACATTAATTGCTTTGGTCACAGCATTATAAATAGAATGAAGGAACAGAAGCTGAAGGCAGGGAAATCTGAAGGGCCCTCCTATTATCTTTATAAGAGATCAATTGGACCTGAATAATAGGCAAGAGGAAATAGGTAAATATCAGTTGTGGCCCTGCTGTGCCTATTTAAGTACTCAATAGGTCATTTTGGTAATCTAGTTTTCCACTCAGAAATAAATTGTGAATACCTGTTCATTATAAACCTGGAACAAAGAAAAGGGATTGAAATACAGAGATACTAGTCAAAATGAAAATGAGGGTAAGGGGGATCGAATATATGGTGATGGAAGGAGAACTGACTCTGGGTGATGAACACACAATGGGATTTATAGATGATGTAATACAGAATTGTACACCTGAAATCTATGTAATTTTACTAACAATTGTCACCCCAATAAATTTAATAAAATAAAATTAAAAAAAAAAAAAAAAAAGAAAATGATGGATACTGTATACTCAGTTTAGATAGGAAAAGGCGGCACTGGTATCAATGAACAAAGCAAGTGAGAAACAGGACAGGGGGAACAACCGAACTTAAATAAAGAACTGTCTCACTGGGTAACAGACAAAAAGAGTCATTTGTTTATTTAACAAATTATTTATTTAATAGTTATTCATCACCTATACAGTATTAAGCCTGGTACTAACAACAAACAAGGCTAGACCGTGGAAGGAAAAACAGAAAATGAACAATACTGAGTATCACACAGGAGACGTCATGATGCTATACTGCTATGGGAGAACTGGATGAGAGAACTGGTAATGAATATATATTATATATATATATATATATATTTGGCACCCTCTGTATTTGATTCCTTTGATAAGGCCAAGAGTAACACTCAAGAATAGTGTCACTTGTACACTAGCATAATGGGTGAGGGAACTGCCTGCAGGGGCTGATGTAGTAAGCTGGTGAGAGGGAAGTCTGAGCCCAATAATCTCAGTAAAAGGAGGTGAAATTATAAAGAAGGTGAAACACTAAAGTAGGCTCCACAGAATCATTTTTGTCTTTTACTCTTTCAAACACACGTGCTTATTCCTGCATACATAAAGGCAGAAACAGATGAAGGGCTCAGTAAAGGGCCTAGGGTCACTTTCAGAATTCCTGCTGACATCTACCTATCTACCACACAAAACCTACTCAAATACTTAAGTTTCACCTTTTGCAAATACTGGCATTGATTTTTTTTTTTTTTAAATTGTGTTTAGTAAGTAATATTGTACGATGTCAGGAAATTTTCACTTAAGATATTTATGACTCAAATTAACTACATATTTCCCCTAAACTAAATTTCAGTACTATTAACTACTATTTGTCAACAAAAGGGTAGTATAGCAACATTATGGGCTAAATAGGTGGCTGGCCTAAACACACTTAACCACCTTTTAATACTGTTCCTACAGAAAATGCTTCAAAGAACAAATTTACTAATTTTCAGAGTACACATTCACAAATGAGGGCCACTCATGGTTTCACTAATGTTTACATGAGATTAAAAACCAACAATTCCAATAAGGCTTTTAAAAAATTAAACTGTTCTAATTTCAACTTCAAGTTAAAATATACTGTCATTCCTTCTATATGCTTTATTGGAAATCATTAAATGGACAACCTGCAATCACCTGGAACAAAGAGCCTGCTACCTAAGGATAAAGAGCAAGGTTCACCTGACTGAGCAGGGGCTGAGGCTCTGCCCCTTTGAGAAGGTTGCTTCCTTCCTTTCAGTCTGGGTGTGACCAGGCCTTGGCCAGCCAGGCAGCACATTATCAGTCCTCTAGGGGATACTGGCTTCTGGGGTGAGTACTGATCACACATAGCCAACTGAAGGTTACTGACGCTAACTCCCAAATCTGGAAAGGTCTTAAAAAGTCACCTCAAAGACCCTCTAACACAGCAGAAACCAAAGTCCCAAAAATAACTTGCCTATGGTTACAACTGCTGGCTGATAAATAGATAAATACATGGGCATGGTGGCAACACAGCAAGAACCACTAGTTTCCCATTTCAAATGTATTGTTTGGGGGTAAAAGTTTTCATTTCAAAGTAAGTTTTGTTTTTTGAGAGGTGATTATCCACAGAATTAAAAAAGAGAAAAGAACCAGAGCTATAGATACTAATAATTTAGATAAAAGGTATACTTTTCAACCAACTTTTCTTCAGAAACACCTTTGTAACATGGGGATACCAAATGAATAGAATAAGCAACCTATCTATTTATACTTTTCCTTTTATTTTTTTGAATGTTCAAAATAGTCCTGCTAATTTCTAACACAAGATGAATTAGTTTTAAATATCTTCCTGGGCTTAAGACAATTATTTGTTTAGACTGAGGAGGCAACAAAACTAGGTTCTTGGCCATTCCAATGCCAAACTCCTAGTCTTAGGAGTTGCTGTCCTGTCCTGCCCAAACAACCGAACAACGGGAGCTTACTCATTTGCAGAACTACACTCTGGTTTATCTCAAGTCTCAGAATCAGCATTTCCTACAACAGCCTCACTTTACTTCATCTGGGGCATGAGATAACCAGGGCTAAAGCTATTTACTTACTCACAAATAAAAGAAGTAGACAAAAGGAAATCCTTGGTACTGATATATGCAGTTCCTGGGGAGAAAAAGAAGATTCCTAAGTAAATTCTACAACTGAAACGTTTGTACACAGGTCTATTTGTCTAGTTTTTCTCTATAGTCAAATCCAGTACTTAGCCCTCTTACGTGATCCTAAATTCTTATTAATTCCTTTCATTTCCCTCCCTAAAGGGAGAAGTTTTATTTATTTTTGTTGGATCTCCAACCTGCCCTTGAACATTTAGCTAAAAGACATTTATTCATTCTAGGAGTAGGCAGCATCCATGTGTTTATGTTACTGTTTGTAAGTGTATTTCTTTTTTCCATTAGAGATATTAGAAGTCAGGATAGCAGGTACCCAGTACACAATGTTTGTTGAACAAACAAATTAATGAGATAAGAGATTGGCAATTTATAAGTTGAATCAGCCTTGCTAATACTTTTAAAGTATCAAGCCTAGCAAAACAAAAACAAAAAATGGAAATCCAATTATTTCTATTAACAAAGTCTGAACTCAGACACATTTACCAGCTTTTACTTCTTCTTGCTATCCCAAGCTCTTCCTACTACAGTAAACTAGGAGAATATAAGCAACACATAAAAGACACTTATTATAACTTAAAACTTTTTGCATTAACTGTGGCACACGATATAAGAATTATATAAAGAAAAATAAAACAGAGATTATAAATTCTAATGTCTCATTTTTTATTAGGGCTGCTAGGATATTTTTTAAATCCTGGGGATACAACTATTGTATAAGTTAATAGTTCACAAAATTCTCAAAGCGCAAGAATTTCCAACATAGTTGTTAACCTTGCCTGGCACATAAGCAAAATCCAAAAAGTTACGTCACTTTTAGCAGAAAGGAAAACTTTCTCTGTGGGAAAAGGTACAAGAGTGATGCAGTTTCCAAATGTTGGGCGGCCTAAGCCTTCACAGTCAATCACTTCAGTGCCTATTAAAAACACATATTCCTAAGATTAACCAGAATCTTCAAAAAAAGAAAGGGCCAGTGAACTGTATTTTTAGCAGACAGCCCAGATGACTCTCAGGAACAGAACAAGATGAAATCCACTGATACGGAAAGAACACAGGCTAGAGTCAGAAAATGTAGCTGCTAAGGCCAGTCTCAGGGACATAGGTAAAATTAAATTTGACTAAGCACCTGAGACAGGGGTTTTCGGTTCTGACTTTGTGGAAGTTTCACTTTATCACTGGCCTTGTTTCCCCCCACCAGAAGCAGAAGGGGTGAAATTATATCACCTTAAGGTCTGAACTCTAAAACTAAATGATAAAATTTTATTATGTGTTGATATCTACTCTAGGTTCAAAAGTAATATCAAGGAAAATAAAAAAAAAAGGAAAATATCTCATCAAATCATAAAAACTATTCACAAACTCTAATAAGGAGATCCTCTTCAATAGTTGGTTGATTCCAAGTTTCAAATAACTGACAATCCCTTGCTTTCTTCTCAAGCACCTGGCATCACAATTTATACCCATAAGGCTCGTAGAGAAACTGAATTTATTCCAAGGCTGTGTAGCTCAGTCGGGCCATTTCCCATACCTGGAAAGGTGGGCATGTGATATCACAACCTACCTTCAGGGCCTTCTCATGTCTAAGTGTCGGAGCCACTTCCAAACAAGAGACAAAAGTTTAGAGGAAGAAGCTAGGAAAAAGGGAGGCAGAGGAATAAAGTAAGTAGGATATCCTACTGAGACCAACATGAGCTAGAAGCCTTCAAGATATACCTACATCTCCCTCCTTCCTCTTCAAATTACATTTTTTGTAATTTACGGTCTTCGTTCTATAGTTTTCTTTTTAAATAATGTAATGTGGAACTCAACCTCCCTGAACATGAAAGGCTGTCAGTTCACCATTTACTGAATTTTGCATTTAGGGACATCTAGAAACAATCTCTTGTTAATGGTAAGTGTAATACATGACACATTGCCACTCTATTTGTTTATACATATCAAAAAAATTGGGGGGAGAGGCTTCTTCAAAATATCAAATGAGTAATTTGTGCAGCAGTATGGCAAAAGAGCATAAGAATTAAGGTCTGAAAACAGGCTCAACTCCTGGTATTGTCAATTACAAACCGTCGTGTCTGTTCAAGTCACTTTACCTTTCTATGCTTTAGTTTCCTCTTTACCATGGACGAAAGCTGAGCTGTATACTTGAAAGAGATGCCGTTAGAATAAAAGATGAGGTAATTTTTAAATCAAACCATAAGCCTCTATATTAAAGACTTCATTTCATTTCACTAAGTTACTAAGCACTGTATTTTTGTACTTTTAAATACCTCTTCAAAGAAAGTATGCATTCTACAATGAATTATCACCTCATTTGAAGATCTACTCCACTCAGATAAATTTTTAAAGGCACGTTCTCTGTTATACCACAATTTCTGGGTATCTGATACCAGCAACTGGTTGAAGGAGTCCAGCTTTAGTCTTTTTTTTTTAAAAAAAAAACAAGATAAAACAGATATAATCTTCAATATCTCTGTAAACATGACTGATCAAATAAGCATTTGCTGAGCTATTAATTAACAAGTAACACAGGTTCTAAATAAAATATCACCTGAAAGTTGAGGTCTTTGAAAACAGATAACACTGGCAAATTAGATGACCCATGAAGGAAAAATGCCTAAATATGTAAGTGCTCTAAATTTAATTCATTTTATCATTTTTTTGTTAATCTAAGTCTATCATTATAGAACCACACTTGCTTCTAAACATATGCTTATAAATCACCCATTTAAAATCACTCATTTATTTTTCTATACAGGGTTAAATTAGCGTTAAGATTCTAAGAAAAACTTCAAAATCTACAATGTTACTAGGAACTCTATTGTTTCAATCATATTTGGCCAACATGAATAAATAGCACTGTCATCAGAGAGGTGAGTAATAAGCAAAGTGATTCTACAACCAGAGTGGCCTGGGTTCAATCCTGGAATCCTGGGTCTACCACTTACTAGTTGTATGACCTGAGGTAAGTTATCTAACATCTCTGTGCTACAGTTTTCTCATCTATGAAATGGGAATAACAAGTTATCTATCTCGTAAGGTTGACGTAAAGATTAAATATGTTATTAACAGATAAAGCATTTAGAACAGTGCATGGCATGTAGCAATTATTCACTATTAGTTATTACAATTAAGTACATTTTAATCTATAAAAGAATGACAAGATCCAATCTCTTTCTAGAAGTCAGGTTTCTGGCATAAGCATCTAGCCAGGGGAACCAAGGGCTCTTGAAAGCCAGATAGAGGAAAATAGATGATTTTAATCATCTTTAAAACAGCAGAAATCCATTCTGTTTGTTTGTTTTTTCAAATACAATATTTTATCAAACTCTATATGTAAGAGATAAAACACTTAACTGCTCATTCATCCAATAATGTATTAAGTAATTACAATTTACCAGAACCTCCCTCTCAGATGCTTTTAAACACCCTCTCTCTACAATTTGAAAACCACTTGTCTAGGCCAAGCAGTACAGAAGCATTATAAACAAAGCATTATGAAGAACAAAGGTGAACGGCCCCAATGGTAAAGTTAAGGGCTTGCAAAAGATATCTGGACCCAAATTTTTCCATAAATAAGATCTCCAAATGTAACCTTACTCATGTCACAGGCTTACATATTTAAGAAACTTAAATGTTAAGACCATAAAATTTAAAGTGAAAACAGCCATTATACGAGGTCGGGCAATTAAGTTCTCAAACACATCCTAGAAAAAGTGCTACATACCTCACTGCTGACTATCACTATGGTCACCTTCGAAGTCCTCCCCTTGGGAAGCTATGCACCGACACCAGCGCCTAGTCCATCCTTCAAAGCAATTTTGGAACTCTTTTTCTGGAATGGCCATCAGAGCTGTCATCGTATTAATTACCCTTGATGTCCTGAATGTCATCAAAATGTCTTCCTTTCAATATTTCCTTTATTTTCAGGTAAAGAAAGAAGTAATTGGGGGCCAGATCAGGTGAATAGGGAGGGTGTTCCAATACAGTTATTTGTTTACTGGCTAAAAACTCCCTCACAGACAGTGCCATGTGAGCTGGTGCATTGTCGCGATGCAAGAGCCACGAATTGTTGGTGAAAAATTCAGGTCGTTTTCACCTAACTTTTTCAGTCAGCCTTTTCAGCACTTCCAAACAGTAAACTTGGTTAACTGCTTGTTCGGTCGGTACAAATTAATAATGTATAAACCCTCTGGTATCAAAAAAGGTTAGCAACATCGCTGCAACAAGTTCACAAAATTAATTGTTACACTTCATATATTATCTAGTCCAATCTCCAAATTTGACAATTTAAAAATGAAAAGTCCACAGAAATTCACATGAAGAAACAGAATAGAATGGTGACAGACACTGAGTTACTATAGTCTATTGTACAGGACATGTTAGTCTGCCAAAGCGAACTACTTCTAGACTAACCCGCTCTGTTGTTTGTGTCATCCATGGGTCAATCAGCTTATAGCCAAGGCCCCCTGACCCCATGTAGAATGTTTGGAGACTGGAGCCAGCTGGAATGGGGCTTGATTCAAGGTTACTTCATGGTACTCAGCAGCACACATTTGTGGATCTCCAAACTGGGGATGCTGAGACATCAGACTCACCCTTAAAAGTTAAATGCATCGTATCAGTGTACGCACTTGCATATTTTGGGGAGAAGTTCTAAATACAGAAATGTATAAAATGAACAAGAGTAATGAAGTTTTTTTTTGTTTTGTTTTGTTTTTACACACAGATGGATAGCATATAGAGCAGTGGGTAAGTGCTCAGATTTGAAACAAAGACCTAAGTTTGAATTTTTGCTCAGTTGGGTGGTATCATTTAAGTTATAGATTAATCTCTCTCTCTAAACTCAGTGAGAGATTAATGGAAATATTAACTGAAACACTTCACAGGGTTATTATGAGTATTAAATGCATATAAAGCACTTAATACAGTGACTAACACACAATAAGGATTCAATTCATATTGTTATTGATATAGAATTTTACCCAAAATTCTATAAACACAAGGCATCAGGACTAAGGTGATACAAATCAGATGCCTAGAGCACAAAATTTAGCTCTGACTGGCATGACAGAGTGAGTGCATTCTTAAATTTTGCCCCTAAGCTCTGTTTGCTTCACTCTGGCTGTGCCCCAGCATAGCCAAACATAGTGATAGCCTAATACTGGTATCACAATGTCATAAAGGCCATATGCTTACATACATATTGTAAAAACATTGTATCCCCCATTTGCCAAAATGGAGGCATAAATAAATTACTGAGCCACCAGAAATAAGTTATGTATCATCCAAAGCAAATTACATAGTTTTGGAATACTTCGAGTTTGGTTAACAACTGCATTGGACACTTTGTAAGCGGGCATTTTCCCGTCAAATCGCGTCGTAACGCAGGGCTTTTTTGACATTTTCTCGCCAAAATTAGACTTTCCGTAAAATATTCATATCTTTCGATCTATTTGATATTTTTCTATGAAACTTTCAGTGTTTTAGTTTAAAAAGAGGTCTCTATTTATTTACTTTGCAAAATTTTTGCCGGTTCCAACTAGAGGCGATATGACGAGTTTACTCGTTTCCCGCAAAAAATGTATTAAAACTATTTGCCAAACGTATGCTAAAAGTACTTTTTATTCTCTTAGATCAACTTAATAAAGATGGGTGCAGCCCAAAAGCAGACTAGGCAGCAGAGTGAAATCAAGATGCGATCAAGGACCTTCTTGAAATAATCCATAAAAGCTAATCTATATCAGATGATCAAATGATGACAATACAATCAAAGGGCTCCTAACCTCTGAATTAGCTGATGGAAAAAGGCAACAAGAACAAAAACAGCAGCTACTGACTTCTAAGATATTTCTGCACAACTCTTTCAGGGGTAAGAATACACATCTCCTTAGTTTTGAAAAGCCTCAATTTTTTTCCTATTCCAATGCCTAAATTTTTGTTAAATCCTGTACTGAAAAAAACTGAAATAAACACATTTGTTAGAGGCAGGAAACAAATTTGTCCCCTTGAATATGTTCATCCTTTACCCATAAAGTTCTTAATCTAGTGGCTCATGAATCAAATAAGTCCTAACTAAATAGTCATTACGTGCTTAACTGAGATACATCTACTGTCTTTTTACTAGTATTTGTGATCTCCTGTTTTAATTTCTCCAATATAATGTTGACTTCCTCTAAAATCCCTTAGAAATTCAACTGAATTTAAGCCCTTATCCTATTCCTATGTTCTCTGTTTGAAAGTACAATTTAAGGCGACTGTACCACAACAGTTCTGGCCTACCTGCTCTGTAGCACGTATAATCTTAGACAACTACTAGTAAACTTAACGACTCCTAATTGCCTAAGGTCCTCTACAGTATGCAGTGTGTACTTTCTTTACCTTACTTTACAAAATTTCTTTGCACCAAAACACTGCTGCACAGCACTCCAATGTTGATAAAATTATTAGCCCCAGATAACAAATTGCCTCTGGCTCATTGAACACTAGGTGCTAACAAGGGCAAGTGCCATCT
This sequence comes from Rhinolophus sinicus, assembly GCF_057876585.1. NCBI lineage: Eukaryota > Metazoa > Chordata > Mammalia > Chiroptera > Rhinolophidae > Rhinolophus > Rhinolophus sinicus. The sequence goes on from NC_142517.1 coordinate 35,041,740, forward strand.
TGATAATGACATTTAACTTTCCTTTAGAACACAGTTGATCTCAAATACAAATACAGTACAATAAGAAATGAGGGACACAACATGGTATCTGCTTATATTATATATTCAATTACTCCTGTAACTTTCACTTGCAAAACTATAATTCATTTTTAAGGAAGCATGCCAAAATAAGGTAGGGCCTCAGAAATCTCTCAAGTTTTGACAATATTACCAAAATGCCAATTTTTTTGTAGATAAAAGCACTCACAAAGTATGTGATTTCTGAATAAGACCACAGCATTATTCAAAATCTCTGGAATTAAATTAAGAAATAAGAAAGCCTTGCAACAATCTGAACAAGCGCAAGGAGCAGTTGCAGCAAGGTCTCTCATTTACCATTCACAGCTGACTTTTGTTATAGCCACCTTACAGAGGTCCGCCAAGGCAGCAGGGGTGTAACATGTCAGGGCCATTCCTTAACTCAATCTCCACTGGGGCTCCAGTTCGTCCTGAAGACAGGATGGTTGAATAAAGCGGAAAGGATGTTTCAGTGCCAGGGACCAAATGGTAAGTTAGAGAAACTCCTATTTTCCCTTCCTATCAACTCTGACCCAAAATTATCAAATGAACTGATGAACGTGAAAGTACTTAATATACCAGGAAGGGGGTGAAGGGAATCAAAAGGAACAAAGAAAACAAAACCCAGAAAAAAAATATACATCAGAAAGGCTGAATGTCCATGTAATGGTCTTGCCATCCCCTTCCTCTTCTATTCCTAAATTACAAATGCCCTGAAGAGAAGTTTTATTCCTTTCTCTATTTCCTAGTACCTAGCACAGTAATCTGCAGAGTCAATCTAAGTCAGCAACAGTGTTAGTTGGAGATGTGGTGATAAACAGGTACAATCCATGCCCTTGAGGTTGTGTAGTCTTGCATGGAAGAGAGACAATAAAGAAATAAAACATGTCAATCTGCCGCTTTGCATAACTCCAGGAGCACACCTGGAGTTATGCATCACGTTCTTTACACACATCACGTTCTTTACACACACACAACCACATATATATATAGGATGTGCTTAATATTTTTTTGTGAAAACAAAACAGAAAAATAACTATTGAAATACACAGGTGATCATATGAGGTCTGACAATTAAATCTGCAAACTAGTTGCAATGATATTGCTAACCTTTTTTGATATCAGAGGGATTATTCATTATTAATTTGTACCCACTGGACAAACAGTTAACCAAGTTTACTATTTGGAAGTGCTGGAAAAGCTGCGTGAAAAAGTTATACAACTTGAACTTTTTGCCAACAATTCATGGTTCTTGCATCACGACAATGCACCACCTTACACGGAACTGTCTGTGAGGGAGTTTTTAGCCAGTAAACAAAGAACTGTGTTGGAACACCTGCGCTACTCACCTGATCTGGCCCCCAATGACTTCTTTCTTTACCTGAAGATAAAGGAAATATTGAAAGGAAGATATTTTGATAACATTCAGGACATCAGGGGTAACGTTGACAGCTCAGATGGCCATCCCAGAAAAAGAGTTCCAAAATTGCTTTGAAGGATGGACTAGGCGCTGGCATCGGTGCATAGCTTCCTAAGGAGAGTACTTCGAAGGTGACCGTAGTGATAATTCAGCAATGAGGTATGTAGCACTTTTTCTAACATGAGCTCATGAACTTAACTGTCCGACCTTCGTAATTCCATTACATGCACATAAACCCCAGAATAAAATAGATAAGAGACATGGATCCGCTATTTGCCCCCGCCAGACTTAGTGTCTCTTACAATGAGCAGCCCTCCACACTGTGAGTCCTGAATGACAATATACATATGTACTTATTTGCCAACGTGGTCTCTGAATAACAAGTCAAATATTTCAACTAGCATTCAAAGAGCATGTAATTCTATGTATTCCAATGCTAGAGGAAAAATTGGCTGTGTTGAAGTTATGTTAGTCTCCAATGTGGTAACCTCCAGAGGGATTTTTTTAGAGTAAGTTTGAATACAAGTTAATTTTTGCCACACACTTTAGCTTTTTATTGCAACTCTAAATCTAACTGCCCTCCAATGGAGCTCAATCAGTAACATAATTTCTACTACAATGATCAAAAATATGGTCTTGAGCCAGGCAGCCTGGATTCAAATCCTAATTCTAAGCAATTACTGGTTGTGTGACCTTGGGCAAGTTGCTTAATCTCTCTGTACTTTAGTTTCCTCATTTAATTGGGGACAATACTGCCTCTACCTCATAGGATTGTTGCAAGGATTACATGAGATCATGTAAAATGCTTAGCGTGATGCCTGGCACTTAGTTACTGTTCAATAAATAATGGCTATCATATTATATACCAGCTCATCGCAAAGAAAATGTAAGGCAGCTTCACACATAATATACACTCAATAAATATTTGATAAATGAATGAACCAAATTGTCATTATTATGCAACCTATACTTACTTCTGGTAAATTTATTTCCAAGGGACTGGCCTGAGTAAACAGTAGTGGCTACCATTTAATACGTTCCACTGCTGTTACCCAATATAAGCTTGCTGATAAAATCCTCTTTCTTTCTTCTTTTTTGTTTTTTGTTTTGTTTCGTTTTTTTAAATGACACCTGATTCTAGGCAACTCTATAAGATTGAATAGATTCAATTAACTTTTTGGTTAAAAAAAAGTTACCCATTAGAAAATGTAAGGGTGTCCTTGAAAACTAAGATTGTAATAATACTTCACATTTTCAAGATGCAATTAATTTTGTAGCTAAAATGAGAAAACTGTATTTTTAACCTTCATACAGGTAAAAATGGACCACCAAACTACATTGTTTACCTTTCTGCAAATAAATTATTTCAAATTGCTGTAGTGAAGGTGTTCATGTTTTACATTGTGTGTATTCTTAAAACGTAAGTCTTTTAGGACTGCAACTTTCTTTAACATTTTAAATGCAATAATATACACAATCACATTATTTAACTTCTAAATCACTTTTACAGTTTATATAATGGAGAAAAAATTTATCATGGGATTGACTTAAAATTCTTAGTAACATGCATCATAATGACCTTAAGAAAACAACAACATGTAAGAAGCAGTACTTCACTTTTATCCTCCATACATTGGTTATTATAGGTAAGTGTAAATTTTTTATCCAAGATTCAAATAACATAAGGACCAACTTTAAAAAATGTAAATTTAGGACTTATTAAAGACATATTTAATAATAAAACTGTGATCATTATCAAATTTTAAAGCCAAATATCAGCAAGCACTTTCTGACAATACCTTATGAGAGAGTAAACTGGTATATTCATGAAAGCATGTAAGGGCACAGCAACTCAAAGCTGTTGAATTTATTTTATGCCATTACTATAGTACTGTAAAGCATTAGGATTTGTTTTCAGGGTAAAAACCTAATGCAATTTATTCTTGAAATTTTGTTTGCATGTTTTGAAAATAATGATTTTTTTTTTTACTCTCATAAGTATCTAGGATGAGAGCAAATATTATCATAAGACCCACTGAAATACGAAAATTTTCAAGAATCCCAAAATATAAGCTGCGTTGAAACTAGCACTACTCAACTTTACAAAGTCACCTTGTCGAAAGCATCAAAAGCAGGTAATATTACATAAACGTAAAATTCATAAAGATAGCAAGATTAGAAAAGGAAACAACAAAGAAAAAAGGAAATAGATTTTGTTGAGGACAAAATGAGATTAACATTAGGGAAGAATAGAATCCATTAATAGTTTCTTCCATGTTTGTATTTTGTTATAATAAATGTTGCTTGCAAAAAACAGGACAGTGATAAGATCTCCAAAATGCTGTTATACAGAAAGTTTGTTATAAGAGGAAATTACCCCTTTGTCATTTGCCCACAAAAAACTACCTATCCTGATTTTTAGAGACTTCCAAAAAAGAACAAATATCTTTCTACAATTTACATTAAGCTTCTGTCAATAATTCCTTTTTACTTAAGGGTGGGAAGCATGTCTGTTTTACTCATTTCTGTCTTTCTGTCCCTAGCACAGTGCTGGAGGCTCTGTGAATGTACTCGTTCATTCAATCATTTATTCATTCATTCAGCAGGTATTTATTGGGCACTTACTTTGTTTCAGATACTGTGTAGTATTTAGGTAAGGCACAGGACAAATGAGAAGGCCCTGCCCAGGTAGCTTACAGTCTAATAAGGGAGACAGGCATTTATCAAATAAATACAGAAACAGTCCCTATTGTGATGATACTACAAAGAAGAAGTACAGAGTATGGTGAAGATATCATGGGAACTTACTCTAATTTTAGGAAGGAGAGGTCAAAGAGGTCAGCAAAAGTTCCCTGATGAATGACATTTAAACTGAGACTTGAAAATTAACTAGGAGTTGGCCAGAATTGGAAAGGGGAGGGGAAGCAGTCCAGACATGGGCAATAGAACATGTACAAAAACTTCTAAGTCAGGAAGAAATTTATGTATACAGTAACTAAAAGGCACAGTAAATGAAAAAGGCTGGGAATAAGGATGGAGAGCTGGATAAGAGTCAAAAGATAAACTGTCAGTACAAAATCAGAGTACGATGATAATAGTATTTGAATATTGAAGTCATTTTAAATCTTTCTTCTTGTAAAATAAATAATCTAAGGGAACTGAGTCTGCAATATTCAAGATTTGCAATAAGAAGACGTAGATTATGCCTTCACTCCACCTGTGACCAGTTATCTGACCTTGCACTTAACCACTCTGAACTTCTACATTCTCTTTGCGAGCAGGTACTCACTATTGTACCTACTGGGAATACATCAATACAGTCCTGTTTTTATGACCTTATATCCTTAAAGAGAAAGAGATAGATGTATATGGGAGACATGCTAAGTCCCGTAAGAGATGATGTCCAAAGGCTGACACAAGGCTCCTACAAAATCCAAAATGAGAATATAGACATTGGTGAACTTCAAACTACTATAAAAATGCAAGTGTACACATAATTCTGTGAACTCTAAATTATTCAAAGTGCAGATATCCAAAATGACCACAGTACCCCAGCATGTGACTGAAAGATGATAAACACAATAGAAACATTATTCCACCACTGCAACGTAGGTGAAATAGTATAACTATAATGGAACTCAGAAAAGAGAAGTTATTGGTAGAACTGAACCAAGGATAAACACTTACACATCCTGAACAAGTATATTACTAATTGTACTTATTTCCAAATCTTCCCAATTTTTAGTTCAAAAGTTCATTCCACAACCTCTTACCTGCATGTGGAAAGCTAGAACTCATTTCACACTTCCCCCAAACAAAAAGCAAATGCCTACTCTACCATCTAGAAAATACATGGACATTCTTGCTTTACTGTCACTGTCTCTTGTTTATGGTCTAAACTATCTCACCATTTTAATATAGCACAAAGCCAATTATCCCCCAATAATTTTCCATTTGTTTAGTTGGTCTTCCTTGCTGTCTGCATTATTCTTGGTACCATATTATGCCCGATTTTACTTCATTCTATAGTACCATACTTCCCTTCTATTTTAAAGGTCATATTAATGTCCAGACCATCTTAACTTCAGTCATTGGGAATATTAAAATCTCTGACTCTAGAAAGTGTGCATTCAGAAATAATTGCAGAATACATACAAATTGTAGTGTATTTCAAGGGTCAACTTATATAACAGTAAGCAATGATTGATTACCGGCTATCTGTAGATACCTAATTCTTATTTATAAACTTACTATGAAGAAATCCTGATGTCAATGAATATATTCCAAAATTATATTGAAAACTATCCAATAATATTCATGAGCTATAATTGGTCATAGTAACCATTATATAGGATAGGACTGAAACAAGTACACTTTCTGCACAATATAAAAAAACAATGTCCTATTTTTCCATTCCTTAACGTAAAATGTGTTAAAAATAACAGATGACCCTAAGAAAAATATGTAAAAGCCTGATGCTATTTACACACACAAACATCCCAGAACCAAGAAAGAAGGGGAAACGTAAATAAAAATCAACAAAATGTGATCTTACCTGCAAAAAATGCAACATCTTTTTTTCTAGTAAAGCATACACTAAACTCTCTCAATGCTGCATTTGCAAAAAGTGCCAAGTAAGTTTTGTGAAAGAATTCCAATCCCACTGTTGTTAGTTTTACAAAATGAGAGTAAAAACATTCCTAAGTTAGGAAAAGACTATCTTCTAACTGTAAGGATGGGATATACTGTTTAACTGACGTTCTCCTATATGATTATCTACTATTTAAAGGGGTAGTACAGTCCATCATTTAATATACCCGAAATAAAGGAAAAAATATGTAAGTTGAAGTCGATTTTTTCCTTATTTTTCCAAAAGGTTAGTGTGTGTCTTTCTTTTATTCAGGAATTTCTCCCCAGTTCAAAAAGTCTTCACCTTACAAACGCACTCTGAGAAATACATAAAATGCATTACTTTGCAACTTCCTCCACCCTCTTCAAAAAACATAATCAACTCTTCCTTTCTGGTGCAGCAACTATGATTCAGTCTGGACTACAACTGGATTGGAATCATAAGATATGCCTCTACGTGTGTGACCTTGGGCACCTCATTTATCCCCTCCGTTTCCCCATCAGCATCCCAAAGAGAATGCTCTTTGAAAACAGTAAAGGTGTACAAACATAGCTTAACAATTACATCTAAGAGGGGTAAGGTTTTCTGCTTAGGGCAAAATTACCTCCTTAGAGGGGCCACATCATGAAAATGGAACTGAATCTGTAGGTCTCTGTCAACATTTGACTCTTTTTTACAGTTCTCCTCTTTCCCCAGAGGGTATAACCTGAGTCACTCTAAGAGAAGACTCCCAACGCCCTTTCCTTCCCCACTCCTTCCCCACCCTACTTCTAAAGAGGGGGGAAAACAGCAGTCTCCCCTCCCCTCCCAAGCCACACCTTTAGAGGACCCCACCCCAGACACATCCGCCCTCTCCCTTCTCCGGGGCTACAAGAGGCCAACCTCGCCCTTCCCCTCCCGCCCCCACCTAGAGGAGACTTCCTGGAGGCGTTCAGGCCCGAGCAGGGCAGGCGGCATTTACAAACCCGTTTTACGCCACTCGCGTAGGGTAACCTCGCTTACGCCCATAGGGCCCCGTTCCCAGCCCCGTCGGCTCCGCCTGCCAGAACCAAGCCCCAGCGCCTCAGCCAGGGCCCCTGAGTAAGCCCAAACCTCTTCTGCTCCGCCCGGGGCTACAGAGACTTGGACAGAACAGCCACACCTTACCGGTAACTGAGGCACTCACTTCACTTCCCACCCTGGAGCCCTCTTCAACTCCCGGATCAATTCACTCCGGCGACGCCGGAAGGACCCGAGAGGAACCAGGCGTTGTCCGGAATCCTGCCCAGCCGGAGTCGCGCAGGGGCCTATGGGGACTCGTAGTCTCACTCACTGACGTCGTCGGCAATTCCTGCACACACAAGACTACAATTCCCGGCAGACCGTGCGGTGGAGCCTAAGGCGATGGGTGGGGACACTTTCAGCCAATAGTAGGAGAGTTCCCTGCCTTTGCGGGAGGAGGTGAAATGAAGAGAGGATGCACGGAAAGAGGAGGAAGGGAGGGGTCAACTCTCACCTGCGCCAATCAGAGGGCATGGTCGGCCCCGCAGCAACTCACCCTTTGTGGGGGCGGTCTAGCGGAGCAGAGGAAGAAGGGGATCGAGTGGGGGGTAGTTCAAAGTAGGGAACTTGGAAAGGCTGATCTGTGGACGCTGCGCGGACGGAGAGGGAGCACCGGGGGAATCGCCGGGATGGAGAGAGGGCGCGGTGTGGGGATGCGCCCGGGCGGGAGGAGCTGCTTCCCCGAAACCTTCCAAGCCCCAGGCACACCAGGCGACCAGACCTGCGGGTCGAGGAGGGCTAGATTGAGCCTGGGCTTCTCTCGAAGGCGCCGGGGCGGGGCGGGAGGCAGCTCCAGGTGTGAGGCCAGGGAATGAGAGAGGGCTCCCCAGGGAAAGGGAAGTGGCAGAACAGCTGCAAAAGTGCAGGGAGCGGGAAGATAACCCGGGTAGCAGCTTCCCACCGCCTCCAGCAGAGGGAGGAGCAACAGCTGCCGAATTCACCAACTAGAGGAGGGGGAGGCGGAGCTTGGGTCCCTGTAGCAGCCGAAGGCTCAGCCTGGACTGTAGTTTCCCGGGAGAGAAGAGAGCAGGAGGAGCGGAGCGGAGCGCAATCCTCGGAGCATCAGCTCCCGCATCCCGCCTGGGGTTGCAGGTGTGTGGGAGGTAAGCGCGGCTGCCTCTTCTGGCGTCCGCACGCTGCCCGAGAGAAAGCGTCTTCCAGTAGGAATTATATCAAGGCACAGCTAAAAAGAGTCTTTGACTCGCGTTAGAGAACTGGTGCAAACCCTTTTAGGTGAAATGTACAGTTTTAGACTTGAAGGGGGAAAAAGGAAAAGGTGCTTGACTTGGGTATAAAGGGCGTGGTTAGTGTTTTTGATGTGAGTTGTACCATGAAAACTGTTTGGGGATTGAAGGAAACCCTGCTAATTGAGAACAAGGATGCTATCAGCATAGGTGCGTAGCTGGCAGGAAAAAAAATAATGTCATGGAACAGAATGACTTCAGAACTCTCCCTAGAAAAATAACTTTGCATTCTTCAATGTCTACCTACCCTTTACGTTGCTTAATCAGATTATGGTGCTACCGACCTGTTTTCTAGGGTGGTTGTATGGCAGGTTCCTAGAATTGAAAGAGATCTGTGTTAAAGAAGCAAATCCAGGCAGGAAGAATCAAGATGACTGAACCTATCAGAAGTATAACTTTTGCCAGCAACAATGTAAAAATGTGTTTTAATAAATGGATACTTAGCTTTCTTTCCAGTGGCTCTAGATGTTGGAACAAAGACCAAGACTCAGCCTATACAGTAGGAACATACGGTGTACTACATTGGTGCGCCTTATTCTCTCACTGTGTCCGGTAATATTTGTACATTTTAAACAACAAAAGTACAAGAAGAGCAGTGCTAGGATCTTTTCTGTTTAGAGAGTATGTACTAATTGATCACTCTTAGTATGTGTTATGATGGATTCAGACTTAAAACACAGTTAGTAGTATAAGATAATAGTTCATGGTTGATATTAAACCATGTCATTTCTTTGAATGTAATTAAATACCTATAGATGAAAATATGTTTTAATAGGAGGTAAAGATGAAAGCCGCATGTATCTTGATGTAACAATGACAAAATCTATAAAGCCTTTTCTTTATAGAAAAGTATGTAAAAAGCAATATGCCTAGTTCTTTTTCTTTTTGTTACAGAGGTTCCCCAGATTACATAGCTTTTAATCATAGTAGCATATTGCAGCACATTTTCCTCTGAAATGCTTTCATTTTGACAGTTGTATATTTTAGAGTCTGCCTGGGTACTTTCATCTGGATTTTTTTCAACGAGGGTCAATAAAATGGAGTAATTACCTTCTGTTTCTTGTTTTCACGTTTTCCTGATTTACTTAGGATTTTGGGATTTTGTTTCTGTAAGGCACACAAAAATTCCCTTTTGAAAATAAATGGCTGGAAGAAATTATATTCATAGCTTAAAGTTCATTCCTACTGAGTGCTACTACTGATAAGCCCAAGTGACTTATCAGTGTATTTACCCTTCCCCTCTGGAGCCCCTTCCACACTCTCACACACCAGAGAAATATATAGACTGACAGACCTTAGGGGAAAAAAAAAATGGTTTTTAGATTGTCCCCAAGCAGATCAGGTAAGTATTAGAAGCAGCAGAGACCTTAGAAGAAAGAAAAGCCACAGTAGCCCCTAAACTTAGCAGCCATGGTAAGGATCCCATTTTATCTGCTACATCACTGGAGAGTCTTTTAATCCACGTAGCTGATAGGCCCCTGTGAAAATGATTGTAGGGGGAAAAATGGGGATAGGGTGTAATGATGCTTGGAAAAGATTCTTTACCCTTGTTATTTGTGATTAAGTAGATTGTACTGAATCTGTCTTAGATTCTCTCTCAGGCTCTGCTATTGATTCATTTTGTGAAATTGAACATTGGCTGTCACTGGCTTATTTCTCCCCTGTAATAATAACACTGGCAATGAAGTTCTTTCAGAGCCTTTATTAAAAGATCTTTTTGAAAGAGTTTGGTTGGAGATTGGTTAATAAATAAATGGGATTGAAAATAAATATCAAACTGTTGAAATTCAGATGTATTTTGATCACAACTATTTATAGGTCTACTCTGACAGAATATGGGATAGGATAGAATATCGGTAGGAATGAATGAGTTTGTGGTATTAAAGTACTGGATTTTTTGCCTGTTTCCAAGATTTGAATCCTTTTTATTTTGTCAATGTAAGAGATTAGGTTCCTATATCATTTGACAGTAAGAAGATCATGTTTTTATAAGGGAGAAAATCATTAGCAATATATGATACTTAGGTATTTGTTACCTTGAACTCATGACACATTTTAAATTGATGTTCACATTAAATCAGATAATCTGAAGACTTCTTGAGTGTATGTTCCTGGTGTGGAGAAGGTTTATTACATGACAGTTCATAATTTTATGTAAAGCACTGCCTAGGTTAGAAGCATATTTATTCTCCTGATTTTTACTATTTGTGTATGGCTATCAGTGAATGAATATATGATAGGATGAAAAAGAAAAACCAAGGAAGTGCAGAATTTCTCTCTTGAATGGAAGATGCTCTTGGGATTAATGTTCTTTAGCCAAAGGATTTGGTTAATTTCAAGTTACAAAATATATTTTGGGCTTTTTTTTATTCAAAATTTTGACTCTTAAGACTATTGAGTAGCATGGATTTCTCTAACAAGAGGATTCACTGATGCATGCAGCACTTCAAAGAGCAAGACTTAAAGGTTCAGGATCAGATCAAATGGTTTTTGTGTGATGGGGTGGGGTAGGTGGTTTACAAGTGGGGATAGTTATGAAGAAAACTGTTTGGGAAAGATACCCTTAGCAAGAAAAAAAAGAGGTTAGATCTTTGTTTTGTTAAATGCCTGTAAGCAATTCCATGGTTTTCCCTCCCTCCATCCCACTCATTAATTTCTAAAGGCCTATATCCATAATGATACAGTTACTTTCCTATATCGTCATTTTAACTGGAGTCAGACTGATACTGATTCATGAGATTTTAAATAATCATAGGTTATTGAAGCAAAGCTGAAAAGATTGTGCATGCATACAGTTACTTCTAATTAAACTTAACTATTATTTGGACATACCATTGAAAAGAAATAAAAACCTAAAATGATGTTTTGCTCCTTAATAACAGAGGTACCTGAGCCAGACCCTAAAACTGAGCAAGAGCCACCCTACCCCACCCCACCCCTGCACCTTTAAAGCAAACTCCTAAGGTTAAACACTGCTTTGGGGATCAGGATTAATTATTATACAAAGGTAAGGAGTTATTTTTGTACTGTTTTCAATCTTTCCTCTAATGTGTTCAGAATTAAGTCCCTCAAGTTTGGTGTATTTTAAATAGCTAGATTATTAGCTCCTGGAGACTATAATTTTTTTCTGTGTCCTGCTGGTTCTGAGCACCTTATATCATGCTCAGCATAAAGAAGTAGCCCTATAACCACTTACTGAGTTAGAACCCTTAACCGGTACTTCTTTAAGGTATGCATTGAGACATCTTGCACTTTGATAAGAGTCAGTTGACCTCGCAGAATAATTACTATACATTAGACCTACTGAGAATATCTTTGTGCTGGTTAGCTTTTGCAAAACTGTCGATTGAGTGCAGTTTGATTCATACAGTGTGGGCTGCAAAAAGACTTATCTACAACTTTGTCTGCCAGTGTTTCTAAATTCATCCCAAGGATAGGGAATATGGGTGGGGGAATAGGCTCTCCAACCAGTGGCACCTTGGGTCTGCATTTTACAACTAGGGTAGCCTGTGTGTGCCTCACCACCATTTTACTTTAAGTAAAATATCTTTGTTAATGCTTATCTATAAAGAGCATATTTCATTCTATAAAAACTGAATTTCCTCTTCCATTTTTCTAATTGTTTCTTTTAGAAAAAAAAAAAAGTCAGACTGATTATGTTTAACTGAATGCGGGGTTTCACGTTGATTGTTTTTTGCATTTGACCTTCCAGAAACAGCTTAATATGATTAGTGTTAGAATTAAGAATGCAAACATGATTTTTCTTTTATTATAAGGACTGGAGAATTCTAGTTAATTGTAAACAGTTCTTTAGTAGTAAATGTAATAATAACATTCAACTGCCTTTTGTTTCTGTTTTAACATACTTTTACTATTAATAGCATGCTGCTACAAATTGGCTTAGAACTGATGATTAATCTTCCTTCTTCATGTTCCTTTGGCATTTGTCTTAATACTTAGCACTGTGCCTTGTGTAGCTGAGTTCGTAACAGTCTTCACCGCATGCTTCCTATCTTCAGGAGTAAGACAATTTCATTTACCTTTGTATTTGCTTGGAGAGCCTCATTTATAGTCTGTACTGGGTAACAACTTATTTAAATGTTTGACAACCTATAGTGAAACATCATTTTACATTTTTCACTAACAAGTACAACTACAAAAATGGGTTTTTATTAGACGTCTGTTTTAGCACAAAATTCAGCCCTCTGCCCACAACAGTTGCTTATGTAGAGCTAAATTTAAATATCGCTGTCTCTTGTTGGATTTCTGAATGAATATAGCAAACATTGCTATTAACTGCAACCTTGCATATGTGTGTGTACTTTAGATATAAATTTATTAACTGGATGTCATTTGGAATTTGTGTAGTCTTCTCTGGCCTCTTTGACTTAAAGATGTACTTTTAAAGGACACTCCCCACACATCCATACACTTTCCAGGACTTTTTTTTCCCTTGACACAACACATAGAAATAGAAACTTAGAGAAAAACAGATGAATGTAATATGAGGGAGGCTTTATTTTAATTAAAACTTAACTGGTCTTGAATGTTCTATTTTCAGTGAAATGGTTGCATTGCAAGGCCTTATTCAGGCTTATTAAATGAAATTATGCAGGTATCTGTCATCTGTGAGTCAGCATAGGAAGAGATGAGTTCTGAACTTTGGCATTAACAGTGCTCAGTGCTGGCCTTTTAGCGTAGCTGCTGAAGTGTGCATGGTACTGGGAAGTCCATGCACTGCTTCCAGGCCCCCTTCTGGTGCAGCCTAGGGAAGGAGCTTTCTGAGCTCCTCACATCTTGTAATGTGTGTGAGGAAGGAAGGCAGGGAATTGACTTGGATTTAACCAGTCTGGTTTTCCTGTGTATTTTTCCCCCAGATAGGTCTCAGACCAGAGTTCTAAGTAATAGTAACTCGGTGTCACAAAGTGATCTCCATAGCACAATGTAGCAATTCAGTGATTACTTATCAACTTTGTAGTCCACCCCCTTCCATTCCCCCATTACTCACCCCACCCCTAGTATCTTGGCTTCATTTGAATGGACCTGGAAGAGTTCACTGGAACACTTTTGATATTTTCCCCCACACTGGATTGCTTCTGTCATTTTTTTGATAACCTAAATTTTGTTTTTAAAAAACTAGCTTTATATGAGGTCTTTTAACCCAATGTAACTTGAAGAGTTAGTTAATTTTATTAGTTTTCCACCTTTTAGTAATATACTATAGACACTGTATTATGATGTATATAATTTTTGCCATTCACTTGAATTAAATCAGTTATTGGAGCATTTAATTGTTATGTACTTCACAAAGCAATTTAAAATCATTGAAGCAATTAATGTTTTTTAGATACATTCAGCCTTCTGGTTAAGAAACCACTACAAAGTATCCTAAATTGTTTGATATTGAATTACTCGTTCTATGTTCAAAGCAGATTAAATTGTATTTTATATCATATCATTTCACATATAATACTGGATGAAATTTGTATAATACCAGTATTCTCACAGCTAGGTAACAATGGTATAACTTTTGTTTTTGCTAAATTAGGGAACCTTAAAAATTATGTTATGAGGTCTTGAGCACAAGGTATATTAACTAAATCTAAGTCAGAAAGGTAATTTTTTCTGTATTTCAAAGTTTCTGATATGGTCTTTTAAAAATAAGACACTAATAAAATTATAAAGGCCTAATAATCACTATTAATGTTTTTAATATGACAGCAGAATTATCTAATAATTAGTAATATAAAATTAAACATTTTGAAGGAAAAACAAATCTTTTCATCCAAGATTATCTAAAAAGCAAAATTTTACTCACATTATAGGACCCAAAAGTATTGACAATTAAAAAAAATAGTTTTAAAGTATGTATCAATTAGAAATGCCTTCAGCTGTAAGTTTTATGCACAATGATATAAAACAATAGAGATTTATTTTTCCAGAACAAGATGTCTAGAGGAAAGTACTCATTTACTTTTTGTTTAGAGGCTCAATGTTGTCAGGGTTTAGTCTTCATGCTTGCTTTCGTGCCTGCTGCAATGTGGATGCTTCTGCTGATCCAGATACCACATTCTAGTTCAGAGTAGGAAGAATGAGGAATGGCTGTACCTATTCAGTCTTTCTCTTTTAATCAGGAAATGAAAGTTTTCCCAATGACCTCCCAATGTCCGTTGTGGACTTACTGGTTCATGGCATGTGGCTGCCCCAAGCTCAAGACAGTAAGATATCAAAGACTTGTGGCCTTTATGGTGGATAAAGCAGGGGAACAGTGGTTTGAAAATAATTTGGGGGTAACCAGTCAGTAGTTTCAGCCATAATCTGATAATTAAATCATGTTAACTTTAAATTGTATTCTTTCTCATTCTGACTCAGTTCCTCATGTATGTTTGTTTTATCCCCAGGTTAGAAAACAATAATCTTCTGAATACCAAGTTTTCACTTCTGTGACTACCAAATTTCAAGTTTCTAGGCAAAGACATTCTGCAGAAACTTGGTATCTCTGGTTAAAAAGTCATGAGCCCATACCTCATTTAATACTTGTCCTGTACTTTTCATTACAGTTATATTCAGTAATGCTTAAAAGGGTGATTTCATGATAAATCTCTTTTAAATCTCAAAGTATCAAAAAATCCCCATGTAGACTGCATTCAAGACTATGGGTATAATGCAAACGAAAGAACAATTGAATATTAGGATTCTTTTTAAGAAAATTTGTTTATCTGCCTGAAAAAGCAAAATATGCCATTGTTTCATAAAGAAGAACTCACTCTAAAAATCTTTAATCCTGGAAAATTGTGTTATTAACCATTTTTAAAATGTGAAAAATATTATCGACATCTCTACAGTGACCATCACCTAAATTATGTCTCATTCTTACAATGACACATTTTGGACTTAGAGTTTTGATCAATTATGATTTCTAGAGATAGGAAAGTTTGAGGAGAAAATTAAAACAGAAAATGAAAATTTTTTTCTACATAAAAAAATAATCAAAGATGTTGATCGTAGAACCTTGGCTATACTTCAGTTTTCTACATTTTCATATTGACACTTTGTTGTCCAATTTTTGCATTTTCTCATGTGACCTTTGGTGAATGGCTTTATTGGGACAAAACTCTCCAGATATAGTTACATGTAAATTTCTAAATTACTTTTACAGTCTGTAACATGGGGTTGAGTGCTATAGAGAGAAACAACAAACTATATGAAATCACTTACTCCTTGGCATAATCTTTTGTCAGTGTAGTTAACAACAGAAGATATTACAAGACATGAAAACAAGGATATGTGCCTTTGGACTGTGGTATTACAACAGTTACTATGATAGAAGTCCAGAAGCAGAAGAAAGTGGTTTATGATATCATCAGGGAACGCTTTGAGCAGTGTGGTTCATTGGTTAAGAGCTGGGGACAGCAAGCTACAGCTTGCAGACACACTACCTTTTTTTCGTAAATCAAATTTTATTGGAACATGGCTATGCCCATCATTTACATACTGTTAAGATTGCTTTCTTGCTACAACAGCAGAGTTGAGTCATTGTGAAAAAGACCACATAGCCCACAAGCCTAAAATATTTCCTACCTGGCCCTTAAAAAAAAAAAAAAAAAAAAAAATTCTGTCAACCATTGGTTAAGAATGTGGGCTCTGCAGTCAGACAAAACTGGGTTCAAATTTGGTTTTGTAATCTGTGACTTGACCCAAAGGTTGTTTATGTTGATATAAGATTTCACATAAAGTGCATTGTACAATACCTGGCATGTGGTAGGTGTTCATTAAATATTTATTAAATTTATTAGATTTTAATAGGATTCATTATCTTAAATGAACTATAATTTTTAATTTAAATGGAGGGATTTGAAATTCTAGTTGAGATTTGAAGCTTTACATTTAAGTATTTCCTGCTCCTAAAATAAATGTTCAGGAAACTGGGAAGGGTATCATCTAACTGTAAGAAATTTTCAAGAGTTGCGCAAACTATTGTATAGGGACAATGAGCTTGATGTAAGAGCCAAACAACGGAAATGTATGGAAAAGTAAAGCCCAGTCTTTAAAATACAATTAGAGTCATACTGTGGAAATATTATGGGTTTGGTTCCAGACCACTGCAATAAAGCAAATATTGCAATTAAGCAAATCACACCTTTTTTTTTGTTTGTTTCCTAGTGCATATAAAAGTTATGTTTACATTATACTATAGTCTATAAAGTGCACTAGCATTATGTCTAAATATACATACCTTAACTAAAAAATATTGCTCACAAACACTAAGCATCATCTAAGCCTATTGGAAAAATGGCACTGATAGACTTGCTTGAGTCAGGGTTGCCACAAGACTTAAATTTGTAAATAATGCAATATCTACAAAGCACAATAAAGTAAAACACAATAAAGTGAGGTCTGCCTATAATTAAGACTGAACAGCATATTGAATGGGAAACTATGCCAGTCAATTAAAAAAGTTGATACTTTATAGAGGAAAAGGATACGAAAAAGTGAATATAGTAAAGAGGGGGCATCACTACCAATCTTACAGAAATAAAAGAGATTATTAGGGTACACTATGAACAATTATATGATAACAAATTAGATAAACTAGCTGAAATGGACAGATTGCTACAAAAACAGAACTACCAATACAACGAAATAGAATATCTGTAGACTCAAAAATCCTCAGTAAAATACTAGCAAATTGAATCTGGCAACAATTAAAAATTGTATACCATGATCAAATGGAATTTATTCCAGGAATTCAAGGTTGATTCAACATAAAATCAGTGTAACGTACTATATCAACAGAAAGAAGACATGCGATCATCTCAATAGATGCAGAAAAACATTTGACAAAATCCAGCACATTTTCATGATGAAAACACAAAAATATAGGAATAGAAAGGAACCTCCTAAACCTGATAAAGGACATCTACAAAAACGCCACAGCTGACAGCATTTTTAATGGTGAAAGACTGAACATTTTACTTTAAGATCATGAATAAGAGACAGAAGTCTGCTTTCACCTTCTATTCAATATCATACTAGAGGTTCTGGACAATAAAAGTGAGAAGCATCCAGGTTGGAAATGAAGTAAATCTATTTCTGCTCACAGACGAAATATCTTGTATATAGAAAGTCCTAAGGAATCAACAACAACAACCAAAAAATTAAAAATAATAAACTATTGGAACTAATAAACAAGTTCAACAAGGTTGCAAGGTATAAGATGAAGATAAATAAATCAATTGTATTTTTATACACTAGCAATGAACATCCAAAAATGAAATTAAAAATAATGTATTTACAATAGCATCAAAAAGAAGTACTTAATAAAAAATACTTAGTAAATTTTACAAAAGGAAGTATAAGACTTAATCGCAAAAACAAAATGGTACACAAAATATCACTAAAAGAGATTAAAGAAATCCTAAATAAATTGGAAGATAACTCATGCTTGTAGGTTGAAAGTTAATGTTAAGAGGGCAATATTCACCAAATTAATCTACAGATTCAATGTATCAAAACATCAGCTACTTTTTTTTTTTTTTTTGCAAAAATTGACAAGCCAATCTTAAAACTTACATGGAAATGCAAAGGACCTAACCACATATATATGCATCAGTGGAATGGAATTAAACGTCTAGAAAAAATACCTTGCATTAATAGTCAGTTGATTTTTGACAAGAGAAAGGATAGTCTTCAACAAATAATACTGAAACGGATATCTGCATGTAAAAGAATGAAATTGGTCCCTACCTGACACCATTTACAAAAATGTAACTCAAGATGGATTACAGGCCTAACCATAAGAGCTAAAAGTATAAAACTTAGAAGAAAACATAAGGGTATATTTTTGTCACTTTGCACTAGTCAGTGGTTTCTTAAATATGACACCAAAAGCACAAGTGACAAAATGTATAAACAAAGTGGACTTCGTCAAATTTAAAACTGTTTCAAAGAACACAAAAAAAGTGAAAATACAAGCCAAGATTAGGAGAAAATGTTTGTAAATTAAATATTTGAGAAGAGGTTTGCATCCAAAGGACATAAAGAACTCTTACAATTTAAAAATAAAAAGATAACCCAATTAAAATAGGCAAAGGATTTGAATAGACATTTCTTTATCCAAACAAGATATAAAAATGCCCAATAAGCACATGAAAAAATACACAACAGTAGTCAAGAGGGAAATACAAATCAAAACCACCAGAGAGATACTACTTCACATCCGCTAGATAGGTAAAATAAAAATACAATAACAAATATTAGGATGTAGAAAAAAATTGAACCCTCATAAATTTTTGGTGGGATTGTAAAATGGTGCAACCACACTGAAAAACGATTTGGCTAGTCCTCAAAATGTTAACCATATGGTTAGCATATGACCCAGAAATTCCACTGTAAGGCATATGCCTAATAGATTTGAAAAAATACGTTCACACCAGAACTTGTACACCAATGTTCATAACAGCATTATTCAAAATGGCCAAACAGCAGAAACATCCCCATGTCTATCAGTGAATGAATAGGTAAACACAATGTTGTATGGCCATACAATGGAATATTAATTGATCTTAAATGAAGAACTGATAGATGCTACAAAATGGATGACTTGAAAACATGCTACACAAAAAAAGCTAGACACAGCAGGCCAGATTTCATATAAAATACCCAGCATAGGTAAATCTATAAAGACAAAGTAGATTAGTCCTAAGAGATTGGGAGAATGGGGAGTGACTGCCAATGGTTATGGGGTTTCTTTCTGGGGTAATGAAATGTCCCAAAATTACATAGTGGTGATGGTTGTATAGCTTTATGAATATATTAAAAACCACTAAATTGTAGAATTTAAAAGTATAAGTGAATAGAAAATGAAAAAAAACACACAAAAAACAGGGTAGAGTTATGCAAGATTAAATTATAAGTAATCTAGGCTAGCAGATAGAAGTGAAATAGAAGGAAATATTCTCATTATGTGCTAGTTGGTCTCAAAACACAAAAGTTCATGAACAGACCTAGATCTAGCCACACTTTGTTCAAGTTTTTTTTTTGGTTTTTTTTTTTAATTACTGAAAGGGCTGTGTGGGGGGTGGGGGTGGGGTGGGGAGAGAACCTAAACAATTCCAAACAGATACAAATAAAAGGGTGGAAATATCAGCTTGTCATCAGACATCTCTTTTGCAGCATTTAATGATAGTAGGTAATGGAACAATGAATATACAATTGCAATGGAATACGTTTATGATTCAAAATAGCTTATCCAGCCAAAGTATGATTCAGTGTGCATGAGGATAAAAGAAAAATCTTCTCAATCACACAAGGACACACAGTGGCACCAACATCAACAATTGCATACTTTGATGGCCAGATAATCAGAATCAAAAATTCAAGATTGGGATTATAAAACAATGAAACAAATGACATTTAAATAGTTCCTGCTACTTTGTTTTAAAACAATATGTTAAAAATAATTATAATATGGGAGACGTCATCAAAATGGTGGTGTGAGGTGAGACTCTGTAAAGCTCCCCTGGAATTTACAACTAATCGAACAACAATAACTCCACAAAGGACTGCCTGCACAGCAGACAGTCAAGACGAAGAGGCCCACTACTGAATTCACCTAAAGGTGGGTGAATTGCGAGAACAGGGGAGGAGGGAAGAGAGAAGTGAGGAGACAGAGCTGCGCGTGCACAGGACACAGACCTAGCTCAGTGCTCCGAACTCGCTGCATCCCGGAACTACCATGGCTGCGGGATAGGGAAGAACTCGGACTGCTAGGGCTCCATTTATGGCCCACAGGACTGAGGGGACAGCATATAACATGGCTGAACCCAACACGGCAGAGACCTCAGAGAAAAGACTGAGGGAAGAAGGCTGAAAAAGGTGGTTTAAGCCCTCACTGCCGAGCAGAGAACGGAAGCCTTAGGCACTGAGACTAGCCGCCCCCTCCCTACCCTCCCAGAGCTCACCCCACCCCCACCTGCCCGGTGCTAGAAGTGGAACAGTGGCAGTGTCAGATCAAAAGAACAGAATATTTGCTGTTCTGAGAACTGTGGACCTCGGACACACAGATGCGCAGAGCAGCTGGTTCTGGCAAAGGGGAGGGAGCTGTGGAGGCGGGGCCGGCTATGGTGGTGGTCGCTGCCATTGCTCTGGGCCAAGTCTCACAACTCACCCCGCCCCTGGCCCCACCTATCTGGGTGGATACCTCCAGGAGTAAACAGAACTGCTGAAAGATACTGGCTCTGAATCTGGTGCAGGAAGAGCTTTGGAACTTCAAAAGCTCTCTGCATACCCACATGGACACTGCGCCCTGTGACCCAGGCGAAGCCTGTCTCCCAAGGAATCCCCCCATTGTGTGAGAAGCTGGAATAGTGAAGAGAAAACATAGCACTACCATGTGAGAGAGAAAAACAGGCTACAGTCGGAGAGAAAATAAAACATTCTACCAACAAGTACTGGAAAACAAAAGAAAGACCTCTTCCTATCAACCTGTTGCAGAAGCCACTCCTGTAGATGTCTAGGAAGAGAAATAATAAATCAGTAATTGCCATTAATAACCAAGGCAACAAGACAGCTCAGAAAGAAAACGAAAAGTCTCCAGAAAAGGAACTTAAAGATATGGAAATATGTGACATAAATGACAGAGAATTCAAGATTGCAGTTCTGAAAAAACTGAACGAGATGGAAGAGAACACAGAAAGGCAGTTTAATGAACTCAGAAACACAACCAAAGAACAACGTGAGCATTTTACGAAAGAGATTGAAATTTTAAAAAAGAACCAAATAGAATTTCTGGAGATTAAGAACTCAGTAGAAGAAATTAAGAATGAAATAACCAGCTTAGGTAGTAGAGTTGACCAGATGGTGGAAAGAATCAGTGACATCGAAGACAGAAACCTGGAAATTACACAGATGGAAGAAGAAAGAGACTTGAGACTTAAAAGAAGTGAAAGAACTCTACAAGAAATTTCTGACTCCATCAGAAAGAGCAATAGAAGAATAATGGGCATACCAGAAGAAGAAGAAAGAGAGAAGGGAACAGAGAACATATTCAAACAAATTGTTGATGAGAACTTCCCAAACTAGTGGACAGAACTGGATCCTCGAATCCAAGAAGCAAATAGAACACCTAATTACCTCAATCCCAACAGGCCTTCTCCAAGGCACATTGTATTGAAGTTGTCTAAAATTAACAACAAAGAAAGAATCATCAAGGCAGCCAGGGAAAAGAAGACGGTAATCTACAAAGCAAAGCCCATTAGATTATCATCAGATCTTTCAGCAGAAACTCTACAAGCCAGGAGGGAGTGGAACCAAATATTCAAACTATTGAAAGAGAGAAATCATGTGCCAAGAATAATATATCCAGCAAAGATATCCTTTAAATATGAAGGAGGAATAAAGACCTTTCCAGACATACAGAAGCTGAGGGAATTTTCTAATACACAACCTGCACTACAAGAAATACTAAAGGAGGCTATTCGACCACCATCAACAGGGACAATTTGTGGCAACCGAAACATAAAAAGGGGAGAGTAAAGGCCTGAACCGGAATATGGGAATGGAGAAAGTAAGTGTGCTGAAGAAAATGGAATACTCTAAATATCAAACTTTCTTTTACATAAACTTAAGGGTAACCACTCAAAAAAAATCCAGAACTGAAATACGTACTGTAATAAAAGAAGAAACAGAGGGAAACATCATACAATACCACCACACAGAAATAATACACAACAACAAAAAGGCAAAGAAACAAGGCAGGCACAGCCTTACCAGAAAACTAAAGATAGAATGACAGGAAATCCTCACATATCAATAATCACCCTAAATGTCAATGGACTGAACTCACCAATAAAAAGGCACAGAGTAGCAGATTGGATCAAAAAACTAAACCCAACCATATGCTGTCTCCAAAAGACACATCTCAGCTACAAGGACAAGCATAGACTCAAAGTGAAAGGGTGGAAATTGACACTCCAAGCAAATGGTACCCAGAGAAAATCAGGTGTAGCCATAATGATATCAGATGAAACAGACTTCAGGGTGAAAAATATAACGAGACAAAGATGGACATTTCATAATGATGAAGGGGACTATACAACAAGAACACATAACAGTCATCAATATTTATGCCCCCAATCAGGGAGCACTGAAATATACCAAGCAACTACTAACAGAACTAAAGGGAGAAATTGACCCAAGCACACTTATACTAGAGGACTTAAATACATCATTGACAGCTATGGATAGATCATCCAAACAGAAAATAATGAAATAGCAGCCCTAAATGACACATTAGATTAAATGGACATAATTGACATATATAGAGCACTTCATCCTAAAACATCAGACTATACATTCTTTTCTAGTGTACACGGAACATTCTCAAGGATAGACCATATATTGGGACTTAAAATCAGCCTCAGCAAATTTAAGAATATTGAAATCATACCAAGCATATTTTCTGATCAAAAGG
The DNA here is from genome assembly GCF_057876585.1 of Rhinolophus sinicus. Taxonomy (NCBI): domain Eukaryota; kingdom Metazoa; phylum Chordata; class Mammalia; order Chiroptera; family Rhinolophidae; genus Rhinolophus; species Rhinolophus sinicus. The sequence continues at coordinate 35,064,605 of NC_142517.1, forward strand.
CTTTGAAATTGGATATCAATTGCAAAAAAAATGCAGGAAAAAACACAAATACATGGAGATGAAACAACATACTTTTAAAGAACGACTGGGTCAAAGAAGAAATTAGAGGAGATATCAAAAGATACATAGAAACAAATGACAATGAAAATACATCCTACCAAAATATTTGGGATGCAGCGAAAGCAGTTTTAAGAGGGAAATTTATATCATTATAGGCCTATCTTAAGAAACTAGAAAAATCCCAAATAAATAACCTCATGTTACACCTTAAAGAACTAGAAAAAGAAGAACAAGTGAAACCCAAGGTCAGGAGAAGAAAGGAAATAACAAAAATTAGAGCAGAACTAAATGAAATAGAGAACAAAAAGACAATAGAAAAAATTAATGTGACAGAGCTGGTTCTTTGAAAAGATTAACAAAATTGACAAAACCTTGGCTAGACTCACTAAGATAAAAAGAGAGAAGACAGTAATTAACAAAATCAGAAATGAAAAAGGGGAAGTTATCACAGACACCACAGAAATACAAAGGATCATCCAAGAATACTATGAAGGACTATATGCTACCAAATTCAATAACCTAGAAGAAATGAACAAGTTCTTAGAAACATATAGCCTTCCAAGGCTGAATCTTGAAGAACTGGAAAATCTAAACAGACCGATCACCAGTAACGAAATTGAATCAGTCATCCAAAACCTTCCCAAAAGCAAAAGTCTGGGACCAGATGGCTTCACGAGTGAATTCTACCAAACCTTCAAAGAGGATCTAATACCAATCCTGCTCAAACTCTTCCAAAAAATGGAAGAAGAGACAGTACTCCCTAACTCATTTTATGAGTCCAACATTACCCTGATACCAAAACCTGGTAAGGACAACACAACAAAAGAAAACTACAGAGCAATATCTCTGATGAATACAGATGCAAAAATCCTAAACAGAATTCTAGCAAATCGAATACAACAATGCATTAAGAAGATTATTCATCACGACCAAGTGGGGTTCATCCCCGGGGCACAAGGTTGGTTCAACATCCGCAAATCCATCAATGTGATACATCACATAAACAAAATAAAGGACAAAAATCATATGATTATATCAATTGATGCATAAAAAGCATTTGACAAGATACAACATCCATTTATGATTAAAACACTTAATAAAATAAGTGTAGAAGGAAAATACTTTAACATAATAAAGGCCATATATGACAAGCCCTCTGCTAATCTCATAATTTTTTGTGAAAAACTGAATCCCTTTGCTCTACGTTCAGGAACACGACAGGGCTGTCCCCTATCACCTCTGCTTTTCAACATAGTGTTGGAAGTCCTTGGCAGAGCAATCAGGCAAGAGAAAGAAATAAAAGGCATCTAAATTGGGAATGACGAAGTTAAATTATCACTCTTTGCAGATGACATGATGCTATATATAGAAAACCCTAAAGACTCCACCAAAAAACTATTAGAAACAATCAACGAATACAATAAAGTTGCTGGCTACAAAATCAACATACAAAAGTCCATTGCATTCCTATATACTAACAATGAAATCTCAGAAAAAGGAATACAAAAAACAATTCCTTTTGCAATTGCAGCAAAAAGAATAAAATACCTAGGAATAAACTTAACCAAGGATGTGAAGGATCTATATGCTGAAAACTATAAGACATTTTTGAAAGAAATTGAAGACACAAAGAAATGGAAAGACATTCCGTGCTCATGGATTGGAAGAATCAACATAGTTAAAATGGCCATACTACCCAAAGCAATATACAGATTTAATGCAATCCCCATCAAAATCCCAATGGCATTTTTTAAAGAAATAGAACAAAAAATCATCAGATTTGTTTGGAACCAGAAAAGACCCCGAATAGCCAAAGGAATCTTAAGAAAAAGAACAATACTGGAGGTATCACACTCCCTGACTTTAGCTTGTACTACAGGGCTACAATAATCAAAACAGCATGGTATTGGCAGAAAAACAGACCCATAGACCAATGGAATAGAATTGACAACCCAGAACTAAAACCACATAAACATGGACAGATAATTTTTGACAAAGAAGCTAAAAACATACAATGGAGGAAAGACAGCCTCTTCAATAAATGGTGCTGGGAGAATTGGATAGCCACATGCAAAAGAATGAAACTGGACTGCTATCTGTCACCATGTACCAAAATTAATTCAAAATGGATCGAAACTTACACATAAGACCTGAAACAATAAACTGCATAGAAGAAAACATAGGTACTAAACTTATGGACCTTGGGTTCAAAGAGCATTTTATGAATTTGACTCCAAAGGCAATGGAAGTAAAAGCTAAAGTAAACGAATGGGACTATATGAAACTTAAAGGCTTCTGCACAGCAAAAGAAACCATCGACAAAATAAAGAAGCAACCAACTGAATGGGAGAGGGTTTTTGCAAAGTGCCTCCAATAAGGTGCTAATATCCATAATATACAAGGAACTCATGAAACTCAACAACAAAAAAACAACCCAATTGAAAAATGGGCAGAGGACCTGAAGAGACATTTCTCCAAAGAGGACATACAAATGGCAAATAGACATGAAAAAATGCTCAACATCACTAATCATCAGAGAAATGCAAATAAAAACCACAATGAGATATCATCTCACCCCAGTCAGAATGGCTATCATCAACAAGACAAATAGTAACAAGTGGTGGAGAGGCTGTGGAGAAAAAGGAACTCTCATACACTGTTGGTGGGAATGCAGACTGGTGCAGCCGTTATGGAAGGCAGTGTGGAGGTTCCTCAAAAAATTACGAATAGAATTACCATATGACCCAGCAATCCCTCTCCTGGGTATCTACCCAGAAAATCTGAAAACATTTATACATAAAGACACGCGTGCTCCAATGTTCATTGCAGCTTTGTTTATGGTGGCCAAGACATGGAAACAACCAAAATGTTCTTGGATAGGTGAATGGATAAAGAAGTTGTGGTATATATACACAATGGAATACTATTCAGCAGTAAAAGATGATATAGGAACATTTGTGACAACATGGATGGATCTTGAGAGTATGATGCTAAGCGAAATAAGTCAGACAGAATAAGCAGAGAACCAAATGATTTCACTGATATGTGGTATATAAACCAAAAACAACAAAAGAACAAGACAAACAGATGAGAAACAAAAACTCATAGACACAGACAATAGTTTAGTGGTTCCCAGAGGGTAAGGGAGGTGGAGGGTGAGAGATGAGGGTAAGGGGGATCAAATATATGGTGATGGAAGGAGAACTGACTCTGGGTGGTGAACACACAACAGGATTTATACATGATGTAATACAGAATTGTACACCTGAAATCTATGTAATTTCACTAACAATTGTCATCCCAATAAATTGAAAAAAATAAAAAGTAAGAAAAATTAAAAAATGATTATAATATATAATGACTTTTGGTAGAAAAAATATATATCTGGATCAAATACCCCAGATCACTTCAAAAACACAGAACAGGATGTATAAGAAAGCATATTTAAATGCCTTATTTTGCAAATTGTAGAGTCAGTTAGTTGATACTGTTTTATTCTTCATGTTCACAGAAAATATATATTTAAGAAGAAAGGAAAATCTATATTTAAGATCAATGCAAAAAGAAAAAGAATAAACAAGAAGCATGACAAAATGCTAAATGAATTTATCACAATTACCAAAAAATATAGTCCTTTATTGAAAGATAGAAACTGCCATGCTGTGCGGAAACAAAATCAAATTATTTCATTTTTTAAAGAGACAGAGCTAAACAAAACATACCAGTTGGAAGTAAAAGGATGGCAAAGCAATAATAGACAAAAAATCAATTTAAAAATATAGGGTAGCTGTATCTTTGTCTTTCAGATAAGACAATTGAAGGCAAGAAAACTTGAATCTGGTCAAAAAGGCAATTTGTATTGGTAAAGATCTAATAGCCAGGAGCCTATCTGTACTGGTTGTATAGAATTAAAATACATAAAACAATCTGAAAAAGAAAATATGGTCCTTGGTATCAGATCTGGATTCAAGGGAAACAAGAAAATAAACATACAAGTGAAGAATAAGGAAAGGACAAAAATCGACTCAGGAAGAAGCAGAGGTTAAGACAGTGGCCCAGATATGGTACCAATGATAATATAGATTCAAGGAAGACTTGAGACACATAATCGACAGTTTTTCCCTGTTAGCTACAGCACAGGTATTATAAAACAAGGCAGAAGTCAGCCCACAGGTAATAGTGTGTGTGTGTGTGTGTGTGTGTGTGTGTGTGTGTGTTACTGTTTTTAAATGCCAGTGTTCCACAATTACCAACATTCTCTATTGTCTTACACGAGTATTGACCTAGTTGGGGCCATTTAACTTACCACCGTGGCCTCTGTAGGCATTTCAGTTTGTGACCCCCCAGGATGAGGTTAAGGGAGATGGTTAAGGAAGAATGACTTAAGAAAGTCGTGAGTGAGCCATAGAAGACTAAATCATTGTAGTAGTTCAAAAAGTAACAATTGTGTACACTTAAAATGGTTAAGATGGAAAAAATGTTGGTGTTTTACCACAATAAAAAATAAGTTCAGAAACCTTTAGAAAGTAATAATTAAAAATCAGCTGAAGCATTTAAATGTGTTTGTCTTAAAAGGATTCTATTCATCTGCTTCAGTTTGCTTCATATTATAAAAAGTAATGGTTCATTGAGATGTTGATACATCACCATGTAAAAATTCTAACCTTGCTTTTAGATTAAGGAAGTCAACCTTAGTTAAAATACTATCTCATTTCCTTTATTTTCAGTCTTAAAATTTTTGTTACTCTCATATCATTTTCCTTTTATGTTGGAAAATTTTAGTTTTGGAGTTGATACCCGCTTCTTAACTACCACAAAACATATTGATTATGCTTACTGCGCTTACTGAACATAACGTTCAGCTAGCTAACTAGCATGAATAATCCATCACTGAGAATCGTTAACCATATATTACAAACTAGAAATAATTGCTATTTTTATGCAAGTAAAGGCACTCATTTGCTTATATGGCTGACAACTTAAAACCATAAACCCAGTTTCACTTTCAGTATAATACTGTACCAGCTAATATTTTATGTTTTCTTCTTCCTTTTAGAATAACTTGGAAATGAAAACCTGTAACAGGAAGATCTTATTGATCAAATGGATCCAAAATTCCCACCAAAGCATACCTTAGAACCTAAGCTTCCCAATCCAGCCAAATTTCTTGCTGTAAAATCCACTTTATTCGTCCCGCAGTACCTTAATCCCTTATTCAGAGCATTCGATTTACTTTTAATAAACTGTTTAATTTACTGCTTAACAAGGTTTAATTTGTACGTTTAGACAAATTAACAATGATTTACTGATATACCTTCTTAATATAAATGAAGGAGGGAAAACAATGGAAACAAAAAAGTATGGTTTTCTGAAATATATGAGGTATGATTGAAAAATACGGTGAATATTTAAGTAAAAATAATTTATTACAATAAAAGACACATTGCATTAATCCCCCTTCAAAATACCCCCCCCCCCCTTCGCTTCAAACACACTTATCCCACCATTCCTGCCACTTTCTGATGCAGTTCTGGAAGTCTTCTTTTGTGAGTGTCTACTTCATCGTCTATCATGACAATGCTCCATGTCACACATCACTGCTGGTATACAGCAATTTGCAGCAAATAAAAGCATTATGGTGTGTCCTTATCCACTTTATTCATGGGATCTGGCACCATGCAAGTTCTCGCTCTTCCCCAAAGTCAAAATGACCATGAAAGGTAAACATTTTGAATCAATTCAGGACATTGAGGCAGCTACCGCAGCATAACTAAGGATACTCACAAAATAGGACGTCCAGAACTGCTTCAGAAAGTGGCAAGGAAGATGGGATAAGTGTGTTCGAAGGAAGGGGGAGTATTTTGATGGGGATTCATGGCAATGTGTCTTTTACTGTAATGCACATTTGTTTGTTTTTTTAATTAAACATTCACCGTATTTTTCAATCACACCTCGTACATATCTTGATACCTCAGTGAAGTCCAGTGTCACATACTCATATGCCCTGGGACAATATTCAATAGGTATTAGTCGGATGGGTGAAGACTAGTAAGTTTAGAATGATGATGTTCAGATATGACAAAGAAGAGAAATAGTTACATTTCCAGTTTTCTGAATAAAAAGAAAGTGTATTATATATTTTCTGTAAGTTTTATGCAAATCGTCTAAGAAAAGTTAGGTGCTTAAATAGTAAATTCACAGCTATTGGCAAACACTCAGCCAGGGTGACTTATTTTCAGAGAAATTAAGAAAACCAAAGTTTTTCTATGTATACTTACATATGCGTATCTATCCGAACGTCTAAAATAATCATTGTTAATGGTGATATGTTTACTTTAGAGATGTGACTGGTTATGCATTATGTAGGCTTTTCCAGGTTGAGTTTAAGAAGCTCTATGAAATACTTCAGCAGCACAGTTTTGCATGGGGAAATAAGAACAGGATGGCTGCACAGGAGTAAGTAGGAAATCAGAAAAAAAGTTTAAAGCCAGACGGAAAAGTCGAGATGTGTGAAATGTGCACGGGTTTACCCTGCTGAATGATAATCGTGGAATAGTATTGGGGTTATCAACAGTCAGAATACGGTGATAAGTTAGCAATGACATTTTCAAGCTGTCAGCTTGACTGCCAGGGTAAAACTAATTGATTGGTAAGTGGTATGCAGCATTACCATGTATGATTTGTTTTAACATCTTTTGTAAAACAAGTCTCTAGTGTTAGCAAAAGATTACTCCTCATGTATGAAAGAACAACATTGTAGTAGAACTGTATACTGTCTCACGATATAAATGGATTTTGTTCCAAATTGTGTTTATATTAGGGTGAACTTTATGAAATTGCCCACATTTGACTATTGTTGACCTACAAAAAAGAAAAAAGAAAAAAGGACAATTCACATGGTTCAACATCGTACATCAGCTATTCCATCCTATAGGGTATTTGTTCCAAACTGGGAAACTGTTTTCCAAAAGAAACTAAAATATAGTTGCTATGTTAGTAATAAACATACGTACATTCTGTCTGTTTTCTGCCAGACCCTGTGCTCACGTGGATGATCATTTTCTCTCTTCATCTTCTTAAGTCTGGCAGGTATTGGAATTTCCCAGAGCTTGGTCATAGTCTGTCTCTTCTCCACACTCCCCAGGAAATCTCATCCATCCAGATAGTCTAAAATGTGCTGAGCACTCCCAAATGTATCTTTATCCCAGACCTTTACTCTGAACTCTAATCTTGTTTATCAAACTACTTCCTTAACTTCCCAAGTAGATGTCTCATAGGCTTCTCAGATTTACCTATCCAAAACAAAATTCCTGACTTCATCTCCCATCCTTCTCTGTTCTCGCTCCATCCTTTTCCATTGCAGTGAAGGGCACTTCCACCCACACAGATGGTCCAGGAGAGACCTGGGCGTCATCATGACTCATCCTTCCTTTGCATTACCTGTGTCCTGTTCAGTCTCTCTTAAATAAGGATATCCAGAATAATCTCTTTACTCTTTTCTATCTCCATTGCAACCACCTTAATGTAGCTACTATCTCCTTTCACCTAGATTGTTGCTGTGACCACCTAATTTGTTCTTAGGCTTCTGCTCTAGATTCCCTACAACACTTTCCGTAAATACCTTGTTAAATGTTCTGTATTTAGAAGAAAATGCAACATCCTTTCTGCCTCCAAAGCCCTATGTGATCTGCCCCCTACCTACTTAAGCCAGCCTCCTCTTTCCCTTTTAGTCACTGATTTCTTTCAGCAGCTCACATTGTTAAAGCTCTTTCCTGCTTCCCGGCCTTCATTTTCCCTTCTATCTGGAGTACCGCTTCTCTCCTCAACTCATTTATCCTTCAACTGTCAGCGTAAATGACCCTTGCTCAGAGAGGCCTTTCCTGATACTGATCCCTCACCCCAATCTAGAGTAGGCCCCCGTGATTCTTTCAGAGAGCACATCACTCTTTTTTAATTGCACTTAACACAGTTTACAATTAAATACATGTGTGTGTTGTTTATTTGGCTGCTTAAGCTCCGTAAGGCCGGGCCCTTGTCTGCTGTGCTCCTCACTGTGTCCAGGGCCCAGTACCTAGTAGCTGTACCTGAAGTGACAGTCGATCTTGGATGTTGGTGCTTGAAGAAAACCAGATTGTTCAGAAGATGATATGATGATGAGGGGCCTCTAGAAGTGGTATACAGTACGTAGAACACAGGCTGCTCTCAAACCTCATCTTCATTTTGCGTGAGTTAACTCAATTTGTCCGAGCCCTAAGATTGTAAGCTTTTGAAAGTAGATGCTTTGTCTGTTTTGTTCACCGCTGTATCACTAACACCTAAAAAAGTGTCTGGTAAATAGTAGATACTTAATAAATATTTGTTGAGTGAATGAACTTCTTGTTTCCTCTTTTGCAAAGTTCCTTTCTCATGACATGGTGCAGGATTTAATAAAAGAAAACACAGAAAATGCTTAGTATATAGCAGGTAGTCAATAAATGCCAGAAAATCTAGTGCCTTTTTCAAAACCTGATTTTTTTTTTTTTTTTTTTTTTTTTTTTTGTACCAGTGATTCTCAAAAGCCCTGGGACCCCATGAAGATTGAGAATGGGGGGCAATGAGGAGGGTGCATTAGAATAACCTCTGCAGCTTCTTGCAAACTACTTCAACTTGTCTATCTCCTCCACTGCCTACTACAGGGCTATTTTTAAATATATTACGCAAGTGTGCTGAGGCAAAAATTAAGAACCATATCTAAATCTTGCCTAGAACCAGTGTCACCAGAATAATAGCTGATAAATGAAGGCTCTACACCAGAGGACTTTCAATGTGGTTAGCTAATAATAATAATAATAATAATAAATGTAAACATGTGTGCATATTTTATATGTATATATATATTTTATATACATATATATAAAAGAACCTGCAATGATTATATAGTGATGCTACTGTCTGCTGTTGGTAAGAAATATCATAATGTGTGCTTGCAGAGTGTTTCTCTAGGTGTATTACCTTGGTTTTAATTCTAAATACAGTTTCTAGCCCATAACTTAAAAAAAAGAAATGGTGCGATAGATTTCTGACTCTCCCAAATCATGTATTAACGTTACTTCAGGCTCCTTTCTCAAGGGAAATAGTTATAGTCCCGATGACTGTGGTTGGAAGAGACTCAGTTATGCCACATTTACCTTTGTTTTACCTCGGTTTAAGAATTTGTGAGCTCTGCAATCATTTTTATATCAGTTAATTAGGCATGAAATCCAGAAGGGAAAAAAGGATGAGGGTTAGAATCATCACAGGATGTCCGCAAATCCCAGAAATAGAAGTGAGAATCCATCAACCAATAGAACCACACACTACAGCCAGACCTTAGGCTACAGAGACACAAATTCAACAATTGGAATAGATGAAAGTACTTCTTAAAGCCCTCTGCTGGTCTATAATTGTAAAATACTTACAAGCATTTGGATCGTTCATGCAATTGAAATATTTAAGCAATTCTAAGTGCCCTGCTTCTATGGGGCATATATTTTCGTAAGTTGCAGTTTCTAGCATGAAGCTCTGCTTTCTATAGTATATGGAGACTGTTCAAATTTGAATATTTTAAATGTCACCATAGAATAACATTAAGGTTTACGACCTGGCTTTAAGGAAATCCACAGTGTAAAATCTGAATTTACACATCTTTGGGACATACTAGGAAAGTCACTAATCAGAGAAACCCATTGGAAGTAAAACCACTTCTGATAGAGCGATATTCAAGAAGGGAAGTTAATTGGACACACCCTCATCAGTTAGTTGTTCACTTACAGCATAACTCATTTGCAAGCTGTTACTCTATAGGGCTCCCGGATTTGATCAGCTAAATGCCTTAGTTTTCTTCCACGTCAGGATTTCTCAGTCTTTCATTACTAGTCTGCGTGCCCACCCATGGAGTTCAGGGTTAAACTGGTCTTGTCTCTGTCCTCTGCAGCCGAGGAGCTGCTTGCTTCCTGGATTCCCACCAGCACTGACACCTAGTTGATCTCCCTGGATTACTTCTTTTCTTCATTTCCTGCTGTTCACAAACATCTTTGATAACTTCCCTGCAGCCTCAGGCAGCTCAGTGAGCCATTATGATGTCTGAACTGATATTTCCAGAACGTAGTCAACAAATCCAATCCCTTTCTCACTTTCACTTTAGTCTTTCAACTCTCCTAGCAGCCTACTGTGTCCTCTCTCTCACTGTAAGTATTACACATAAAGCTCCACATCTACATAAGTGTATCTGCAGGGGGAAAAGTGATACATTTTAATCCATGATATATTTCACAATAAGAGTTTGGAAGCACTTCCTAATTTTGAATCTACTTGGTAGAATCAATATTTTAAAATGAATTTACAAGTGAAAACCAGTTCTTTTTTAAAAAAAGTAAAATGATCGCCTTAGACCCCTTCAAATAAGTCCATTGTGGTATAGCTATGCTTTGTAAAAAGATCTGTTATTTTAGGTTAAGAAGTTAGGGAAAAGGGTACTATAAACAGCATGTGCTTGGTACTGGGACATTTGTACAATGCAGACCAATATCACTGACTATTCCTACTTGAAATTTCTGTAAATTTAAAATGTGAATTTGATATTATGGCATAAATACTCGTTTAAAAAATACTTTGGTTTTCATATGTTTTTCACTTTTCTTCTCTGTAATCCCTGAGGTTCTAGTACTAATGAAATGGTTTAGGTTTAGGTTAATAAGCCCCAAGCCTATATTATGAGCTATTAAAATATTACTAGGTGTTGCTGGTTTTCTAAAATTGTTTTCTGAATTAAACTTCCAAATAAGTACGTCTGGCCATCAGTCATAAGATAAGTCATCTATCTTATTTTGGAAGATGTAGATAAGCATATGCTCCTTGTAATTAATATGGCCGTCATAGCCGTGAAAGAAATTTCTAGTCCACCACTACAATTATTTAGATTAGCTATTTGATTTCCATTAATCAAAAGAAGACAAGAAAACTAAGTAACTACAATATTCAACCGTCTTCCTCTGACTTGAAAAATAATGTATTATGAGACTCAGCTGACTTTTCATTATGTCATGAGTCTAAACCACTGTGTGAAAAATAGAGTTGGTGACTGTGACTATGTAAATGAGGTTTTCCACCCGCAGGGAATCAGCTCTGTGAGATTCAGTATTTAAACAGCTACAAAGGATTTATTAAAGAGAAAAGTGCATCTATTACTCATTAGTCTATTTTGAGAAAAAGGCACATTAAACAGTAATTTTTAAATAATCAAGTTATTAATCACAGTATCAAATGACTTTAGTGCTAGAAAGAATCTTAAAGAGCAAAGACGACCCTGCCATTTCACTGATGCATCCCAGAGCTTTTTCTAAGACTACCTGGAACACGCCAGCTTTTTGAAAAGACCTCATTCCACCAAACTGCAAAACCACTGAAGACAGTTTTTGTTAGTCTAATCCGGTGTTTGCCCAGTGTTAGGAATATGTTAAACATTCAAAGTATGAGTCTGTGTGATGAATTCATAAGTGATTTTATAAACAAACATGATCACCTATCTTTTGCACAGGGATTTGTGCTATACAAATCATACTCAAGGTTGATTTTATGTATTTTCAAAAGCTCTGTCATTAAAGTAGCATAAACTGATGATCTTTCTCTCTTTCTCTCTCTCTCTCTCTCTCTCTCTCTCTCTCTCTCTCTCTCTCTCTCTCACACACACACACACACACACACACACACACCATGAGATACAGCTATTGAACTCATAGTTATACTTCTTGCTGGCTGTTATATATTCGGATTAACCAGGAATATAAATATTGCTAAACACCGATATTTGGCAAGGGAGTGGCAAGGACGATGGGATAATTCTTGCCAATTACCAGATGGCCAAATCTCCAGCCAGAGTATAAATGGCAAGGGTATTCAGTATCCTGAGCTTCCATCTCCTTATAGGTCCTTTGTCTTCTTTTGGAGCTGCTGGTATCTGCATCCAGTATGCTATGTGTGTGATACCCCAGACATTTTTTTTCCTTCTTCAGCTATACATTTTATTTATTTATTTATTTTCTCATATACCCATCTCCAAACAGACATTTCTAGGAATGGATTGATTTTTAGCAAGGCATTGATCTATGTGAGTTGAACCATCTAAAAAGGCCATAGCAAATCTAGGGCAATTTGAAAAATACATAATGACAGGAATGACGATAACCCATAGAATAAAATAAATACCTAAGAGTCCATGCTCATACAAATAATTTGGATACATAAATAAATGAGAGAGAAAGGATATCTCTTCCTTACAGTACAATTCCAATTGATGAATGTAAAAAGTGATGCAAGCAGAAAAATCACCATTTGGCAAACACCATGTTAATAACTGCAGACAAGAATAATCAAGGGATGTTAAAATTAGTGGCCAATAGTATGATGAGAACTAGGATATTTGCATAGTCTTAATGTATCTACTCATGAGATACTTTGAACATTGCAGGAGATATGACAACTAAATGCAATGTGGGACCCTGGATAGAATCCAGGACAAGAAAAGGGACATTATTGGAATAGTTGGAAACACTTGAATAAGGTCTGTAGACAGTTCATAGTATTATCTCAATGTTAGTTTCCTGGTTTGATCATTCTGCATCAGTTATAAGTAAAATGTTAACATTTGAGGAAAGAGTAAAGAGTATATGGGAACTGTTTCTATGTTTTTCAAACACTTTGCAAGTCTAAAATTATTTCAGAATTAAAATATAAATTTTTTTAAAATAAATAAAAGGGTAATAACACATTCTGAAATTTGAATGACCCTTGATAAAAGAAGCCTAAGAAATAAGGATGTTTTTATGATGCACACTTGACACAGGATATAGATGCCAGCTGGTGATTTGCCCAAGGCTACCCAGTATGGAGCCAGGTGTTCTGCTAGATTTTATTTTCCTCATTATGACCCTTGCAGTCTCATAACTACTTCACAAGGAAGTTGGAGAAGGCATTATTATTCCCATTCTATAGACTTGAAAACAATTCCAGCAAGAAGAAAAGATTTACCATTTAGTTAGTGAGGGACAGAATTGGACCTCCATTTCAAATCTTCTCCCTCTTAATCCAGTTTTCACTTATATTACATCAATGTAGCTATTTCTGTTTCTTTCTTTCATGTGACAAACATTTGTTTAGCATCTTCTAGGCAAGACACTGCCCTGAGCACCATGCATACAATAATGGAAGTGACTTTTGGCGAGGTGTCTTCCATGAGGTGAGTTTGGAAAGAGACAAGGGTTAGGAATGTCATTCTAAGTAGCAATGATGGTAACGCAGCCTCTGCAAACGGTAGCAAGAGTACAACAACATTGGCTTTGAAGCCCAGCGTCCTCGCAGTCCCTTTTACGACTTCTCTAAACATTTGGTGCCTGTCCACCAGTGAAAGACCACTTACAGGCTGCTGTTTAAATGTACACTTTATTTTCTTCACGTGAACTGCTTTGGGGATTGTTTTAGAATCTACTTACATTCTGCTTTCCTGGCGAGCTTAAATTAGCCTTGCTGCCCATATACGTCGGTGGGCCAGCTATCTCGCCCCATCAATTCCTCTACGTGGTGCCATCAATCGGATCTTACCAAAGTTATAGTGATTCTGGTCGGAGAAAGGCCAGCCGCTGACTGGGTACCTAATATCAAGAGAAGATGGGCCCGCTTGGTTTTGGAACGCTGAGTGCCACATGCTGTTCTGGCACAAGGGCAGCAGAAGGCAGCTGAGCAGAGAGAAGACATGCGGCCTCCAATCCTCTCACACTATGGCCTTTGCTTGAACATACTGCCTCAGCCTAAATTCGTGAGCTGGCAACAGATTACTCAGTTCTGGTAGCCTGGCTGCAAAGTGTGTGTGCGTGTGCGTGTACGTGTGTGTGTGTGTGTGTGTGTGTGTGTGTGTGTTCTTGACTGCTTTATTCATACAACCCTTAATCTGCTTAAACCAAGGCGTTATTGAAGTGGAACAGCTCTGCTGAATTTATCTAATCTGGTCAAAGATCACAGTTCAGAATGAGTTTACCTTTCCTTCACTGGTTTTACACGTGTGTTCAGATTTGCCTATAAGGGGGATGAGTTCAACATCATGGGGATTTAAGGCAGTAACATTTAAGATTCATTCATCACAACTCTGCAAATAACTCTAGCCTAGTTCAAGGAGAGTAAGACCAGATGATTATTTTCTGTGGGGTGGGTAGTCTTGTATCTTGATCTTTGGAGTGCCAGTGTTTGGTAGTATATGGGATAATATGGGATCTAAGCATCAATATTTGAGCAAGATCTAATACTAGCACAATAGCTACTCCTCATGCACAATTAGGGCAGGTGAACTCTGACTTAGAGGGGTAGAAAACAGTGCCTCTTACATGGTTTACTCAGGTGTGATGTTTTGTTCTGAGCCTGCCTTTAGGCATTAGAATAATAGATTTTTGGGATCACTGGTTTTGTTATAAAGTTAGTCCACTGCAAAACTAGCCCCTAAGTTGCAATGCTTAGAGACTTGAAGAGTCCAAATATCAAGCTGAAAGTTCAGTGATGGCAATTTGAGTGTATTAAACCATTTTAACCATTGACCCCGGGTTAAAAACTTTGTGGGCCTCTACTTTATGGCTGAGGAATTTGCCAGATTCTCTCATGTTAATAAAACGAAATTCCCAATTGTATCAATTTACAATTGTATCATTAATTGTATTGGTATAAAAACTTGAAGCCATGTTATCCTTACAGATTTGATTGATGTGGTAGGGCGGCAAGTGGTGAGTAATACCTTTATTATCTGTCTTATGTTTGCTGTAAAGGGTATATTCTCTTTCAATCAAAATGACTCATTCTATGAGAACATTAACTCTAACACTTATATATTCTACTGATGTCCTAATTTACTATGATATTAGAGTGATTTCTGTTGCTTAAATGATTGCTCTCATTGCTTAGAAAATGTGCTTCCACACACTCAATAATGTCTTCTTTAAAACTTATATTTCACTGATTACATCTGACAGTCCCATATGGTGAAACTTAGTTATAACCCTTTCAATTAAATTACGGTTGGAAACCCACTTCTGGGGTACACATCTGTGATCTAAATTTCTCAGTGACATTCAGAATATGAAATAATTTGAGCGAATAAAGTTGCAGTATAAATGGGAGCAGAGGAGAAGGTATTCCATCTATTAATTTATTTTTCAAAACTCATTACTTGTACACTGTAGTTTCAAAGTTAATTCTAACCAAAGATGAGTAACACTGCTTTGGCAAGAGTATGTGCATACGATATTTCCACATGTTTAAGCAGAAAGACCAAACAGTGCATATCTACCAGTAGAATGCAGTGGAAAATGTTCTTATGAACACAGGCTCTCTAGTACCTGCTCCCAGCCTTGTTCTCAGCTAACAACCTTGAACCTAATTCATGGAGATAAAGGAATCCATCAAAAAACTTCCATGGCCTCCCACTACCACAGGTCCCCACCTAAAAGCATTTGTACCCATATACTTTGCCTATTCTCCTGTTTCTACAGATGAATTGTCTGCTACTATCTAAGGCCACCCCCTCCCCCCGCCCCATCTGTGCATTCTGTTAATTTCTGTTCTGTGCATAGGTTCTCATCCGTTCTCCTCACACCACCACTCCACAATGCCTCTCTTTCCTGAACTATCAGTCCTCCCTCTTTTCTGGAGCATCACTACTAGGAAATGAACATCCTGTTTTTCCTTTTACCTTAAAAAACAAGTACATGAAGAAAACCTTCCCTTGACTACCTTCTTCTCCATCTAGCTATTGCCCAATGTCTGTTCTTCCAAAGAATTGTCTTTGCTGAGTTTCTGAATCCTCTCTTCCCATTCTTCCTTAACTCACTCTGATCAAGCGTTCACCCACTCTCCTTCTGGCCCTCTCCATTGCCTTGTGTGTCAGCTTCCTGCTTGCTGATCTTTGGCCTAAATAGATTCACTCCTTCCTCAGGCATCTGCTCTTGCTAATCACTCTCCTCTGACCCCAGTTAACAGTGGCTTACATCTTCCTGGAAGCCTTTGCTCAAAAATCACCTATGCACTGAAACCTTCCTAATCTTTTTATTTAAAATTGCAATATTCCTTCTCACCCCCTCACTCTCTTATCCCCCTGTGCAGTTCCCCACACCAACCCCCCCCCGCCCCCAGGATATTTACCACATTCTAAAGTACCATATTGTTTTATTTTCTAAATAAACTCCGATACGGGTTGATTTTTTTGTTGTTGTCTTTTTGTTTTGGATTTGAGTGTTTGACAGGCAATATTGATATTGGTCTCCTCTGGAAACAAATTGAATGGCACATGTCAAAGAAAGGCTGTTGCGGGGTAGGGGCCTGGCTCTGCTAACCATAAACCGTGTGGTCTAAGCTAGCTACCCTCTCCGAGTCTCAGTTTGCTCATCTGTAAGTGGAGATAATATACCTAAGTCGTTCACTCAGTAGCCAAGCAATACGCTAGTCCCAGGTAGTCTTGAGTGAGACCGGTGTGATTCCTGCCCTTGTGGGGCTTGCAGTCCAGGGAGGAGGTGGATATTAAATAATAATCCTAGAAATAAATGGAAACATCACAGCCACTCGAGTGTAAAAGTATGAATGAGCTGGCTTGTAAAGAGCCTTGTTTGTAATTAGTTCTACTTCCCCATTCCTCTCACACTGTCACTGCCTTGTTTTCACCTCAGTTTTGCTGACAGGCACATCCTAATTGGTATCCTACCAACTTAGTTTTCACACTTGATTGCATCTAACAATCACCCGAAATATCTCTTAAAAATACAGGCAACATGTCTAGCATTTCTGATTCAAGCGGTTGGTGATATGGCCCCAACCTGCATTTTCACCACCTGCCAGGAAATTCTGATGCAGAAGTCCCCAGACCTCACACTGAGAAGTGCTGATTTAGATAAATTGTTTTATCGTCTCGTTTTTTAATAATAGGTTATAAAAATATTTTAAAGTCATGTCATTCTGAATGAGGTACACTCTCACAGACACCATTTAGTCTAGGACTTTTGGCCTCGCGTTACTGATATTAGTGACCCTAAGAGGCTCCACCCACACCACCTAATTATACTGGATTCTCAATCTTAAAATAACTCATTCCCATGAGGATACATTTTGTTGCCTAGTAGCTTGATTGCAAAAAGCACTGGAAGAGTTTTAAAATGCCATCCATTTTCATGGCTAAACAGTGAGGAACAGTGAAGAGATTCGCAACCAAAAAGAAAATTGACCACAGATGAGCCTTCCTGCTACAGACAGAGAGCCATCAACAGATGGTGCTGACTGCTGCCGTTATTAAGCCATGCAGCTTCAAATATAAACATAATTTCACTCTGTTAACATAATTATGCCAAGTCAAGTAATTTTGAAATATGACATGTGGCCATGTTTTGCGATAAGGTCATTAAACCCAGAGAACTATTCCTTAATTAGTAATCATAAGGTAAGTTATATATTACTCAATTCAGGATTATGGACGCCTGGAAAATCTGACTTGTTTGTTAAAGGCAAAAGGACACCAACAGCAATTTATAATTTGTCTTTTAAATTACAGTAATGTAGTTAGCTGCATCCAAGGAGGAATTTGTTTTCTTGTGTTTTCGTTTTCTAGAAAACTGAAATGTATACTGGTAAATGCCCCAGTATTTTATTTCAAATGGCTTATGGTAGTTTATCTAACATATATTACGTGCATTCCTCTGGAATCTACCAAACAGTAAATTCATATTTTTGCGATGGTTCAAGGGCATCAGCATGAATATCCAACACTGGGTGCTGCTGTAATACCCTAATTGATACAGGAAATGTGCCTGTAGTAAGTGGTCCTACATTTTAAGGCCTTATGACAGAGCTAGATAGCTTTTCATCTGCTTGTAAGACCAACATTTTTTGTGGCTTCTTCCTAGAATCACTGTGCCTGTCTCCAGGAGTCCCTTTCTCTGATTCTTTTTTCTTTGTTTTTTTATTTGCTAAAAATGGGAAATCAAAACAAGCATTTATGTTAAGATTGCATTGTGCATAAAATAAAATAAGGAGTTTGGAGTAGGGACCACGACATACTCTTCTGAGTTAAGTATAAGAAGCTTTAGTACAAAATATATTTCTTTATGGATTTTTAATTTTGGTTGTTTAAAAACCTTAAAGAATTTGCTTGTTCTAGTTTTTCAGTTGCATTCTGGATAGAAGAAATCATCTGAGATTGTCATCTTTGCATAAATGAGATGGAACCATAGAGCCAAACCTAGAGATTAAAGGCATATTCTCTCATGTCTAAGAGGTTACAGCTTTTTGATTCCCATTTGTTTTTTGTCCACAAGGCAAATGGCCTATGGTTATTCTCTAATAATAGTGAGTTTAGGCTTTAATATTACTTTTATCAAAATGATGTGGCAAATGGTACCTCAGTATAATTTTACTACAATCAGTAATTATTGATTTGACCATTTTAATGTGTTTAAGAGCTGTTTTAAATCTTTTTTTTGTGAACTATTCATAACCATTGCCTATTTTTCTATAATATTTTTTTTGTTTTATTGATTTATAGAAATTCTCCATAGAGTAGGGATATAATCCTTTAGTCTGTAATTTAATATTTTTCAGTTTGTCACATGTCATTTGACTTTACTCATATGGGTTTTGCTGTGCAGATTTTTTATTTTGTGTATCACGTTTATTAATCTTTTCTTTAATGGTTCCTGAGTCTTTGTTACACTTAAGCCTTCTCCATTTCAACACTATATGTGTGTGTTTTATATGATATACATATGCAATATATATATATGTATATATATACACATATATATGTATATATACACACATATGTATATACCCACATAAATATTTGTATATATGAAATATACACACACAGACTTATGAATATGTTTTAAAATTCCCATGATTTCTCCCTGGAATTTTAAAGTTTCATTTTCACGATTAAAGTTTGATCCATCTGGAATTTATTTGTTTTAAAGTACAAAGTATTCATCTTCTTTACATGTACTGAATGATGTATCATACCTCACTGATTTCACTGCCAAATTTTATCATATACCAAATTATATTTTTTCACTATTCTATTCTAATCATTATAGCTTTTTAATGCATTGTAGTATCACATCACTGTTCGTTTTTCTCTAGAATTTTTCTTGTTATTCCTGCTTCTTAATTTTTTTCTACATGAAATTTAAAATAGCTTGTATTTTAAGTTGTTATTTGTATTGAAATTGCATTCAAGTATAGAGTAATATAGGAAGAACTGGCATTTTTATGATACTGAGTATTCCTATCTAAGAATAAGGTATTAATTTCCACTTATTCTACTCTTTCTCCCCAATTGTCTCATAATAACATAAATTATTTTTACAGTTTGTTTGTTTAAACCAGCATCCAAATAAAGTCCAGACATTGCAATTTGTTGATATATCTCTCAAGTCTCTTTTAAGCCATCTGTCTCTCTGCCTCCCTGACTCGCACTGCCCTTTATTTCTATGTTTTATTTGTTGAAACTGAATCAGTTGTCATGTGGAATTTCCCACCACCTGGATCTTGGCTGATTGTACCCCATGGTGCTGTTTATCATGTTCATCTGTCCTTATTTCAGGAAGAATACACATATTTTAGAGTCATAAATATATTCTCTGAAATTTCTCTGATACAACTAGCTTTAACTTTCTTTTTTATTTTTTATTAGTTTCAGATGTACAAAACAGCATAATAATTAGACATTAAGACCCCTCACAAAGTGATAAGGCCCCCCCCCCAATCTAGTACCCCTCTGACATGGTACATAGCGATTACAATT
The DNA here is from genome assembly GCF_057876585.1 of Rhinolophus sinicus. NCBI lineage: Eukaryota > Metazoa > Chordata > Mammalia > Chiroptera > Rhinolophidae > Rhinolophus > Rhinolophus sinicus. The sequence goes on from NC_142517.1 coordinate 35,084,502, forward strand.
ACCATTGACTATCTTCCCTATGTGGTACTTTACATCCCGTGGCTTTAACTTTCAATGTTTCAGATCTGTAAGAAGCAACCCACATGATAGCAAAACAAAAAGCCAACATCCTTGCCTGCATTTCACCGTGACTATTCTGAGACCCTTCAGTGGTGAACTAAGGAAAACAGTGTGCCTTAATGGTGTGCTAGAGTTGTGAGCACTGATGTTCATAATATAAGATCCATAAAACATCCCCTATTTTACCTGTCCAGTGATGGGAAAAGCCATAAGCTGTTGAAAGGAGCTTGATAAAGGACAATAAGGGACAATTTACTATTACTGAGGACTGGTAAGCTTGGAAGAGATTCAGAAGAAAGTAATTAAATCCATTTGTCTCGAGATCTCTGAAAATAAGAGTGGTTGATTACTATTTAGAGTGGTTTTATCTTTGCTTTGTGGAGAGAAGTACACAATCTCCCCTAACTTTTTTGTTCCTATCCAATATTAACATTGGTTGATTTCTTGATTCATCTTTCTACACTATTTTTAAAGGTGGTGTTACTATATCGTTAATGTGGTTCTGAAAATTACCAGGAAATGTAACCAGGATACTTTTATAGAGCCTTTTTATATCTACTTATGTTTTACTTGTTCGCCCACACCCTGCAATAAAAATTACAAGTGACTTTTTCAGTCATTCACAGTGATAAACAGGAAGAGGAAACCAAAGTTTCTTTTAGAAATCCCCCTATTACAATGTGTGTGGCAGATTTATAAGTAGAGTTAACAGGTGGATATTTTTAGGATAGCATTAATACATTAATCAATATCCAGGAAATTTTGTATTTTTAGTTTATAGGAGCATTAAAATACAAAGCAGTATGGTGGAAATGTAAATTGGTACACCCACTATGGAAAATAGTATGGAGGTTCCTCAAAAATTTAGTAGAATTACCATATGACCCAGTAATCCCTCTTCTGAGTATCTACCCAAACAATCTGAAAACATTTATCTGTAAAGATATATGTATCCCTATGTTCATTGCAGCATTATTCACGGTGGCCAAGTCATAAAAAGAGCCAGAGTGTCCTTTGATAGATGATGGTTAAAGAAGATGTGGTACAATATACGATGGGATATTACTTAGTCATAAGAAAAGGTGAAATACTGCCATTTGCAACAACATGGATGGATCTTGAGACTATCATGTCAAGCAACATAAGTCAGATGGAAAAATTCAAGAACCATATGATTTCACTTATATGTGGGATATGAAATTGAAAGCAACAAATGAACAAACAAATAAACAAAAACTCTAAACAAAGACAACAGTTTAGTGGTTACCAGAGGGAAAAGAAGGAGGGAGGGAGGTAGAAATGGGTAAAGGGGGTCAAATATATGGTGACAAAGGAGATTTGACTTTGGGAGGTGAACACAATGCAATATATATATCTATATATATCTATATCTATATCTATATATATATATATATATATATATATATATATATATATATATATAGAGAGAGAGAGAGAGAGAGAGAGAGAGAGAGATATGATGTATTATAGAATTGTATACTTGAAACTTATAGAATTTTATTAACCAATGTCACTGCAATAAATGTAAAAAAATTAAAAAAAGCAAAGCAGTAAAATTATTTTAGATACATTCTTTCACACTTTCACTTTCCACACTGGTCTGTAGTCCTGCAAAAGACTGTTTAAAAAGTAATGTATGTAAATTAAGTTCCCCAGGGTACAGAAAGTGTGAGCCAAAAGTATTTTGTGTGTTTTTTTCTTTTAAAGAAAAAACCATCTAATTTAGGTTGGTGTTTTTATCAGTTAGTTCCTTCTGTCAGTTTGTAACATTTCTCAACAAAGTGAAGAGAAAAGAATTCTAACAGGAAATCACAGTAAGTTTTTTTCCCAAATTTCTAAACTAGTATGCATTTTTTGAAATATAAGATATCATGATTTTTCAAAACATAGAAACAACTGTTTGAACATAAAGTACCAAAACAGTATATGAAAGTTCTCTTCCATCTGGAAGTAAATGCTGAGTAAGTAGTAGGTTGAAGTTGCCTATGTTTGACCACTCTGACCTATGAAAATTCACAAGTTTTGATGTCATGTTAATATCCTTCCTTATTCACCTTGGTGTCAGTATCCCTTGAGCCTAACCATCTTACTAAAAGAGCACTCAGATATTGGGATTATTCGTTTTTAGCTAAGATGCAGAAATAGCTTTGTGTGGTTTCAACAGCTGTGAGGGCTGCGTTATAGGGTATCTAAAAAAGAAAGAAAAGACAGAAACACTGTAAAGAACCCAAATATAATTTAATATAAATGAACATAATACAATATAATATGATATGATAACTGATATAAATACTGAGAATCTGTGATACTTTGGTGCGTATGGCCAACAGCCTTCACTACTACTGTCCCTATTAGGATATCATCACATTACAACAGTGTATTTACAGTTCTGATTATGTATTATTAAGACAAGTTTAAAACTAGCTTTGGATGCTCTGAAAGTCTTTCTGTGAGAATTTGTCCTTTAGGTTTGTGCACTACATAACTTTTCTGAGTATTTTACCTCATTTCCCAGACCTTCAGGATATACTCACACGTTAGTGAATGATTGGCGGTTACTCTCTCAGGCTACTCCCAGGCGATTCCCTCCGTTAGCAAAACAGTTGAAAAGGAATCTTTACACCTGGTATTTTGAGATTTTAAAAGACATGGACAACTTTTATTTTTTATTTTTTTATGGACAACTTTTAAATACTCTATTACACAAGCGACACTTTAATATTGGAAAATTAGAAAAGTCAGTATTTTTAAAGCTTTAAACAAAAGGCTGGGCATCTCTTTGAGCAATGTAGATGTAACACATGAAGAAAAATATCACAAAGACATATACTTTATGCCATCCTTTTTTCTCTGTATCACTAGCACCTAGTACATGGCTTGGCATGTAGTTGTCAAGGACAAGGTTTATTGAATCAATGAATCAATCAATGAATCAATAAATTAATCAATCAATGAAATTCCAGGTATTGTATTCACATTTGAATTTAATTATTTTTAGCATCTATAGTAGCTCATTGAACATCCTTTGTGTACCAGAAGTTGTCTAGTACAAATGACTGTTTCACACCTATAAAATGAGGGGCTGGATTAATGTTTCCAGCAGGAACCATCTACAACCTTGTAAACAGCTAAACCCACAGACTGGGGAAGAGAACAATCAGTAGAGATTTCTTACATTAATGGGTAAGCTGAAACCATTAATGCCTGGCTTTCTTCCAAAATGCCCTTGGGCCACACATGACCTTGATTAATGATGACTTTTTAACAGGTCTCTCTGAAACTACTCTCTGAATGTTGCCTTCGGGATTGTGTGTCACTTGTTTAGCTCTCCTGACAGTATTCCAAAGGAAGTCATTCATTGGCAAGTATAGTCTCCCCAATTGTGCCAACCAGAATTATTCATTATCATTTTATGGAAAGTCCAAATCCCATTTCCAGGCAGGCTGGGGACCTGCCAGCTCACTGGTTCTTGTTGGCATTGACTTTTTTTTTTTTTAAATTAACTTTATTGGGGTGACAATTGTTAGTAAAATTACATAGATTTCAGGTGTACAATTCTGTATTACATCATCTATAAATCCCATTGTGTGTTCATCACCCAGAGTCAGTTCTTCCATCACCATATATTCGATCCCCATTACCCTCACCTCCCCCCCCACCCCCGCCCCCCTTACCCTCTGGCAACCACTAAACTATTGTCTGTGTCTATGAGTTTCTGTTTCTCATTTGTTTGTCTTGTTCTTTTGTTGTTTTTGGTTTATATACCACATATCAGTGCAATCACATGGTTCTCTGCTTTTTCTGTCTGACTTGTTTCGCTCAGCATTACACTCTCAAGATCCATCCATGTTGTCACAAATGTTCCTATATCATCTTTTCTTACTGCCGAATAGTATTCCATTGTGTATATATACTACAACTTCTTTATCCATTCATCTATCGAAGGACATTTTGGTTGTTTCCATATCTTGGCCACCGTAAACAAAGCTGCAATGAACATTGGAGCACACGTGTCTTTATCTCTAAATGTTTTCAGATTTTTTGGGTAGATACCCAGGAGATCTAAGGCATTGACTTTTTTTTCCTCAGTAGTCACCAGCTTTAACCAAAAGCTCTTGAAACTCCAAATGGAGCCTCTTTATCAGTTGATAGCGCCCAAATAAAGAAGGAAGGGAGTATATTTCAAAACAAAACATCTTAGGTAAAGAGACATGTTTTGGGGAGGTTCATGCTACTAACTTTGCTCCATTTTTTTGTTTTAAATACTTGTATTATGGGCTATTTGTTCAAGTACCAATGTTATGAAGAGTAGATCTGTTTAACCTACTTCTAGCCCTGTCAAATATGGTAACCACTAGCCACATGGCTTTAAATTAATTAAAATAAAACACAATTAAAATTCCTGTTTCTCAGTTGCACTAGCCATATTATATAAGTGCCTGCTAGCCACAAGTGGCAAATGGCTACCTTATTGATCAAGTACACATATGCAATATTTCTATCATCACAGAAAGTTTTATTGGACCACATTTTTCTACCTTTTTGAAGGAAATAGAGTAATAAAGTATTTTGGCTTTTAATTTTAGAACTTTCTTATGGCCTATGGTAGGAAAAGTTTTGACCAGAGATTTATTTATTCAGCATCTATTTATTGAGTCAAAATAAATTCCTGAGGTTATCTTTGCTGTGAAATATTCTTGAAAGTTTACAGCTCCTACTTCCTGTTAGAGTGTGTGGCCCAGGGAAGTTACCAGGAAAACTGAAAAGCTCCTTGAAAGACTTGGGTCCTGCCAAAGAAATCGAATCTTCTAAATCAAAGTTTATCTTCATTCCATTTAACCACCTCTTCATGCTGAGGTGTTCCTAATTAACATACTCATATACACCGAAGCACTTTAGATTTTCTGGAGAATTTTAGCACTACACTTTCCCTCTGTTGTTTTTCAACATTTCTAGGACTGGTTTGTCCGTAAGTGAGCAGGACATGATAGACTATTCCAGGCCTAAACTTCCTCTGGGATGCTTGCCAAATACCCAAGAATATTAGGCCGTAGCACAGCCAGCTCATCAGTAATTCCAAGTCACACAGTCCTACTGAATCATTTTGGGGTACCAGTGGTACAGTACTAATTCAACCAATAATTAAGGAATATTCACTGATTATGAAAAGACTAATGCTACACTTCCTTTCTACTCTGTTCATTGGAGTAGCATATGAAAACAAATATTTTTTTTTTCTTTGACCCCGTCCTCCCACCCTTCCACACACCCCTCCTCCTTCACCCCCCCTCCCCAGTTTTTAAGCCATTGTTTCTCAGTTTAGTTGTCGGGCCAAATATTTTTTGAATGAAAAATCTCTAATTTTGAGGATTTAAAAATTAGTTAAGAATAGATGTTTTTAAAAGGTTAAAATCTTGACTCTCATACAAATATAAAATGAACAAATGTCAAAGATTTTATTTAGCTCATTAATTAATGAGAACCAGGAAGATGCTACAACCAATTTATGGGAGAATCCAAAAAAAAACACAAATGAATATGTAAACCCATCAAATGAATATGTAAACCAAGACTGAAATACATTTGCTTAATAGATACAAAACTGCCCAATATCCACAAAGCAATAATCAATTGCATTCAACCATACATGTGCACTGTGCATTTTTATGGACAAGAATTACTTGCATCGCTATCAGATATCTGAGATTTTGAGAGCTGTAATATTGTTCAAAGATAATGTAGGGCCCAAAATCCATAGAGTCAGATAACCTGATGAGTTATGCTTCAGATAATGTATAGGTTTTCATCAAAGACACCTAGTAATCATTCTAGTCCATTTCCAATCTTTCATAATTTTTTTCTAGTAAATTAAATATTTATAGTTTACTCTCTGCATAGTTCTGCCCCTTTGATTTATCTGCCCATTTCTTCCTTGTTTGAGAGATTCCTGGTGAGCTTTCCTTTTTTGCTTGATTCAATAAAACAGGAAAAAAGAACATAAAGATGTATTTTATTGAAAAGTGCGAGAGTATGGAAAGGGTCGCAGTGGGTTCAATAGCTGGAGAGAGAAGCAAAAAAAAAAAAAAAGAGATATAGTTTAAGATAAAGAGAGAAAGGATTAAATCATTTATATCATAATTTAATAGATGTTATGATTACAGAATTAAATCTCCTTGTATTTCCTTCCTTACTTGGTTCTGACCACTTGGTTTTAAGATACATCTCTATTTGGTAACACATTTTTGGGGAGAAATAAAATTTTAAAAGGAAAAAAATGTACAGTTCTTAAAAAAATAGCATAATGGAGTATATTTATTCATACCCAAGCATATTATGCATTTAATAATCAAAGTTTAAATCTAAGCTTTCTTATCATTTGTCTGAATCAGACTGGCCATCATTAATCATGACACGTTAGTTTTCATAATGCATTTTCTGATCAAAACTTTTTAGGACATTTGTGATTGAAAACGTAATCTCAAGGTATTTTGAAGTATGACTTTGGTATATTCTCTAAATTTCCATTTGATTATTTGACTAGTCTCCCCCACATCTCTATCTTCCACACATCTATACAGCTAAGTTTGAAAATTATCAGGAAGCTTTTGACAGCTCAGTACCTGAGCAACAAACCTTAAAGCACGCATGGCTCATTCATCTTCTCTTGCTTTCAATACACTGATTTATTTTGAGAGATTTGACAAATCCTTTTGTTTTTAATTGTCCTGTTTGGCATTCAACAGAAATTTCTTTTGTATATATCCCAAGTACAAGAGATGTATCTACTTGCGCAAATGTATCTACTTGCATGTGGCTTCTATTTTTGGATCCTTTATAAAACATTTGTTTTACAAGAAAATCAGTTAGTTCATTTCTCAAGGGATAAATACTGGCATCACTTATAATAAATGTATATCCTCCTTTCTGTTCTCTTCTTCACAAATGGTCCTTTATGTTTTCAGTGCTGCTACTATGTATAGTCCTGTTGAGGACAATTCTGGATTCAAGTTTGAGCAAAAATTTAATAGTGTTAGGCAGCGCCGATGGAAATAAGTCAACTGAGGGAACAATGATACTAGTAAATAAGGAGCCGAAAGTTCACGTTTGTCCAGGTTATGACCCTTAACACAGGAAATGACAACAGTGTCACAACTTCCTGTTTGCTTGAGGATTTGCTGGTTTCTGTGGACATTGTATGATTTATTACACTTTCAGATAAGTTAAAATTCGGGGCAAGAAGGAATACCATGCATGTTATAATTGAGGAAACTTGCTAAACTACAGATAGCTAAAATATAGATTGTTTCAGAAGGTAATGACTTTTTTTGTGTGTGACAAATTCTTTGACAAATTTCCCAGGTTCATGGCTGCTGATCTAGTTAACCCTTTCTCTCAGTAAGTCAGGAAACAAAGGGCTGGAGACTTTGACCTGTTCCAAATTTCAACAAGTGACCTAGTACTAACTAAAGTTAGAGCAATGGTTCCCAAACACCTGGTGCCAACACTTGCGGGGGGGGGGGGGGGGGGGGGGGGGGGAATCACTTTAAAGGACTGTCTTATTTTCATGCTGAAATGTTCATTCTCTTATGTGATTATGAGGCATTCTTCATGTTATTTATTTATTTATTTATTTATTTATTTATTTATTTATTTTGCACCCATCACAATGTATTTGCCTGGTAAAATAAAAATTTTGCAACATAATATTTGTTCCCTTAATTAAAATTTTTTTCTAGTCCTGTACATGCAAATATTTGAGTTTAATAGGCCAGAGAGCTTTAAGACAGTGCTTTTTGCATTAGACATTTCTCCTTAGTCATTTGCTATGGCTGTTATTTATTTATTTTTTTTTTTCCTAGAGAAAGAAACTTCTTCAGTCATTTTTCTCACCTGCTAAATAATACCCTTTTTTTCTCAACTCATAATTAAAAAATGATTTTTTTAAATTTCAAATAATTGGGTTATCAAAGAAAAATAAGTTGCATTTATGAATAACCAATCTCTATAAATAAGATAAACTACTAGGGAAGTTTTAAAAAGATTTTCTTTTTTATTGATCCAGTTTTTAGTTTTGTGATTCCTTATACCTCAGCTACAAGACGATTTTGTTTTAAAGAAGTGTTTTCTAAAGCAGTATACACACCTATAATGCCCACAACCTACCCTACCCCTGGCAACAGGCGTAGAGATGCAAGAAATAATGGTAGTTTGTTTACAACTCAACTACTTCTGCCTTTTCTAGCACAGCAGCACTATCTACTACTATTGTGGTACTACAGCCTCTTGTTTTTATGTAAAGGCATTTTATTCAGTAGTTTGAAAATAATGAATGTACAAAGTAATGCTCTGTGTGAGAGTAACTCATTTTAGAATGTGTTATGATTAATTGTGGGGACTTGGCATTTTGGAGACTAATGTTAATACAGTAACATTTGGGTAGCACCTTTTGTGATTTTTCAAGGTGGTATACTTGTTTGTTAATGCATCCCATGTCCAGTCATTGCATTATGTCAGCATTGGTGACAGTGCCACTTTGTCAGGCTGGAAAGATGGTCTCAGACTCAATAAGAAAACACTTTATCAAAAGGAATAAAAAATGGAAATGAGGTACTACCTGTGGACTCATATTAAATTAGTCTCAAGAATTTAGAAGCAACAACTTCTCTTGATGTTGCTTCTAATGTAACATTCTGGGCCTTCACCTCTCATGCTTTATTAATTCAACAAATATTTATTTGGCACCTACTATGTGTAATTCATTAGGTGCTTGTTCTGAGTATCTTAAAATATACGGAGGTGAACGTACTTTAATTTATGCCTTCAGAAAGCCTAGGAAAAGAGATGAGGCATGTACAGAATTATCTGTAATGGAAGCAATGTTATATGCTGTGGTAGAGATAAAATGTGCCAAGATTTCAGAGGATGGGGAAATTGCTGTTTTAACTGAAGAAACAGGAGGGTATTAATGAAGGAAATGGAAGTGGAACAGAACCTTGAGGAGTGGTGAGGATTTGAACATATAGAACCAGGCTGAAGTAGTTCCAGGAGAAGAACGAGCAACAGAAGAGAGAAATTCTGGGACATGTATTGCAAAAGGGAGTCTGGCTAGAATTGCAGGATCCATGAAGGAGAGTTGTGGATAGACAGCAATGTTAAATCACAGTTCAGTGGGTTATGTTCGAGACCAAAGATTTTGGGCTTTAGTCTAGAGGCATGAAGGATATCCTGAGGTTTTATAAATATAAGAATATCTGTTCATAACAGTACATGAAGATAATTCATCTGGAGTCTATGCATATGTTAGATCAAAAAGGATAGTAACCTGGGGTTCAGAGAATGGCTGATAGCTATTGGTGGAGTCCTTGAGAATGCATGAAAGAAAGCACGTCACTGTGTCCATGGCAATGACCATGGGATGATGGGGAGGCGGTGTCAGGTTTGCAGTATGGAATAAGTGTGGACAGTTTATTGAACATAAGGAAAACTGAGATGAATTTTCATCATTAAAATAAAAAAAAGAACGGGTTTGATTGATAAGACAGAGTATTGTTTGAGCCACCTTGAACTTGAAGTGCTGGCAAGAGTCAAAGACTATATATCCCAAGAACAATTTGCAATGCACATCAGAAATTTACATAAAAATAAAGCCAGAGCTAGAATTTTACTTACTTGGGAATAGTATGATTGGGATAACAGTTGAAGTATCTTTGATTTGAGAAAAGTTCACCAGCAGTAGTGAGAAGAACATTCCAGAGTTAAGAGGGCCAGGAATAGATCCGTGGAGAACACGTACGCTTAGAAGGGAGCAGGGGAAAAGGAAACCTTCCTCTCTCCCCCGGAAAAAAAAATAGACTCAAAAGAATCGTCAGAGGCAGCAGAGGTGAAGGGGCCAAGGAACAGCGATGAGGTAGGTGAGATCAGAAATGCTAGATGAGGCTAGCAGAGGTCATTTTGCTTGCCCACTGGAAATCTTGCCTTCAAAAGGAGGAAAGATCACTTAACTATGGATAATCTGTGTGTTTCCAGAGCAGAGTTCTTTAAATCTTTACTAAGGAGTTTCCTGATATGACCCACTCCCACCACTCACAGCCATGCTACTCCTAAATTCGTAGCAGAACCTGAAAGATAGTTCTGGGCTTCTGCTCACTGCCCTGGGAAGAGCCCCCTCTCACGAACATGGGTACTCTTTCTAGGAGTCCTCTAGTAGCCTGAAGATGCATTAGTGGTTTGGGCATCTCTTTCCCACAGTGAGGGAACCCTGCCAAGCTGAAGGCCATAAAACACTAATTCATTTTGCCTCTGGTCTGTCTGCTGTAGACCAGAGGTTCCTCACTTGAGACCAGTGAATATCACAGCCAGTAAATACAAATTTCTGTTGTCCATGTATATTAATATTCCTGAAGAAATGATTTACCCTTCTGATTCTTATAAGAGTCTCTTTTCTTAAATAGATAAGAACTATTGTAATAGATTATATACTCTTGCACAGTGATATGGGTTCCTTGAGGATAAGAGTCTGTTCTTATACATTTTGGTATTTTTCACAGTACCTCTATCAATCTTGATTGAATGAATGACTAATGGTGCTACAATAGATGGGCCAAAACAATAATAAAACACTAATTTTGACTCTATAGACTCTTGTTTGACTTAGCAAATATACACAACTAGGAAACATATTTTCTAATAATAACTGGTATATCTTGTAGTTTAAAATGAGTGCTTCACACACAGGATCTCATTTATTTCTTTACTGTTATCCAGAGTAGGGATTAGTCTTTATTTCATGAATGCGAAAGCTAAGACAGAGAATGCATGTGACTTGCCAAAGGTCAAACATATGTTTGCTATTATTATCTTATGGTACATTCATTTGTAAACAAAAATGCCTATGAACGTAATAGATGTGACCTTGTTTTCTGGAATTCTTATTGGTTGTCAGTAAGTTGAGTTTTGTTTTATCTGTATGAAATATATTTATTAGCCTGAAATTTGATATTCATGCTAAGTGCAGTGGTTTCCAAATAGCTGTGTTATAACGTGACAGACACTATCACATAGTGACGTTCATTTCTTGGTCTTATACTAGATAACATTAAAGGAAAGTTATGAGGTCCAGATTTGAGTCTTTACAGAGTGGAAGGCAAGATGGCACATCTTATAGCAATATAGCGTTGTGATTAAGAGCTTGGGCTTTCGGATCTTACTTGGATTTCAAAGTTCTCCTAAACAGCATTACATTCTAAGTATCAAACACCGGATGTGTTTTAAGTTCTCTTTCAACTTAGAAGGAAGGATACCTACTAAATTTCCATCTGAATCTAAAATGAGAAAAACTCATCTATTCTATTTCCCCCTTTTCCTGAAGTTCTCTCCGTAGAAAAGGAAGAGAGGATGCCACCGCAGCCTGCCAGCCATGGCACACTAGCAGGGCAGCTGTGTTCTCTTGGCACCTGCCTTCTGTCCCAAGGCTGCTGTCCCCATGTGACGTGCAGGTCACATGCTGTTCTGCAGCAGTGCACTTGATCTCCCACAGGCAGGCATCCTTTGCTTCCTCACAGAGCAAGTTGTGAGTGTCCATATTTACACAAAGCTGACCTCACCTTCCTACACATGCGAGTATTATTTAAAACTTAAAGCAAAATGGGAGGGGGAGGGCAGAAACTTGGAATTTCTCAGTCAAAAAAAAAACCTGATACCTAAAACTGAACCCTAAAATGTGAATGACTTATAAAATGTCCAGGCAGTTCTTTGAAATTGGAATTAAAAATATTACAGGACTCATTAGGAAGCTCTGACTCAAAAACCTGTTGGAAACACACTGCTCTTAAGTTAAATGTGTATGCATTCTATTCACTGAGTAATGGGGCCTGTTAATGTTCTATACTAATTAAAATACAATTTTTCAAATGTGTTGGCTCAACATCACTTTGTATGTTGCTTTAATGATGTTTTTTAAAAATATCAAGGACACATAGGCTGCTTAATTGGTTAAATACGCAGCTTAGCTTTCAGATGCCTACAGTGACAAAGTATAAGGATATTAAGGAAAGAGGGTATCGTATCCCCAGTGTGTGTGTGCCAGTAAGGCTGTTTGTCAGAGAGACAAGGCTTTTGGAACCCTGGTGTGCCGAGAGGCAGAAATATTATTCAGAGATATCTGGACACTGACACTGTTTTCTCTTCCCAAGAGAAAACGGTCCAAGAACCAGATGAGCTTGATATTTGGACACACTCACTTAAAGAATCACCAGTTTGCTGGTATAAGCTGACATGGCAGCATAATCCTAAATATAGAAGGACATATTTAGGGGGTTCCTCTCTGCTCAGAGATTGTTACTGGGAGTAGCAGCCTCTTAGGGAACCAATGTGTAAGAGAAAACCACACAAGGATGAGCTGAATCTGCTTTTTCTCTGGGTTACCACTTCCTGTAGCTTCTGCAGCCTGCGCTGAATAAACTGGGGCTCATGGCAGGTATGTGTCTGATACTTCCCACTAGTTGGTAGCCCAGATGCATGATGCATTAATGTAACAAACTGTAGTAATGTGGCATTTTCAAATGCCTAATTTCACTAGTTCATCTTAAACCCTATACATATAAATAGCTGTCCTGAACCTATATAGTTTAGTATAAGATAGAGTGAACTGTTTCAAAATCCTGACCAAAACACATACAGTGAGGCTGAGAAAAATTGCTAGATTAACCTCAACAAACATAACCTATAATTTACTTACTACACACACATACACACACACACATACACACACACACACACACACACACACACACACACACACACTTAACCCCATGAAGGTGGGCACTAGGGCTATCTTATTCCTGGGAGTAATCTCAAAAGTTATGAATATTGTTTGTTCATTTGACTATTAGTTGGCTTTTAAAAAATCGGACTTTCCAATGTATCATTTATTAGGGATTTTGTTGCAGAGATTAACACTGTATATGTTTAAAAACTTTGGGGTTATTTTACAACTTTTTGAAGAAATAATTCATATACACACATAAACACACATGTTTGTGTGTGTATATACATATATGTATATATATGAATGTATATACATATGTATATATAAATATATATGCATACACACACAAACACACAGACACACACACACACACACACACACACACAGTGCCAAAAATATCTATACACATTTTAAGAAATGAAAATCTGTTCATTGTAATACTCAATATATACCAATAACAAAAGATGAATACAAGTCACATTTGACTTCTGTAATTACAAGAGGTGCCCAAAGGGGTTACCATCAGTATAATTTTAATACAGTTTTTTCCTTTTTTAAAAGGTGTATGCATTGTTTCGGCACTCTCTGCATATATATTTTACCTCACTCCATTTATCTGAAATAATTAATAATTGTTACATAAATTATTGTTTTCCAGGCTTGAAACTATTCCAACATGGCTTTCCTTGGACTCTTCTCTTTGCTGTTTCTGCAAAGTTTGGCTTTAGGGGCTGCATTCCCCGATGAAACCATTGCTGAGTTCTCAGTGAATATGTATAACCATCTTCGAGACACTGGAGAAGATGAAAATATTCTTTTCTCTCCATTGAGTGTCACCCTTGCAATGGGAGTGATGGAACTTGGGGCCCAAGGATCTACCCTGAAAGAAATCCGTCATTCAATGGGATATGACAGACTGAAAAATGGTAAGTGTCTTAGGTTTGATTTCTCAAGATGGTTTGACCTTCACTTTCAACTCAGTTATGTTGTCTTATGTCAGAGGCAGCAATTTTTATACAGGGTAGGAAAGTCATCTCATTGAAATGGTATGTCTCAGAGAAGCATTCAGAAACCCAAGAAAGGTGTTAATTCCTGGTTCCATCTCTGGCTGAGTTCACCTAAGGAAATTATATATTTTAGTATTATTATTTAAATAAACCTTACTGTGATAAACAAAAGTAAACATTGTTCTTGCTCTGATGGAGTTTTTAGTCTAGAGTGAGAGACATATACTAATCAGTCATCACATACATAAATAAAAAATTACAACTGCAACGAGTGTTATAATGAAAAACAACATGATTCTCTAAGAATATCAGAATTTTTTTGCTTAAAATCAACTGTCTTCACTGTTTAAATAGCATCAAAGATTTTTTTTAATGTTGTGTTGTTATCAAAATTATATGTACGAGTTGTACTTGGATTGGAGAAAATTTCTAACCAAAAGATATTTTGTAATCATTTTGACATGATGTAAGATTTCTACTTTAATGATTCGAATATACATGTGAATTAACTCTAAAAGTTAAGAAGTAAAACAATTTCTAATGGATTTTCTAATTATAAGGTTAAAAATTGTCTAGTAAAAGTAAATTTAAAGGATTGATTTGATTTTTAATCGTGATACTTAAATTTAATTTTTATTCCTGATAAACATAAAATAAGACTAATTGAATGAAAGTAACCTAAGTGCTTTGAGAGAAAACAACCCCCAAATCTTTACTTTATAGATTTTACCAAAATATTGACTAAAATGAAAAATAATTAGTTGATAACACTAAGCTGGAAACAAGTTAATTTGAACATCTAGCAACAGCACAAATATTGGAACCTCCTTACCATGTCACTGTGGAAAATGATCCAGTTCTTTTCCCTTGGGCCTCTGATTTATTCACTACCTCCCTTGTGGTTTTAGTGCTCCTCCACTTTCCTAGATCTTTCACTGTGATTGTTACACTAATAAACTTATCCTTTGGCATTTTGCAGGTGAAGAATTTTCTTTTTTGAAGGATTTTTCTAATATGGTTACTGCTGAAGAGAGCCAGTATGTGATGAAAATTGCCAATTCCCTTTTTGTGCAAAATGGATTACATGTCAATGATGAGTTTTTGCAAATGATGAAAAAATACTTTCATGGAGAAGTAAATCATGTGGACTTCAGTCAAAATATTGCTGTGGCCAACCACATCAATAAGTGGGTGGAGAATAACACAAATAGTATGTCATTTTGTTCCTTTCTTTCTCAAATAGCTTAGGTTTAACTCTCTCTTACTACTGAAATTATTTGTCCCCACATTCCTTTAGCATTTTGAATGTTAGATAGCATTTAATTCAGTATTTAATAACTATTTTGTATAGAATAGTCTTTTTAGAAGCACTGTTTGTGAATAAACATTTGATAAGGGAGGTAAGTCTTTCAGCATGCATAGAATTTTGGCACTGATAAACTAATCTGAAATCTGTGCTTTTGAATTAGTGGGTTTCTTCTGTATAATAATCTTAGCTACTATATGAAATTTTGCTTGAGCTATTTAATAAATTAGATCTAATTAGAATGGCAGTTGGTGGCTCTCTTATCATTAAAATAGAATAAGAGAGAGTTAAAAATCATATTTTAAAAATATTTGTTGGCTTTTATTTTTTTTATTAAATTTGTTGCAGTGACATTGGTTAGTAAAATTATATAGGTTTCAAGTGTACAATTCCATGGTACATCATTTGTATAGTGCATTGTGTGTTCACCATCTGAAGTCAAATCTCCTTTGTCACCATACATTTGACTGCCTTTACCCTCTTCTGTCTCTCCCCACTCTTTACCCTCTGGTAACCACTAAACTGTTTTCTGTGTCTATGAGTTTTCATTTGTTTGTTTGTTTCTTTCTTTTTCATTTGTTGCTTTCAGCTTTATATTCCACATATAAGTGAAATCAATGGTTCTCAACTTTTTCTGTCTGACTTATTTTGCTTAGCATTATAATCTCAAGATACATCCATGTTGTCACAAATGGTAGTATAATAAAACAATCATCTTTTCTTATGCCTGAGTAATATTCCATTGTATATATGTGCCACATCTTCTTTATCCATCATCTATCAAAGGACACTCTGGTTCTTTTTGTCTTGGCCACTGTGACTAATGTTGCAATAAACATAGGGATACATATATTTTTTACAGATAAATGTTTTCAAATTTTGGGGGTAGATACTCAGAAGAGGGATTCCTAGGACATATGCTAACTCTGTTCTTAATTTTTTAAGTAACCTCCATACTGTTTTCCATGATAACTGTACCAGTTTACATACCCACCAGCAATGTATGAGGGTTCTTTCCCCCTACCCCCACAATCTGTCTAACACCTATTATTACTTGTCTTGTTGATGATAGCCATTCTAACAGGTGTGAGGTAGTATCTTATTGTGGTTTTAATTTGTATTTCCCTAATAGCTAGTGAGTTGAGCATCTTTTCATGTATCTGTTGGCCATTTTGTGTATGTCTTCTAGAAAGAGGTGTTTGTTCAGGTCCTCTGCCCACTTTTTAAATTGGATTGTTTGTTTTTTTGTTGTTGAGTTTTATGAGTTCTTTATATATTTTGGATATTAGCCCCTTATCAGTGGTGTTGTTTATAAATCTTCTCCCATTCAGTTGGTGTCCTCTCTATTTTGTTCATGTTTCTTTTGCTGTGCAGAAGCTTTTTAATTTGATGTAGTCCCATTCATTTATTTTTGTTTCTATTTCCCTTGCCTTTGAGGTCAAATTCATAAAATTCTTTCTAAGACTAAGGTTCATAAGTCTAGTACTTATGTTTTCTTTTGTGCAATTTATTGTTTCAGGTCTTATATTTATATCTTTGATCCATTTGGAGTTCATTTTGGTGTATGGTGATAAGCAGTTTAATTTTATTCTTTTGCATGTGGTTTTAAACCACCGAACTGGATTGGCACTCAAAAGTTTGAATAGGATTCCTTTAATAAAGAGTAGCTCATTTTAAGCCCAATTCAATGGCGAGAAATTAGAAAGATGCATTAATTTAAAATTTTATTTCTAACTCATATGTCGTAAATGTATTTCATTTTTTCAAATGTTTCATATTTTGTCATTTTATTTTCCAATTTTACCATGAAAATAATTGAAATTAGAATCTAAAAAATAAGACTAAATTGAAAGTAGGTAGATTACTACAGATGTTCATTAAATTAATTCATATTTTCAAATTCCTCAAATAATGTTAATCGAATAAATCTATGAGACTACTTCCCACTGTGATCACTTTCACTAAGACCACGTTTTCAACTCTGAGATTGAAATGTAGGATAAAAGACACATACACTTGATTTTTTAACATTCAAAGAATGAATCAAGAATAATAATCTACCTGGAGTAGACTGAATTATTAAAAACTGTTTCCAAACTCTCTTAAACACTTAATAATCGACAAAGACCCAGTGTCTTTAAGAATCGATTTGGAAAGGAACATTTCAAAGGATAGACAATGAGGCATCATGAGTTAAATTAGCTTTCACTCATCTGTGT
This sequence comes from Rhinolophus sinicus, assembly GCF_057876585.1. NCBI lineage: Eukaryota > Metazoa > Chordata > Mammalia > Chiroptera > Rhinolophidae > Rhinolophus > Rhinolophus sinicus. The sequence goes on from NC_142517.1 coordinate 35,101,881, forward strand.
CCACATAGTCAAAAGTGCCTGTTACATTTGGTAGAAAGATATCCAATATACATGGAGGAAATTGTAAACGGGATGACATTTTAATCATGTACATTGTTTAAAAGTTAACTTAGAAACATTTATTGAGGCTTACTCTATGTCACAATCGTATATAATCGTGTGTGTGTAACTTTTCCTTTGAAAATAAGATACTTCCAATTTTTATTGAAAATTTGATAATGGTACACAGTTTTTCTGGATTGCTCTATCCGATGGTCTCCTTTCACCTTCCGATTTAATATGAATTTTCATCCATTTGTTTATTTATTTTTTTGAATAGGTTTGTTCAAAGACTTGGTATCCCCAAGAGATTTTGATGCCGTCACTCATCTGGCCCTCATCAATGCTGTCTATTTCAAGGGAAACTGGAAGTCCCAATTTAGACCTGAAAATACTAGAACCTTCTCCTTTACTAAAGATGATGAAAGTGAAGTCCAAATTCCAATGATGTATCAACAAGGAGAATTTTATTATGGTAAGATATTTCGGCTTTCATTTTTCTCTTCTTGTGGTGTATCAATAAATTTCTAAAAAGAAACATTAAATATTCATTACTTAAATTTCTTGTCAATCTAGTTTGGGCTACAATTCAATTTCCTTGGCTCCATTTTCAAAAGTCTCTAATTAGATCCTGAGTGAGTATTATATGCATTGACAGCTTTCCAATCTGTTTCTTTAATTTATAAATTTGATCACACCAGTAGAGTGGCTTTATTCACATGGAAATGCATGACCTTGTGTAAGAATGTTGGCTACGAAAAGTCGGCTTTGGGATGTTTTTTAGTGAACCATATGTTGCACCCAGCTCTTGACTTGGACTTCTCACAACTTTTTAAATTACAAGCATTCCTTTAAAATTTTGCTTTCACACTTGTGTATGTATGGTCAGGCATAATTATTCATTCATAGTTTCACTTACTGAGGGTCTATGATTTGTGATACAACTCAATATTCTTGGAATTATTTTCAAAGATGATTCATTGGACTTTTCAAGTTTCTGGTGTTAATCCTTCCTACACACCATATTGAACTGCAATAGTTTGTTGTCAGAAGCAGAAATATAATTATAAACTAAATATATGTTAGAACTAATAGCTTATTCTATTTTTTAAAAAATTGTAAAATTAAAAGATTATAATCATAGTTAATCAATTTAACAGTTAAAACAAAGGGAGAATACCCATTATTTGAGAACATCTAAAGGCCCTAGATTAATTATATGAAAATATTCATGCCAAAAGCATTACATTTTGTTTTGAATGGGGGAAATTATAAAGTAGTGGCAGGACCATTTGTTTTAAAGACTTCTTTATTTATATTTTATGAAAGCCTACTCAATTTAGCTAAGTTCATAGAACACAAAGCCAATGATCTAATTTACCTAAGTACCTAATTTGAAGGTCGTAATCACCACAAATACACTAGATAGCTATTGTAGAATGCAATAGATTTCATTTTGGCTGTGCTGCCTTTGCCGCAAAGCTTTTAGCTGTGGTATTAATAAAGTACCAGGTATTACGTGGTCAATTTTTCTCTTCTCAGAAATCAGGTGGATATTACTAAATGTGACTTATATCCAACTTGGATCCAGGGCTGTATTTTTCTAACCAGAATTTTTCATTGTTTCTAATAATAGCTTTTAAATCTATATTCATTTGAAGTATTATTTAAAAATAAAAAGTAAGTCTAGAGAACATGTTGTGACAAATGTGAAATAATTCTGGGGATTCTAAAATAAAATAAATTCTGCAGAGCTGAGGACTCACTTAAATTTCAAGGTCTATTTTTAAATAAACCCTCTTTTTTTCTCAGATGCCTGCATTTCTTATTTCCTATTCACTATTTTGAAAAAAAGTTATAACAACTTTAAACCTTTTATTTCAGCTTTGTAATGAGCTTTTTTGGTCACCTTTCTTTTCTTTTTAGGGGAATTTAGTGATGGCTCCAATGAAGCTGGGGGTATCTACCAGGTCCTCGAAATACCATACGAGGGAGATGAGATAAGTATGATGCTGATATTGTCCAGACAGGAAGTTCCACTGGCCACCCTGGAGCCATTGGTCAAAGCACAGCTGATTGAAGAATGGGCAAACTCTGTGAAGAAGCAAAAAGTGGAAGTGTACCTGCCCAGGTGAGAGGCTCCTGTTGTGACTCCCTCAGATACCATGGGGGGAGGGGTATCATGAAGGTTCTGACCCCCAAAATATTTTGCCACTACTTTTGAATTTTAAGTCTTGTGCTACTTTCCTCCTCCTCCTCCTCCTCCTCGTCTTCCTCCTCCTCCTTCTCCTTCTTCTTCTCCTTTTTAAAAAGTATTCTTTCACACGCATGCAGTCCTGCCCAGAGACACAGGCTCTCTTGGTTCATTCAGTACTATTTAACAAGACCTTGTTTCAGCTATGAGTCAGTATTCTTAGCTTCATTTTAGAAGATTTTCCAATAGATTGTCTCTTAGTATCATTTCCCTTGAAAGTCTTTGGTAATTCATTAATATTTAAAGCTGATTGTATCTGGAAAAATCATCTCTGACATTGTTGGGAAAAGTGCAAGCAAGTCACTGTGCTAGTTGCAGAGACGCAACCCTAAATAAGCAAGAAGAAGCTTAACATCTCCCTGTGGCTGAAAGAATAAAATCCCTGCAGGGCTTGATGTTCTGACTACCATTCTCGTCCTCATCCCTACCTCTGGCCACTCAGTACATCAAACATTTTGTAACATGTGCTGTCTGTGTGCTTGCAGTTATGCCAAAGACACGATGCTGTTTTCATGTCCCTGGTCTCTGTGTGTGGTTTTTGCATTGGCCTGAAATGTCCTCCTCACATTGCTTTGCCAGATTTATTTACTTAGCCTGCAGAGTGCAGCTCTGGCTCTTCTAGGAAGCCTTCCATGGAACCCCTGATGGAGCAGGTGACCCTCACTTTGGCCTCACTTACGCACGTCACTGTCATGACAATGCATTTATGTTATGACTGTATAATGAAATTACCCTTTTGTGAGTCTTGCTTTTCTTCTAGTGTAGAGACAGATCTCTCCCCCATAACGGAGGCACAATAAATGTTTGCAAAACCGAAACCAACTGAAGATATTTATTCTGTCCTTGAATACCTTAAAACTCTGTAAGGGAGCTAGAACAGTAAACACAAACAAGTTTATAAACGTAGTATGTAAATTCTGGACTAGAAAACAACACACACACACACACACACAAATAACAGATAAACATATATGTATGTGCATGTGGAAATACAGTTCTAACTCATTCCATATTAGGAAAATTATACAAAGAAGATTAATTAATATGAACATTGAAAGGTAATAAATAGGACATTTAGTATTAAAATTGAATTATTAAAAGTTCATTCATATTCTAATGTTAGAAATTGTCATTTAAAAGATACATCTTATATAAATGCTTATTTTTCCAAAAAATACTTAGTTGATGTTTGCTTATGTTAATGGAAACTATTCAGAACTGTATACATTTTGGCTTGAAATATATATACACGTTATGTTACTGTTATGTATCCATAATACATAATAACTATGCATAATATATAGTCATACATTTCTTAGTCTACATATAAAAATTAAGATAATCATACTATAAATTGTTTGTTTGTGTTTTGTAGGATTTTTTTCTAAAATATTAAGCTTGCATAACTTTCCATTAGAATATATTTATGTAGAAAGAGTCCACTATACGTCTATTCTGAAGGAGAGGTAGTCAATAAATATCTAAGAAATACAACTAAACCAAGTTTGTTTTTTTTTAATATATAATTGACATCTGCATGCTTATTATATAAACAATGTCTCTTAACTTTAAAAGAATTTACTTTTAAACTTAACAATTAAATTTAAATAACTCAGTCAGATTTAAACTCTCATCCAGACTTTTTATCATTAATTTTGTATTTTCCTTGCATTTTGCAATGAATTCCTTTTGATAATATGAGAAATTCAGCAGTGTTAATTCTTCCCTTATTAAATTTTATGTATTAAGAGCAGCACTCCAAATGCTTCAATTCTGTGAAGATTCAAAGTTGTTAGCAGTATTTTAACAGAATTCTAAATAAATGCTTAATAAGTATCACATATTCTATTTCAACCATATTCACTAGAAAATGTGGCCTCCAGGTCCTGTCCACTGAGAAACTGAATGTAGCAGCAGAAGAAAATTAATTTTTCATATTCTAAGAGATACTCTTCAATTATAAAATAGCTTAGCTCACTTGCTTATATTAATGCCTGTTACTATCCTAGGCACAATTAATTACCATGTAGCCAATTCTCTAGGAGTTCTACGAAATCTCCCTCTGCATGGCTAATGCATAGAGAGGAAGGCTAAAAACTGGAAAAGATAAATTTGGTTTCCCTTTTTAAGAGATTGACTGACTGTTTTTAAATATTTACATGTCAGTGCTAACCAACAAGAAACTATCCACCTCCTCCATTTTACAGCATTAGGAATGTTCAACGAGGGTAATGATTTATATGATCCAATTTTAGCAAAGGTGAAAATGGTCTAATAGCTGTGTTCTAGGTTTACTAAAGTATCTGTCTTAAATGGTTTGTACAGTTTTATTCATATGGAGATTATTACCTGAAAATGCAACTTTGCATTTTTGTAATTTGACCAGTTCCTGTCCTGCTGACAGTACTTTTACTTTCTATTATACTAGATTTTATACAAATAGCTTTAAAATGTTTTCTTAAGATGTGTAGGGTATATTTGTGGAGGGGGGAGGGGAGTAGGGTCAATGACTTTTGTATTTTTGTTATTTTTTCCCCCCTCAACAATAAATTCTACAGGACTCAGAAGCTGAATTGAAATGGTATTTTAATCCAAAATACAATAATCTATTCAGGAGAGAGTAAGATTGCTATATGGTATCACCAAATCCAGTGAAATACTACAAGGTTTATTCACAGTCACACTTCTCTAAGATTTAAATGAGATTGTCAGATATTCTTCCAATTTATCCATGATAGCAAAAAGGGATAAAATATATGGCGATGGAAGGAGAACTGACTCTTGGGGGTGAACACACAATGTGATATACAGATGATGTAATACAGAATTGTATACCTGAAACCTATGTAATTTTACTAACAATTGTCACCCCAATAAACTTTAAAAAATAAGAAAGAAAGAAAGAAAGAAAGAAAGAGAGAGAGAGAGAGAGAGAGAGAGGGAGGGAGGGAGGGAGGGAGGGAGGGAGGGAGGGAGGGAGGGAGGGAAGGAGGGAGGAAGGGAAGGGAAGGAAGAAGGAAGGAAGGAAGGAAGGAAGGAAGGAAGGAAGGAAGGAAGGAAGGAAGGAAGGAAGGAGGAAGGAAGGCAGGAAGGAGGAAGGAAGGAAGGAAGGAGGAAGGAAGGAAAGGAAGAAAGAAAAGAAGTTTGGCTAATATATAAAATATATACAATCTAAAAAGCACTTTAGAAAAATGGTTATTGCTATTATTGTTTATTTTTCAATGTGCATTTTAAGTCCTAGTATTTATCTTGTGTTAATCTATGGGTAGTTTTATATATACTTTTCTCTAGGTAGGATTTTTAAAAATCTGGTTCTAATGAACATTACCCTCTTCATTGTATTCTCCGGCATTTCAGTCTTTAATGATACAGCTTAAGTATAAGAAGAGTTTTCTAAAATCAAAAACAAATATCTTAATACTTGGAAGGCAGAGGTACCTGGCTGTAGTAGTACCTTTCATTCTGACTTTTGTTGTCTCAGATTTGCCATATGTGATCAGTGCTAGAAATCAAAGGATGTAAAGTCATTCTCTATTTTGTAACCAGGAATCACATTGTTATTTTGAAATGATTATCTACTAATAAAGTACTTCAGTTTCATGTTTGTAAAACAAAACAAAAAAGCACAATACGTAAGCCATCAGATTTTGTTCTTTAACATCTACAAAGGGTTTGTTTAATTGCTTATAAATTTATAAATTTCCTTAAAGGTAATATATATACATATTTGTTCTTTTCTCACCTTTGCTCTCCATATATATCTACTCAGTCTCCAATGCTTCTTCCCTCTGCATACCTCTTCAACTTATTCAGATAAAAAGTTGCAAATACACAACTACATTGTAAGTCTTTGTTAAAGCAGGCATGCCTTTTGATTTTAAAAAGCAATTTTATAGATTTTCATATTTAAATTCAGTAGCTGAAGTATAAAATGTGCCTGTAGTTTGTTTGTTTGTTTTTAACTAAACCATTGTCAGAATTATAGTGATTAGTACTGGGGGGCTTTGCAGTTAGAAAAACCAATTCTGCCACTTCCTAGCTGTGTGACTAGGGCAAGTTGCTTAGCTTTGTTGAACTTCAGTTTGTTTTTTGTGGAATAGAAATCGTACCTATCTCATAGGATTGTGTGAGATTGTCATACAGATGATTGAATGAATAAGGTACTATACATAAAAGGACATGCATAGTGCCTGGGACATAGAAAGCACTTAGTATATGGGACATAATGATTATTTAGGTCAGTATTATTCTATATCAAGAGGAAAGAGATAGTAATGGATAATAGCTATTTTTAAATAGTTTGACAAGGAAAAAAAGACAAAGAATGGATAAGTGGAAATTGTTTACATACTGTCTTCAACTTAGAACAAACACTACCATGACACCAACATTTTATTTCACTTCAACCTATATGCTTTGTCTTAGGCCAGATACCACAAATATTAAAATGAAAAAGATGCTAGAGTTGACGAATTTACAGTTAAAGTAGCAGGAATGAATTCAGCTATTTACTTAAATTACTCCACTACCAATAAAATGCAAATTTACAACACCTTAACATCTATAATAATGTGAATAGTATACATAAATGCAATAGAATAAGTATTATTGACAGTATCTGCCCTTTATTGCATGCCTGCTATATGCCAGGACCATCCTAAGACTTTCAGAAGCCTTATTTAATCCTCTCAATAATACTATGAAGTGGATATTATTATTATTGCCATTTTACATGTGCTAAAACTGAGGCTCAGAAATGAAGGAACATGCCCAAGTTCAATCTGGGTAAGTTACCATCTGCGCCTAAACAACCAGCCTCAGAAGTGTGAAACAAACCAAATTGTTTTAAGAGGTAAAAAGAAGCCCCTACTGATATCTTCCCTTAAGTTTCTATTTTAGGAGTATTAGGACATACGTCGTATGACCTGGACCCATATCCCTGTATGACCTTTCTGCTCCTAAGTTTCTTCTTCTATTAACTGAGGATAATTATAATATTTACCTCAAAGGGCTCTGATGTTTTTTTAAATTAATCTGTTTTTCCTACTCTTGGAACAGTTCCTAGTATATCATAAGCTCCATATTAGTGACTAAAAGATAAATTAATCATAATAGTAACAGAGTGTACACACACACAGACATACACACACAAACACCTTAATAAAGCCATCAAATGTACTCTCCAAGACATTCCATACTTTCCTCTCATCCCCTTTTTGTACTTTCACAATCAATATCTGCTTTTTATAGAAAATAAACATTAAGTCCATGTTAAAGTGTAGGATATAGTTAAAATTTAGTACTTAGTTTAATATGTTTACTATATATTTACTCCACTGTTGGTCATATTTTTCCATAAACATGAACCTGTTAAAACTATTTTCCCATGATCATTCCTCTTGGTGTCTGAGTCTCATTTATAGCCATCATTCCCTGTTATTCTCTAAAAACTAAACATCAGAAGTGATGCTAATATAACTTTTAGTGACTTTCACTAAATAGCTAAGAGACTTAGCTCTTTTAAGGATACAGACATTGCCTAAAAACTTATGATCTGTATTGATGAGGAGGCAACATGTAAGTAAAAAAATATATTTAGTTCTAACTAGTTGTTTTCAGTTTTTATAAAAATTAATAAAGCCCTTTACTTTTTAAAAAATGCATTTTTTAATACATCCATTTGGTCCATATGGTTTACTATAATAGAAAGATGAGTAATACAATTCATTATTTTGGGAGATATTCCATTTTAGGAACAATCTGGATTTCTGTTGATACAATTTTTTTAAAAGTTAGTATTCTGTTTATGACCACTGTAGTTACTTTTAAGTTTTTCAATGATGTTTTATTTCTTCTTATAAGAGTGAGACAAATTTTTGTGTAATAATTCATAAAATCCATTGAAACAAAAAATATTTACTATTCTTTTGTTTAAAAAAATCTCTACTGTAATTGTAAAAGTGCATAGTTTTTAAGATGTAATATGTAACTCACTTTCATTGATTAACAGTTTTTCTGTGTGCTAGCAGGAGAAATTGTATATGTAAACTATATCATGATATACGTAAACTATATCATGGTAGTTTTTATGTTTCCTTTCTCTGATTTGTATGGAGTTGAAATGTTGGATGTAGTTAACGCTTTCCATAGTGTGGAAAGTTGACCAGGATACTAAGAAGAGAATGAAATACCTCGGGTAAATGTATGATTAATCATTACCAGCTTAAAAAGTCAAATATAGAAGTAGGTCATAGACTATTGAAAGCTATTCATTTACAAGTTTTACATAGTACAGTGGTAATGATTCTTGATCTCAAAACTCATTTTTCTGCCATATATTGTGATTTTGTGTCCATTTTATATATTTTTCCTAATTAATAATTTAGTACTATTGTGTTATGTTATTCTCCGATTCCCCGTTTTACAAGCACAATCAAATATTACTTGCAGTTAAAAGCCAGTTTTAGTATAATTTACCTTCTATAAAACCGACTTTAAAAATCATATCTAATATTTTATTCTTGTCCGTGATACTGTAACTAAACACTTTTAAAGTGCCGTAACTAAATATTTTTTCCCCTATGTGTTCTCCAGGTTCACAGTGGAACAGCAAATTGATTTAAAAGATGTTTTGAAGGCTCTTGGAATTACTGAAGTTTTCATCAAAAATGCAAATTTGACAGCCTTGTCTGGTAGGAAATAAACATCAATTTAAAAAAATTTTATACCACTAAAGCTTTTAAAAATGATGATGCTGAATCCCTTGTATTATATTACCCTTTATATATTATGCAGTTCTGAGGTAAAATATAGCTATCATTTGCCAGTTAAATACAACAAACACATTTAACTTCTATAAGTAAAGCTATGAATAATCATAACATTAAGCTTATATTATTCTGGTTCATGTCTTATTTTCAATAGCAGATTATATTCTCTACAAGACCTGTCTTACACATCTTTTAACTCCCATCCCATCTGGCACAATGCTTTGTAGAGTAGATAATCAATAAATGTGTTGATTGAATATCTCAAAATGTCTGGTTATAATACATCATATAGGAAGGAAGAAGGAAGAGAGGATGAGTGTCTGCTGTAAAAGCTAGACACATTTTAAAATAATGCCTAGTGAGATGATGTGAATATTATTCTAAGTCTTTAAGAAAAAACAGTGGTTTTGAAGAAGTAGCTTTGAAATATACCTAGCAAATTTGACACTGAGTAATTTATTTAAATATTGCAAGAAAAAAATCCAGTTAAATTATTTGATTCAAATGCCCTAATTTGTTCAGGGTAAAAATCATAACATGTTAGTAACACTGAAGTACTTAGAACATGTAAAATCCTTTTGGAAATATTTTTAAGCAGCTAATGATAAGACATTTATCATTGAAATAAGGTACCTGTGAGTTTAAGACTCAGCTTATATAACGATTACTTCTATTTCTATAGAACACGGAAAATAATCTGTTTTTTTTTTTCATGAGATAAAGTCAACTACATATCAAGATAAAAGAAACTCAACATGTAAAGCATCTTTATATGCAATTTATTGAACCCAATTCTCCAACTAGACAGAGCTGAGGTGATAGAAGATTCCTTAGCAGTTCATGAGTTACAGGAAAGAATTGAGTTTTCCTCTCCTGAAGTAGCAGGAAAATCAATCTGAGCAAAAAATAGCTTCTAAACCTGGAGTGTGAGGACTCATGGACTGAGTTCAGAGGAGTGGATGCCTCCATCCCTGAAACTGCGTATAGGGGTACGGAGGAAGAGAGACAGAGAGAGAGAGAGAGAGAGAGAGAGAGAGAGAGAGAGAGAGAGACTGGGTGGAGATAGCATGGTCATAATTTTCAATAAATTCTCAAGGGGTCTACAATCAAAAAAGGCCTGTCCTCTCAGATTTAGGATTGGGCAGATCGTTTTCTAAGCAGCAGCCAGCTTCCAGCAATGAGATGACACTGATGCACTTGATACTACAACTTCTACCCCTCAGTAAGAGAGCTTACGTCACAAAACACTAGTAGAGCTGTTCTAAATGTCTACTATATAAACATTCCTGTCCACACAAAGAAATGAATTTTCCCTGAGTAAAGGTTTTCGTGACTTACATCCAGCAACTAAGGCTATGAACTCTTCAGTGAGATTGTCAGGAAGATAGGATGGTTAGAGATTACAAAGGTCATGGGTACGTTTGTGTTTGAGTCAGAAATACATTCACGGCTCAAGTACAGTATAAAGTTCCTATGCTCCCTTAGGAACTGAGAGAATCTGTCTACAATACTGGCCAAATTCCAAATGGATAATTACATTCTGCTGTCTTACCATGGCGTTATTTTCACTTTGATTAGAGATTCCTTCTTCACTTTTTCACCCAAACATCTAGTCAGTTATTTCAGACACATAGAACATCTGCTGCTTTTCAGTCCTGAGAGAGTAGCACTGCCGTGGCAAATCAGTTATGGTGGTCAGGGTAGCTTAAACTTTTTTTACATATCTGGAAGGTTTATAACATAATATTTAATCACCTTTACTATGTACAGAGACAGTACACCATAGATATATATTATGACTGCAGAATAAGATCTTTTAGAGTTCCTATACTCTATATCAGGGGTGTCCAAACTTTTTTCAACGTTTTTCACCAAGGGCCGTATGCGGTAAAATACACAAACAGCCAGGCCACTCAATCGAGGTGAAGTACGTATTGCCTCACCTGGTTTATTTAAGTAAACTAAATATATTTTTAGAATTTGCTGCGGGCCAATTAAAAATGGATTGTGGGCCGCAGTTGGCCCGCGGGCTGCAGTTTGGACACCCCTGCTCTATACGCAAAACCTCTGTTTGATCAAATCTCCATCAGAATTGAATCCTTCTGAGCATCCTGCTCCCAGATTCATGCCTGGTACCTGGCATGGGGCTGACACATAGTTGGTACACAGTACCTGTTCGTTAAGTGATAAAATGAGGGGTGGGGAGGAGGGAAGAGGTTTCCTTGGGACCACTTTATACATTACATTTCTTTGAACATTAACTCCTTAAAACATCAGTAAGAAATCCAGGATTGGCCATCCTCAAACCCAATTCAATTCTTAGGATAACTTGATGAAAGATCTAAAGCCAGCCTCTCAAGCTTTCAATGGGAATTCTTTGATTCTTAAATTTCTAGTTTTATCTGAGTCTTGGCGGCCCCAACATTCCAGCCAGCCACCCCAACCAATACCCAATACATCCTTCTCTCTCTCTCTCTCTCTCACACACACACACATTAATGTATGCATCATTCATTCAAAAACTATCTAGTGACACAACCATAACACTTGCCTCTCTGTTTCCTCTGAATTCAGTACATTTATTCCCTGCATCATCTATTTGGGCACCGTATTCTCTGCCTTATGTGCTTGGTATCCTTTTCACATGTCTAGTTGTTGCATCTCCAAATAATGACTCAAGTGTCTATGACACTTAGTCCTCCCCAGAAGTACCCAGGAAAATTATTAGCATATATTATTTCGTTATTATCTCCTACTTTAATGAGAACTTCATGGTGTTTAAGATGTATAGCATTAATTATATTCAATGCTATATCTCTTTCTTTCATTTAACAACTCTTTGAGAAGCAGATAGTGTGAGCAAAGTACTATGTCATAAAAATGAAGAAGCGATTAAAATATCATACCTCTTCTAAGGAAACACGCAGACTTGTGGGGAGAAGGACGTAACAGCTGGAATTAATAAACGGAGCAGTGACTAAAATGTTTTAATAGCACAGGGGTTCTCAACCAGGACGATTTTGCCCTCCACGGGACAACTGGCAATAGCTGGCAACCTTTTGGGTTGTCGCTACTGGGGAGTGCGGCTGATAATTTGGGTGCAGAGGCCAGGGATGAAGTTTACATCCTTGTGATCTACACTGCACAGCACAGTCCCCACAACAAAGAATCATCGTGCCCAAAATGTCCATAACGATGAGGTAAGAAACCCTATACTAGAGAAAGCGCTATGGAAGCAGAAGCAGAGAGAGGAAAAAAAAATCGAAGAGCAAAATGGGAGCATAGTATTTGGCCTAAAGATGGAGGAGAATATAGGGATGTATTAAGTTATTAAATGCATAGAACATTTTTGAACAACATCTTAGAAAGTAATAGCAGTGGTTGGCTCTAGAATATGGGACAGAGGTTCTTTGATAACAGGAGTTTTTGTTTCACGTACCACTGTGTATACTGTTTGGAATTTTACTTTATTATTTCTTCAGTTAAAATTCTTAAAAACTGAGAAAAACTTTTAAAAATAACATTATTAGATTTTGTAAATTCAAAAGCACCCAGAAAACGATTAGGTACTACTATGATACTGCTACATTCTCCAATTATGTAATAAAATTTTCATCTGTCTTCAAAAATAAGAAATGTGATTTACTGGTGGATCAAAACAAAAACAACCTCAGCTTCATGTTCTGCTTCTGGAAAAAGAGTGACTTGAGAATCCTTTGCTAAGACCCTTTGAATCCACTCTTTTATTTTCTATTTCATGACATCCACCTTCATTTCAGAGTCCCATTACTGCTGCCCTGGACTATTTCAATAGCTTCCTAAGTGGTTTCCAATCTCTCTTCCATTTAATCTGTTTTATCTACCACTTATCTACTATTACTGAGATTAATCACCTTAAAACTCACTCACAGATCATTCCAGTTCCTGTTCAAAGCCTCCCTTCAGCCAGCTGTGTACTGTCCACTGCGGGGCATTCAGACCTCAGCCCCCCATCAGCTTTAACTCTGGCTAATTCCTTACACAGCTTGTGCCCCAGCAAAACTGAACATGCCCTCTGGGCCACACATCTCCCCAGTGCCCCATCTTTATGAAATCTCTCCTACCCAAAATACCTCTATAACTGGGCCTCAGCTCACATATCCCTGACTTTTTCAAGCCTCCATGATTACAACAACCAGAAATAGTCACTCTTTCTTAAATTCTACAATATTCTGCACTTCACTTTGTGTCACATTTCACATCTAATCTCATATTATCGTTACTTATGCATCTGATATTCCCTGCCAGAATTTCAACCCACCAAAGATTGATCCCTCTGTGTGCTTAGGAAGCACCCAGCACTGTGCTTTTCCCTTTGTACTCACTGAATAAGGAATGAATCAGATGAGATGCTCTGTATTTATTGTATCTATATTTTTCATATCAGTTTAATATCCATTGCTTTTAATGTCGAATTTCATTAACATAAAGCATAGTAAGCATTCATACAATAAACATGGAATGTAGAGAGTGCTGAGAAACATTTTCTTCCTGGGCTGGATGTAAAATGCTCATCTAGTTGAAGTAAGGATCCTTTTATAGAGTAGGGCTATTTTTGTAATGGAAATGAATGACTGTCAGCATTTCGATTAATAGATAATCCTCTTGGAAGGTGTAAGGAGAAGGAGAAAGTGAGTACTAAATCCTTCAGCATAAAGTACGAGCTTTAATAAAGGAGCCAATAAAATAAAGGAGTTAAGAAGACACAGCAGAAGCCATATCCAGGTCAGACTCAAGAGCTTAGATTTATGCTGGACCGACTCTTACACCCTGCCCTTGTTTGTTCTCTTTCTCCTTGTACCTGTAAGCCGAAGGGATAGATTTATCTTCCAATGCCATAATTCCATTTCTGCTCCTACTTTCTTACCTGGACTGTTGCAACAGTTAAGCTCGATCTTCCTGCCCCTAGCTTTCTCTCATCCAATTCACCCTTTACAGCTTCTGCCTCACGTGTCTTCTAAAATCAAAGCAGTTGTGTTCCTTTACTTCTGGACAAAGCCCAGCTTTCTAGCATCATGGTCCAAGCTCTTAGATCAGGTGCATCCCCTGCCACTCCCACCTCCTCATAGCCCAGGCTCTACTTGCACCTTGGGTCTTCCCCACTGCTTCTCTCACTTTGCAAACATAACCCTCTGCTTGGAATGCCCTTGCCCCCTTCTCTGACACTCACCCTTCTGCTTATTTTTCAAGACCCAGCCCAAATGTCACCACTTCTGAGAAACTTTCCCTGATATCTCGCTCTTCCTAGATGATTTACTTTCCCTCATTCAGAGTCTCATAGTGCAAAGTGCTATCACACATTTTACCTGTTCCTTAGATTATTTGTTCAGATATGTGTCTCTGTCCTCAGAAGCAGGGACTGGGTCATAGACATCTTTCTGTCCTCAGAGCCCAGCATGGTGTGGGGAGCAAGACAGATACTGGGTGTGTGTGTGCTGTGAGGAGATGGTGCCGGCCCTGCCTTGCGCCACATGTGGGGGCTTCTCTCAAACCTCCAGCCCTCCTCACTCCTCCTGCTCCAGACACACAGGCCATCTCCTGTCTCCTTGAACACGTCTGGCTTGTGTCTGCCTCTGCACTAGGTTTTCTTCCATTGGAAGCTCTACTTTGAGATCTTCCCATCACTGGCTCCTTTGTAGTCTTTAGGTCTCAGCTCAAATTGACCTCATACATGCCTTTCCTAACAGCCTATGCTAAGAAGCTCCTCTTCCATGCTCTAGTTACCAGCCAACACAATACTTTATCTTATTTCTTAGTTACACTTACCACACCCCGAAATTGTGGTCATGTATTGATTTGCTTTTATATTGTTCTTGTCATTTATTGTCCTAACCCCATTAGAAGGAAATATTTAGTTCACCAAGGTATACCCAGTGCATCAGCTATGTTTGGCTCATAGGAGGTGCTTAGTACATGAATGCATGAATAAATGAATGAATGAGTGAATGAATGCATGAACAAATGATATTTGCTGGTCTATAACAAAATCTATCCAGAAAAACAAACAAACTATTCCTACCTTGAAGGAACCCAAATTCTAAAAACCTTTCTAAAGTTCGCGGGCCGAAGCTAAAAATATTTTAGCAACTTAAGTGCAGAAATGCTTTTGATATTCTGGCGTTCTGTTATGGAACTCTCTTTATTTTGTTATTTTAAGCATGTCCTTCCTGACGCAGACATCTATGTAAATTGTCTGTATTTGGGAACAGTGCCACAAAGGAAGTAACAGCATCCACTTGCATCTGAGGGCCATCCTGCCAACATTATGCTAAGCACAGATACTTAGAGGCTTTGGTGCCCTGCACAATACCTCACACAAACAGGGTACTCACTACATATTTGCTCAATGCTAAGTATTTTGCCCTGCTTCTTTTAGAAGAGCTTGAATTATAGCCCAGCTCTTCTCTGGGGAACCTAGCGTTTTACTGGCCCAGTTCCCATCTTACCCCTGCGAAAAGCCTGGCTCCACACTGCCCCGAGGAAAGCGGGAGCCGTCATTTGGCAGCAACATCTGTTGTGGCCACGATTAGACTGCTTGGGGCCAGTATGATTTTTTTTTTTTTTTTTTTTTTTTTTTTTTTTTTTTTGGTAGCTCTGTTTGCCTTTGACTTATTTATTTTCTTTTTTAGAGAATAGTTAGCTTTTCTCTAGCCAATAAGATGAGCTTATCAGTGTAAAATAAATCTCCTTAAGTTCTATCACATTATCATTCATCAAATATCTGAGTGAGAACTTGGTGCCTGGCAGTGTGCAAGGAATTGATAAGAGATGAATAGGACAAACAAGGTCCAGGCCCTCGAGAAAGGGTATGGCCTAGCACGAAACATGACTGGCACATAATTACACGACGATGAGCTATTACACGATGGAAGGCAAGCATAGGAAGCTATAAGCTCGCCTGTATCCTTGCATGACCTGATCTCTTTCTAAAATTTAGTGACAACAGAAACATTCTTGATTAAACCACTTTGGGCTTATATTTTATTTTAACCTTTCTACTTGAAGCTTGCCCCAAAAGAAAAAAAAAAATCATTTTTTCCCCTTCGGTATCTGTGATGTAATTTCTTATTTGTTACGTTCTCTGCCTCTTGTATATGCAAAGGGATACTGTTTCTCTGAAGGCTAAGGGTTCTGAGGTCTTGTTTACATGTGTAGACCTTTGCTGTCCATCATGCATCAGTTAACCACCCCTGAGGGCTGGGACACTGGATTGGATCTTTATTTTGCTGTCTTTGAAATGTATACAATGACACGGGTCTGGTGGATACAATTCCCTTTGCTCTTCTACTTGATTAGATTTTTAAGTTATTTAGTGTGTGTGTGGTCTTTGTATTCTTTCCTTCTCTGGTGCTGTTCTCCATCAATTACCTAGAGCATCTACTTTGGATTAGTGCCATATTTTATTTATTACAGGAATCAATTTTATAGCAATAATTATGAACAGAATTGTGGTCATGGTGCCCAGAGCGTGACAACACCCCAAATCCTACGAAATAGCTGACCTTTTCATTCAACTATTAATACATTTCTGTTTATGCTGTGGACTGGGTTAAATACTGGAAAATTACACATTACCAGGAAACTCCCTCTACTAGGGTAGTTCATTTATTAGGCCTACTGAATGCCAGAAGCCAGGGATACTAAAGGGAATGACACAATCCTTGTTTTAAGGAAGCTGACAGTCCAGAAAGAGAGAGTGATCAATACCACTATGATATATTATGAAGACGTCAATAGAATTAGGTCCTGGGTTCAGTGGGGAAGAGTGGTCAGCTCTCCTTTAGTGGGGGATAGAAATCAGAGGAGAGCAGAAAAGGCCTGGTAGGCCTCGAAGCTGAGCCTTAAATGTAGATTAGCTGTCTGACTGAACAACAACAAGGGGTAAGGGAGTTTCTAGAGAAGCAAAGACACAGAAATGATAAAGTTTGGTAGGTTCAGGCTATTGGAGTTCAAATACACTGCAGCACAGGGTATGAAGTGAAGAATGCTACATGAATGAAGGAGAAGCAACCTAATAGAGGCCCTCTTATTGAATACTGAGCAGGTACAGGGGGATGAGAGATACTGAAATAGAGATGGGAGGTAGAGCAAGCAGGAGAGGGGGTAAACATGTTTAAGTAGGGTAGTGGCTTAAATTGGTTTCTATTTTGATAAGATCATCCCAGAGATGCTTTAATATAAACTCGAGTCTGTTAGAGCTGTTCTCAACTGCGGTGTCATGACACATTGTGACAACGTTGAAACTCATTTTTTTAAAATATTTGTATATCTTGCTGGATTTAATTTTCTGATAAAAATGAACTTTTATCTCCATGGTATTAGGTGAGTTTGGTTAATGATATTTTTTCTCTCTTAAGACTGCCCTTGCTCAATTTTAATATCAACGTAAGACTTAGATTACTTTTTCTAGAATCTAGAAAGGTCTTATAACAGAAATTTCTATCTGTTCCTTAAAGATTTGGTTATTATCATTCAGCAAACCCTCTAGACTTGGAGTCTTTAATTCTGAGGATGAGGGAAGTTTTTCTCTACTGATTCAACTAGTACTTTAATGCTTACTTGATTATCCAGATCTTCTATTTTTTTTCCCTTGGTTCAATTTATAATTTATACATTTCTGTAAAAAATTGATCATAAGCCTATTCATTTTCAAAGTTATCTGCATAAAGAAATACAAGAATCTTTTAGGGGAGATGGAAACATTCTGTATCTTATTTGTGGAGGTGGGTTCACAGATATATACATCTATCAAAACTTACCAAACTGTGTATTGTATAGAGATACAGTTTATAGCAAATAAATCATACCTCACAAAGTTGGTTAATATTTATCTGCAGAAAATTATACATAGCACTTTTTGTGATTTTAATAAAATTACCTTCTGTATCTTTAGATTTGTTCTCCTTTTTTTTTTGGTCTTAATATTGTTTATTTGGGCAATCTCTCTTTCTTCTTCAAGCATCTGGTTAAAAATCTGTCCATTTCATTATCTTTTAAATAACTAGCTCTCTGGGAGAACCCTTAGTATCCTTGTCTTGACTTTTCTGCCACAGTTTCTTACCACCATTTTGTATAAGTAAAAGAAAGCATATGAAAGGATAGGTGATTAGAGGAGGGTACTCTTGGGGCAGAGGCCAGAGTTGAAGGAACAAGATTCTTTTCTCTCAAGTTGCCTACTGAAGCCAGCAGATCAGGTTCAGGAGTTACTGGAGGTAGTTTCCTCTATGCAAATTGATGTGGCTGAAATATCATTAGGTGTTTTTGAGAACTCCCCTCAGAATATTTGAAGAGGACTTAGCTGGCGATGTGGACACTCATTACCCTTCAGGAACTGGGTTCTGTCACTTTTGCATTCAGGGCCGTAATATTGGCTCTTAGTGGATGACCCGATCAGACTGATGAAAATGCACAGCAGAGTCTGAAAATCATACAGCATCAGTTAACTACTAAATCGTTAATGTGTTTTACTGTCTTGAAAATCATGTGTTTGTTTTGCCAATTAAATACATTTGACTAGTTATAAAGGCAATTTATAATTTTATTTTTATTCATTGAAAAACTAGTCTTCTGGATTTGAAGGAGCTAATTATACTTAATTGTTTAATGTAAAATCTTTATTGCTTTTTATTTTTCTTCTAGTCATCAAATGCATTCTAGAAGAAAATGTCATAATATGTGAGATGGACTATTTCGCAATGCAATGCTTATATCTGAACACTAAAGATGAGCTTAGAAAGTAATATCCCTATTAAAAGAATATTCAGAGATGCCTCTCAGTTGTCTTGGATTTTATTCAGAATAAGCAGGTGCTGTGCAACAGATGTACCAAAAACGTTGTTGAACATCATTCCCTATCCATATAAGATAATTACGTATTTTTGAAAACTTGAAAGGAAAATGAGTGTTGTGGATAGGACTTTGTTACTTATGGAATATTACTAAGCAGCCTAATGGGAAATCAACTGTGCTTTTACTAATACTGATCGGTGCTGGTCATCAGCAATGAAGTTATTTATCTTAAATTTGAATTATACCTCCAAGAATTGGAAAAAAGGTTGGGAGAACAAACTTGAGTAAACTACCCTGTGCTATTTTTTTTTTTTTTTTTTTTTGTATTTGAGGTATCTTTTGTTTGTTTTGTTGACTGTTGGGGATAAATTGGAAACCTAAGGCTAAAGGCCACTCTATTGTATAGTTTGCCAGGACTGACCTAACCAAGTACCACAGACTGAGTGACTTGAACAATGGACATCTACTTTCTAGTAACAGTTCTGGAGACTGGAAGTCTGAGGTCAAGGTGTCTTTGGAGTTAGTTTCTTCTGAGTCCTCTTTCCTTGGCTTGTAAATGGCTACCTTCTCCCTATGGCTTCACATGTTGTCAAGGTTTTCCAAAGAAACAGAACAGGAAAATCTCTATCTAGATCAAATCTATCTATCTATCCATCTAGCTAGCTATGCATATTTATGCATATCTATCTGTCTGTCTATCTATCAATCATCATCATCTATTGAGAGATGTAGTATAAGAAATTGGCTCACACAGTGTAGCGACTTTGGAAATCCAAAATCTAAAGGGTAGGCAGACAGGCTGAAGACTCAGGGAATAGTTTCAGCTCAAGTACAAAGGCAGTGGTTGGCAGAATTCCTTCGTGTTCATAGAAAGTCAATCTTTGGTCTATTAAGGTCTTTAGCTGATTGGATCATGCTTTACTCAAAGTCCACCAACTTAAATGTTAATTTCATCCAGAAAGCATCTTCACAGAAACACCCAGAATATGTTTGACTATCTGGACACTGTGGCCCAGCCAAGTTGATACATACATTTAACCATCACACGTGGTCTTCCCTCTGTACCTATCTGTGTCCAAATTTCCTCGTCTTATAAGGACACCAGTCATAATTGGATTAAGGCCCACTGTATTGACCTCATTTTAACTTAAATCTATCTCCAAATACAGTCATGTTTTGAAGCCTTGAGGGTTAGAAATTCAACATATGAAGTTTGAGAGAACACAAGTCAGCAGATAACCACCATTAATTTAAAAATAAGCATAAATAGAAAGATAATTCAAAGGGAAAAGCAGTCCTCCTAATATTGAAAATATGTTATTTCCTCTGACTTTAGGGTATTCCTCAAATAAGCCAATTAACTGGATGCAATGTAAAGTAACTTTTTTATATGTTCACATTTCTACAACTTAAAAACAATTTTATTTTTCTTTGCCAAGGTTATTTACATTACAACAATAATTAGAGATTAGATTTTTTTTAATGCTTTTTCTGGTTATATCTAGATTTCTATCTTTTTTTTGTGTGTGTGTGTTTGCAAATTTCAAACTAGAGCACAACATGTAAGATGTTTTCATACTGCGCTATGAACTAATTTGAAGTTGCTATTAAAACAGACACTTTCTGCTTTTTCTGGCAATATAAGAAATAAGCAATAAGAAAATTACCAATAAAAATGAAGAGAAAATTAACAAGAGAATATGAAATGAGGACAATCAGAATACACATTTTCAATGGTTCTCTCAAATCATAAATGTAATCTTACAACATTATATCTTATGTTTTACATCATTATGTTTATATCATATATTAGTATCTTATGCCTCTTCTTATATTTTTCAAATCCATTTAACTAAAGGTTAAAATGCTTCCCTATCTCTGACACTGAAGAAATGCTTGTATTATCTTTTTTTTTTTTTTTTTTTTTTGCAGATAACAAAGAGATTTTTCTTTCCAAAGCAATTCACAAGTCCTTCATAGAGGTTAATGAAGAAGGCTCTGAAGCCGCTGCCACCTCAGGTGCCAAGCTGTTTTCTAAAATCTTCTCATCTTTTCTAGATTTGTATTTTTGAAGCAATCTTGTGCAGGGGATAGGGGTCATTTTTAGAACCCAACCATAAAACTGACTCTTCTCTGGCTCTGCTCTAACTTAGAAGTATAGCTAAAACTAGCTAGAATGTTCTAAACTCACTCTAGTGCCCCATGTGGCGTGACTCCCACCTCCCATTTTCTAATGAAAGGTGGGAGGACATTTGGCAGCTCTGTAGAGTAGACTTTCATGCTCTGCTGCCTGTTTCAATGTTTTAAATATTTCCCTGCTGCCCACTGAAACATTTTCTTCCTGCTTAATTACTTGTGCAGATTAGTTTTTAATTTTGTCAGTGAAAGGTTTTGATTTTTTAAAAGCATATACATGAACAAGAGCATATGATAGCAAGTAATAAATAACTTTAACTGAATTATAATACTAATAAAATCACAATTTTAAATAAATAATTCAAAAAAATTGCCATAAATCATGTGTCCAAAGCCAAAAGGCAAATGTCCTTGGTCATTTTGATCATTCTGACTTCCCTAGTTAAGTGAGAATGATTTTTCCATTGCTTTTTTTTTTCCTTTCTTTAATTTTTTGGATTGGTTTCAACCTCATCATCAAAGTTTAGTTGAGTTCCCCCCCACACACACACACATACATAAAATGTAACACATCATAGTTGTACACAATATTCTACCTTTGCATACATTTGTCCATTAAAAGGAGAACACCAGTTAAAAAAGTATTTTCAGGAGGAAATAGAAACACAGTATTCGCAGATATCAAGAAAACTTAAAATCTTACATAATTTAATAGTGACCTTTTTCTCACAATCGAGTTACCCTTGAGCAAGTATAAAATGATCGTGCAGAAGAAGGATCTCAGGGGAATTCAGTTTCCCAGCTGTAGGAAACACATCTCGGTTCCCATTGCTGTATTTTCCCTTTAATCACTGCCATTCCAGCCGCTTACTAAAAGCCTGGTGACTTGCTATGTAAAAATACCCATTTCAGACAAATAATGATTTGAGAGTATAAAGAAACTTTTTTTTTTTTTTTTTTTTTGGGGGGGGAGGGTTACTTCTCTCTTCCCTTAACTCAAAGGTCATTTTAGTAAACCCGTAAGTATTTATCTGAGACTGAGACTAAAAATATTGTCACAGGCAGAATTAATTGCCCTATTAGTTTTGGAGGGGTGGAGATAGGAAACTGTGTGTGTGTGTGTGTGTGTGTGTGTGTGTGTGTGTGTGTGTATTTACAGTAGAAGTGTTAGCACCGTTAGACTTTTTCTCTCCTTAAGTCTTTAAAATCATGTTTCCTGTAAACCATTGCCTTTGCATTAAACATAGATGGTTTGAAGAAATTTCTCATTATTCCCTGCACATCCACAGACATGTAATTACTTTCTCTCTGCACTGTAGGAATGATTGCAATTAGTAGGATGGCTGTGCTGTATCCTCAAGTTATTGTCGACCATCCATTTTTCTTTCTTATCAGGAATAGGAGAACAGGTAAGTCTGTTATGAAAACAGAACTTTTTTAATAGGTTAAAGAGAAATAATTTTCTTTTAAATGAGAACGCTTTCTACATTATTTATCAGATAATTTCTAATGTTCAAATGATTTTTTAAATGAAATTATTTATATTTTCATTTTGAGATCATTGCATTATAAGCAAGAAGGGAAATAATTGCCCCCCCCCCTTTTTTTATCCCCTCTGTTGTTCACTTCCAACCCAATGCAGGTACAATCCTATTCATGGGACGAGTCATGCATCCTGAAACAATGAATACAAGTGGACATGATTTTGAGGAACTTTAAATCATTTCATTCGAATGACAAGGAAAATAGTAACTAAGCACATTATGTTTGCAACTGGTATATATTTAAGATTTGTGTTTTACAGTATATGTCAAGATAATATTTAAAATAGCTCCAGATAAAAACAATGTATGTAAATTATAAGCCAATTTGTCAAGGAATGTTATCAGTATTATTGAGGTAATGGTCCTGTCATGTCATGTGTTTGTTGTGCTGGTATTTAAAATAAAAGTACATATTGAACATGGAAACAGCTCTCTTTTTCATTTGAGAAGTTGCAGTATAAATACACCTCTAGGTGAAATTTGGAAACAGTTATGCTTCTGGACATTTAAAACAAACAAACAAACAAACAACAAAAAAACATTTACTAGACATTTAACAATATTAAGGAATTTTTGACTTTTGCTAAGTATGAAAACTTCTGGACATCTTAAATCTTTCCTAATCATGCAGAATCAAAGCACCAAAGTAAATTAGCATCATACGCTTTTACCTAATAAGTAATTAACAAGGGAAATAAAGACAGGTACGCCACAAAAATTCTAATTGTTTTTTCTCTGAAGATGGTGTATTACTGTGTAGTATAAAAGAATGTGAACTGAACATCTTCTGTATGGCTCCTTGTCAAAACTTCTTAGAAAAAAAAAACAGGGCTATGCAAACCCATAGATTATAGCTATAGCTTATTTAATATTTCTTTAAAAATCCACTTGGCTTCCTAAGTAAAATATAGACTACAACCAAGTTCCCAAAAGTCCCCAAATAATCCATATGAGCAAATGAATAATACAAATACGCCCTTTGTTATGTTACCAGATAACTACCATGTTTTCCTGAAAATAAGATCTAGCCAGACAATCAGCTCTAAATGCGTCTTTTGGAGCAAAAATTAATATATAAACCTGGTCTTATTTTGCAATAAGACCCGGTCTAATATAATATAATATAATATAATATAATATAATATAATATAATATAAGACTGGGTCTTACATAATATATTATAAGACATGGTCTTATATTAATTTTTGCTTCAAAAGATGCATTAGAACTGATTGTCTGTCTAGGTCTTATTTTCGGGGAAACACGGTAGAAGAACTGTGCTAGTACATATACCAGAAACCGGCAGGTCACAGGCTGAATGCTTCCCACAAAGGTGTTCTTGTTTGTTCTGTGTGAGAGATTTTTGTTTTGAACTTGAACGTCTATAATTGGGATATCATGTTTTTGTGTCTCCCATTGGTTACCTGATGGATGGCTCCTGGATGCATCTGTGTTTGAGATCTCTGGTGAGTTTTAACAACTACTTTGCAGACTATATTGGTCTTATTTTCTAGAATAAGAAGTAGTTGATTACAATGGAGGTAGTACTAACTTCTTAAGGTCTCTAGTAAATTATTTTGTTATACTTTGGCTGAAATAATGGTATTCCTTTAGCGGGGGCAGCGAGGGAAAAAGAAGGAATGATCTCCTCATGTCCCATGAATGAAACTAGGCACATTTAATTACCAAACTTTTGATTCTGTGATTAACGGTTTCAGAAAAAGTTTGAAACATTTCAGAATTTAACAGAAACAGTTTGCATGTAACTTTCTCGTGTGTTAGGTATTTTCCTAAGATTTGGAGCTGTTACCAAGAATTGATATTATCATTAACTTTAATTCTGTTCAGGAGGGTTGTAGTTTAGGGAAACCAGGCCTGATCCTAGACATACTGTATTCTAAACTCTGAGGAAAAACTAGAAAATCTGTGTTTGTTTGTTTTTTTAACAAATCCCCTTGGTGATTTTGTTACACACTAAATCTTGAATATTGCTAAAATAAAGGATACATGTGGAATACTTATTTATGTAGTAGTTGCTTAGATATAATTTATAGAAAATTAGATCAATCAACAAAGTATCCAAAATTAGTGCCTCTCAAATTTTTGTGTATTGGAATTACCTGGGGATGGTAACACAGAGTTTCATTTAGCAGACCTGGAGTGGCACCTCAGAGCCTGCATTTCTAACAAGCTCCCAGTTGATGCCATTGCTGTGCATCCATGGACTCAAGTTGATAGCAAAACTACACTTAACAGAAAGGTTTCATGTTTGATATTGTTATACACGGAAACAGAAAAACTGTGTAATTTTCATACAGCTTAGAGAGATTCAGGGGATGGAGCTGTAGTCTCCATTAAAAATGCAATGCACTTACACACAAAGAAAAATATGGTTTTGCTCTAAAGCCTTTTTTCCTATTACATATTACAGAAAAATGCAGACTTCCTCTGCATATTTGAACCCTTGACATATATTCTTTTAAAAAAATATAGGTACATTTATAGGTAAAGCCATAAAAGAATTTATGAATACCCAAGGCCACCATGCTTAACACTAAATCTTTTACAGCTTATAGTCTCAGAAAACTCATAGTTTATTCATGAACCTGAGGTTATTCTAGAACAGTGCTCTTGTTTTCATTTATAATGTACACAGATTGGGCTAACTGCTGTTGACTGAGGATTGTTATTCTGAGTTTGTGAGAGTCTTCATTACTAGATCACTACTTGTTAAGCATTACATATTTGCTGTAGTTGTATGTCTATTAGTCAACTAAACGAGTTACCTGAAGGAAGAGCAAACATCATTAGACAGGTACGTGGGTTTTATAAAGCCCAAAATACAATTTTTAAAGCTAATATAAGATGAAACGCTACCACTCAGAATGTTTACCTTAACATATTTCAATACAATTTAGATGCTCCTTAGAATAAAACCTTGTTATTAGTATGTTTATGGAGTGCTTCAAAATAGAATACTTGACGGTACCAAGTTTTTCCTATTGCTTGACTTTGTTTATAATTTCTTCAATATTTTTCTTTCTATTGAGAAGGGAACATCTTATAGTTTAGTTTCAATTCCTTTGAAATGCATAAATTACTACACACACAGACACACACACACACACACACAGTGTGCACAACCTCCAGAAACTTCTTTCTCTTTGAAGATATTTTGGCGGAGGAAATTACCATAATCAAATTAGTGCATCCATCACCCCCATTATTTTTTGTGTTGTGTGGTGAGAATGCTTGAGATTTACTCTTTAGAAATTTTCAAGCATACAATATAGTATTCATAACTATAGTCACCATGCTGTACATTAGATTCCCAGAACTTATTCATCTTATAACTGAAAGTATGTACCTTTTGAGCAATATCACCTGATTTTCCCAAAACCCCAGCCCCTAGCAACCACCATTCTACTCTCTGTTTCTGTGAATTCTACTTATTTTTTTCAGATTCTACATTATGAGTGAGATCATGCAGTCTTTGTCATTCTTTGTCTGGCTTATTTCACTTAGCATAATGCCCTCCAGATTCATCCACATTGTCGCAAATGGCAGGATTTCCTTCTTTTTATGGCTGAATAATATTCCTATGTATGAGTGTGTGTGTGTGTGTGTGTGTGTGTGTACACACACACATATATGTGTGTTTATATATGTACATATATATAACATAGGAGTGTATATATTCTTATATATTATATTATATATATTATATATGTCATATAACATATATTATATATTATAAATATATATATATATATATATATATATATATATATATATATATATTACATTTTCTTTATCCATTCATGCGTTGATGGACAGTTAGTTTTTTTCCATATCTTGGCTATTATGAATAATACTGAAATAAACAGACATCTCTTTGATTTTGCTTCCTATGTATTTTAGATATTAATCCCTCATTATATATATGATTTGCCTATATTTTCTTCTATTCTGTAGGTTGCCTTTGTGTTTTGTTGATAGTTCCTTTGCTGTACAGAAGCTTTTTAGTTTGATGTAGTCCCATTTGTTATTTTTTCTTTTGCTGCCTATGCCTTTGGTGTCATATCCAAAAAATTATTGCCAAGACAAATGCTAAGGTGCATTTTCTCTATGTCTCCTTCTAGTAATGCAAACATAGAGTGTACGATACTTAGCCCAGCTGCTTTGTTTCATGATTGCCAACAAAGTTATTCTTGAGGGAATGTAGAAGCCTCTGAATGCACATAAACACAGCTTATGGAAAAAATATCTGTGTCTTATGAAGACAGGGAGAGAGATTTTCACAGAACCAGTTTAATTTTTTATTAACTACTTTAGTTCAAAGTATAAAATATATTTTTACATTAATAAGCTTAAAGCTAAAAGTGCATTATGTTCATATGATTTTGGTGAGACAGATCCATGGATTTGTAAAAAGAATGTTTAATTAATGAAAATAAAATCAATGCAAACAAAACATGTATTTTTTGGGGTCAAAATCTACTCTTTATTATACATTAAGTATAGATGAACTTTTCCTCTCTTTAAAAATTGCAGAGTTTTTGTTTATTTGGAAAAATTAAGTGGTTATTTGTGATATATGGCATATTTCAAAAAATGTTTCTTCTGCAGTCACCACAGTTTCTAGCTGGTATAGCATTTTTTTCTCTCCCTCAAATAGATCATATTTCATCTCTTTACTTTTCTGAAAGTTTTGTAATAATTCACAAATATATAAACCTGACATTTGTTCACACAATTGTTCTTTCCTCTGTCTATTATTCAAGGAAAATTTCTGATGGAGAGATTTTCTTTTTCCAAATGATTGAGTGACCTCCTTCTTTTGGGATTTTCTGTTTAAGTATTTATAACTAGATACCTATGGGAAAAATTTGGCAGTGGAATGACACAGAACCAAGTTTAAACATGAGATCTACCACTTATTAGATGTCTGTCCCTGGAACAAATTGTTTAAGTTTTAACTACATATTTAAATGATAACTTCTACTTCGTAGGAGTATATCAATGATTAAATGGTATAAATGTATATGAAAAATATAAGTAGTACCAGACACATAGCAGTCACTTATAAAAGGCGAGCTATTAGCATTCACATTACCGTATTTCAGCTTTACTATGGCACATCATTTTTCACATTTTAACGTTTATGAAAATGGAGCGAGCACTGGTGTTTTACAATTGCTGGTAAAGGTAGCGGTCATGACTTTAGATGGTGTTTGCCTCTGCATGCCGTAATCTTGTTGCATGAGGGTTGTCTAACTATAATCCCTTGGCTTCTCGGTCAACAAACCATTCGAGAAAGAATCATAATGACTATTTGAGGAAGCACTGAAAATCCTGGTTATTGTCTGAAAAACCTTTCATTGATTTTTCTGTAAGATAAAATGCCAGTTTCAAAACTTGTCAATAGCTTAGAAGAAAGTCCTAGAGATAAAACTTGCTTTCTGGGCATGACTGTATCACCTCTGCTCTTAGTCGTATAGACGACAATGGTATGGGTAAACACAGACATCCCAGAAAGTGACTTGGAGCTGGACACTGTGTTTTAAAAACATTGTATTTTGCTTGTATGTTCATTGTACAATATACATAAGTATGATATATAATCAAATTCACTTAAATAAGTCTAAAAGATGTATTTCATGTTTTGAATGAGTTTAAAATAATTCTATTCAATGTGTCACAGTCTAACTGTGATTTTTTTCTTCCTTAGTAGTACATAAAACAAAGGAGCATCTTGTAATTGATGTCTTGAATTAGAAAATAATATGTTATCCATAGCAAGACTTGGGAGGGAATCACGTCTATTAAAGTGCATAGCAAGTGGAAATGGTATCACCTATAATTTCCAAAAGGCATTGTTTTCATTGGCTATCAGAGGTTTATGTAGAAGTTTGAATTCAAAAAGAGAGGAGGAAGGGAGTGGGGGAGGGAGAAAAGGAAGAAGGAAGTAGAAAAGCAAATATTCACAAGCTACCTACAAATGGCAATTCTTTTCCACAAAATGACTACAGTACCTGAAGCAGACTAAACTCAATTACTAAAAAACATCTGAAAGAAGAATTTTTCTGCTATCCATCATGGAGAAGTGAACATTAACAACTGCAATGTGTGTGTGTGACAAGGGCAGAGTGGGAGAGTGGAAATCTTGAATCTAGTTTGTCTTTAAAAAAATTAATCTCTTAATGTAGCTTAATAGCGTTCTCACTTTACATATTGTACACACTAATTAGAGGCAGTCTATGAGAAGGCTGATAATTATTAGATTTAAATGGCAGAGGTTTAATTTTGCCCTAATTTTTTATTCTTTCAATAAAACTCTTTCCTCCAGTAAGACTGTTTTAATTAGCTGGTCTTCGCAATTTACAGAAGCTATGATCACACAATACTTCCATAGCAGCAGACTTTTAATTTTCAACTTTATTGTCTTCACATGGATCGAATTGAAACCAATTTCTAGGGCATTTCCTCTGTCATAATGGTGCTAATGGAAGAAAATTTAAAAAGTAAATGCTAGATCTTGATAATTTTGAAAGAAATATTTTTCTAATTGAAATCATTCAGAAATATTTTCTTGAACCAAATAAAACAGAAAGCATTTTCTTCATTTGACTTCTATTTCAATTAATGGTTTCTGGGTTGTTCCATTTATATATTACATTAATAAAGCTAAAATTCTTTATTAAGAACTAAAGTGTTAAATATTTACCTGGGCAAATTTTAAAAGCGACAATAAATGCCACAAGATGTCACTGTAATCCTAATAAACTAATAAGGGTAGTAACCACTTTTATTTCAACATTTAAAGAAGTTAGATGAAAAAAATCTTCACAATAGTCACACAGCAGTTGGTAATCTTACAGTCTATCTTTCCAGATCTACACGTAACTATAAAAGTTTACCCTGGAATAAGTCGCTGACATTCAATGCCAACTTTCATAGACTAGAGTAAGAATCTTTTACTCTATTGAAATAAAATCATTTTCATTTTCATGGTATAATTCCATCTAGCTAATTTCTGATTCAGATTGGAAATGGAATATTTTTAACTCAATGGACATAAAAACTCCAGGTTAAAGATCCTGTAAAAGATCTTTATACCCATTCTATGATGTCTTTGATGTCTGTAAAAGATTCCATTGCCAGCCAGAATGCAGATAAAATTGACAAAAAAAACACAGCTTGGGCCATAAAAAAAAGTAAAAATAATTCTCTTTTCTCTTTTGGTAGTGTACTCACGACACAAATTGTAAATGAATTATTACAATTCTTGTTACCTCCCCTGTTGAATAGTCTCCTTCTGATTCACATCCACACAGATTAAAGGGGAATCTATAAACCTCTGTTTTAACTACAGTGACAAAATCATGGAGAAAAGATAGTTTCGTTGGTTTTTCCAAGATTGCTTTTACCATTAACTGATAGAGAGAGTAACCTATCATTTATTAAAGAAGGCTCTTCTATGCCTTTGAATGTGTAAAATACGTTAGATTTAAAATTCTTAAATATTCTTAGCTACAAGGGACTGATTGCTATGCACACATGGATTTAGAGGCAACTTTTTTTGGAAGTTGTCCCTTACGTTTCAAAAAAGGATGTCTCAGTGAAAATATTTCAAAAAGCAAATTCTCATAACTAGGTGTATGAAAGCCATCACCACCAGTAACTTTGGTGGTCACTTTTCCTTTTACTGAAGTTTTCTCCATATTTATTCACTTAGCAATTACTAATTTATCATGCACTAAAGATACAAAGATGAATTAAACACAGACCCAACAGGGTCTTAAGGCTCTTGAAATCTGGTTGGAGGAGGCAACTGCTTTAGCAGATGATGTTAGGACAAGAGCTCATATTGGGTGCAACTGGGCATAGATGAAATGGTGAGTTCTTTAGGAAGCAAGGGAAAGAGGCCCACTTCTATATAAATCCCAAATGGGAGGCAAAAATGACGTTCTGGTGATTGGTTTTTTTCCTCAATATGCTGATTTATTTCCTTCTGCACTGAAAGAAAACCTGCCAAAATGCATGATTTTAATTCTCTTCTCAATTTGATAAGTTTTCTTAACTAATGAAACCAACCATTTTCTAATATGCATGACATTGTTAGCACACACAAAAAAATGTAACAAATTGTTTACTTGAAAGTAGAAAACATTTCTAGAGAGATGTTCTCTTTAAAGAAACGCTCATGTGGCTGCATAATCATATTGAATTTTACACTTGTTTGCTTCTGCACATAACATTGCAAAAAGTGCTTAGCTATTGATCTGTATAGGTATGTAAAAAAGGAAAAGGTACCAAAAAATCATTCTAATGAAAAATAAAGATACATCAAAGCCTATGATCTTATCTTGTCAGCTAGAAGTTGTCTCTCCATTAGTATAGCATTTTATTTATGTATTTATGTATGTATGTAGTATGTGTGTGTATGTATGTATGTATTTAAGTTTTCAATTATAGTTGACATTCGCTATTATTTTACATTAGCAGTAAAACATTTTTAGACCCCCAAACCTTGTCTTTGGAGTTAGGGCAATGGCGTATCACCTGTGGTAAGCCACAGCTAGAAGATTATTCCAGTGCTGGCACAGAAAGGATTTTTATGTTCAGAATTTGGTATTATTACAAGATGACAAAGTTCCTAAGTAGTAGATTTATAGCCATTGACAGGCATAGAAGCTGTTTCTGGGCAATGAACAGGCTGGGAACAGACAAGAACAATTCACAGTCCTCACGCTCCTCCAATCTCCGGGAGATCTCCCTCCACGAATGTCACCAAGACCATACACTCTTGGGCAACCACTATAAGGGAGGCATGAAATACTGTGTCCACCCACCCACATCTGGTATTTATATCCTTTGTACTGCTCCTTGCTGTTTGGGGGATAAACTCAAGTACTGGCAACCTAAACTAGGTCCAAGTCATATCCACACCCACCCTGCAACCCCAGCTTCTCTGGTCTGGCCTAGTACCTGCTATGCTTCTCCTTAAAGTGAAAATTGCAGTTACGGTCAAACAGAAGATATTTTCTTTGGAGAATTAATTTTTTTAAATTTAAAACAATTACAAAAAGAAACTCTCGATAGCAGAAAAACAAACACTCTGATTGCAAAATGGACAGAGGAAATGAATAGACATTTTTCTAAAGTAGACATACAGATGGCCAACAGGTACATGAAAACATGTTCAACATCAGTAATCATCAGGGAAATGCAAGTCAAAGCCATGATGAGCTGTCACCTCACATCCATCAGAAGGGCCATCATCAAAATGATAAGTGATAACATGTGCTGTTGAGGATGTGGAGAAAAGGGAAATATTGTGTACTGTTGATGGGGATATAAACTGGTACAGACACTATGGAAAACAGCATGGAGGTTCCTCAAAAATTTTACCATACGATCCTGCAATTCCACTTCTGGTTACATATTCAAAGGAAATTAAATCACTGTCTTACAGAGATTTCTGTACCCCCATGTCCATTGCAACATTATTTACAATAGTCAAGACATGGAAACAGCCTAAGTGTCTATGTATAGATGAATGGATAAAGACAATGTGACACACACACACACACACACACACACACACACACACACAAACACACACAGACCAGAATATCATTTAGCCAAAAAAAATAAGGAAGGAAATACTGCTATTTGTGACAATATAGATGAAGCTTGAGGGCATTGTGTTAAATAAATTAGACAGAAAAAGACTAATACGTATGATTTCACTTATATGTGGAATCTAAAAAACTGAACTCATCAAAACAGAACAGATTGGCAGTTGCCAAGGGCTGGGGAATTGGGGTGGGGGAAATGGGTGAAGGTGGTCAAAAAAGTATGAAAATAAAAATGAACCTAACAGTTCATAGGAAGGGAAAAATATAGAACTAGCCATGTGGCAAAAAAAAAAAAAAGGCTAACTTTAAATCACTGGTTTGTTTTTCTCCTTGGCACACAGCATATCCCATCTTGCCTTGCAGCTGGGTGCAGCAAATAACTAAATTCTGGCAAAAGGTATGTAAGCGGACATATGTATGTCATTTATTATCCTCCAGCTCTTTCTCTCCTCTCACCTGCTGGCTGGGTGCAGAATGCCCAGAGAGGGATCAGGCCCTAGGTGCTGAAAGAAACCCCAAGAGGAAAGGAGCCTGGTTCCAAGTTGCCACTTGGAGAAGAGATGTCCAGAAGAGCCATGGGGCCAAGAACACTCATTGGACCTATCCATGAGCAACAGCTAACACTTGTATAGTTAAGACACTAAATTTGAGTCTATTTGTTTATCATAACTGTTAGCCTACTGTGACTTCCAAGCATATATATGACTGAATTATTCTCATAAGCATGCTGCATCCCCTTGTATTTTTATCCATTTTTCTTTGCCCTGACATTTTACCAAAATGTGTAACACACTACAAAATATACGTATCCCAGATCACAATGTGGTCTCCAATTAGCAAGGCATACTTACTTTAAATTAATACTTGATCTTTGTGAGGTTGCTTTCACTAAAAACTGTTGAACAATGCAGGATATTATTTTCAGGAAGGATTTTTGATGCTGACACCTTAAGTAGCCCCTTTATACAGGCCTAGTGAGTCAACAAACCGATGTTGATTAGATTTCACCACCTCTGCTTCTGACTCCAAGAACCAAATACATGAAACTGCCTTTTGTTTCCTGGACCAGTCTGCCCCAGGACACTGCATCTTTGCCTGGTTCATTCTCTCTCTCTCTCAGCTCTGAACTGCACTTACACCCTCAGGCTGAAGCTGCTACATGTACCTATTGACCTTTAACATCATCATCTCTTCCCAGATCTGAACCACTAAGAAAAGCAGCCAAGCCATATAATAAGATATCCTATTAATGAATGTTTATTCGTTTATGAATTTATTCTCCATTGTCTGAGCACCTACCTGTGAGGGCACAGAGACGCAAATGAGCTTGGCTCAACCCCTACCCTCAGAGAGCTTACACTCTTGTAGAAAGAGGTTGGGGGAAGAGACAGAAATGTACACAGGCAGTTAAGATCCTGTGCAAGGCGTGTGATAGAGGGAAGCTCAGGGTGGGCATCTGTCAAAATAAATTGAGTTGTAGAAAGTTAAGATTTGTGCTGTTTATTGTAGGCAACATAATACATTTTTTAAAGTACTGTTACGAAAGGAACTTATTAAAGCATTTTTAAAATAGCTTTTGTTATTTTGTTATTTTGTCCTTCTTCCTCTGTTGCAAGGACCACTTCCTTTAGACTTGTTTTCATACTGCGCTTATTTAAATATATTTACCTGTTACTTCTGATTTTGAGTTTGGGCCTTTATTTTCTTTTAAAAGTCAAGATATGTACTGATCCCTTATAAACGAACCTACTTTGGGGCTATTTATAGCATTCTCATTGCACAGGCATAACACAAATTAAAACAGTGCTAAAATAGTTTGAAAATACAACATGCTATAGAAGTTCTAAATGATAACAGAACAGATGAGGGAAGACTTACGGGCAATTTATCAGTTTTGTATGCATTTTTCCCCCTGACAGACAAACTGAGTTCAGGCTATTGATACTAGAAAGCTCTTAGAATAAGTTTCAAAATCAAAACAGAACAGATAAAACCCCCAAACCCAAAATGTCAAGCAAAAACCAACAATTGAAATCAATAGCTTAAAACAAACTATCTGCTCCAAATATTATTATGGCAACAACAAAAATAGAACAAATTTTAATATAAGTATAAGTAAATAACAGATCATCAAATATGATCTTTGGAACGTGTATTTTAAAACTGGTTTTCAAAAATAAATAGTGCTATATTTTAAGTGTTAAAATCCTGATATATTCAGTAAATACTATGAGTAACATATTGAGTATTAACGTATCTGGTATTATGACTGTATGTCTACAAGGCAGGCCTTAACATTTTTGAAAGTGGGAAAAAATATAATCAGTGGTTCCTACAATGGTAACAATTTAGCTTCAATCCTGACCAAGATCACTTTTTTATTTCACAATGTTAAAGAAAGTATTACCATTGCTAGGATTTGGCAAGAGTCTCAGAGGTGGCAAAGTAAGCATTATGAAAAACTTCACCTGTGCATAGCTCAGGAACACAATTGTTATCTCTGTGTATTTGAACTTCCAACTAGGATGCCTAATATATTCTAAGGCAATGGAAGTCGAAATGTTTTTTACTAGAAGCTTTCCCAACCCCTCAAATAATCATTTATTTCCACTTAAGAGAACGCTATTCAACCCTGCATTTTACTGTTGAGGAAACATACACCCAAAGAGATGCAGCTTTCCCTGAGCATAAGCATCATCGTGTGGACACTAAATGTGCACCCTCTCTGTGTCAACCACTGAGCTTTATACACTTTGCACCATGTCATCCTTTTAATAATCCTAGGGGCTATTTTTATCCCAATTAATTAATGAGGAAACTGATGCTTGAAGCAATTGTATATCATACTCAGGGTCACATGGATACAATTTAAGTCCTTCTTCAGAGGCAGCATTCTTACTCACTGCACCGAACTGCATATTGGTTGCGGTGTCATATTTTGAACCCAGGGCTCAGGACTACCAAGCACAGTCAGTACAGTTACTACACAACTTGTCACATTTTAGGCACTCAAAGATATTGTGGAGCAAATTAATGAGTGGAAATTAAATGCATAAAATGTAATGCTACGTCTTCACAAATTTATCTGCTATGAATTTTCACTAACACAGCTGGGAGAGTGGTTCCATTTTTATAGTTAGCTAGACATCAGTTTTGTTTCCTTTCAAAGTTACCTTTACGTTTTAATCACTATTTTAAAAGAAAATAAAATATAAGACAGTTCAGAGAGGGAAAATGTGCATTACCTGCAAAGCAGTTATGATTTGAAAGTTGTTACCTGAATATGAGTGTATATTGAAGAAAATAAGAATAAATGCGAAAGAAAATATTCAATGATAGAACTGAAACTATACATTTTTAAAGAATTAATATAACATCAACTTTTTTAAATTTCTCATAATTTCAATTTAGTATATAATATGTATACATCATATGTTATATATATATATATTTCCCTAAATGGGCATTGATTTATGTGCCAATATACTGCTATCTGATACTTCTTTATTGAAGCTTTAATGTCATCTAGTAAGTATTGAATAAAAGGGTTAGCGAGACATACAAGAATCTATCGTAATTTACCATAATTATGTTTGTCAGATTTTCTAGGAAAATACCAATTTAAAGTGCATATTCTGCCGACACTCATTTTTGTAAAACACCCAAGTGTTTTTGAAATTTCCACATTTTAATACCATCATGCCTTCTCCCAGACTTTCTCTCAAAGCCCAAAATCAATATATTCAATATCCATGTAGTCACCAAATATTTACTAGCTGTCCATTATGTTCCAAGCCCCAAGGATAGAGGCGTGAACATCAATCAGCACTACCTTTGGGTTCAGAAAAGTAGGTAGCTCTATGTCAACTTAATGGGGAATTATACATTAAAATTCAGCTGACCTTTAGAAAAGGTTAAAACTTTCTCTTTGTGCCTGTTGTGTGACTGCCTAGGAAACTTACATTAAAAAAAGGCTAACACAGGTTTTTGCTTTTTCCTTTACATTCTTCTTAGCATTTAGGAGAGTAAAGGTTTTATTTTTGTTTTTTTAATTAAAGATGGAAGAATTTCAAGTTATTATGAGTTTAAACACAGTTCATATCTATGTAAGGGGAACTTATCTATGGATATTTGCATTTTAGTCAAAAAGAGATAATACGTACAAGATAAAGATAATCCAGACAAATGTATATTATTTGAAGCCCATCAAATCATATTTTTCACCACTGCTCAACAATTTCAGTAAATTTTGTGATTTTATAGAAGTAATATCAATTTATTGTATAAAATATGAACTAAATGTTCATCAAAACAGGAATGGATAAATTATTGCAGATTCATACAATAGAACACTATGTATTAATTTAAAAAATAGAGTTCCAGGGATTAATGTGAAAAAAAATCTCAAAAACAGTATTGAGCAATATATATATGTGTGTGTGTATATATATATGTATATATATACATATATATATAGTAATATCATTTCTATAAAATTTTAAGCTATACAAAACAGTACCATATACTACCAAATGGATGTACATAGTAAAAATACAAAAACCTGCATGGATTGATAAACAACAAATGCAAGATAGTGGAGATGAAGAGAAAAGACTAGAAATGAGATCAAAGAAGGGTATTGAAGGAAGGAAGAGGTCAAATGTATGTATTAACACTACAGTCTAACAATTACCTTCATGAAAACATATAGGTGATTCTAGGGCTTATCTGCCTTTCCTAAAGGTTCCCAGTGCTGACTGCCTTTAGTTTGATATCAGAAAGTTGTCCTCTATAATTCATTTTATTTAAGTTACTTACGGTAGAAAAGTAATTCCTGACTCTTATTTCCTTACGGCTGAGGTGCAAATCTTAATAAATCTGAAAAATAACAACCAAAAAAGACCAAAAAAAAAACAACAAAAAACAAAAACTCTGAAACTGACATAGAGAAGTATTGTTACGATTTGGCACTTTAAATTGTCAGTTCTGGAATGTTTGTTATATTATATTTTATACTTTTCTGTATGTTTGAACTATGTCATAATTTTAAAAAGCAAGTTATTGAAGACAAAGATAAAAGAAAAATTTTTTAAAAAAATTCTGACAAGCCAAAAGGAGAAAATAATTTTTCATTACTCTACCACCATAATTCTACCATCCAGAAGTAACC
Source organism: Rhinolophus sinicus (assembly GCF_057876585.1). Classification (NCBI taxonomy): domain Eukaryota; kingdom Metazoa; phylum Chordata; class Mammalia; order Chiroptera; family Rhinolophidae; genus Rhinolophus; species Rhinolophus sinicus. The sequence continues at coordinate 35,139,266 of NC_142517.1, forward strand.
ACATCTACATTTTGGTGTGTATTCTACAGTCATATGTGTGGTAAATGACATCATACATTTTGTTACCATTTAAAAATTTTATATTGTTAACATATGTTCAGAATATTAAATGTTTATTCTTACATCTTTCTAGAATGACATTTCATTGTATGTTTGTAACGTGCTTTATTTAATCAATCCTCCCTTTCTAGAAACGTAGGCTGTTTTAATTTTCATAATTTTAAATAATGTTGTAGTGAATGTTCTTGTACATGTATTTTGTACATATAATTTCCATATAAGCAGAATTTCTGGGTCAAAACTATACACAGTTTTCTAAGTTTAAAGCATGTTTTGAAATTGCTCTCCAAAAAGATTATATTAAGTTATATCATCAGAATATGAAAGATTCCATGCACTCAAAATAGTACTTATTATTTAAAAAAATCTCTAATAGTTACATGAAATAGAATTCTACTCTTTTTACTTTTGTAATTTCTGTTTCATAATTTTGACTATACCTTAAATAGACTTTTATCTTTTTACTTACAGTTCTGTAAGATTTTTTATATTAAATATATTAACCTTTCTCATATAGTGTGAATATTTCTTCCAAGTTGTAGTTTGCCTTTCATTTTAGAGTGTTTTTAATGTTTTCAATTTTATAAAGTTAAATCTATCACCATCCTTCTTTATGTTTTCTGCTTATGTGTATAATCACTTATGCATTATTTAGCATTTGTTTCATTTTGCACTTGGATATTTAACCATATGGAGCTTATTTTAGTATAGTTGCGCATATTGTGCAAGAAATGTAATTCTATCTTATTATAGATTATTACAAATAGTTGATCAGCTGTTTAAAAGGCACTCATTGAATAATCCAGACTTAATCTGCTAACTTGAATTTTTTCAATACTTAATTCTTATATATCCTGTTTGTGAATTTTCTATTCCTTCCATATTAAAAAATGAATTATTTTTCTACAAAGAGATAAATATCTAGTATATATTTGAAGAAACTTTAAAAAGCAAGTTTTCCTATGGTTCACATTGTGTTAAAATTTTTAATGCAATCTATATAACTTAAACTATTACTTTTTCATATTTTCACTTATCTTAGAATTCTAGTCTACTTGTACTAGAAAAGAAAAAAAACATTAATGATCTATTGATTCTTGATATTTAGAATCATTTTACTCAAAGTTCAGGAATTTGAATTCATAATAAAAATAATTACAATATAGCAAGCACAAAGCCTTAGAAATACTCCCTCTTCATTGGCTAAAATGTTAATAGCAAACCATGAAACTGTACTGTCATATCATCCAAGTGATTGAAGTCTCAGTTTTACACCTCTCTATCTTGTTCCTTCTTTTCATCAGTGAGACGAATGAAAATTCAAAGGACATGATCTGAACTGTCTTATTCTTATCCTCTTTCTCACCTATGGAAAATGAGTACCTGCATTTCTTACATTCTCCCTTCTTAATTACATAAAATTATACTGATATTGCCATGGAAGAGGAAATATACATAAGGTATTTCTTCATTGAACAAGGCTCTCTGTTGTAATTATTAACATTTTACTGTTTTTGTTGCAGCAGTTATTGATATGGTGACAGCTCCCTTTTTTTCTTCTAATAACACACTCTCCCGGTTTGCCTCTTACCCTTCTGGCAGATCTGTCACGTCCAGCGCAACACAGGCAGTGAGAGAACAAGAAGGGGTGGCAAAGGGGTAAGAAAGAAACAGAAGTCAAGAAAGTTTTGAAACAGGGGCCAAAGGTTTCACAAGACTGAGAGCCCCAAATCGGGCCACCTTGTGGCTTTTATTGATGCACATACAAGGAAGTAGCATTGTTTTTACTGGGGTCTGTGAGTCTCATACACCAAACCAGAAAACTGGTTCAAACCAATCACTCTTGCCTGTCAAAAGTCCCATGATGTATGAATAATTATTGTTTGTACCTCCCCAGGGGACAAAACCTTTATGTTGAAAACTTACTGAGATGGACAACTGATGTTATCACTTCCCAAGCAGGTTGTGGGAAGGAATACAGCCACAGAGGCAGATGCTCTCTTTAGACTGGGAAGTTGGGAGTCTATGCCCACCTCTATCAACCCTGTGAATTCTCCTGGTGGTCCCCACATTACTGTGCCTGTCTTAGGTTGTTCCTTTCTTGAGGAATCTTACCCGTCATTGGCTAGCCAGCCATCCTTTGGGGCCAAACAAGGAGATGACATAAAGGTGAAGCAATGTCCCTGAAAGGAATAGTCTCACAGCCTCTTCTTTCTTTTTAGGGGTGGGTACGAGGGGACTGAGAGGCATGCAGCTGTGTGACAACACATGTCTTTCTCAGTCTCCTTTTCTTGAAACTATCAGTTTTCCCTTGAACTCACCCATTTCTATGTCTTCATTTGCCATCTTTGACCAAGTCCAAAATTCATATATCCTGCTGAGATATCTTTTCTGAGGAACATCAAACTCAATACAACTGAATGTGAGCACATTCTCTTGCACACACACTCTCCTCAACCCAGCTCCTTCTTCAGTAGCTCAAGAAATGTATCCATCCATTTATTCATATCAGAAACAGAGATACAATCCTTGATAATCCTCTCTCTCACAATAAATCATCAAATTAGTCAATTTAGTTTCCTAAACCCTTTTCAAATGTGCCCACTTCTTTCCATCTCCATTGTCAACACAGTGATCAGCAGTCTGATGGAATATAATGGCATCCACACCTGCAAGTCACATATAATTTCAAATTTTCTAGTAGCCACATTAAAAAAGTAAAAAGAAATAGGTGAAGTTGCATTTAATGTTATTATTTAATTCAATCTATTCAAAATATTCTCATTTTAACATGACATCAATATAAAATATTGTTAATGAGATATTTACATTCTTTTTTTCTCTTGCTAAGTCTTTAAAACATGGTGTGTATTTTCTACGTACAGCATATTGTAACTTGGACAAGCCACATTTCAAGTGCTCACTAGGCACATGTTGCTAGCGCCTGCCATATTGGACAGATCAGCTCTAGTCCAAGCCGTGACCATTTCTTGTTGCAGTGTCTGTTAATAGCCTTCATATAGGCCCACTTAGTCCCTTTTCAATTCATTTTTCATGGGCAACCAGGGTGATCTTTTTTTAATGCAAATCTGCTCTTGTGACTAACGATCCTTCATTAAATTCCCATTTTTCCCTTTGGCTAAAGTCCGAAACTTCCAGCATAACCTATGTAACATCTATGATCTGATCTCATTTGATATTCCTAGCTTGTGTAATGTACAAAACTTCTTAATTCGCAGCTTTTATGCAAACTTGAAATATCTTCACTCTTATCCATCCTTAATTCTTGGCTTAAGTAACACTTAATTACAAAAATCTTCCTTGATACCCGTTTCCCCTTTCCCCCCAGAATGAGTTAGGATTCTAATTTACACAGTCTTATTGCACACAGTACTTTTACTTCATTGGTGAAATTATTTGTGTTATTATCTGTTCAATGTAGGCCTCCCATTTAGGACTATTAGTTAGTCACTCTTCTTCCTCTTTACATCCCTGTACCAAGAACAGTATTTGACATTGAATAAATATATATTGAACGTATAAGTTTGTTCCTCTTAGCATTATTCATGTGAGAAAAAGCCAAGGTTACCAAGATGGGATTAGACCAATCTTGATTCACATTCCTGGGCTAGGGGAGGGACTCTTCTTCCTTCAGCATAAAGTTACCTCATTCTTGAACAAAATTAATGGTCTGTTAACAAGAAAAATGGGGAAGAAGTGGATACTGGGTAGGTTGCCAACACTGTCTACCAGAATTTCCAAATTATTGTTGTGATAGACTGCTCACCTGCTTTGGCTTACATCAGCCCTAAGAAAAGCAAGGCAAAGCCATCTGGAGGTAAGTTTGTGGATGGAGGAGTTTTGTTTTGTTTTTGACTATAAAAATAAAGGGGAAGAAACATACTATATTACTCTGGGTTCTCCAGAGAAACAGAACAAATGAGATATATATCTATATCTACATATCTATATCTATATCTATTTATCTAAAGAGATTTACAATAGAGATTAGTTCATGTGGTTATGGAGGCTGAGAATTAATACATTCTGCTGTCTGCAAGCTAGAGAACAAAGAAAGCTAATGATATAATTCAATTCTAGTCTGAAGGCCCAAGAAACAGGAGCCGATGTCTAAGGATAGGAGAGGATGGTTGGATATTCCAGCTCAAGAAGAAAAAGAGACTTTGACCATCCACCACCATTTTATTCCATTAAGGCCCTAAACAGATTGGATGATGGCCACTCACATTGGGGAGGGCAGATATCTTTATTCAGTCTACTCATTCAAACGCTAATCTCTTTTGGAAACACTTTCATAGACACACCCAGGAATATTTTACGAGCTACGTGGGCATCCCTTAGCTCAGTCAAATCAACACATAAAGTTAACCATTACATGTTCATTATTAACCAACATTCACAAACATTTTCCTGCATCACTGCATTTGGTCCTCCGAACAATTCTGGACAATCTCATTAAGTTGTTGTTATTACCATCATGCATAGTTTACAATGAAGAGATCACAAATCAGAGAGGTTAAGTGATTTGTCCAAGAGCACTTGGTAATTAAATGTTAGGACTTGGAGGTAGTAATCTGATTCCCAAATGCAAACCCTTTCCCTACCACAGTGGTTCTTATAGTATCAGTCTTATCTGGGAACTTGTTAGAAAAGCAAATTCTTGGGCCATACCCCTGATGAAATAAACCAGAAATTCTGGGAGTCTGACACAACAACCCATATTTAACAAACACTCCACGTTATTCTGATGCTTAAAGTTTGAGAACCACTGGACTACACCCTAAAACCCACACTACTTTCCCCTAACTTGATCGGAATTTTTGTCTGGTCGTTTTACAGTTTGGCAGAGAAAAGAAGCACTGCCCTTTCCTAATGGTCAAACCAGGAAATACTTAGTGGGTATTCAAGTACATCATAAGAAGTCAAAGTTGTCTTTACCCTACTTCCAGATTCAAAGGGCTCTTAAATTTAGGATCCACCAATTGGGCCCCATTTCCAAGCTTACATTCTTGAATTAAATTAGTAGTGGCCAGGTACTCCTTATATGCAGCCTGAGTTATATTTCTATATAAGCAGGCAAAGCAAGTTAGGAAAAGTTTGCATCTCATAGAACCAATTTTCTTTTACTTAACAATGAGTCACACTGAGCTCTGTCTTCTGCCAAGAATGAAAGCCCTTTACTCTCTATTTCCCACATTCTTCTGTGACCCAAGCTTTTTACCACAAACCTGTAGTATTTTCTCCTTAAAAAAACAAAAGATATTTCAGTGACTAATAATCATTTCTGACAAATATGCCCTAATTCTAGCACAAGATAAGTTTGCCTTCTTTGAACTTTGATTCTATCATTTGCTATATTATCAGTATTACAATAATTTTTTTTAGTTTTTGTACTTACTGGCCATATATAAAAGCCTTAATCAGACACTGAAATCTCAATCTTAACAATGAATATTCTTGGTCATGAGGAAGACAGCTCTAATAAAGAATCCTTCCCTCCTATTAGAGCAGAATTCCCAGTACACAGCATTTTTATGGTGATTTAGTTAGTGTTGTTAAGTGAGCCCTGTAAATACTCCAACCAGATTCAATGTTCAGGTGAATCCTTCATACCAAAACACAGGAAAGTAGATAAATCACAATTTATATTTTTGGTGTATAGCAATTACTTTATAAAGGAATATTTCCCAGCCACAGGTATAACAATCCCTTCCATACTTTTGCTTATTAAAGAAATACAAATAAGTATAACACCAACATTGTTATTCTCTTTCCAAGTTAAAATAGGGTCTAGTTTATGCCTTAAGAATTTATTCTTTAATGTTATGGCAATAACAACAGACCTGGTCAATGATCTATAAGAAGTATGTAATATAGGAAATATGTAAGTCAAAATGAACTCTAAGATTTATTAAGTGAAAGGACCATGCTGCACATTATAAGCAGAAATGAGATACAAGGTTCTTTAATAGTAAAAATTTCTATATTACCATTGAAAACTATTTTTCTTCTTGAAGGTATACTGTGTTTAAGAGTCTATAGAAATTTCAATCTCTATAAACTTATGTAATAAATTTTAGTCCTTAAGTAATCAATCTATTAAATATTGAAGAGGCTTGCAAATTTTGAACAGGTTTTTTAGAGTTTGCTATAGATTTTATTGTGGTTAAGGTGCATGCCATTTTTTTTTTCAGGTTTCATATTTAATTAGTTAATTTTATTTTTACTTCTATTTTTTATTTTTATTTTTTACCTTTGATCCCCTTCATTCATTTCTCCCAACCACACTCCCCAACATCTGGCAACCACCGCTTTATTCTCTATATCTGTGAGCTTGTGTTTTTTTGTTTTGTTTGTTTTCTAGATTCCATGTAGAAGAACTATCATATGGTATTTATTGTTCTCTGTCTGACTTATTTCACTTAGTGCAATGCCCTTGCGACCTACTCATGTTGTCGCAAATGCCTAGATTTCATTCTTTTTTTGGTTCAATAATATTCAACACATAATTAAATAATTTCTTTATGCATTCATCCATTGATAAACTCTTAGTTGGTTTCCATGATCTTGGCTGTTGTAAATAGTGCTGCAATAAGCAAGGGTTGCATATATCCTTTCAATTTAGTGTTCTCATTTTCCTTGTATAAATACCTAAAAGTGGAAATGTTGGATCATGTGGATATTTTATTTTCGATCTTTTGAAGGAACTTCCACACTGTTTTCCATAGTGGCTGCAACAATTTACGTTCCTACCAACAATGCACAAATGTTCCCTTTTCTTCACATCCTCAATAACACTTGTTATTTCTTGTATTTTGGGTAATAGCCATTTTAACAAGTGCAAGGTGACATCTCACTGTGGTTTTGATTTGCATTTCCCTAATGATTAATGATGTTGAGAATCTTTTTATGTACCTTTTGGCTATCTGTATGCCTTCTTTGAAAGAAAAGCATTTGACAAAATTCAGCATCCACTTATGATAAAACTCTCAACAAAGCAGGTATAGAGGGAACATACCTCAACATAATAAAAGTCATATATGAACAGTCCACAGCTGACATCATACTTAATTGTGAAGAGCTAAAAGCCTTTCCCCTAACATCAGGAATAAGACAAGGATGCCCCCCCCCTGAACACTTTTATTCAAGAGTATTGAAAGTCTTATCTAGAGCAATCAGGCAAGAATCAGAAATAAAAGACCTCCAAATTGGAAAGAAAAAGGCAAAATTGTCACTATTTGCAGGTGACATGATATTACATATCTAAATCCATGAAGATGCCATGAAAAAAAAAACTATTAGAACTAATAAGCCAATTGAGTAATGTTGCAAGATTCAAAAATTAATATGCAAAAATCTGTTGTAATTCTAAACACTAAAAAAAACTATCAGAAAGAGAAATTAAAAAAAAAAATACCATGTACAACTGCATCAAAAAGAATAGAATACCTAGGAATAAATTTAACCAAGGAGGTGAAAGACTTGTATACTGAACACTAAGAAAAGACATTGAAGAAGACAAAATACATGGAAAGATATTCTGTGTCCATGGATTGGAAGAATTAATATAGTTAAAATGTTTATACTACCCAAAGCAATTTACAGATTCAGTGCAATCACTATGAAAACTCCAGTGGCATTTTTCACAGTAATAGAACAAACAATCAGAAAATTTGTATGGAACCACAAAAGTCTCTGAGTGTCAAAACAATCTTGAGAAAGAAGAACAAAACTGAAAGTTTCATGCTACCTGATTTCAAACTCTATTGCAAAGCTATGGTAGTGAAATTAGTATGGAACTGGTATAAAAACAGACACATGGATCAATGGAACAGAATAGAGAGCCCAGAAATAAATCCATACACATATGGTCAATTAATTTATGGCAAAAGAGCCAAGAATATATAATGGGGAAAGGATTGTCTCTTCAATAAATGATGTTGGGAAAACCAGCCAGCCACGTGCAAAAGAACGATACTGGACCACTTTCTAACACCACACACAAAAATTAATTCAAAATGGATCAAAGTCTTGAAAGTGAGACCTGAAACTATAAAACTTCTAGAAGAAAATGTAGGTGGTAAGCTCTTTGACACAGATCTCGGCGATGATTTTTTTGAATCTGACTCCCCAAGTATGCGTAATAGCAACAAAAGCAAAAATCAACAAGTGAGATTACATCAAACTAAAAATCTACACAGCAAAGGGAACCATTAAAAATATATAAATGCAACATACTGAATGTGAGAAAGCATTTGCAAATAATGTATCTGATAGGAGATTAATATCCAAAATACTGTGTTTCCCTGAAAATAAGACCTAACTGGACCATCAGCTCTAATGCATCTTTTGGAGCAAAAATTAATATAAGACCTGGTCTTATATTATATAAGACCCAGTATTGTGTTATGTTATGTTATGTTATGTTATGTTATGTTATGTTATGTTATGTTATGTTATGTTATGTTATGTTATGTTATATTAGACCCGGTCTTACATTATATTAAAATAAGACTGGGTTTTATATTAATTTTTGCTCCAAAAGACCCATTAGAACTGATGGTCTGACTAGGTCTTATTGTCGGCGAAACACGGTATGTAACGAACTCATAGAATTCAATAGAAAAAATTACCCAAACAATCTGATTAAAAAATGACCACTAAAATAATTCTAGCCCAAATATCATGGGACAATGCCCTTGAATACTGTTTATTTCTGGCATATTTGTGAGAATAAAAGGAATCACAGACCCAGGGTCAATTTTAGGCCCAACTGATATATTGGCAAAGTCTATCACTCCCAGTGTTTGAGCCTTGGAAGCCTCTGTTAGTGACTGCCTGACCATAATACTAGTAGTTATCCACAAACTTTTGCTGCTTCTTGGTTTTCTCAGAGTCCCACACTATCATATATTACCATATTGTGTTCCCTAAGAGCGGATCTTATACCTTGTATCCTATTCAAAGTCACCTTTACACAAGGAGGAAGAATTGTGCTGACTTTGAAGTCAGACCAACCTTATATAGCTGGTGACTTGAAGCAAGCTGATTACTTTTCAATTCAGTTCCTCATCTATAAAATGGGTATAATGCAGTCATTCTGAAATGGCAGGTATGTTGGAATTACCTGGAAGGCTTATGAAAAGGAAAAACAGAGTGCAGAAACTCCAGAGAGTTTCTGATTCCATAGGTCTAAAGCAGGGCCTGAGAATTTGCATTTTTAAAAAGGTCCCAGGTGATGCTGATGTGCTTGTTTATTGACCACACTTCGAAAACCACTGAAATAGTGCTATTAGGATGAGAAATACTATTTATAAAGTACCTGATTCAATGTAACCACCTAATGAATGTTAGTCTGTTGCCCTCCACCTCTATTGCACATGTCCTCAAAGCAAAGAAAGTAAATGATAAAAATGAATTAGTGACATTGCATTTGAATGGAATTGAGCTAAATACACTTATCTTTGGACAAGGCCTTTCTGGAGGCAAACCAAAAGAGATATTTCTGTGGAAATAAATTAAAAATTAAAGGAGATATTTCAGGCAAATTAATCTTTGAGAAGCTATTGATAAATATTAGCAAAAGCATCAGACAAAGGGCGCTCATACATCATTAGTAGAGAAATAAAACTATATATGATTTTAGAGGGCAATTTGGTAGCAGTTACCAAAATGTACAAGATACATAGACTTTGACCCAGCATTTCACTTCTAGAAATATATCTTCAGAAATACACATAAATGTACAGGAATATAGTACAACATATTTGCATAGCAGCATCTAAGCTCAAGTATGCAAGAAATGTAATTTTTTTCCTATAAGTCAACTTGATTTATACTTCAAGCCCATTGCACCAGGTGGTAAAAATAAATCTCTTTCATTTCAGGATTAATTCCTTGACATTTTTCTGGTGTTGCATCTGAGAACCAGAGGCATGCACAGAGCAGAGGTGTTGGGGTTGTGTGTGGATAGTTGGCCTTATGTCATAACCCAGCCATGCTGTCATCTCCTGAGTTTGCCATTATTCTGTTGGGTGATAGATTTTATATACAGATTGCTGCTGCCTTATTGCACGATATCCTCCCTGCGGCCCCATCCTGACTTTCTTCTACTACTCTCATACCATGCTGGGCTGTCAGACACGATGGGAGGCTGAGACCATCACTGCTATGATGCTAATTTCAGATGCTTGAATTTACTCTGTGTCTTGTAAATTCTGAGGTTGTCTAGGGCTCTGTTCAACTATATACCTACTTATTTTAGTTCTCCTGAAAGAAGAGATCAATAAAGTTCAACTGGTAGTTTTGAAAGTGCCACAGATTACCGTTTGAAATCTTGTATTACTTTAGTTTTTATCAAATGCTGAAGAAAGGAAAACAACCATTTTGATGGTAAAAATCTTATTTTCAAGACAAGTCCCAAATGGAAGCCATTCCTTAATCAGTGACTCAGTGATTATAATTTAGCAACACCCAAATCTTTGTTAACTATATATAGCTTTATTTTTGTATGCATTGAAATGAGCTTCTGGTGGTCAAAAGCGTTTTATATTTTCAAAATGATAGCAGCTGTTTATCCTTAATTTTGAGAATAATTTGGAGAGCTATGTACTTTATTTTTTGCCCAAAAGACAGGAATGACTTCATTGTTTAGGTACAGAAAGAAATATGTTAAATCATTCAACCAGTGCTGCTTGGAATAGACTTCTTTAAAGCATATTTTGATTGTGTAACTGTTCTGAACTAAACTGGGATTGCCAAATCTCTGGATGTTATATAATCCCTGAGAAAATATAAAAGAAAGAAATAAAGACATTTAAATAAAAGACAACAGAGTTGAGGCGTTTCAGCACACATTTTTTTAAGTACCCACAGTGTGCCAGATATTATAGATGTGTACATAGGTATAGCACAGCTCCTGTCACTGAGATCTTAAATTAGGTGGGGGAGATAATCAAATAATAAAGACAAAGTTCTATCAAACAAGAAACACAAAGTACAGAGCCAGTTAGCATTTATTCTATCTGAATAAAGGCTTCACAGTGGAGGTAACGTTTACTCTGCAGTGGAAGAGGGAAGGGAGCATATTTAAGGAGCAGGGACAGAATTTACTAAGACAAAAACATTCTATTCATCAGACTATATGCTCTGTGTTAGGAAAAAGAATGTCTGATTTAACTACTGTATCGTTAATGCCGGGAAGAGTGTCTGATGCATAAGAGGTGATCTATATATTTTGTCAAATGGGTGAAATCATGATTTCACGAGAAAGTGAATAATACTAGGTTGTTCTATCTGGATAAAACACAGAAAGATTGGGGTTAACAGAAAAGGGAAACTAGGTAAAGATCAAATGCCATAACGATGATCTTCTAAGGAATTAGGATTTTTGCCTTGCAGACACTGGGAGGCCACTAGCAGCATTTGAACAGGGCAGTGAGACAGGTGAGTATGTAGGTAGAATTTGGTATTAGAGCTCATATTTAGGACCAATACCTCATATTCTAAAAAGAATATTAATTATTCAGGCAACAGGCTTTACCTTTACCTCCTCCCCCCCCCCCCCGCCCAACCCACTCCCCCCTCCCACACACACATACCTCCCCTCAGACAAGCAGTGCTGGGGAAAACAAAAGAAGGCCTACAGCATTACTGGTGAGGTGGAAGGTCCCCTCACTTGGCCAGGGTGCCTAGACAACCCTATCACCTATGCTCTCTCGTCTACTCTCCGTGTTCCTTCCAGGAAGCCATTGGAAACAAAGCAGTCCTCTTGTGTTCCCTCCTGGGGCCACCGGACTTGGGATGATGATCCTATTTCCTCCCTTTGACTTTTCTTCAGAAACAAATTTCAGAACAGACCTCTTTGCTAGGCAAACTGTTACACAAGCCTCCTGCCTTTATACATTTCTAGACTAAAAAGAGGGTTCCAGTTCAGGATATTCCCATCAGCTTTCCCAATGAATCTTTCACTCTCCAGTATACTCTGATAGTCCACCAATGTCGTCCTCAGATCCTGCAATGGATCAGGCATCCAGCCAGGGATGGAGGCAAAAGGCATAGCTCCACCTCTTGCAGGAAATTTCAAGATCTTATTCCCATCCCCTACCACCGAAGTGTCATCATTTGACTCGGGGGTGAGTGGAATGTGAACACCTGGTGGAAAGGCAGAAGCCTGTCCCCCAAAATCATTGCTCTTGGGAGTATATTATTTGGTTGAAGTTGAATGAATGAATAGCTGGTAGAATGAATAGTTCAGTTTAGAAAGTCAGTTGTTTAAAAATGTCAGGTATTTATCTGAAGAAAACAAAAACACAAATTTGAAAAGATATATACACCTCTATGTTCATTGCAGCATTATTTACAATAGCCAAAACATGGAAGCAACTTAGGTGTTCATTAATAGATGAATGGATAAAGAAGATGTAATACAAACACACACACACACTCACACTCACACACACACACACTCACACACTCACACACATACAGAGAGAGAGAGAGAGAGAGAGAGAGAGAGAGAGAGAGAGAGAGAAATATTACTCAGCAATAAAAAAGAATAAAATCTGGCCATTTGCAACAACATGGATGGACCTAGAGGACATTAGAGTAAAAGAAGTCAGACAACACCTATGATCTCACTTATACATGGAATCCAAAAAAACAAAATGAATGTACAAACAAAACAGAAACAGACTCATAGATATAGAGAACAAGCTTATGATTGCCAAAGGGGAGGGAGTGGGGGAATGGGAATTTTAAAAAATAAGAAAAAAATAAAAAATAAATGAATAAAAAATTATCTGGAAGCCATATTTTTCCTAAGTTACTGCCTAATTAAATAGAGGCAACTTTCTAGAAAAACTTTTCCTTGGACTCTATATCACTCTTATCCAACTTTTTAAGAACTGATGAAATTTATTGTCTCCTAAAACACAAATCAAACTTTTCTTCCACAATGGCAGCTCAATATAGCCTTTTGCAGATGGATGGGTCTACTTTCAATGGCCTGGTAACTGAACACAGGCTAGCTATGCCCCATTTGCTCTGTTTCAGATTTATTCCTTCAGACTGAACATGAATGAATCAAGATTCAAGAGTAAAATTGCAGTCATTACTTTTAAAATGTATTTATTTTTTGGTTTGGCAAGTTGCCTCATTCCACAGAGACTTTACAAAATGTTTATGTCTTACTCTTTGAAGGTGAGAACTGTGATCTAATCTGTATTCTATGGGTTACTTAGCACACTGAGGATGCCCAATAAATATTAAACAGGAAGACTTTATCGAACCACTCTACACCATATACTTCCTAGTTCATCCATCGTGCCAGCTTCCAGTGCAGAACCATTATGAATAGATGGGTGGTTGGGTAGATTAATGAGTTAATTTATTTGATAGTTTACTGCCAAAATTTTGCTACCTATAATTAAGTCATATTTCTTGGTCTTCTACCACGAATCACATGGAGAATAGTTTCAATAACATTAATAAAAAGCCTAAGTTTGAACAAATACACAGTAAGCTTCAGGTCTCTAAACACTTTAAAGCAGAGCTTAAGTCCCAATAAACTTCATTCCCATCAACCCATAAAAAGAGAACCCCCAAAATAAACATCTGGCACCTCCAAATCAAAACATTTTAATGATGTTATGATACGTGGTAGTTATAATATTGATTCTGAATTATTCAAAACTGAATTACATTCAGTACAGTTTTAATGTTAAATGATTTATTTTCTCATAGCTATTAATTTATTAAACTCATTGATTTAAGAAGATTTCATAGATCACCTATTATGTTTCAGGCGTTGTTTCTAGGCTCTGGAAAACAGATAAAAATCCCTGCATTGATGGAGCTTGTATTCTATGGGAATATTTAATTCAGTAGGCTCTCAATCAAAATATTTAGAACATTTATTGTAATCAACAATTTTAATTCAAGTATTTAATGATTTGATTCATTCCTACTTAATAGAAAATCTACAAGGTAGATAGTAGAACTAGAGAAACAGCCAAGATCACTTGATTACCAAACTTATGTTCTTTTCTAGTACTGTGACAAGTACTTGTCTTTATATTCATCTTGTTCAGGGTTAGTTACAAGATCCCCTCTGCCTCTAACACTTTTTTCCTAGTTCTGTAATAAAATACTGTAATCCATATACACAACCTCAAGAAAATTGGGTTTCAACTTAAAAATAATGTTAATCAGGCTAAAGATAATACTTAGAAAATGACCCATTCCTAAAGGGATTTTACAAGAAAAGCCAATGAAAAATTTGAGAACAACAATGCAGTACAATCATCTCCTTATAGATTTGATTAAGGTGATATGAATTATATGATAAACTGGAATCATTGCAATTTACATTCAAATATATTAACCTCTACTCTTCCCAAATTGTTCTTAAACATGTTCCTTAAGCTAACTAGATCTGATAGTTTCCCTATAAATCATATATGTGTATATTATTAACACCCTCCTCAAATAATATGACAACCTCCTCAAATAATATGACCTTCTTCCTTCACTGAAAGCCTCCTACAGCCAAACTGCTTCACATTGGATACTTATTACAAAAATATTTGTGTTTTAAAAGGTTGACTTGAAAGGTGGTAGAGGTGATTTCTGGTCAAGATGGTGGAGTAGGTAAATGCTGAGCTCACCTCCTCTCAGGATGACATCAATTACAACAAAACCAAAGAATAATTGATAGGTACATAGAAAGATAGAAAGAAGCAGGAGAAGGAGGGAACTAGCTCTAGTTAGGAGGCTCCTTGCAGCTGCTCCTACTTGGGGCACAAACACCTTGCTTGCTCAGCAAGATATTGTGAACAAGATATATCATCATCAGAAGAAAAAAATACCAGAGAGGGAGGAAAACCATTCTGCTTATCAGAATATACATCCTGCTTCTCAGGACCATTTTTAATGAGCTTCTCAAATAAATCATGGGAAATTAATAGGTTCATGCTGATACCCTGAGAAACAACCTTGAGAACCAGAGGGAAGAATAGGACACCTCAGCTGAGAAAGAAAAAGATAACAGAGAGGGAGAGGGGGAGACAATTCTACCCATAGAGATAAAAACCTTCACACAATGTAAGTAGAGTTTGCTTCCCTCTCTTGGGTTGGCCTATTCTAGGTCTTGGAGTGTATTAGCTTTTACTAATAAATGTGCTGTCCTATGCTGCACAAACTCTGTCTCTTGACTCAATTCTTTCCTTCAAGAAGACAAGAACTGAAGTACAGCCTCATTCCTGGTAACACAACTATTATTGAAAATTGCCTGAAATCCAGCTGAACTGAATCCCTACAACTACAGACATACAGAAGCCGCCACCTCGAGACTGGTAAGAGGGACAGAGACTCAGAATGGACTGGTTGCACATCCATATGTAACCATTTAAAATCGGAAGGGAAAACTCATCTTCACAGGTCCCCGCCCCCTGAGGAGTGAGGGATCCCAGACTCTTCCCACCTCCAGATTTCAGTGCCAGGAAGAGAAGTCCTCATAACTTCTGGCTGTGAAAACTCACTGAGTGAGATGAGGGAGGCTGTACTTCCAGGCTCTCCTCTAAAAGGGTCCGCGCATGGACTTACTCTTTGACGGATTCATTTGCTCTGAGCTCCAGTGCTGGGGCAGCAGCTCAGAAGGCACCAGGTGCATATGGAGAGGAACTGAATTTTCTAGATTTAGGGTAAGGGCTGGAGAGGCAGCTTTCTCCCAGATGGAGGTGCTGGCAGAATTCATTGTTCCTTTGTTGAGCCCTCCCCTTTCCTGCGTGCAGACGCAGGCAGACGCCTAATCTGAGTCTCCATCAAACTGGCTATTACCTTAGGTCTGCCCTGCCCTAGTGATTCCCTGAGACCACACCCCCACCCAACATTTGGACACGCTGAAGCCACTCCCAGTGGCTTTTATGTATAAATGGCCAGCCTTGGCTCACGCTGCGGACTTTCCTAAAATCTCTGAAAAGTTCACAAAACCGAAATAGGCAGCATCTGGCTTAGGGATGTCCCAAGTCTCTGGCTGAGTAGCTCTAAGCCTGGCACTAGCAATAGCTGGCTTCGGTTTGTGGCTTGGCCTCTCAAGTCACCTCCAAGCACAATGCAGGCAGCAGCCATCTCTGGATTGCTTGGAGGTTGCCAGACTGTGGCTGAACTTGGCTTGTAGCAGGTCCCTTCCCAGGAGGTCCTGGGTCCGGCAGTCCAGGTGGCCAGCTTCAGACTGGCCTGGACCATCACCTGGCCACCTCCAAAGACAACACACCCAAAGAGAAGACTAGGCAGGAACCAGAATCCCGCTAAAGCAAACCCTGCCCTGTAGAGTCAGCCCCCACACAACTGTCCCTCCATTATAGTCATGGCTAGTGCTCACAAACAATCAGCCTGAGGGTCAATCCGATACATTCAATGCAAACAGCAATCAACTTCAGTGACATCAGGAGGGCACACAGAAACCACACAAGGGACACACCTGGAGTACCCAGTTCTGGTGACCAGGAAGACTACATCACTGGGTGCCACAGGACACCTGCTACATAAGGTCACTCTACTAAGACCAGGAGGCACAGCATCCCTACCTAACACAGAGAAACAAACACAGGGAGGCAGCCAAAATGGGGAAACAAAGAAACATGTCCCAAATAAAAGAACAGAACAAAGCTCCAGAAAAAAAAAAAAAAGAAAAAAAAACGAAGAAGAAGAAAAAAACAACCAAAAAACACTAAACAAAATGGAGATATGTAATCTACCAGATGTAGAGTTCCAAACACTGGTTATAAGATGCTCAGTGAAGTTATAAGGAGAACTTCAAAAAAGAGGCAGGAAACATAAAAATGGAGATAGAAAACCTAAAAAAGACCCAGTCAGAAATAAAGACTACACTAACTGAAATGAAAAACACATTACAGAGAATCAATAGTAAATTAGATGAAGCAGAGGACTGAATCAGCAATTTAGAAAATAAGATAGCAGAAAATACCCAATTAGAAGAGTAAAATGAAAATAAGAATCCACACAAATGAGGATACTTTAAGGGGCCTCTGGGACAACATCAAACGTACCAACATTTGCATCATAGGGGTACCAGAAGGAGAAGAGAGAGAGAGAGAGAGAGAGAGAGAGAGAGAGAGAGAGAGCGCGCAAAACATTGAAAACCTATTTGAAGAAATAATGACTGAAAACTTTCTAACCTGCTGTAGGAAATAGATATTCAAGCCCAGAAAGTGCACAGAGTCCCAAACAAGATAAAATCAAAGAGGCCCACACCAAGATACATCATAATTGAAATGCCAAAGGATAAAAACAGAGAGGCTCTTAAAAGCAGCAAGAGAAAAGCAGTTAGTTACCTACAAGGCATCTCCCATAAGACTGTCAGCTGATTTCTCAGCAAAAACTTTGCAAACCAGAAGGGATTGGCAGAAAACATTCCAAGTGATGAAAAGCAAGGACCTACAACCACAATTAACCTACCCAGCAAAGCTATCATTTAGAATCGAGGGACAGATAAAGAGCTTCCCAGACAAGAAAAAGCCAAAGGGGTTCCTCACCACCAAAGCAGTATTACAAGGAATCTTAGAGGGACTTCTTTACGATGAAAAAAATAAATAAATAAAAATATGAATAATAAAATGGCAATAGTTACATATCTATCAACAATTACTTTAAATGTAAATGGATAAAATACTCCAATCAAAATAGAGAGTGGCTGAATGGATAAGAAAATAAGACCCTTACATACTTGTATGCTGCCTATAAGAAACTCACTTCAGATCAAAAAACACACAGAGACTGAAAATAAAGGGATGGGAAAAAGGTATTTCATAAAAAAGAAAAAAGATAAATAGCTGTGGTTGCAATATTTATACCAGACAAAATAGACTTTAAAACAAAAGCTATAACAAGTGACAATGAAGGACCCAGTAATCCCACTTCTGGGCAATTATCCAAAGAAACCCAAAATGTTACTTCAAGGAGACATGTGCATCCATATGTTCATTACAGCATTGTTTACAATGGCCAAGATGTGGAGGCAGCCTGGGTGTCTGTCAAACGAAGAATGGATAAAGAGGAGGTGGTACATAGATACAATGGAATATTGCTTATTTCTTGGCCATGGAAGGGAATGACCTCTTCCCATATGTGGCGGCATGGATGGACCTGGAGGGTATTGTGCTGAGTGGAGTATGTCAGACAGAGAAAGACAGATGCAATGTGATTTCACTTATATGGAATCTAAGGAACAAAATAAACAAACAAAACAGAAACTTGTTGATACAGAGAACATTTTGTTGGTTACCAGACAGGATTGTGGTTGGGAACGGGTGAAAAACAGGAAGGGATTAAGAAGTACAAATTGTTACAGAGTAGTCTTGGGGGTGTAGGGTATAACATAAGGAATATAGTCAATAATATTGTAATAACTATATATGGTGTCAGAGGGGTACTAGATTTATTGGAGTGACAAATGGGAGGGGATTGGGGGACAAGGTGAAAAAGGAGAAGACATTAAGAAGTACAAATTGGTAGTTACAAAATAGTCATGGGGATGTAAAAGTAAAGCATAGAGAATATAGTCAATAATACGGTAATTACTATGTATAATGCCAGGTGGGTACTAGACTAGTCAGGGAGGTCACTTCTTAAATTATATCAATGTCTAATCACTATGCTGTACACCAGAAATTAATATAAAGTAATATTGAATGTCAACTCTACTTCAAAAATTTTAAAAGTGAGGAGAAAAGGTAACCGGGAATAAGAGGTTCAAATTTCCAGGTATAAAAGAAATAAATCGTGGGGATGTGATGTACAGCATGGGGAATATAGTCAGTAGTATTGTGATAGCATCGTACCACGTTGGATGGTTGCTGGATTTATCATGGTGATCACTTCTTTAGGTAAAGAAATGTTGAATAACTATTGTGTATACCTGAAACTAGTATAATATTGTATGTTTGCTATATCTTAATAAAACACTTTTAAAAAGTGGTAAAAGGTAAAAGGAATGATGGAGACAAAAAAGAGTTTGGGAAAGACTATGTTTAAATAATTGGAGACCATACAATTATTTAGAAAATCACTTGTTTTAAAAATTCTGAAAGAAGTTTCATTTTTCCAGCTTCACTGTCTTATTTAAATAAAGGCTAGTTGGTAAAATTAACTTGTCTTTGAATTTTGTAGCACAACTTTAAAAATATTAAACAAACCAGGATCTCTTAAGTGACATAGCATTTTGAACCCTGAGCAATCTTTTCAGTTTCACTGTATAGTATAACTGCTTTCCAAAATGTAGCTTCTTAAAAAAGCTGCTTGCACCTAAAAAATCAAAATAATACCTTCTAGTTTCCTTCCTGAACTTCCCTTAATTTCATAAATTCCAATAGTGTTTATTTGAAAATTTATGTGCCAGGTGCTATTTCCCAGGGATGCAAAAATGAATGCTGTACTACTTTCTCTCAATATATTCACAATCTAGAAAAAAAGAAAGATAGAAGAAAATAATGGAGTTAAGTACAGTGATACAGACAAGCATAATCTAATGAAAGTTTCATGAAAGGGGGTCTACAGTGTCAGCTAAGGACACCGAGAAGGTTTCCTGGTGAACATGACGCCCAAGAGAATGTGGCAGAGTGATTGGGATTCCTCAAGGAGGCACGAAGGCAAGTTGCCTCTGCTCTTTTCTGGAACTTACATCCATTGTTAAGCTCATCATTAGTGTAGTCCACATGCTTTGTATCTCTCATTCCAAATAGTGAGTTCTATATGTGAAGGCCATATTTGACACAGATTCTCTTGCACATGGTCTAAAATAATGTCTTTAAGACATAAACTTTCAGTAAAGCAGTTCCATTCTGCAAAACACAGGTAATTTGGGATTAAGAGACATACAAACCCAGTGCAAAGGTTTACATTAATTGCATCAGAAACACAATTTTCAAGACATTTTACTCATATTGGAACAGATACAGACGCTTGAAACCTTTTAAGAAATAATTGAGTAACTCTCAACTTTCCTGTGCGTACTCAATCAAAGCCCATGAAAGAATTCTAAGGGAATCATTTCCATTTTGTTAAGCCTGTATATGTGTCAAACCTCACATAGAACAGTGTAGACAACATAAGCGAATACTGAATGGTGTGAAAGAGGGTAATTTGTCATGCCATACATCAAAATGAAAGCACTGAAAATCAATGCAAGACAAAGCAATTTCAACTGAAAGAGACATTGTGTTGTAGCTTCCTTTATCCCTCTCATCTCACCTTATCAGTCCCAAGAATTCACAGCAGGATATCAACACATGTGTTTATATTTGAATATAAATGCACACACAAAAAATTCTAGTAAAATATGGTCCTAAATGCTTATAGTAATCACCTCTGATTAATATATCAGATCAAACAGCATCTTTATTACTTTCCTGTTGTTTCTATTTTTTTTTGCAATGGATATGCATTACACTGATAATCAGAAGATATATTATACTATTATAATTCTAATCCCAGTTTTCCTCATGCTGTATGTATATGTTGTGTGTTCTGATATAGACTGCAAGTTTCTTTGCATTTCCAGCCCCATGACTTGGACCCTGGTCTCTAACCAGTGTACTTGTCATGAGCAGGACATTCTCATGATAATTTTAAGCTAGAAAAAAAAAAAAAAGATGTTTTTTTAGAAATTCTGGGAAAGGTATTTTATAGTTTATCTGCACACAAATTCGGACTGACATTTAATTCCTATTCCCACGCCCATATTCACTGACAAGCCTGACCTTGTTTATGTGGAATGTTTAAGTCACATGTTTTGTATACAGTCTTCCTTGATTCTTACAGCAGAGATGGGTTCTCTCTTTGACCTTCAAGCTAGGCAGTACAACCATAACACAATATTCAATTTTCTCTATTTTGTGGATGTTTTTTAGACTGTAAACTCTCTGAGAGAGGCCACGTGTTTCCTTCTTGTGCAGAGATCAGACCGCAGCTGATTGTATAGTATGCACTACTCCCTTCTTTAGGAACACGGTGAGAACAAAAGCTCAGTGTCCTGGGGAATTCGAAAACACCACATTTAAAGATACTTTATGAGTCCTTTTTGAAAATAACTTCACAAAGCACGTATATATAATAGGTATTTGGCAACCTTCCTCATGATGAATAGACTATTTATTAGTCTACACCTCAGTGTGAATAAAATAATTGAAGTGTATGCTGTTATTGTTGAAATCATGCCATAGAAATATAATAGACTGTGTCTAAATAAAATATAACATAAATAAAATAAAACAAAATAAAATAAAATAAAGTAAAACTGCCCCTTCCTGAGCAGTTAATTTCAGCATTTTGGGTAAATCTTGGCTTGCTAACAAAGGATTGTTTCCTTTGAAAGAAGGGAGATGAACACATCACACATCTTCCAGGAAATAGAACTACTGAGTGTAAGGTGGTGTTTCCTGGTGAATGTGAAATATGATGCCATGACATTTTCTAAGATGGGCACTAACCAGTTCAGGGTTCTGAAAAGGATAAACTCATCAAGAGCAAGTCCTTCGCTGTCCAACTGAGTGGCATTTACATTACATTCTTCAAACAGCAGAGCCCCAGAGAACGTTGAGAACTATAGATGTGAGAATCAGACTTGGGGTTCCAGGAAGGGATGAAACAAGCTCCATATGCCAACAGCAATTTTCAATCATGAATGCAGACCCAGCCTTAAGGACCTTTCAGCAACATAAACCAGAGGAAAAAGGGTAGAAACATGACAACCACACGCCACTCAAAGATCTCAGCTTTAAAACAATGCCAAATCTTTTCTTGCACTAATTCTAACTTAGAAAGGAAATGGCCTGGTAGTGAAATGCTTCCCATATTTGAGAGTGCACACCAGTCACCTGGGGGCCGTGTCTCCCAGGAGATATAGATGCTCCTGGATCTTGGACTGAGTAGCAAGATCTCAGAATACCATATTGCCCTGTATGGTACACTGAACCTGGTGGGTTCCAAAGGGCTGGGACAGTGCTGCCCTTCCTCAAAGTTGGCTGTTTAAACCAGTGGAAGGTGGCATTGGGTGGGGTATGTGTAACCTCAGAGGTGATTGGAAGCTCCAAGCCTGACTTAGGGCTCTGTCCTGTTGGTACATGCTTAGGCCACATTTGATGCATGTGATGTTCAAAGAAGGGCCAGGCAGCCTTGTTCCTTCCATGGCTGGAAGCTGAGGGATCTCAGGAGCACAGCACAGAGAGTGGAAGTCAACGTCACATAGGCCCACAAAGCATCATGACCTAAAAGACTGTGTCCTCATTCACGGGGAGCAAAGGAGAGTGCAGGAGGGTATACTAACCCTTTGCTCTTATGGCTTCCAAGCCTTCAACTTTCCAGAAGACAGCGTTTCCCTTCCTGCTGTCCCCACCTCCCAGCAGAAGGTTGAGCCAGACCATTGCATCAGTTCATTACTGCATCATCTATCTGCATGGCTTCCCCAACTCCTCTTTCATCCCAGAAAGACAGCAGCCTCTGACTTGTAGTGTAGTCTATGATACTTCCACTACCATTGTCATTCGTGGCCCCAAGACACCTTTGCGCAAGTCAGAGGGTACCCCTCCACTGGAGACAGAAATGTGGGCAAACTGAGGCACAACTTGGCCAGTGGAGCAGGGCTGGATTGAAGGCTCCACTCACTCTCAGTGGCCACTTGGGCAAGCCACAAACTGCATCACTGCCTTTCTGGTGCTTCTCCCCGATCCTGGCACTATTAGCCTGCAGAGACCCACTCAGACTCCTGAGTACGCATCCAGCTGCCAGTGATAGACATGTCCCCTGCCTTGGGTGGGAGGGGGGGAGGGAGGGGCAAGAAAGGGTGTGGCAGAGAGGAGTTCTTGGAACTCCTCCAAAGTTCCTACTGGAGTGAGATGCCTCTCCCTTGCTGGAAATCAGTCCCTGGGCCCCACAGGGCCAGAGAAGCCTGACTCATGCACGGCCATAACAGGGAAATTGTCAAAAAAAGGTCTGAAATCCTTGCCAGATCTCCCCATAAATTTTGTGAGTATGACCTTAAATACACTAGATAAGCCAGAGCCTAAATTAGTTCTGCTCTTAGACTAATAGAACTTAGTCTTCTCCTTCCTTAAGTGCAATTAATTGTTAAATTTTAGACTTTCTTTCTTTCTTTGTTAATAGAATGTTCAAGGCCACAATTCCATAGATTTTTGAAGTGCTCATAAAATTAATTAGTTTGCCATTATTAGCCATGTGATTTCTACTCTTATCTGGTATTTGTTTAGAAAAGTACTTTTGGTTATTTATTCATGATTTTTTCGGGTTGATTTTTAGTTTTATTGGGTTGACTGGAGAATGTGGCCCCTGTGGCTCTCTGTCAGATGAAGTACATGATTCACAATTGTATGTTTTAATAATGGAAGGAAATAATGCAGAATCTCCGTCAGTAGAAGACAAACGTGTAAAATATACATATGTTTTCACATATTTCAAAAGGAGTCTTCTGCTCCTTTTTTTTTTTAATGCATTGCATGTTTATTTGATTAGATTATCTTTGTATCTCTGGAGGGTTTTGTTTTATATATTTTTGATGTTGTGTGCCTGGTGAATAAAGTTATAAACTTTACTTGGGTCTCCAGCTTTTACCATGATATAATTCCTTTCTTTCATTTAATGCATTTGTGGTAGATTTTGCTTTATCTCATGCATTGATGTCGTCAGTCCATTTTTCATTTGCATGTGTCTTTATAATTTTGCTCATCCTGTTCTCTTCAACCTTTTTCTTCATTTTATTTTAGGTGTGTTTATCATAGATAACACACATCTGTATATATATTTATAGCCAATTTAATATTCCTTGTTTCATGACAGGGAAATTTTATTCATTTTCATTTCAATCAAATTGTGAAGACAATATTTTGGTTTTATTCTCATCATACTTACTGTTTATTAATTTTCCTCTTTTTACCTTTCTCTATGTTCTTGCTCATTATATTAAGCTTTTTTGCTAGTCCTGTTAAGTTTTTATTCAATCCTCTCACTCTCACTTTTAAATTAATGTTATATTATGATTCCTCATGCCCTTAAATATTACCTTACTATTCTAACAATAATATTAAAATCTATGTATCTCTATTAACATGTAAAAATAAATAAGTAACTGTAGCCATCAAAATATTTCATTTGCCCATTGCCTCCTATCCCCACCCGTCCCCTCCTAACCCACTGAAGACAATCCCACTCGCCCCCACCTCTCCATCCTGAAAAAACTGTACACCCTTGCTAACAACCAATACTTGAGTTTTGTAGCAACAGTTGCATATTTTTCACATTTCATATCCTGGCTAACTTTTCTGCTACAGCCTTTTCTTCTGTTTAGGAAAAAGCACTTAAAATTGAAATATATTCAAGTCATGTCATCTTATCCATTCATTTTATCTGTATATTTCAATATCTATGGCATCCCAGGGGTCAACATTCGGAAATCTATTACTATGATGCATTAAGTAAACAAATTAAAGGTGGAACATCATATTGCCTCTTTATGCTTTTGGTTTTAGTAATATCCTTTCATATTTATAATCCAGATAGTGAGATAAGTAGGATATTATCCCCTGATGCTCTCCTTCATTGCTCTTTCAAACTGGAAAAAAAAAAAAAAAGCATTGCTGCCATTTAGTCAACAGTTAAACTTTACTATAAACTATTTTGATACCCTTTCCTGCTAAAGTAACCTGCAGCTCACACGGTGATGCTCAAATCCCATTTGGGAAATCATCAAACTAGCAAATTCTGCAACATGGAATCCTATGAGATTTGAGGTCTGGATATGTCCAAGCCCTTCATGGGAGCTGACACTAAAACTTCAAAAATACCATACCTTCCAGGAATTCAGATTTTCGTTATTTAATGTAGAATTGTGAAATCTTTAAGAAATAGCTGAATCATTATTTCTTGACTATCTCCTGCCTGTTAAAGCAGGAAGTATGAAATAGCTCAAGGGAAGCAGTGAGGAATTTTCTTCCATTATATTCAGTAGCCTGAATCTGTCCAAATCACGTATAAAAGGATGTGAACAAATATAAATTAAAATTGAATTTTTCAGAAGAAGTTGAAAAAGTGCCCCTGGATATATTAAAGATATAAACTAAAAATTGATGTAAGTCATGAGTTCAGGGCTGCATAGACTGAAAGATTATGCAGTTTTAGGGACATTTTTTCTATCTTTGCTTCCTACTTTCCCAGACTCCTACAAAGTGATTTGCTAGGAGGAATAAAAAGATAGATAAATTTTAGTGATGCTGAATGCATGTGTAAGTAAATTCTCTTCACTAACAGTAAGAGTGTAAATTGGTATAGACTTTCAGGATATTTTGAATGTATATACTTGTTTATTTTTTTGTAAGTGCATACAGTTTTTAAAAGCTGATTTCTTTAAAACCTAATTTCTTTAAAATTTATTTTAAGGAAATAGGCAGTTATGCAAAGATATATGTAAAAGTAGGTTTATTCATTGTTCTCAGTAGGAAAAAATCTTTAAAAAAATTCCATGAACATCTGTTAAGCATAGCTGGTAAAATAATTTATTGTACATCATACATTCAGCATTTAAAAATGGTTGCTTAGATTTCTATGTACTGACATTGAAAGTGCACACAATACATTAATTGAAATGCATGTACATATAAAGACATATGCCTATGTCTAAATAGAAAATATCTGTATATCTACTTAAGAATAGATAGAAAAATATCAGGAAGGATATGGTTGAAAACCTTATTGGTGATGTTTATAGTAGTGGGAAATATGTTGACCATATTCTTTATGCTGTGGGTATTTATTTATGAATGGCTGTCAGTATTTCTTCCTCCTTCTGCATTTTTTTCTTTTTCATTAGTTTCTCTTCATTTTTCCCTTTTACTGAAGTTGATCTGTTGACTCATTTGAAATTAATAAGACATTCATGTTTCTGACAAGGAGAAAATTCTGCATAACAATATTTCAATAGCAGAGACTTCTACCCCATGAGCAAATATTTTCATCCCAAAATTTGATATAAATGATTTAACAGAGAATTATTTTTCCAACAATAGGCATTATGGTCTGATTGTTTGCCCCCACTTTTTTTTTTAGCAACTACACTATTTTATTGTTGCCTATGTAATACTGGGCATGAAAATGTTAAACAGTAAACCTCCAAAGACATAGCAGCCATATGATGTGTCATGGCATTCTCATTTCTGTTCAATGGCAGAAATCTGCTTTTAATTCAAACCTCAATAAGAAAACTACTCCTCCAAACAAACTAGGCTAAATAACCCATCACGACACCACAGAAGACAATGGACCAAGACACAGAGGAAGCAAGCAAGAGAAAGGCAGTGCGACCATCAGAGAGATGCAAAGAGCAGCGGCATCATGCAAACACAGAAAAGACAGGCCCGGTTAATAAAAGGTCTTAACCCAGAAATTTTTTACAGAACAGATTGAGAAGGAAGCAAAGCTCCCTTAGCAGTTCTCCATTGCCTTTGCAGCAGTTAGTGTATGGCAACTCACAATGAGGCCAAAGGGGTAGGAAAGTCATAGCCCTGCAAATAAATGGGATGCCCATAGAAGAAAAGGTACAACAGAACCTGGGGTACACAGGACAAGAATAGACCAGCCTGTGTTGAGCAGAAGTCAATTTATTAAGTGAATACATCTGTCAAAATATTTTTACTAGTTTGCTAATAAAGAGGCACAAAAAGCTAATTGTCAATCATATATACTTTTATGCATGCATGCTTATATTACTTGTATTAAAAAAGTATCCTCTCAAGCTATATTGTGAGTTCAATTAGTCTTCAGAAAAGTGTTTTTCTTAGTACTTAACCATAATCTTCAATTATCTGCCTTATTTATAGCATATGCTCCCTGGTCATCTCCCTCTTGCAATAGAATGTAATTACAGACTGGGACAGAGGCCATCTCTGTTTTGTTTACCTCAGTGTCACCAGAATGAAGAACAGTGTTTGGCACACAGCAGGCCTCACTAAGTATTTGTACTACAGTACATGCCAGACACTGTTTTAAGTCCTTTAATCTTCACATCAATGATATGATTTAGGGTCTATTATTATCTCCAATTTGACAGAGGAGGAAATTGATGCATAGAGAAGTATCTTGCTCAAGCTTAGGTACTAGTAAGAGGCAGAGTCAAGACTTGAACCCAGGCAGTCAGTCCCTACCACTCATGCTCTAATTACTACCTCTAGTGGTTATGTATGGATTCATATGTGTACCTGTTTGTTGTATAAATACATGAAAACTTATTTCTGCCTGGGTGTATAATACATTAAATTATAACTAAATTGTTTTGAATATAATTGAAACTTATTCTGACCGTAGACAACGTAATGGCCCACAATACACATAATGATTATCCCATCATACACCTTATAGTGCCTCAGTTTTCTTTGCAACCTCAATTACACTGCTTTTTGATTATCATGGTTTTACAAAACTTTACAAATGGAAAAGTGACACATTCATAAAGAGTTGTGACTCAAAATGCTAGACATGCACATTTTTTCATGAGCAATTGTAATTCTTTTATGCAGCCAGACGGCCCCTGATTTATAATTTCACATTTTTTTGTATTCCATCATTTTTTGTGACTAATTCAGTTTGTAATATTTACTGACTTAATTCAGTTATTATTTTTGATAAACTAAAAGTTGGGAGACATTTCAGTGGATGATTTTAAAAAACAGAACTGAAGGTTTGCAATTCAATTGGGAGTACCTGAGAATATCCATGTTTATATATCCTGGACATAATTCTCATGAAGAGTGACATATTTTCCTTTCTTGTCAAGTCTAACCAAAGTCATACCACCACCAAAACTGGCTGAAAACTTAAACATTCAGATAACCAGTTTGGTGGATGCTTGTCCAAATTTGTTGAACTACCCATTACTTACCAAGCAGTTACAGAACAGTCACAGTTTAAAATGAGCTATACATCATTGTTCCATGGAGGACCAAGAAATTATATAGCCAGACAACCTCAGTTGTACCAGAGAAACCCACTCCTTCCTTCCTTCAAGACAGTCCCTGCTGTATTGGACAGCTTTAGAGCATTGTTGGGAAATCAGTAGACAGATTCTAAATTATTTTTCAGTGTTAAAAAGCTGTAGTGGTCTGAGAAGCCCCAAAACTTGGAACAGTAGGTAACATAGATTATGCTTAAAGATAGTAGGCTTTAATTCATTGATAAACTGTTTTTGTTATTCATCTAATGCAAATAGGTTTTAGAGCCAAATTCATGCTTTTGTGAATGGACTTTGATACACATCGAAAATATTTAATTCAGTGGTTATATTCATGTCTAATACGAGTAGATCATAGAATCTATTAAGCTTAAACATTTAATTAGCATGTCTCAGACTCCATAAGTCACTAGCTGAGTGGTCTTGGTCCAATTAGTTGACCACTTTAAGCTACAGTTTCCTCAACTATAAAATAGAAGTCATAGCAACTCATAAGATTGTTAAAAGGATTAAATAAATGATGCCTGGGTCCTACCTGACACATAGTAAGTGCTCATTAAATGTTGATTAATAGAAGTACCATTAGTAATATCTACCTTATTTAGAGAGCCGTCAATTCTGTTTGCTAAGCGTTCTGTTAGTAAGAATTATGCTTGTTTTTTGTTTTTAAATTGCTTTGCTATCTTCAAGGGTATAACTTCCATCTTAAAAACTATGCAAACAGTAAGTCAGGGAAAAATGAACTGAAGTCAGGGACTGACTGTCTAAACTGGCTGAAAACCTCTAAGATGGATAAAATTGCATGCATTAAAAACAAAACAACAACAAACTAGATTTGGTTATGAGAAAAAAATAAAGGTTCCTCTCAAAAGAAAGCCCTTTTTGGCAGTCAACATATTTTGGGGACAATTGAGTACAAGGAGAGTCAACAATTAACTTCCTCATTGCATAGAAGAAACAGTAAGAGCCCATCCAGAATTTGGAGGTGAAAGGGGGGAATGGAGGGGAGAAGAGGGAAGAGGCAAATGAGAGGTAGTCCCCATTTCCCACGTCTGCCCTGAATACTCTCAAAAAATACAGTTGTAGGAAAAGATGGAAGAGTAAAGTCACCATGTTATTGGTGCTCTGAGTATTAGTTACAGGGAAACATACATAGGCTTCCGTAATCCAAGGTTGGGTATGCATGGTGACAAGTGTCACTTAGTTTGAAGACTCTAATTAGAAACAAGGCTGGAGTTCTAGCTGGCACCTTCTGCTAGAAATAAAATATGAGGCAACAGCAACTCCAGCTCTGGAGACCCCCCAGCAGTGAACCCTAGGGTGGCTTCTGAGAGGGTTCAGTAGTATCGAGCTGCAATGGTCTAGAGAATTCATACTTGAGCACATGCTGGGAAAGCACAGACTGGGTTAGGTACCACTTGTTACTAGATTTTATGTTTGTCTAGCCCTCAAATGACATTTTTCTTTCATATGAATAACAAGAATGATGAATATAATCTGTTTTGTGCATTTCCTGTATTTCAAGCACAGTTTTAACCACTTTGTTATATTTTATCTTATTGAATACTCACAACTTCATTGGGTAGATGGAATTATTAGCTCCATTTCACAGGTCAAGAAACCAACGCTTAGAGAGATTAATTAACTTGTCCAAATTCACACAGCTAGTGACTGGTAGAAATGGGATTTGTACAAATTTGATGCCAGGTGAGCTGTACCGTTTTGTATTTTACAATACGTTTTCATTTCATTTTGTTTTATGACCCTGGAAATACCTGCTCATTGTAAAAAAAAAAAAAATATGGCAAAATACATATATCTTTATATTAAAGGGTTTAACTTGCTTAAGAAAAGTTATTTATTTCAAAATCATACTCAGCTGTTTTGCACACTTCTCTTCTTATGGAGGGTTAACCCTTTGAGCACTTTCTCTTGTCCATCACAGGTCTTTGCACGTAATGGGCACTCAAATGTATGTAGACCAAATAAATCCAACAGCAAGCTGCTTGTTGGGTCTGCCGAACTAGAGTGATGACACCCCACAGTCACTCTTCTAAACTGCAGTCCCCAAAGTTGGGTGCCAATACTTGCCCAGCCAGCCCAGGTTTCTGGCCATAGAGCATGGCGATCCTAAAAACAGCCTTACAAGTGCTATCAGAGAATTCGATGACGAATAAATATCATGGAAGCACTTACTCCATTTTTTTTTCTACTCTCAAAACATCTCTGAGCAGTAACTTATCCATACATAAAAAAACTTTTTTTGGTATTTTTCTTTTCTTTTTGAATATTATATTTGGCTTTGGGGGAAACAGGCTCAGTGAAGAAAGAACAAAGAGAATAAAATTTATCACAAGTAGAAAGTTTAGAAATTTTTCTCTTTAGGCAGATTCTTATTTAAAAAATAATTAGAAAAGAGAAGAAAAAGAAAAGATGCAAGTGTCCAAATAAGATTCCTGATCAGTTGTTTCTTTTCATTGATATATTTTCAGCATGTATTTGATGTTACAATATTTATGTATCAGGAATAAGAAAGTTTTAGTCATAAAAATTACATAACATTCCTACCAACAATTGATCTTATTTTTCTTTTTACATGTATAGTGAAGAGTTATTCTTTTGTATGCCCAGACAAGATCTTTGTTACCTTCAAGAGTTGTAACTCTCACATTCCAAAATATGGTCCTCATGGGACCTGCCAATCACATTATCCCACCTCCAGGACAGGGCATGGTGCCAGACTGGGGTCAATCACATACTCCACCTTACCAGGCATGGAGAGAAAGTAGCTTAGGGATAGATGTGGGACTCAGGCCAATCAGAGTACTTTTATGGAAGTTTTCTAACTGGTACTGGTAGGAAATAGCTCTGCTCCTTGCGAGTTACAAGGCTTTAACAATATAAGCCCAGAGCGATCTGCTACCAGTTCCTGCCTCATGGAGATCACAGGTTTAAGAGGATGAAGGCAGCAATTAGAAAGGCAGAAGTGTGTGTGTGTGTGTGTGTGTGTGTGTGTGTGTGTGTGTGTGTGCATGTGTGAGAGTCAGACAGAGACAGACAGAGATAGTAATCCACTGCCTCTAAGGCCAAATCTACTTTCCAAGGTTTGATTTTAGGAGCAAATAAATTGCCCATTTGCAGAGTTAGTTCAAGTTGAATCTTTGTCGTTTAACTAAGAGTCCTGACTAATAGCCAAAACTCCAGGGTGCTAAGTAAACAAAATCTGCAAGACATCTATTTCCCAGCTTCTATTCCTCTTGACATCTGTCCTGAAAGATTTATGCAGGAAATGCTGAAGTCTCTTTGGCAAGTGTATAAAAATTACATTATTCAACAAGTATATCGCATGCCTCTTTGGGGCCAGACATCATGTTAAGCACTGGAAATAACTAAAGAGATTGGGACAGGAAAGTCCCCTATCTCCACGGCAGAAGCATACATTAAAGCCAATAGCTACAGAACTGTGTAAGAAGGGCTTTAATCGGCACCTGTAGAAAGTGCTGTGGGAACTCCAAGAAACAAGCAAAGTGTTCTAAAGGAAAGTTCAGTCTGGAACTTTGAGTGTCTCTGGAAGAACGGCAGATTTTGCCAAGCAGAAAACAGAGAAAAAGAGAACTATAGACAGAGAAAA
Source organism: Rhinolophus sinicus (assembly GCF_057876585.1). NCBI lineage: Eukaryota > Metazoa > Chordata > Mammalia > Chiroptera > Rhinolophidae > Rhinolophus > Rhinolophus sinicus. The sequence continues at coordinate 35,171,005 of NC_142517.1, forward strand.
TAGCATGTTGCAAGGGCATGGATATACAAAGAAATACATGACATATTTGAAGGGTAGCAAAACCTTGGATGCAATCATAGCAGAATGTTGTGGAGTTGGGTAATTGTGACGGAGTAAGCTAAATCATTAGGCAGGACTCTGATTCTGCTATTAATTTTTATATCCTTATTTTAAACCTGTGTCTTTACCAAATTCTCTTATTAACTATTGTCTTTTCCATGGATTCTTTTGAATTTTCCAGATATGTAATCGCATCTCTTAATAAACAAAGTTTAACTTCTTTGTTTCTTATTTATATTCTACTAATTGCTTTCTCCTGTCTAATTGCATTGGTTAGTATTTACAACATAATTCTAAATGTTATTACTATAGCAGGGTTCTTTGTTCCTGACTTTAGAGGAAAATCATTACTACATTAAATAGTAAACATGAAAGTTTCCCCAGGTTTTTGGGATGACATAAATATAGTATAACGTACTAAAGACGTTTATTGAGATTTTTACTATGAATGGGTGTTAAATTTTGTCTAGTGTATCTATTACATCTACACAGATAATCATGTGGTTTTTCTTCTTAGTTCAATAATATAATGAATTACAATAATGGAATTCCTAATATTGGACCACCCATACAATGTTCAAAAACACTAACTTGGTCATATCCATTTTTTTAAAAATTGAGCTGTTGGATTATTTTGGCTAATATTTAAGATTTAGATTTGTTAATGGAGGTATCACACTTCCTGACTTTGGCTTGTACTACAGGGCTACAATAATCAAAACAGCATGGTATTGGCAGAAAAACAGACACATAGACCAATGGAATAGAATTGAGAACTCAGAAATAAAACCACATAAATATGGAGAGATAATTTTTGACAAAGAAGCTAAAAACATACAATGGAGCAAAGACAGCCTCTTCAATAAATGGTGCTGGGAGAATTGGATAGCCATGTGCAAAAGAATGAAACTGGACTACTATCTGTCACCATGTACCAAAGTTAATTCAAAATGGATCAAAGACTTAAGCATAAGACCTGACACAATAAACTGCATAGAAGAAAACATAGGTACTAAACTTATGGACCTTGGGTTCAAAGAGCATTTTATGAACTTGACTCCAAAGGCAATGGAAGTAAAAGCTAAAATAAACGAATGGGACTATATGAAACTTAAAAGCTTCTGCACAGCAAAAGAAACCATCGACAAAATAAAGAGGCCACCAACTGAATGGGAGAAGATTTTTGCAAACAGTGTCTCCGATAAGGGGCTAGTATCCAGAATATACAAGGAACTCATGCAACTCAACAACAAAAAAAACAAACAACCCAATTGAAAAATGGGCAGAGGACTTGAAGAGACATTTCTCCAAACAGGACATGCAAGTGGCAAATAGACATATGAAAAAATGCTCAACATCACTAATCATCAGAGAAATGCAAATAAAATCCACAATGAGATATCACCTCACCCCAGTCAGAATTGCTATCATCAACAAGACAAATAGTAACAAATGTTGGAGAGGCTGTGGAGAAAAAGGAACCCTCATACACTGTTGGTGGGAATGCAGACTGGTGCAGCCGCTATGGAAGGCAGTGTGGAGGTTCCTCAAAAAGTTACAAATAGAGTTACCATATGACCCAGCAATCCCTCTCCTGGGTATCTACCCAGAAAATCTGAAAACATTTAGAGATAAAGACACGTGTGCTCCAATGTTCATTGCAGCTTTATTTACGGTGGCCAAGATATGGAAACAACCAAAATGTCCTTCGATAGATGAATGGATAAAGAAATTGTGGTATATATACGCAATGGAATACTATTCGGCGGTAAGAAAAGATGATATAGGAACATTTGTGACAACATGGATGGATCTTGAGAGTGTAATGCTGAGCGCAATAAGTCAGACAGAAAAAGCAGAGAACCATGTGATTTCACTGATATGTGGTATATAAACCAAAAGCAACAAAAGAACAAGACAAACAAATGAGAAACAGAAACTCATAGACACAGACAATAGTTTAGTGGTTGCCAGAGGGTAAGGGAGGTGGGGGGTGGAGGGTGGGAGATGAGGGTAAGGGGGATCGAATATATGGTGATGGAAGGAGAACTGACTCTGGGTGATGAACACACAATGGGATTTATAGATGATGTAATACAGAAATGTACACCTGAAATCTATGTAATTTTACTAACAATTGTCACCCCAATAAATTTAATAAAATAAAATTTTTAAAAAAAGATTTAGATTTGTGTTTTAAAGAGAAAATTCTGGAAATTTTGACAGATGTTTTGGAAGGAGATGAGGTTGAAGGATAATTTTAACAATCTAGATGAGGAATTTCTGATGGAACAAACTAATAAACAGTTACTTATAATAGTTATACACGATGTCAGACGGGTAGTAAATGGGGGAGGTTATCACTTTGTGAGGGGTGTAAATGTGTAACTCTGATGATGCTTTGTGCACTTGAAACTAATAATAATAAAAATAAGAAATCCGTTTCCATCAAGACCCCACTCAGTAGCAGGACCCCTGAAGACCCCATTCACACTGTAGATGAGGATTTCTCCAAGGGGTGACATTTTTCATGGAATACGATGTGAATGAGAGCACCTGCAGTTGTGCAAATCTATGGTACTGCTCAGTCTTCCTTGAAGTTTAGTTTATATAACTGCCTGTAGAAAAGAAAGTGAAACTATTCCTCCTGGAAGGGGGAACATATTCATTTTCAACTGATCACATCCTTGTTTTTATCATGTTACAAATAAAATATATTTTTTAAGTAAAAAAAAAAGAGTTGTCTGTAATTTCTCTGTTTCATGTCAGACTGTCTATACCATCTGTCTTGTCATGGTCGTGTATCCAGATCCCATTACGGTTGGCAATATAGTTACTTAATAAATAAAAGAATAAAAAGATATAAATGAATAAATAGGGATTAACTGGAGGAAGTAAACTCAGGTACTAGTTCCCAGGTAGAGTTGATAGGATATAGGTACAGAATAAATGTGAGAGATTAAATTAGGTGATATTGTTGCTATTAATTTAGGTAAGGATTTTAAGAAAGAGAATTGGTTTGGGGATGGATAAGATATGCATATTGATTTGCTAGATTTGGATATATCATCTTAAGGTTTCTATAAGACATCTGAGTGAGACAATCTGTCAATATAGTTTTATTTTCTAAGAAAAAGTCCTAAACGGAATATTTATCAGGTCCTTATTTTTTGCCAGGTACTGTGCTAAATGCATTACACGTATTGCTCCATTCTTATTTAAAAATATATTAGGATTCTTACCATTCTCAAATTATAAGACAGAAAACTAATACAATGAGATTAAGTAACTTATCAAGATCATCTAACCATTAAGTGGTCAAATCAGCTTTTGAACCTTGGCAACCTAATGCTGGAACCTACATATAATCCTTTTGCAGTGCCAACTCTCAGGATCTGGAGAGCAACCAGTGTATTCATGGTAGTCAAAGCACTGGGAATGAATTAAATGTTCAAGAATGTTTAGAACAATGGTGAACAGTGATTAAAACAATTAAAAGCTGAGGGCACAACAATTAAAGAAGCAGGCATAACAGGAACCTAGGGAAGAGATTGAGAAGGGGCAGGCAGAGAGATGGAAGGAAAATCAAGGAGAGAGTGCAACATGGTACCAAGGAGGAGAGAGTGATGGAGAGTTCCAGTAGGGAATTGGCTTATTTTCTGACCCTGATTCTTTATTTTTAAGTTTTAAAATTTCCCGTGTAAATAAATTCCTGTTCTTTTAATATTTACCAAAAAAAAAAAAAAAAAAAAAAAAGATACATGGTGTGCAATACTGCAGGGTATCAGCTGTCTTAATGAAATTAAATATTAACAAAATTATCAAACAGAAAAAACTTTCTTTTTCATAAGGAAAGATCAGTATGTCAAATTGGAAAATTATAAACTTAAAAAGGTTCACACTTTATAAGCCTAGGTTGCTTAAATTTATTTTAAGTCATTATCAAAATATAAGCAATATGCAACTTCACAAAAGGAATTTGGTTAATTAGAAAGATAATCTCTAACAGATTCTGAAATTTAATTTTTATATAGCAATTGAGTGACAACATTAAACACTGTGGTATAACATTATTCTTCAAGCTCAGATTTATTTTTCCTCACTGTACTCGTCAATTGAAACTTCCGTGTATAGAATAAATAACCAGCATACTGATCAAATGAACAAACAATATATCAAAAGGTTTTTTTTTAATGCAATTAACTAGTTTTACATTACAGTAAATATATTAGCTTTGCTTTTTGAACTTTATGTCATTTCCTTCTTTGTGAGATATAAGAGGTGAGATCAATGAGGTTATTCATTTGGCCTTGGTTGAAAACATTCCAGTGCAATATTGCCATTCATCTTCATAGTCATTTGAAAGCAATTTGTTAGCCAGTTTTGTGATTCTGCTTTACATTTTTTTGAGTTGATAAGATTCCAGAATTGCTTTCAAAATCATCTATCTTGTATATAGCAGAAAGCTTTAATCCCTCCACCTCTACGCAAGGAAAACTGTCTTAGAACTAAGTCTCCCCCCAAATGAATTCTTGAAAAGTAGGAAGGATGGAGAGGATGAATACAGAACGTTATGTTTCTGCACCTTATCATTCTAAATGATCTTATAACCTGTTTCTTTTCATGAAAGGGTTTGTTGACTATGCCATCTAGTGGCTGACTTAAGCTACTACATAATGAACTAGAAATTTCATTTTATGTAAATAATGTGGAGGAGGGCAAAGTTTTGGTCATTGCATTTCGTCTGCATTTGTTTTACTTAATAAGCTATTTTTAGCCAAATTTAATCTAATAATAATTCACTCCCTTTAGCGTAAGTATCAGCAAAGTAAAGGGGAAAGACAAAAAACAGAAAGAAAAAGAAGAGAAAGAAAAATAAAATAGCAATTTTTACGTGCCACAACAGAAGATATAAATAGTATATAGTTGAATTATGTTTCTTAAATTATTTTAGTTCTAGGGAGATTCCATTTTACACTGAAAAAATGCGAATTCATTCTTGAAATACAATTACAATAAATAAAACTAATGTATTTAAATAGAAACAACACAGATAGAAGTGAGTGTATAAACTTCTCTCCTTATTTTTGCTATTGCAAAATATACATATACTTCACAATCTAAACTGACAGAATCAACTTTAATTAAATAGAGACTATCTAATTTTAAAAGTCTCTATCAAAAGCAATGAGTAATTTTCTGTCCTTATCTTACTCAATTCTCAGCGGCATTTGACAGAGTTGATACACCCCTCCCTCCTTCTAGAATCATTTTCTTCACTTGGCTTCCAGAACACCAAATTTTCCTGGTAGGATCAGCTACATAATTTGTGGGCCCAGAGCAAGATGAAAATGTGGGCTCCCTTGTTCAAAATGCAAGGAAAAAATAAAGACAATAAAGTGCTAAATTATAAAACTTTACTCTCTCTCTCTCTCTCTCTCTTTCTCTCTCTCAACTTGTTATAGTGTTTGTTGCTTTCAATGTAGTTTATAAGTAAAGAACATTTTTAAATCAAAATGGTCAGCATGAATTTTACCATTTATATTGTACAATGCCAGATTTAAATGAAAATGTAAGAGCATTTAGCTCGTATAAATTATACAATTCATACTTTGTAATTCATATATGCATAGATTTTTCTCTCTTCTCAAAACAGTGGAAATGCTGCATAAAACTAATTCAACTATTTTTATTTATATTCTTGATACGCACACATTCTGCTAATAGTCTCTAAACTTGGCTTATGTATGAGTAAGGAAAGACCAAAAAGAAAAGGATCTATGGGTTGCTCTAAAGTTCCCTTTTCCTATATGTTATTTTCAGTGTTAAATCATTGGCTAACACTGGGAACATAAGTAAGAAAGGTAATGATAGGATTCCTTGGTTATTCATGTTTCTTAGCTCACCACTGCCTTCTTTTTGCTCTAAAAGAAAATTCTGGTTTGAACAGAAAGCACAGCCACTGTAGGCTGTCAGCACCAACACTGCTTACTCTGCTGTAGGTATAATATGCTTATCTGTACTTGCTTTGAGTTTTACCAAACACCCAAACATCTGTGCTCACAGGGCAACATGAATTTGAATGGATGTCAAGTAATGGTGGATACACATATTGTGAGTACCTTCTCTCCTCCCTTGCATGCTTCATTGTCCCATCAAACTTTACTTACCAAACGCAAGTTCAAAGATAAAATTATTAAGAATTTGTGATAGCTGAGCAATCAAGTATGGGGACCATCTGCGTGCGAAGTACCACGTGGCTGCATAGGTTGCATGTCCATGAAGCCTTACCTGCTTCCTAGGTTTCCTCATACATCGCTGGCTGCACCTTCTCAGTCGTCCTCATTGACTCTAGATGTCATCTATGTGTGGATTACTTCCAAATCTGTACTTCCAGCCCTGACCTGTCCTCTGAGATCCAGCCGTACACAATCAAATACCCTGCCTGGCCTTTCCACTTTGATGGATAAAAGGCATCTTATATCTAACTCTCAATTTCACCCATAAACTTCTGCCTCTTCTAGCTCTCTTAACTCACTGTTCACTTCATCACTTAACCACAGGATTCTTCCTTGATTATTTTTCTTGAATTCACCTAAACAAGACACAAGTCCTATCAGCTCTATCTTTCCAGTATATCCCCATTTCAACCGTGTCTCTCTACCTACGTGGGGAGAAATCTGACACAAATATAAGACTACTTATTTCCTGCAATGAGGTGATGACCTCTCAACCAAAGTCCTTGCTTCCATTTGTTTCTCTTTGGTTCTTTCCCCACACAGCAGTCAGAGTGATTTAAGATGAGAATCACTTTACAAACTCTCTGTTTAAATTTCTTTAATGGCTTCCCAGCACATTTTGAATAAGATCCAAACTCATCTAATGACCTGGGCATGCCTATCCTCCTGACCTTATGTCCTACCACGCTCTCCCTGGTCCCTGCCTTCCAACTAGCTTTACTTTCTTCTTTGCTGAACACGTCCCAAATTCACTCTCATCCTAGAGTCTCTAGAATTGCTCTTTCCTCTACCAGGAATGCCTTTCTCCAGCCCCAATCTTCAAACTACTCACTTTTTCAGGTCTTTTGTTTCTCTATCCAAATATTCTCTTCTCAGAGAGAAATTTCCTGCTATTCTACCTAAAATAACATCCTCGCCCCACTCCCCCACTCACATACCCTATACCATTGTCTTGTTTACATTTTTCAGAGCATTTATCATGATTGTGCTCTTTATCCATTGTTTACTTGTTGTTCTCTGTCTCACCCACTAGAATATAAACTCCAAGAGTACAGCTTTGTCCATTAACTGCTGTGTCTCCAAGGCCTAAAACAGTGCCTGAAACATAGATGGTGATGAATATTTGCGGAATGAATGAAGATGCTTTATCTTCATATCCCTGGAAGCTAGCATAACACAATGTTTGCACAATATAACTGCTCAATAAATGTTGTGGAAGGAAAGAAGAAAGGAAGGAGGTTGCAAGGAAGAATCTACATTTCTCAGCTTATTAGGTTTATATGAAATAATAATTAATTAGTTCTGTGTGGTTGGCATCTAAAATTATTATATAGATGAATTCTGACAACATACTTATATTTAAATTTTTTTTAAATGTCTTATTATTCTACTAATATAGCTAAACGCTGTTTTTCGCTGGAGGAAAAATAAGATTAGGACTCAAATTTTAAGAATTTTAATCTTTTTGTTCTTTTACTTTCAACTCTGATTTACCTTATTAAAAAGGAACATAGACAAAATGTTTAATTCTCTATTTAGTTGTAATAATCTCATAGGCAGAGAGGTCAAAATGAGATTCGACATATGCTTTGTTGACAGATGACTAATTGCCTGGTGAATATTTAAATGACACTTTATTGCCTTTGTTGATAAATATGACATTGTACTTTATCACTTATTAAAATTGATAAAATATAATCTCTATAACTTTTGGAAAACAAGCACTTAGAATTCTTTAAGTTTAACAAAAGCAGTGTTACATCTCAATAAGACTAGCCTTATCTTAATAGATGCTCAATAAATATATACAGTCAGTGAATTTGCAAATCTTTTATATTTTTAATTCAGAATATGTATATATGTGTACATATGTATACATATATATGTATATAATGAAATAGCTGTTTTAATGAAATAGCATATATAATGAAATAGGTGTTTTATTATGAATAAATTCAGAAAGCCAGAAAGTAGATACAAGAACTCAAGACAGATGTGTCTAAGTTGGTAGATATAACTAAATGAGTATAGCTATAATAAAATTTGTTTTTACTTGTTTGCTTATCTTATAGCAATCTCATTCTGAGCCAGCACTCCACAGTCAATTTTGGAACTTCAGTAATGATCACCTCCTTCTGGGTTAAGGAAACATTTATTAAATATCTCACCTATATGACAAGAACTATGCTAAGACTTGGGAATATATTCATGAATAATACATATTTCCTGATTTCTGAGGCTCACAGCTTAGTAGAAAAACTAACAAATACTTTCTTACTTCAAAAAAATACAATACAAGAACATAATGAAGACATGCACAAAATAATAAGGGAGCAATATGGACTAAATTACCTTGAAGGACAAACAGGACAAAGTTAGGCCAAGTGTTAAGGTGTGGGGGAAGTGTTACAGAAAGGGGAAACAGAAGGAAACAAGATACCTGTGCCTTGGAAATATTAAAAATGCTCAAAATAGGCAAACATGATAGGTATATCATCACTTGGAGGGAACGAGGAAGCGCGATAGTGGTAAGAGATGAGGTTTGTGAGGTAACATCAGCCACGCTACAGAGACCTTTGTGGACATGCTCGGGGTCTTAGACATCCCCCTGTACTCCATGTGGGGCCGCCGAAGTGCGTGAAGCAAAGAAATAATACAGAGTAGAGATGTCATATAGAGCTGTGCTTCTCATATTTAAAGTTTTATACAAATTATGTGCGGATCTTCTTAACTCTGAATCCTAATTCAGCATCTGGGGGCGTGCAGAGAGAGGGGCTGCATTTCCAACAAGCTCCCAGGTGATATACAGGTTGGTGGGCTATCCTTTAAGTGGCAACTTTTTAGGGACCTTTCCTTTGGGAGTATCTAATAAGGACAAACGTGATGGCAGGAATACTGTGGTAATTATTGCAGCAGTTTAAGTGAGAGATGATGAGGGCAGAGGGCAAAGTGGCAGTCACTAAAGGTAATTTGAGGGCAAATTGAAATACTTTTTTTCTAACACTTTTAATGAAAGAAGACTGAAACATACAAAAAAGTTTAAAGTCTTTTACAGTGAGCACCCATATACCCACCACCTAATCTTATAATTAACATTTTATTATACTCGCATTATCACATAACTATTTACCTTTTTATCGCTCAATTTATTCATCTAGCCATCTATTTTATGCACATCAATGTAAGTGGCAGATGTTAGTACACTTCCCTGCATTGAAAGAAAAACTAAGAAGGATTGAAAATGGTTAAAAATGAGTATGGGTTTTTTATAAAGTTTATGTTTGATGTGGAAGAATGTAGAAATAAAGTGCATGGGGTGAACATGGAAATGCTTTGTTGAGTTTGACCCAATAACACTAAATTAGAGATATCAATTTAATACATGCATTATGCATATGTGCATGTAATGTCAACGGCTTTAGTTAGATTTCACAGTGAGGGACAGACTGAGAGTATCAGTTGTTAGTTAAAATGAAAGGAGTAGATGAGACTGCGCAGGCAGAGGCTGTAGAAAGAGAAGAGGATCAAGGACAGCATCCTGAGAGGAAAAAATGACATTTAAGACATGTACAAAAAAACATAAAGGAGAGTAGGAAGGAATTAAGGAGGCAAAAGAGAATCAGCACAGGGGAGGGGGACAGAAAACATTTCTTTGTAAATCTCTTCTGTTTAGGATTATTGTGGTTTTAAAAATGCTGACACTTTAAATATGATATACCATGTATCATATTCTATTTGTACATTTATATTTAAAAATCTGACGTTACACTTTGAGTAGCCAATCTGAAATTCACACTGCTTTATCTACTCACCAGTGGAAGTAAAGAGCTATTCAAAGGGAAAGATTATATTCAGTCACTTTCTCAATTCTCACCTACTGAAATGTAAACTAATATTCCTTCTTTTGTCCTGAGTGGGGATGGCAACTACCTGCCCCCAGATCCTGTTTTCTTAGACGGGAAGTCCTTTTCTTTAAGGGACGGTACTTGATTTATAGACATATGTTTACAACATAGTGAAAAGTAACTTCCAGTTAACTTTAGACTCTTAGGGCATTGGGCATAGTGAGAATAAAGAATTGTATTATTTTTTTTCACTTTAGGATTCAAGGAGGAACCTAAAAATTCATTCAATAAATCACTTTGAAAATATTATATTTCAGTTCCACACTATGGCTATTTAAAGGAGAAAGAAAGTTAAAGAGGGGAACCATAAGAAAGAATCATGGATGACAGGAAGGAAAAAAGTGGGGTAAAGCAAGAAAAGAACTGAAAGGAAAAAAAAAAAAAAGAGGAAAAAATAAAGATCTTTACAGGAGGAATAAATTTGCGTTTCCTTGGAGAACTATGTGTTATCCAGAGAAGTATACACACACTTTTCTTATCAAGGGCTGGATAGTCAATATTTTTGGCTTTGTTCTGTCACAACTTTTACTCTCTGCCATTGGAGCACAAGAACAGCCATAGACAGTACATTAAAAACAAAACAAAACAAAAAATAAACAAACTGCATGTGGCTTTGTTTCAATAAATCCTAACTTACAAAATCTGACAGCCATCTGCATTGGCCCACTGGCTTCTTCTGATGACTTCCGTGTTAGAGGGTCAACACATGGGAACAGCAAACTTGTACCCTAATGGCCATATATGTCTCTGTCACTTATTCTTCTTTTTTGCTGTTTTTTGTTTGTGTTGTTTTGGTTTTACAGTCCTCTAAAAATATAAAGCCACTCTTGGTCACATTTGACCTGTGGGCAGTAGGTTGTCTGGCCTCTTGTCTAGAACTTGTATGTGTTCAGTACAATATCATGGGAGGCATTTGCAACTCTGCAAATTGTAAATAACTGGTATATGCAGAATAATTTTTGTCTATAGACCTGACATGCAAATTCTCCATAGAGGTCCAACTGACTTCCCTCATTCACAGTGGAAGAAGCTAGTTTTGCCTCTATTTGCACATTCAATTTGATATTCTGATTTCTAAATATACCTGTTCTTCAGAGTTCCCTTATAAACTGATTGTAACATCTTACCCATTTCATTATTAATGAATTAAAAAATTTTAAAAACATGTTTATTTTTAAATCTGTATGAGAATCGTGATTTTCTTTTTTTTTGAAAACTCCTTTGAGCACTGGCATAACTCTAATTTCCTGTAAAACCTCCTGGGTTTCAGTAGTGGAGTGGATTCTCCCAGCTACCTTGAATCTGACCTTTCCATGATGCCTTCCTCACTGAATACATCCGGCCACCTTCATGTACACTTCTCAATCCAAATTGTTTGTGTGGAAAACCATTTTCCTCTAACTTTCGATTTAATGTGGTCTTTTCTTTTGTATACATGGATAATCTTACTAATAAATTTCAACTTTGGGAAGACAAAGATTATTGAGACAATTTTCAAAAATCATGGCAGTGAAATAAAAATTTAACCTCAGGCATATTTGACCTGGGAAGTAAATAACCCCAGCCCTGGGTTTAGCTAGGTAAGACTTACATGTCCATATGCTTCTGGACTATCACTCATAAATAAAAAGAAACAACTGCTGGTACACAACAATATCAGTGAAAATCAAGTGCATTATAATAAGAAAAATAATTCAAATTAAAATGCTATATACTGTATGATTACATGACATTCTGGAAAGTGGAAAACTATAGGGACAGAAAACAGACCAGAATTTCCAGTGAATAGAGGTGGGGTGAAGGGATTGATTAGAATGGCACAGAAGGAAAATGTTGGGACTAATAGAACTGTTTACCTCTTAATTGTACTAGTGGTTACATGACTATATATGTTTTTCAAAATTTATAGAACAAAATAGCCAAAAAAAATATGAAGTTACTGTATATAAGTTATACTGCAATAAATCTGAGTAAAATATCTATCATCACCTATATATTCACATGGTTAAAATATTTGAAGATCTACTTTTTTAAGTTGAAAAACAATATCTAAATACACAACTTGTTATAAAAATATAATACTATCTAAACTGATTTAAAGGCTTAAGTTATAGCCCAAAGAAATACTTCACTATCTTTTTCCTAGTTTACTGTTTTTATCATGAATGGTATTGGATATTGTCAAACGCTTTTCCTGCATCTATTGATTTCGTCATGTGATTTTTATTCTTTACCCTGTTGATGTGATGGAGTGCATTAATTGATTTTTGAATGTTGAACTAGCTTTGCCTGCTTGGGATAAAATCCACTTGGTCCTAGTCTGTAATTCTTTTTCTACATTTCTTGTTGGATTCAATTTGCTAATATTTTGTTGTGAATTTTTGCACCTATGTTTATGAGATAGGATATTAGTTGTAGTTTCTTTTCTTGCAATGTTTTTGCCAGGTTTTGGCATTAGGTTAATGCTGGCCTCATAGAATGAGTTAGAAAGTATTCCCTCTTCTTATCTTCTGAAAGATATTGTAGAGAATAAGTATAATGTTTTCCTTAAATGTTCGGTAGAATTCACCAATGGACCCATCTGAACCTGGTGCTTTCGGTTTTAGAAGGCTGTTAATTATTGATTAAATTATTAAATAGATTTAGACCTTTTCAGATGGTCTATTTCTTCTTGTGTGACTTTTGGCAGATTATGTCTTTGAAGGAATTGGTCTTTTCTTTCATCTAGGTTATCAAATTTGTGGGCATAGACCTGTTCATAGTATTCCTTTGTTATCCATTTAATGTCTATGGAAACTGTAGTAACATCTCTTCTTTAATTTATAATATTAATAATTTGTGTCATCTCTTTTCTTAGGTAGACTTGACAGAGATTTATTGACTTTGATCTTCTCAAAGAACCCCATTTTGTTTTCATTGACTTTCTCTATTGATCTCCTATTTTCAATTTCACTGATTTCTGCTTTAATTTTTATTATTTCTCTTCTTCTGCTTACTTTGGATTATTTTGCTCTCATTTTTCTACTTTCCTAAGGTGGAAGCTTAGATCATAGACTTTAGATCTTGTTTAATCTTCAAATATTTTGGCATTTTCTAGCTATCCTTCTGTTACTGATTTCTAGTTTAATTCCACTGTGGCCTGAGAGCAGATATTATATGATTTCCAGTCTTTCAAGTTTGTTAAGGTATGTTTTATGGTCCAGAATGTGGTCTGTCTTGGTGAATGCTCCATGTGGACTTGAATGAATGTGTGCTCTGCTGTAGTCTATTGAAGTAGTCTATTGATGTCCTTTATAACCAGTTGATTGATGGTGTTGTTAAGTTCACCTATGACCTTACTGATTTTTTGCCTGCTGGATCTGTCTATTTCTGACAGATCCTTCAGCTTCATCTTTTCACTTGCAATTTATTTTTCCATTATAAACCTTAGCCATACTAAACTACCAATGTTAGATGTCCTAACCACAGTGTTCTCTCATCTCCAGCCTTTTGCCGGCACTATCCTTTGTCCAGAAGCACTCCTCTCCTTTTCTTTGCCTACTTGATTCCTCATTAACTCCAAGTGTTAGCCTAGATGCCAATTCTTTCAGAAGGCTTTCTCTAATGTCCCTCTACCCCAATGCATTAAGTGTCCCTTCTAGGCAATTCCATAGTATTCTGTGGTCACTTTTATTGTAATTCTTTTCATGTGAATTAATGATTTCCTACTACTACTTTCACCTTTACAATGTAAGTTTCTTCTTAAAGAAATCTGACTTGTTTACTGTTGTATTGCCTATTATAGTGCCTAGTACACAGAGTAGGAGCATAAGTGCTTTTAATAAACAATGATAGAATTTCTTAATCTGAAAAATAGGTTACTTAAGTTTAAATGAAGCCTCTTTATAAAAATTGATTTACCCGATGATTTAATAAAGCAATGACCATTAAGTATGTGGACCTTATTCACCATATTAATGCTGTCATATTTTGCCATTGGATATGGAGTGAACTGTGAAGATTTTCATTGCAGAAAATAAAAATATATGATTTAAAACATAAACATAATTTGATTTTTGTTTGGTATTTATCATAATAATTCTTTTTAATCACTTCTCTCAGAGCAGCCATGTTATGTAGCAATTTCAGTTAATTAAAATGATTTCAGATTCAATGTAATTACTTAGTGCCTGTAAACTTATTTCTACCAGACTAGAAATCTCATATTAAAACATAAAGCAAGGTAGTAGTCTAAAGGACATGCAACACAATAGAGTCAGAAATGGAATCTTACTGTTAGAGATTGTCCACATGCACTTAACAGTGATTTTACTAATCACAGCAGGTTAATGGCTTCAAAGAAAGTAACAAAAACATTATAAGATTTTAGAAATAAACTGTTTTCGAAAGTTGATATATAGGCCAACATCAATATAGTAATAAAAATTTGGAGGTAAAAATTAGAGTGCAATAAAAGACATATAGAATATACAGTGGCTTCATTAAATGTTGAACATTTATTAATCTTTTTCCTCAAGAAGCAACTCATTATGACAGGGGAATATTAGTAACTTAACAGACTTTGGCAAAACAAAGTAGAACCCTTGGCACGTATTATGTCATGTATTTTTCAAATAAAAATTTAAAAAGTGAATTTCATTAGCATTCAGTTGCTGTCATTTCCATGTAGAGAGAAAAAAAAAATAGAACTTATCAGTCAGGCTAAACAAGAGGACATATGTATGAGAAAAATTTTAAGATTCCAAGAAACAACAGAGTTATTATATCACCATTGTGGCAGCCCCAAGTATCATTTAGTTTATTCTCTTGCACCTTTTATCAGAACCATCTTGTCCTCATATTTTAGGTCTCCGGAGTTGAGCTGTTAACTGATCCCATTATTTATCTGAAAATAAGAAAGTCTTTCTTCATATTTCACATAAATCCTTTCTGTACATATGATGTTATCATACCAAAACACATGAGTTATATTAGTATGACATGCCCTATGGCCCTCTTTGAGTTTCAGGATTATAAATCTCCTGAATAGATAGAATGTTCCTACTATGCTATGCACACTGCAGCAGCCTGTTTCCTTCTCTAGAATGGACTCCAGAACAGTGATGCCAAAAGACCCAAAGACTGTCCACAAGCTCGTGTCAGCAAAGCCAAGGGCAAACAAGGACAATTTAAATAAACAAAAAAAATAAAACAAAACAAAAAAACTGAGTAGAGTTTTATAGAGACATTTTGTTAATTTAAAGGAATATTCTTTATTTTAAGATAGTGTTTTTCCCATTGGATTACCTAATATATCTTTTAATTTTAGAAATGATGATAAAAGTGTATGGTATTTTGTTGTTTTGTTTTTTTTTAGTTATCTTATTTGAAAAATGAGAAATTTAATTTAAAAAATGTAGTGTATTTATAAAATACTCAAATTGGCAATTACTGTTTTACAATAGGACTTTATAATAAGAGCTACTTTTAATTAAATTAAATTTTAGATTGAAAAATCTATATTTTATATATGTATATATGAATACACACCTGCATATATACACATGTTCATATAATTATTAGAAGATACCTTATGAAACTATTTCATATCTTTTTCAAAAAGATATAAAATGACAGGAACTTGACCCATCTCATACTTTCTATCAATCATATTGCCTAACAAAAATTTCTTCCAGTTTACATTTAGAGCTCTCTTTGCTTTTTAAATGGGTGCTGTTAAAGTTCTTGGTTTGCCTATTTTTCATTGGAGGTAAGATCTTGTTCTCTCCTAGAAAATGTAATCTCTTGAAGCACTTCCAATTCATTGGTTTCATGCCACTGTTGAGTATCTGTTACATGCCAGGCCTGGGCCAGGTACTAAAAACTCTGTTAGACCAAGCACATACTCTTTACACTACAGGAAAAAAAGAAAAGGCAAAACTTTAAGTTGTCTCCAGTTTAACCTTACAGGAAGAAAACGAAAGCTTTTTTCATATTTTCTCCTCCCCAAAATGGAATGTGAAGCAAGATCCATATGTCTATGTTACAAACATACTATGGAATTTTTCTCAGCTTTTATCTTGTTTCCTGATCACTTATTCATTCGTTATACTATTATAGAAAAATATACACGTCTTTTTCAAAAGCTGCCAAGTCAATTTGTTGGGAACTAAAGTGAATTTCTACTGAAAGAAGCCTCTTGAAATGTTTTTCCATAAACAATGCACATTTAAACACACAAACATTCCCAGTAGTAACACTGTGAAGTATTCTCCAGCTTAATGACCACCTCTCTCCATCTTCCATATCAGCAGGATGACTAGACTCCTGTACTTTCACTTATTCATTTAAAAATATACTTATTTCATGTCTGTGATATTCTAGTCACTGTGTTTGGCACAAGAGATATTAGTGGTGAATACAAAAAGAAGGAAAACTATTGTGACTGTCAGCTACCAAATAGTAAGCAATGACCAACATGGGGAAAGAGTAGAAGACTAGTTGTTAAGATTTTGGTGGAGATGTTTAAGGTTATTCCCAAGTGACCTTGTTTGGCAAGAACTCATTTTGGGGCACTATCTCCAAATCTATCCTTTTTATTTCATGTTTTTTCATGTTTCACTTCCTCAGCTTCCTACACTGTAGTTCTGCAAATTTATCTGCCCTTTCCTAGAACCACGTTCTGAGTCTTTCCATTTTCTCAACTATCACCTGGTTCCACTCCCATGGGAATTGCTGATGACTAATAAGCTTTTATCATTCTAATTCTTACACAGAAACCCACTTATAAAATAGATAAAAGCACAAGAGGCCTGAAGTGTTGAAGGGAAAGAGAGGGCTCAGATGAATAACCCAGCCTGTCTAGGGCTCTAAGGAGGATAATTTGAAAGTCACCACTCCATCTCCATGGTAAAGTTTGATAAATCAAAACTCATTAACATGACCTCTCATAAATATACATGTTCATTTTAGTAGGGTTTTCTGAGTGTCAAATACCCATTTTTTAAAATATTTTTAAGCCATGCTACCCTGAAATAACAAATTATGTGGGACTTCCACATATAAAACAGATCAAGGAAGTAGTCCATTCATTTAAACTCATTTTAAAGTTTAATCATACACTACTCATAAAAACAATCAGTGAGACAATCCTCCTCCTCCTGCTCCTCCTTTTTGTCCTTCCTCTCTCTGTCTCTCAGATACACTTTCTCTGTCTCTCTATATATGTATATGTGTATGTTTAACTTCAAAAAACAAAACAAAAAAAATCTGCCAAACTGTTTTCCAAACTTGTTTTATCATTTTACACTCCCATCTAAAGTATATGAGTGTTCCAATTTCTCCGTATGATCAGTATTTTTAATTTTAGCCATTCTAATAAGTTTGTAATGGTATCTCATTGTGATTGTAATTTGGATTTCCTTAATGACTGATAATTTGAGAATTATTCCATGTGCTTATTTGCCATCCATATTTTCTTTGGTCAAGTGTGTTCAAATACATTGACATTTTTTTTTAACTGAGTTGTTTTCTCCCCCCATTATTATTATTGAGTTTGAGAGTTCTTTGCTTACCTGGGTTATCAAAATTTGAAAATATTTGCTCTAAGTCTGTGATTTGTCCTCTCATTCTTTTATAAGTATCTTTTGAAGAACAAATGTTCTTAATTTTGATGAAATCTAGTTTATCATTGTTTTCTTATATGGATAATGTTTTTGGTGTCACATCTAAGTCACTTTTGCATACACCAATGTCACAAAGGGATACTCATAGTTATCTTAGAACTTTTATGGTTTTAAGTTTTACAGTTGGTCTATGATCCATTTTGACCTAATTTCTGTACACAGTGCAAGGTATGCATCAAAGCTCATTGAGTGGGGAGAGAGAGCAGGGGATATTATTATCCAATTGCTGAAAAGTCTACCTTTTTTCACTAAAATGCATTTGTACCTACCTGGAAACCTATTGACCATATGTGTGTTGGAGTATTGTTTTCAGCTCTCTATTATGTTTCATTATAAAATCATTTTAGACTTACTGAAATTTGCAAATTGAGTACAGAGTTCCTTCATACCCTTCACCTAGCTTCCTTACTGTCAAAATCTTCCACAACCATGGTACAATGATCAAATTCAAGAAATAAATATTGGCACAATATTATTAAATAAGCTACAGACTTGTTAGAATTTCAACAATTTTTCAATAATATTGTTGTGTGTGTGATCCAGGATCTAATCCAGGATCCCTCATTGTATTTTCCTATCCTCTAATCTGTGGTACTTCTCCAGTCTTCTCTTGTCTTTCATGACCTATGCCTTTTGAAGCACACTGGTCAGTTATTTGTAGACCATCCCTCAGTTTGAGTTTGATGTTTAGATTGACATTAGGCAATGCTGGCAAAAATCCAAAAGAAGTGATGATATATCTTTCTCCATGCATTAAATCAGGGTACATAACATCAACATGTCAAATTATTAATTCATATTAAAATTACTATTTTTTACATCAATACAGAAATGCCTTGTAGTATATTGTAAGTATCCTAATCTTTTCTTTGTCTCTGTGATATGGGGTAACCAGTGAAGTATTTTGATTAAAAGAGTGACTGGTATATTAGCAGAATCACTCTGGGCACTGTGTCTGAGGATAGAATGTAGGGAGGTGTGGCCTGAAGCAGGAGACCTGTTATAATATTATTAAGAAATACCAGGGTAGTAGCTGTGGGGTGGGTGAGCGGTGGTCAGCTTTTAATGAATTTTGAAGGTAGAGCTTATAGAATTTTATTCAGAATGAGTATTATGTTTGAGAGAAGAGAGTAGTTGAGGATAATTCCATAATCTTTGGCTTGAATACATGGAAATATGAAAGATGCTGATTTGAATAGGAGCTTTAGAAGTTTATTATTGGAATATTAGAAAACTATAAAACTTCCAAGAGGAATTTCAAGTAGGCAGGTGAATGAATATATGAGTCTGGGATTCAAGAAAGTGAGAGGTCTAAGATGGAGTTATAAATTTTGGAGTCATTAGCATATAGATGATTTTTAAAGCCCTCAGAATGGATAAGATCATCAATGGAGAGAGTTAAGAGAGGAAGAAGTCTAAACTCTGGGCATATTGATTAAGAGATTGGGGACAGGCTGACAAAGGAATAGCAAAAGAGATTATATAGTAGAATGAAAACCGGGGGAGCATGGAGTCCTAGAAGCCAAATGAAGAGAGTGCTTCTGGGACAAGAGAGGAACTTTATGTTTCAAATGCAGTGGCTAGATAAAGGGAATAAGGATTAGGGATTGACCATTGGGTTTAGTAACTTGAAAGTCATTAGTGACCTTGCCAAATGTAGTTTCAGTGGAGTAGTGGAATAAAAACATTATTTGAGTGAGTTCACTAGAGGTGGGGAAGAGAATTGGAAGCAACAAGCATAGACGACAATACTTTTAACACTATTCCTGCACTCTGTAATGTACGTAAAGGAATGGGATCAAAACTGAAAGAAGAAGTGGATTGAAGGGCATGTTTTGTTTTAAATGGCAAATATTATAGCATTTATTATCTTTGTGGGAATGATTCAGTAGAGAGGAGAAATTGATACAGAAGGGAGAGAATCGATGGCTTCGGGTAGAGAGGAAGGGCTAGAATCTGATCCACAAAAGAAGAATTTATAAGTCATACCTGTTAAAGAGAGGAAAACAGAACAAACGGTTGGGCAGATGTGAACGGATGGATAATGGATGATGGTATACTGTGGAAATTCTTTTCTGATTTCTTGGGTGAGAGTGAGGATGGAGTCAGAGATCGTGGAAGTCAGAAGAGAGAGGAGAAGGTATGAAGACCATCTGGGAGACTGAGGGAGAGAACAGATCTGGGAACATAGTGTTATTTCCAGACAACACCTTAAGGTGAGTGGTTATACATTTCAAAGTGAGACTACTCGTGGTCATGAACCACCTTCTGCTATACAGAGGTAGGTGCAAGTAAGTAAGAATTTGAAGGTATATGACAGGAACCTTTTAAACATTATGATGTCTGGGCCTTGCTCACTTTTATAAAGACATTCTTATTTATTATATTTGGTTGGGGAAGGCCCTGGCCATTGGATTTTTTTTTAAGTACCCAACATGATCTAAGGAAAAGTCAGAATCACACCACTGAAGTATTACACAGCTTTTGTCTGAGGAACGGGAGGTGTGGAGTAGTTGTCATGGGCTACAAAGCTAAAAAGATAGATTAAGACCAATTGTGATTTATTTATTTTACTAATTAATTTTTTGAATAATATCAGTCTACAACTTTTGGACTTGGGGAAATTCCTACAGTGCTTAGAAAAGACAAGGGTGAAAAAATGTCTGACAGTTGGCTTCTCTAACCCCATTGTGGGGAAAATCTACAGAAAATTGAGACATAACATTTTAGGTATTTGATAGTTTTTAAAAAAAATTATACTAACTTGGATGGAAACAAATCAATTTGTGATCTTTATCAAATATGTTACTTTTTTTTTTTAGCATAGAGGTTTTTACGCTAAGTTTCAGCCTGCAACATTTTGTATATATAAAACTGAAGTTCTAACAAAAATTTCATGTGAAGAAGAATATGTTACATTCTTTTGATATGAAACTCACTCATAAGTTTACTAAAACTTTTTCAGTCTATGGATGGATCACCACTGCACAGCAAAAAAGGAATAATGGGTTTTCCAAGATATGCCATATATCATGTTTTGAAAGTAGATTTTGAATAAAAATATTTCCTAAATGCCTTGTTCCCCTGAAGCAGTAAAGACTATGGCAGTATTTGCTGTGCTTTTGGCAAACGATGGTTTTTCAGTCCTCAAAAATACTTCTAACATTTTTCAGTTTGTGGAAAGAAGACATACAAGTTTCAGGTAGAGAGGACTTTTGTTTTATCAGCTCATGATATTAAAAATTCACAGTGCCATCTGTGTACATAGCAGGCGCTCTGAGCATACTTGTTGGACCAATAAATGAGTGTAGAATATAATATGATAGTCTCTCCCTTTTCTGTCAAAAGTTGTAAAACTTTGCTTTGAAAAAAAAAAAATCTATTATTTCTGTCTTGTACTGAACAAGGCAGAATTCCTTCTCTTTAATTCAAAGAAGTTTTATTTGAGCAACGTTCAAGTAGGAATTAGATAATTTCCTTTTTGTTCCTTTGCTGGTTCTGAAACTACAGAACAGAAGCAAGAAACCAAATACTGAGGGATGTATTGCACAAATATGACTTCATATAAACACAAGCCAGATGCAAACCATTCAAGAAATAATGGAACTGCAGACAGCAACCTTTAAGGGATGCTGTGGATGTCTGTTCCCTCTGCTGTCATTTATGTTTCTGTTGTCAAGGTTTACTTATACCACAGTTTAGACTATTCCTTGGAAACGAAGTTCAGTGTTACGCTGCTCCAGGAGCACAGGGATTCTTTGATGAGCTCTAAGAGATCAGTAACAATACCTCCTGAAGGGTCATGTTGCTAAGTTACAGCTTGTTTCCCTGGTCACGGTGAACACATGGAAGACCCCCAAAAGAGACTACAGATTCTTGGTGGACAGCTCTCATACACTCTCCTGGGAGCATGGTGAAAAATGTCTTCAGGAAAATAGCTCTATGAAGGCCAGAGGGACTTTATGTACCGGCAAGACATGTCTGAGAGGTAAGAAAATGAAATGTTAAAAGTAACCTAAGTCATTACTTGAGAGAAAACAAACCAACATAGATTGTGTTACCGGGTTCAATGTCACTTAAAGATGTAAAGTCATGCAACTGTGTTAGTGATGATGGTTGCTTTGGGAGAGAAGCAAACCCTACTGCCACCCTCTTCCCTAATATGGTGCAACTGGTTACAAGTACAATGCAATTTCTGCGATCATTGTTATAGCAGAAGGAAGTGGGTTTACTGTTTTAGTAATGACATGTACCTATAGACACACAGGGCTCTTTAAGAGAGCATGTGTGAATTTCAGGATGAAAATAGACAAGATTACCAAAAGGAAATATCAATTGGCTAATTGTTATTCCTTATTAGCTAATATTTATTACTTAAGTTTAAATGAAAACCTACCACAGAAAAACAGGGCTTGTACTAGCACATTAAAGCCACAAATCATATTAAAGAGGCAAAAATTCAATTCTTATTTCTTCATTCCTAAATTTCATAGCTATTTTGTAAATGTTTCTCAAATCATGCTGATAATTAGACAATATTTTTGTCTTTATATTGGTGTATAACCTGACTCTCATGCTTAAAAAAGAGAGTTGTACCTTTAATTTTCAGGCGTAAGTACACTGTGGTTTCATAAAATTTGTATGAAACTTATTTGTAGCTTTCATTTATTGTCTATAGTTGAGAGAGGAAGCACGTATAGGTAGGGATTTAGAGGCCAAAGCAATTCTATTATAGAAGTTCTATTTTTGTTAGCAAACTCAGTGTCTAGATATCATGTTGATTTCAATGTTAAAAATTATGTCATAATTTGTAGAAATGGACTTGTGAAGTAATAGTTTTTAAATGGGTAGAAGTTCTGTAAAGAATTATAAACTTTATTTTTCCCTGTTTTCCGACACCCTTTATTACACTGTGCCAAGAAGAGGTTTATTTGTGAGGTCTGTATAAAGTGACCTTTAAGAGCACTATTTTTATAAACTAGTAAATCTTTAAAAAATTATTTTAGAGAGGGAGGGATTGGGGAAGAAGGAAGGAAGGAAGGAAGGAAGGGAGGGAGGGAGGGAGGGAGGGAGGGAGGGAGGGAGGGAGGGAGGGAGGGAGGGAGGAAGGAAGGATAAGTTTTCTTAGTGCCAGTATTTTTGTTCAATCACATTGCTGCATATCAAGAAACAAAAGTTTTATTCATAACATCTTTCTAATATACAGTCAATTTTATTGGGGATTTTACAGTTTTACCTCTGTTCACAAAACCTAGCTCCATCCCATATTATTCTTTAGTGCCTATATTCTTCTTCTCTCTTGTGGTGTTGTATGTGGTTGAATTTTCAAAGTTGTAACAGCATATGGAGTAGTAAAACATTCCTCAAGTGTTGAAAATCTTCTAAGTAGCAGCTATATATGTGGTTAGTAGTTGTAAAAACTTCTAAATATGATCTTGTAGAGGCAGCATAGCAGTATCTCAGTCTCTGCACCTTCATTATTTCTGATATTTGAATATATGTTTTGCTTCTATAAATGTCACAAACCCACTAATAGTTATTGATGTTTACAAGCTTTATCTCTGAAGAACTTTTACAGGTGTTTGTTCTTTTATTCTTGCTGTACCTTAATTTGGGTGCCTATTTGTGTTTATAGGAACGTGCATGGGGCGGGTGCCACAGAGACATGCAAAATTAATAAGAATACAAATAGAGTCACATAAAATTAAACTGTGACTCATTCAGATAGAAGTAGAAAAATAACAATTTTAGCCGTATGTTTTTCAAAATTATAATATTATTATATGAGTTTAGAATGGACAATCTAAATAATTTAAGATTTGTCTGCTAAAATCCTAGGCTTTGGGGACTGAAATATTTTTGGAATATCTATCTGTAAAGCACATAGTTTTTCAGAACAGCTCATTGCTATATTATTATTTACTCACTTTTTGGTTTCATTTCAGGTTCTTAATTTGGATCCAATAGAAACTTAAACATAATAACATTCAAATTTAAAAACCGGGTATATTTAAGTTGCCATTTCAAAAACTACTAAATTGTAATATCAAATTCCTTCCTGACATTATAAGAATTCTTTTCAGAGGACTCCCTATCATCTCGTTACCATCTTTAGCATGCAGATAGCATAATCATTACTTATTTCATAAATGAATAAAATACAGGCATAGAGAGGACAGGAATTCTGGATTTAAAAAATAAAAATAATTGTCAAAGAAATTAAAGAGGCTGATTTGATATTTCCTTTCATCCAAATTTAATGCTCTAGAGTCCACGGTGATTTGTTTCTAGCCTGTACCTCAGAAGTTCCTGGTTTTAAGATCCCACAAAATTTGAGAACCTAGTTCTATTTAGGGGGAGAGAGGGAATTTAAGGATTTGGGAAAAGTTTGCTAACTGAAAAATAAGATTGAGATATTTTCTTCCTTCCTAAAAAAAAAAAAAGCTCTCATGATGCAGCATTAAATATATGTAGAACATTTAGAAATTGAGTCATATGCAATACAATTTTGACAACCCTAGGTATCTGAAAGGGGCCCACTGGCCTTCTGGATTGCTTCCTTTAACTCAAGAGTTCAGCTTCACCATAAAAAGTAGGCCATCTGTCACTTCCTCCTTCACTCACCTTACAAAGTTACATAATCACCAACTTGACATTTTAATTAAACAGATAGCACCTGTGGCAGCTGGCAATTTATGAGGCTTATAAATTCGTGATTGTAAAGGACATTGCAATCTTCTGATGAAAGGTGCCCATGAATTGATGAGTTATATTATTGTTGTTTATCATCCAGCAGTCTCAGCTCACCTCATTCCTTCTTGTTGGCCATTCTACACTTTTTAAAACCAGGTGTAGATGGCCAATTCAGATAGTGTTACCTACTTTAAAGACTATAAATCACTGCTGATGAATGCCATGCAATTTTAGCTGCGGCATCTTCTCCGTGGCAGCCTCATATTAGAGCATTAATAATATTAATTCTTCTTTCATAAGGGTTTAGATTTGCAATTTATGATAACTGTTTGTTCACTGCAGGCAGAAAGATTAAAAATGGGTAAACCAATATACCAACTGAACTGCATGTGTCTGGTTTTATGTTCTTTTAGGGAGGAAAAGTAAAAGAGGGTTTGAAAAACAGCTTGATGTTATCTGTAATAGTGTTCTCATAGGTTCTACTACTGAAGGCTTAACTTTTGTTTTCAGTAAATAATAACTGCTCAGATTTATGTGTTCTATAAACTAGTGCAGTTATTTATACGTACTTAAGTGGGGCAATTGAATGGGAAAAACTAATATTATTGATTTTCCTTAATAACTGCACATTAATTATGATACAACATTACGGTTATTTAAAGAACCACAGTAGCTTATCTGAATCTCATTTGAATCCTAGTAGTTAAAACTACTTGGTCATTTACTTGTGTGACTTGGGCAAGTTATTGTCACCTTTCTGTGCCTCAGTTTCCTCATCTGTAAAATCAAAATCATTATATTACTCATTTCATTAGGTGATTTCAATGCTTAAATGAGTTAATCCATGTAAAGCTCTTCTACAGTACCTGGCACATGGAAAGTGATCAATAAATGTTAACAATGAAATGATAGTAGTAGTAGTAACTGTCATCATTGCAATAATGTTACAAAATGAAAACAAAACAAAAAAACGCTGTCCCTCAGGTAGAGTCCACATCATCATCTGACTATTAAAGACGAAAGAATGCAGTGTCTTGCCCAAGGATGCAGTAGTAACTATTCCTTAGATTCACAGGGTTCACAGGATTCCTTAGATCTCACAATGTTGCCAACATTGATGTGCACATTAAGGCACTGACAGAGGAGTTGGGATTAGTTATATAACCTGGAAGATGTCCTATTTTTTTCTTTTCTTTTTTTAAACTACAAGATCAGAAACTATCTTATTTTGCTGAGATTAAAAAAAAAAAAAAAAAAAAAAGCAGGCTAAGAAAATTTCCGTATGGGATTTGTGATAGAAGTAACAGAGCCAAGACTGTGAGCATGCCCCAAAGTTTTCACCACAACATCCCAGCACATTGTCCTTTGCCACTACACTCTGTCATGGGACCAGGAGAAATATAAGAATGTGAGGGGAGAAAACCAGATTGGGCGGCCTACAAACAGATTTCACACTGGAAGATTAGTCCTCTACTGATTAGAATCTTCTCAGGTAATCTTGTCTTTAGTTGAAACTCATCATCAATCATCAATCATTCTGAACACAGAGAGACAGAGATGGAGACAAAGAGATGGGGGCGGGGGGAGGATGTTAGTTGCCTATTGTGTTAGCAAATTTTTAATTACCTTCTATTATTAATAATGACTGACATTCATCAGGATAATGGCATAAAGATTTCTTCTAGTTTAAACTCAAAAAATGATCTGATGTAAACAAAGCTAGCAAGGCAATTTTCAGTTACGTTTAAACTTAATTTCACCTTGAAGCTATTCTGTTTAGTCTTATAGCACTACGAAAGGAAAGCACGGTAAAACCCCAACCAACTATGTCTCTTTTATCAAATATTTTAATTATGTGAACTTATTATTCCCCCGTGCCCTGCCTTGGGAAGATTATATAAGAAAAATAAGACCATTTCTCACATTTTAGATTAAAAAACAAGGGAGGGGGAGACTTCCAGGTTTTTCTATTAACTGAGTTTCTGACTGTGTAACCATCACTGACTGAAGTTTCAAATCACCAAACACTAGTCGCTGAAGAAAGATTCAGCCATGTTCATTATTCTTATTTCCCTGATTTCATTTTGGTATAAAATTGCTAGCAGATTTTAATGAACCAAATGAACCAAAAAAGTAAGTTTAATTTGCCGTTCACCCCTGATATTTTATTTTCCCCCAATTCTTTCTCCCTGATTGTTGCCCAAAACTCCAATTATAGATGGCAGGATTTACCTGATTCAAGAATAATAAATTTTGCACAATTTAATACTGTTCTAATGTTTGCTAATTTGTTTCTAAGGCAAGATACTCTTACATAATTTCAAGAAACAATACCTAAACTATTAAAAAATTGCTCAAGTGAAAGAAGATATGAGAGGCATATATTTTCTGACTTTTTACATAAGACAAAATTCTTTTTTTTTTAAATTTAATGGCAGATGGAAGAATAATTTTCTCCATGATAATGTATATATTTTTTGTTGTTTTAATGTCACAGTCATGCTATTTTTTAGAGTATGATGTAATGGTGGTGCTCTTTTACTGTACCCACTCAGTTAATAAATGAAAAATGGAAGACATTTCTGTATTATAGAAATGCTCATGAAGGCAACCTCAATATACAAGAAATGCATAGTTTTTTTGTAAACAAAATTGCCACCGGGGCACAATAACTGTGCCATAAAATATAGAATGCTGTCTCTTAAGATTCATGGAGCCTGAAAAATGATCAAGAGTAAAAAGAGGCAAGAAATAGAAATACGATTTCTAGTTTTACTTAACATAAAGAGGTATATTTATATATTATTTTAAAATTGGCTTAAAAATATACAGTACCAATTGCACTGTTGGGGAGAAAGAGAAAAGTGTAAGAATAACGATGAATATTAAGTCAGAGAATTAGTATAGGAGAGCAGGAAAGACATATCTCAGTGGTATAAAAATGGGAATTCAGAGAGAACTGGATTGTTCTTAACTGAAATGGTTGAGTAGTATTGCCAACTGAGTAAAATTGATTGAAAAACCTGATTTTTAAATGTCTTTGCCACCAATTTAAGCAATTCTAAAAGGCTTGGAGAAAATTTCAGGGAAATCCTAAGACCCAGCTCGATGGGAAAAGCAACAGGGAGCTTACAGAGGCTCGCTTGTGCCACATTTGTAGTGGTAGTTCTGCCAGGAATGATATTCCAATATGAGGGCTGACTTCCTTGTTCATATCTCATAAATGAGTGTGTGCATTTGTGTGTATCAATAGATCTACTCTTCTAAGAAATGCAGTCTACATAGACACCCTTAACTTTGGGGACAATTTATCTTAAGTGACTGTTAGCCATAAAAGTGTGGACTATGGTAAGATGTGAAAGTCCTAAGATCTAGGTAAACTCCTAGGGTATCATCTATTTCTCCTCTAAATGGGAAAGTTGGCACTTAAAATTTATTGCTATTGTCATTTTATACAAAGGTATTTATACTTAAAGACTTTAAAAGAGATACACAATACTTTAAACATTTTCTTTCACTCAGCTCCTCAGGTCTAAACACAAACAGTGAGAAGATTCATCCATCTAACTCATCATACAGCTCAGATCTGAGTGAGTCACACAAGTGGTCGGCTCTGTCAAGGAACAGAACATTTCATCCACGTTCAGATTCTGGAATATCATCCCAGGTGAATACTTTTAATTAGCCCTTTACCCAAAGATAAATTTATACAAGGTACTTTATCTTATATTTATCACTTTTTAATAAGTGTATAAATAAACCCTTTCAATTGGGGGACAAATGAAAGGTTGAAACTCTCAATCCCAACTCAGAGGAGAAATGGAAAGAAGCTGGGGTGGGGGAAGATAAAGAGATGAGTGGAAAAGATAACACGAAAACAAAAATGACATTCCTTCCTTTCTCTCACTAAGTTCAAATTCTGTCTCTAGTCTAAGATATATGTTTTTTTCTTCCTGGAATGTCCTTTGTTGACAACATAAGATTTTCCCTTTCCAAACTCACCATTACCAAGACTTTGTCTCTGACCCATCTAAGTGGAATCATATGGGCTTTTCCCTTCTTTCCTTTATCTACAATTGTTCCACTTATCCCACTGGATCAAGATGAGTTATTTATATGTCTGGCTTTCAAATGATAGAAAATGAGTTTTTCAAGCACAAATGCCACATTTTATTTTACTCTGTATCCCCAGTGCATGACAGAGTGCCTAAGAAGCACAACATATATTTTTGAATAAATGAATCAAATGAAGCATACTCGTTTCGAAAACATTTATTGAATCAATAGATCAGTCAATTGGTCTATCAGAATTAAAAAAGAAAAAAGATCAGGGTAAGGCACAAATATTCACTATTCCTTTAAGAAGAAACAAGTCACACAACTATAACACATTGACAACCTTACATGGATATAAACAAAGAAAAGCAATGACTTATGTTCCTACAATGTCAGAAATACCAAAATCACACATATAATTCCTTTAAAAAACAAATAAAGAGGTTTTTGCACAAAATTAAATGTCAGTTGAAAAACGTTCTCCTCAAATATAGCTTTAGCCTAGATTCTTTTTATTCCTAGCAGGAGCCTCAAGAAAAAGCACAAAAAGGTAATGGAGTGTGGCAACTCCTGGGAATTTAACTTCTAAGAAGTTTTTATTCTGTGATAGAAGCAAAAAAACAAACAAACAAAAAAAATTCCAAAAAACACATAACAGTTTGGAAAAGAAGCCTCTATAAACATGTAAACTGAGCAACCAAAAATAGTCCACGAACTATATTCCTCAATAATCTAAAATGTATTTGTGTTTCTTAGTTTTTTAAAGAATAGTTCTAAAGAATGAGTAAATCACTTGAAAGCATGTTAGCAAATCATCAGTCTATCTCAAAGAGTTGCTCAATCATTAATATTTTAGTATTATTGTTAATAAGGTAAAGAGCTATTATTACTAGTTCTATTTTTTTTAACGAAGGTATTTAGATATTTACTGGGACAACCAAGGCCATTCAGTAAGTAAGTAATTAAAATAAAAGATCAAAGCTAAATGATCATTTAAAAGCCACCTCTTGCCAATTTATTTTGAGGCAGTTTTGCCCCAATTCTGCTTCATAAGCTGCACAGTCCCAAATGCTGCTCCAAGAATAAAAGGTTCTTTGTTTTAAAAGTTCAGGGGAAACCTTTGTAGTACGGACTCACAATATATACTAGAATATTAAAGTCTGTGAGAAGTCTGATAATAAAGAGTGATACTGAACCTGGTTGAATCGAGAGCCTCATAAGCTCATTTAATAGTGGAAATGTTTTTTATGTTGTTAGTCACATAGGTTTACTGTTCAAAAAAAGCATAAGCTCTGTGAAATGTTGCTCTGTGAGATGAATGCAGTTGTTCCAAATACTTTATTGACATTTCTTTAAATCAAATATTCTAGGTTTGTTTGTATATGTGTATGACACTGGCTAACAGAAGAATGAATCTGTGGTGTATGTATTCCACATACTATTTTCCTAATGATATATCTTTATGCTTGTGTTAGCCTTGAAACTAGCATAAGCTATGTAAGATAAGAAGTGTGACTGACTACCATCTCAATAATAGTAAACAATATAAAATTGCCCAAAATATGACCTTGAAACGTATTTTGGTCATTAATATATATATTGGCTGGAACAAAGATGACCAGACCTGAAATGTTTCATTTACTACTGGCTACACCTTTAAGAACAATGTCAATAAATTGGTGCTCGTCTCAAGGAGAACCACATGTTCTTCCTGGAAGTGTAGCAATTTGCAAACCATGATCTGTGAGTAATAATTGATTGACTTAGGAACAAGATCATAGCTGTTATGCAACACTTAAAATAGTAGTCACACATGGATGGATTCTTTGGGGCCCATAGAAAGAAGACTCCTAACAATTAGAACTCTTCTAAAATTGGATTAGATTCCTCACGTTTATGAGCTGAGTAAATATTAAAGGACGATGTGTCAGAGGTGGTGTAAAGTGGATTCGTGAATGGGTACATATATTTATATATTTACCATCAAACATAGATCAGTTGCAGGCACTGGAGATGCAAAGTTGAAAAAGAATGACTTCTACAAGCACACTATTAGGTACTCGGAGTTCTGTGTGGCTGAATGTTTGGCATGGATTTGCATCTCTTTTACACATAAAATTAAATGAAATATATACTGCCAGGTGATGTTTCTCTTCTTTCTTATTTTAAAGCTTCCCTCAGATTCTTTTAAGTACCTCACTTGGCACAAGGTAGAACAACATGACATTCAAGGAAGTCAACTGCGTTGCCCAAGAGTAAGAGAAGGTAAAAGAACAAATGTGTATATTCTCTGTGTACAAGCTCTGAGTAGATTTTTTTTTCAAATTAAAAGACATTCCTTGAAATAAAAAAATATTACTTGGAGGTAGAAAATTTTCCTTTTTCAAGAGCATGGTATTGTTAATATAGTGAAGCCACTTTTAAAAGCATATTGTAATATCTGATTATAAATATAATAAATGTTCAGTACTAAATACTGGAAAATAGATAAAGAAGAACCTGTAATTCAACCATCCAGAAATAGTCATTGTGACTTTTATTTCCATTTAGGCTTTCTTTGAAAAGCATTATATGAATATAATTCTTTTACAGAATTGTATGAACTATTTTGTTTCTTGAGTTTTTCCACTTACTCTTGATATTGTGAGTATTTCTTCCATGTTATTAAACATTACCCAAAACATGTTTATTAAAGGTTGCATATATTTCCATCATATGGATATTAAACTTATTTAACCATGAGCTTTTTGGAAAGTTAGTTTATTTACTATATTTCATGATCATGGATAACACTGTGACTTCAATGGATGACTTTAACCTGATTTAATTCTGCACTTTTTTTTAAAGTATCAAAAGAGAGTAAATAAACCAGGTCATCTCATTTTATATTTTTACTAAACATTTTAACTTTGGTAGAATAACCAATGTTTTAATACTCCTTTTTCATCCAATAAGATTTTATATGAAAATTACTGTGACAGTATGAAGAATCATGGTCTGCAGCCTTGATATACATAATTGGTTAGTATAGGAAGATTATAGTTTGGTTTCTGTAAGTAACTTTCAATAGATTATAAATAATGTAAGAACAGTGGCCATGCATTTTTCATGTCTCTTTTGCATCCTCCATAAGCTGATGAAATAACATTAGACATCATTCCTGTTCAGTGATTATTCAGTCTTTATAGAAGATCAAATATCTTGGAAATCTTCCATTTGTATTTGCAGACTGGCAGTTACATTGTACAATTACAATATTGATTTAGAAAAAAAGTGGCTTAGATATATTCATCTGCTCATTTCCCCCTCTCACCTGCATTACTTTACTCACACAATGTCTTTCTTCTTTTACTCAAACTTAGTTGACAAAAGAATGAGACTAAGTAGCATCATTTTCTGAAAATGAGTAAAATAGGTTCTTATGTTTTAACCATCAGCTTTATTTGCAGCTAAGCACTGACTCCTATTTTTTAAAATAATAGTAGATAGTCCAACTAGAGGTAAATTAGATTTGTCCTTTGGGGACCTTAGAATATTTTTCAAAGAGCAAGAAATTATGGGGAATTTGGAAGAAATGAGACCAGAAGAAGTAGAGGCAGTGTGTCAAATATGTAAGGAATTCATCAGCAAAAGGAAGAGAGGGCTACATAAGAAGCTAAAGTGGGCTAAGCTCAGTTGGCTATTAAACTTTAGAATGTGGAGGTGTGTGAAAATTCAGGTTCCCAGGCCCTACTCACCCCCAAATCTGATGTAGTTAGTATGGAGTGGGGACCCAGTATCTCCCTTTGTAAGAATTATCACAGGAAGTTCTGGTGCAGATTATGTAAGGGCCATACAATGAGGCACACCAGTTTAGGAGGTATAGGGGAAGGCAGGGAAGGAAGAAATTCAAATACAAAGTAAGAAGAGTGATAAAGTAAGTGTGCTGACATTTACATGTGTGAGGGAGGTAGCTGATGATTGTGGCAGCCACATGAGGAGAAAATAAATTGTATGCTGAACACAGATGGAGAGTGAGGTTTAGAGAGAACTACAGAATTGAAGAAATTGGAGGGGAAGACCAGAGAATAAAATGTAGGAGAAGTAAACTGAAAACGTGTAAAGAGAGTCCAATGGCCTCCCTCCTTCCCTGATTTAAGCAGCCAGGTCATGTGCTGAGGCCATCCCTCAACAAATCCAATCCCACACAATGACCATTGTGGCCATTCATGCTGAGGACACATCTCTGCACAGAGATAAGGCCCATTTTCCTGCCATAGATCATTAACAACACACAATCTCTTGCTTAGTGAGAATGGAGTATGATCTAGGGGATGGAAAATATTGGAAAATCCCATCACCTTAAACCATAAAAAAATAGATCTCCCTGGTTTGTTGCCCTTAATTGTGTTTAAGTTATTTTGTGTGTGTGAGAGGAGAACAAATGCTTTTCAAAGCATTCTGATAAGAATTACCGTCCTTCTAGATTAGATCCTGAAACACCCATCAAAACTACTTCAGTTGGTCTCAACTGCACCATTGTACATCCAGGAAGAGTTCCTAAAAAGAGAAAGGTTATCTGGTGTGTGATAAACAGCAATTTCCCAAGACTTTGATCTCCAGATCAAGACTGACAATTCCTCCCAATTAAATGAAGCAAAAGAGCAAACTGTTGGTGGAAATCCTTTAAAGAATAAATACTTTCGGTTTGAAAATCCCTCAGCAAACTAATTCAGTCACTGTTGTTACGAGTTACAAATCCAGTGAGGGGACCAAGAACAGTCTCAGAGAGAGCAGGGGAAACCCAACACCCCTGGGCTGTCAGATATTCCAAACTGTAGTTTTCGGCTGTTAAGATATATCCTCAGTTATAATCAAATCTGATTTTAAAAAGAAAAGAAATAATTCAATTTAATGCAACTCTTTACAGTAGATGTGACTTTTGGCCTCCACCTTCAAAGAAATCTTTGAAAACTGCTTTAAAAAAAATAATTGAAAGAGCAGAAGATCAATAGAAGTCAAACGAACAGTATAGGGCAAAGTTTAATAAACTCTGGGGTATATATTGCACAAGGAAACTTATCAAACTGGGTATTGGTGTTAAAGACAATAGAGCCCAAGCGCTTCTCAGTCAATTAGCTGATTGTTCCAGTTTTTCCAGTTCTATGACTTTTAACTCCAATCATCCTAATCAATGAAGAAGAGAGTTTCCTAACACAAGAACATTTTACTTGTAAATTGATTGGGACACTGCTGCCTTCAGGATTTGGTTATTTCCTGGCTGGCAATAGTTTATTATGAGAGAAATGCCTGAAAGAGCAGATTACACCTTGCTTTCCACCTGCGCCTAATGAAAGAACTGATGTTTGTGTCAAAAATAATGAAATATGGGAGTCTTTCTCGTATTGCTTTCCATAAATCCTTCACGAATTGACTCCCTGTCTCCCACCACAGCCCAGACAAACCTGCCACAAAAACAAAGTTTGTTCCTGATGCCTTTAGTATCCTCTTTCTGGGTTCTTTTCACCCTTGAAGTGAGAGGAATCATGCATTTTAGAAAAATGGAGTGTTAGAAGTGTGTAAAACTGGTCCCAGATATGACTCATGGCGAACACAATATGTTAGAGTTGGGAGGGAATTGAAATCATTTAGTTTAGGATTGCTGCCGGGGGTCTGGTTGACATCATAGCAGAGTGAAGTTTGTCTGGAGTAGCACAATAGAGTGTAGGGGTTTCTGGCAATAAGATAGCATATGTCGGTCTATGATAGTATTTTGGTATTAAAAAGTACTAGATATCAGTATTTTTATACAGCATTATGAACTTCAAACAAACATATTTACTCGCCAAATTCACCTCAAGTTGGGTTCTTGATTCCAGTTTTTCCTGTATTGTTGCAGATGTGGAAAACTGAAGCTCAGAAAATTAAAAATAGTCATCTGGAGTTATACAATTACCTAGCAGCTAACTCCAGATTGGGCATAGGATATCCTTTCCCTAACCCTGGAAGTTTTGTGCAAACCTGATTTGGAGAACAATAGGGTTAGAAATAGTGGGAAATGAGTTTGGAAATGAGGATTAGGATAAAATTGTGGGAAACCTTGCTTGACAAGCCAGAATGGTACATCTTTATTTGGTAGGCAATAGGAAATTTCTGAAATGTTTTGAACATGCAGATCGTATGGTAAAAGCTGTGCTTTAGGAAGGCTGGATGGCAGTTGTATCATTTATTTTGAGGGAAAGGAGATTGCGAACAAAGAGATCCAAGAGAACATAGTTACAGTTCAGGTAGAAAAATAATGAGGGTCTGGACATTGAAAATGAAGGGACGGATTCTCAAGGGAAAAACTGGTAGGACCAGATGACTAATTAAATGGGGAAACACAGTGACTTCACATCTCCAAACAGAAAATTACATGAAGATTAAATTCACTATACTGGCGATTTCTTCTCACTTGCCTGTGCTAGAAACAATTTATGTAGGGCTAAAAGTTAACTCTTTGTTACTGCACACACTATTTGCTCACAGATAATGTCTCCTCAAGTCTGATATCTAATGGAAGTTTAAAACAACCCGTCAAATATCAAATGAAGCTGTCTGTCCTTTTGCCTGAAACCTAATTCCAAGATCTCACTGTGTGACCTTTTGCCTAGGACCTTCTGCAGAAGAGTTGCTCTTCACACAGGAGGAGTGTGTCTTGTCTCCAAGGAAAAGAGTCCTTGAAAAAACCAAATGCGAAACATGGCTACAAGAAAACTGGGAAGACTGTAAGGTGAGAGCTTTAAAAACAGGAAAAAAAAAGTCTATTTCCCTCGTTGATTAAATTATGACATTTTTTTAAGGGCAATTACCAGGATGAATTGTTTAAGCATCTCTTTAGAGATTTCTCTAAAACTGGTGGTATTGGGGCTTCTCCATCTCTTTTTTTTCAATCCCTTCTAAATCGTGACATATTACTTATTTTCTAGACTTTATTTTATCCAGATATTGCTGAACTTTGGAAAAGTGTGAAATAGTTGAGAAAATTGTTCCTTTTCTTTTTTTCTTTCTTTTTTAAAGTCAATTGTTGGACAATAATCTTTATCCATGAGTTTATGGTGCAGTCTAGAGTTCCTTGAACAATGTATTTTGGTCAGCTGGGGCAGCCAGCTTGGTCTGAACAGAGAGCAATGCTGGACAAATGAAACTTTTAATCAATGAAGGATACGAGCTGTGATTTCTTGGTGCTGAAAAGACCCTGCTGACTGAGCCACTAGCATGGAAATAGGTCCTGCATTTAGTCAGCCTGCTCACTACAAAGCTTTGGGGCAATTACTCAAATTAATTCCTGTTGGATCAAGTCATATTTAGGCAGAGAACTAAAGATTTAACTGGGAAGGATACGCTTTGGTAGCACTAAAAGAGTCAATCAACTTCTTCCCAACAATGTGTCATGCCCATATATTTGTTTTCTGAAGCAATCAAGTTGTTCATGAAGATTTTGAAAATGAGCCTGAGTTTAAAACCTGCTTGTTGGGGTCTCTTGATGCCTCTTTTTCTTCATAGATTGGTCTTGAATGGCATAGGATTATAGAATTAGGGGTTAAGAAGGAGTTTCAAAGAGGTTCTGGTCTAAACTCCTTCCTTTCAAAAGAGGAAAGTTCAGAAAGAGAAATGATTTGCCCAAAGTCACACAACTTGTTAGTAAAATATATGAAATTAGAATATTGTTTCCAAGCATAGTGCTTTCTTTTAAAAAATAAATAAATAAATTATTCTTACATAATACATGCATACATTCTACTCTTAAAATATTAAGCAATGCCCCTACTTATTTGAAAAATTTAAACAATACACCTAAAACTTTGACCTCCATTCCCAGGACTCTCTTTAGAGGTAATCATTTCAGAGTATATATGCGTTCACTCTTTATAGCTGCCATTGAAACCATGGATTTATTGTAAAGGCCAATGGAGGCTTGCTAATAAATTATCACAGAAAATTTAATTGGTCTTGAGATAACTATACTTTAACAGGATGGCTAAATAAACTCTTAAACTATCACAGAGAACTTAGTGGGAAATAGTGGTCAAAAAAAGCCTATCTGAGGAGGTGACATTTAATATAGAAATGATAGATATAATTTATCATTTCTTATTTTATTTCAAAATTAAGACCTTTTATACTTTTGGAAAATGGAACTTAAAGTATCAAATTTTGTGATGTTTAATGTCTAAAAATACCAAGACCTTAGGGATCTTTTTAAAGATAGATATTTCTGTATTTCTTTAAAGATAACAAATATTTTGCTTCAAATTTTTAAAAAGAGGATTGCCATCTTATTCAATAATTTTTTTATTACAGAAATTGATGGTAAAATTGTGGAAATAAAAAGTAAAGTTAAGTTTTGGCAATAGAGCCTTTAAGAGCAATGCTACTACTCAGAGTGGTTTTAATTTTCTTTACATCAAAGTTGTCCGATGTTAAAAGCAAAAGTAAAATATCCACTATCTTTGAAATATGCCAAGTGATTTTTAAATATGTCCCTAGTTACTTTGAAACAAAATCATAGTTGTCATCTTTTGAATGATGGTATTTTACTCTGAAACTTTTATAAATGCGATCTTTGAGTATCTCCAAGGAGTCTAAAGATAATTAATCATTTAAATCAGTAATTTCCAAACAAAGTTTTATTCTCTCCACTCTCTACCCTCAGAGAATTTCAGAATCTGTTTGAGGACCCTGCCCTCTCCCTGACCCCTAACCTTGAATGCAATTTTAATCAGGATTTGGTCAGGATCTTCATGCTCACTACCTTGGGAATCTGCAACAAAATTGTGACTGTTTGGAAGTGTGAATATTTTAGAGAGAAAAAAAAAAGTGTGTGTGTGGGGGTGAAAACCACTGTGTTTAAATAACATATACAACATATTCTTAATTAATACTATTTTGAAAAGTTGACAACTTGCTTTTTCTTTTTGTTTTCCCCTTCAGAATTTGAACCTTTCCTTTCAGGATTTGGGGGACCCTTACCAAGTTGCAAATTTTAACAGGATTCTTAGAAGACTAATTCGAGTTGAAACCCTCTGGTTAGTGGATAATTCACTGGTGGATTTAAGTGCCATAAGATTGCCAAGGTACCTGCTCTCTAGTATGTCCAGTTACTAAATTAAAATGAAATCTTTGCTATTTGGGGATATGTGACCATTGTCTGTACATACTGTGGCTTACCTCATACGATCAGGTCTTAGAGGTGATAGTGTTAAACGATACCTGGGCAAGGCAAAAAGGGAAATTTACATATCAAAATGTTACATCTTTGAGGGAAAAATATCTATTATTTTCCAAAGTAATATTATTATTATCAATTTTTAGGGGAGTAATTTGTAATCATAGAATCATATTGGCAGAAAACCTTGCCATGTCCCTTGCATTGTAAACTGGAAATACTATATATATATATATATGTTATTGTTATAAGACAGAAACTTTTAATCATAGTTACTGAACACCTGTGGGGAAAGACTACTGTAGTTGATGCAAGTCTTGGCTTGAAGGTCACATTCTAAGAGAGGGGTGGGCTTGCCAATCAGAGGGGTGGGTGAGCAAGTCAGAAGGGTGGGCCTGTCAATCAGAATATCGACAGAAACAAACCAAAAATGTACAAAGTTACATAGACTCCTTGGTCTTCCAGGATCCCAGCTTCTGATGTTAAACATAAGCTACCTCATTCTGCAGGATTGCTTGAGAGCCTTTTGTGTAGAGAGCTAATGTCTGCTTCATAGACAGTTGGTGGAGTGAACCTTGGCAACAGATGGAGGGGCACACAGAGGTCCGCAGGAGAGAATTAAGAGGTGAAGGAAATTGAGCAGCTACAGAAGGAAGAGTAAATCCTAGAACAGGTTAAGATACATCTCTGAGCCTGGGCTGACACAAGGCAACGAGAAGAGACCATCACAGTGGCACAGGAAAGGGAAACAGTCCGGCAGACAGAGGAAGTGTCAGAATTGGCAATGTGTCTGGGCATCTTCGGTCATTTTCAAAGCCCCTTCCAAATTTTAGATAGACTCACATAGCATTTTATTTTATTCATGATCTTTTTAAATAACAAATTTAAAAATAGCTCAATAAAATTTTTCAAGAAAAACTTAAAACCACTGTTATAAATAAAAAATCAGTAGCATTTTCTGATGTTGATTTATTCAGTTTTTAGTCCCAGACTTTCTTCTAGGGATACAATACTGATGCATTAGTTACATTGTTCTACTACACATTTAAATAAACATACAAAGAAAAAAATTCAATAACATAGCATTCTTTAGAAACACTGAACTAGGAAATAATTTATTTAAAGTATCTAATCCATTGCACTAAACCTCCAAATCTTATCTAATGCATAGAGAGAGAGACAATCATTAAAGAAAAGACTTGACCTAATTTCAGCATTCCCTAGATATATTCTTTTGACCTTTCATTCTTTAGAAATAGGAAATATAATGTAAAATTATATAATTGCAATTCAAACTTTATAACTGCCAAATCAATGTATTATGGGAGAAAAAGAAATTGATGCATGTATCATAACAGCCTCCTTCCCTTCTGTGCCAGGGGCAAAACCACACTTGGTTTGCCACTTTTCTCCTCTAACATTATGTTACTGATTCAGAATCTGTGATGGGGTGAATCTGAGAGGCTGAGAAGGTGGCAGGATATACAGTGAAACTAAAAGAACGACTGGCAGATGAGAGAAAACAGATTTCAGAGAAGAATGGAGAGAACAGCAGTTACACAAGAAGAGCTTGGGCTGAGTTTTCAATTAGAAACCGTCCTAGTACGAAAGTGCTACTGTAGATTATGTAACTTGGAAATGAGTAGAAACCAAAAGTTATCAAAGATATGATTGGACTGTGTAAAATATCCATATGGAGAGGGATGGAAGGAAACAAGAAAAATGAAAATAATAGATGTGAAATAATTATAGTGAAGCCTGGGTGGGTTCTAATAGAATTGGTTTTTCTAATGCCATTGTGCATGGCCGTCCTTTCACTGTTTAGCATCGTCTTTATTAGTAATAATCATTTACCAATTGTCTTTGTGGGGTGCAAGACTCATAAAAAGTACCTTGTGTTTCTTTCTGGATATTAAATCCCAACTTACACATAAAGGAATTTTTTCTTAAGGCAAGGTGTCAGTGATAGATTTTGAATAGATTCTCTATTTGCGCAGTCCTAATAATGGGTTTAAGGAAAAAGTATTGAGAAGCATTATTAGTCAGGAAAATGTATTCAACCTAAATGCCTAACACACATTTCTTCTCCAAATCAGAAACATCTTTTAGTTTTCTTTTATATAAAACAGGCTTTTTTTTCCTGCTCTAAAATGCTATTTTCTCAATATAGAATTTAAGTACAGAAAAGTAGAAAGAAAATAACTATAATCTCACTACTTAGAGGCAATACTCGTCACAAGTTACCATGTGTCTTCGTGTGAACTTTTTATTGCTGAAATTATATGCAGCCGTTTACTCTTTCATTCAGGATGTATTGAGAATCCACCATGGGCCAAATACCATGTCAATTACTGAGTGTGTATGTAAGAAAAGAAAACAGATTCTTACCCTCAGCAAGCTTACAGTCTTATATATCCTGTTTATTTTCTCTTAATATTTTAATGTAAACATTTCTCTTTTCTTACAAACCACATTTGTAGAAAGCATCACTGACACACCTTTGAGGAGTTACGGTCTAGGTGAAGCATACTAGTCCTATGCAAGATTTGGTACTTAACCACCCTCTTTAGGAGACAAATGACAAGCTGTTTATATTTTGTATCCAGCTGCAGAGTTTTAAATATGAACAAAAATCATCTCACATCTTTCAAACAATTGCCAAAGATACCTCAGATACAGCATTTATCCTTGGCTGAAAACCACATTGAGACTCTGACTGGGCTCTCCAGTTTACGGTGCACTCCACTAGAATCCCTTATGCTCAAGAGGAACCCTTGCGAATTTCGCCAAAATTACCGGAAACGGTAAGGCCACAAGTGCCTTGTCACCATTTGTCCTTCTTTGAATATTATACTTTTAACAGTTGTTCTCTTAAACGCACTCAGCATTTTTTTTTATCATATGTACTACACGTTGAGTGTTGCATGCTTCTAATTTCACCTAAAGAATTTTGAAACGATGTTTTTAGTCTTTTTCAAATTTTTTTTTTTGCTAGTACAGCAATTTATTTATTTACTTACTTTTATTAAATTTATTGGGGTGACATTGGTTAGCAAAATTATATAGGTTTCAAGTGTACAATTCTATAATAGATCATCTATATATTGCATTGTGTGTTCACCATCCAAAGTCAAATATTCTTCCATCACCATGTATTTGACCCTTTTTACCCTCTTCTACCTCTCCTGACTCCTTACCCTGTGGTAACCACTAAACTGTTATCTGTGTTTATGAGTTTTTGTCTGTCTGTTTGTTTTTGTTCATTTGTTGGTTTCAGTTTTATGTCCTATATATGAGTGAAATCGAATTTTCTGATTTGTTTCACTTAGTATGATAATCTCTAGATCCATCCATGTTTGTTGCAAATGGCAGTAGTTCATCTTTTCTTCTGGCTAAGTAATATCCCTTTGTGTATTTGCACCACACATTCTTTATCTAGTCATCTATTGAACACTTTGGTTGTTTGCATGTCTTGGCAACTGTGAACAATGCTACAACGAACATTGTGGTACATATATCTTTACAGATAAACGTTTTCATATTTTTGGGGTGGATACACAGAAGAAGGATTGCTGAGACATATAGTAATTCTATTCTTAATTTTTTGAGGAACCTTTATACTGTTTTCCACAGTGTTTATATGAATTTACATTCCCACAAGCAGTGTATGAGGGTTTCTTTTTCTCCACAACCTCTCCAACACTTGTTATTACTTCTCTTGTTGATAATAGCCATTCTAACAGGTTCCAGGTGGTATCTCATTGTGATTTCGATTTGCATTTCCCTAATAGTGAAGTTGAGCATTTTTTCATATATCTATTTGCCGTTTGTATGTCTTCTTGGGAGAAGTGTCTGTTCCGGTCTTCTGCCCATTTTTTAATTGGATTGTTTGTTTTTTGGTTGTTGAGTTGTATGAGTTCTTTATATATTTTGGATATTAGCTCCTCATCAGAGGCATTGTTTGCAAATATCTTTTTCCATTTGGTTCATTGCCTCTTTGTATTGTTGATGGTTTCTTTTGCTGTGAGAAGCTTTTTAGTTTGATATAGTCCCATTCATTTATTTTAGCTTTTACTTCCCTTGACTTTGAGGTCAAATTCCTAAAATCCTCTTTGAACCCAAGGTCCATAAGTTTAGTACCTATGCTTTCTTCTATGCAGTTTATTGTTTCAGGTCTTATGTTTAGGTCTTTGATCCATTTTGAGTTAATTTTGGTACATGGTGACAGATAGCAGTCTAATTTTATTCTTTTACACATGGCTTTCCAATTTTCTTACAACCATTTATTGAAGAGGTTGTCTTTTCTCCATTGTATATTTTTGGCTCCTCTGTCGAAAATTATCAATTATCTGCCCATATTTATGTGGGTTTATTTCTGGGTTCTCAATTTTATTCCATTGGTCTATGTGACTACTTTTCTGCCAATGTCATGTTTTTTGTTTGTTTGTTTGTTTTGTTGTTGTTTTGTTTTGTTTTTTTATTGTCACTTTGTAGTATAAATTGAAGTGAGGGAGTATAATACCTCCAGGATTATTCTTTTTTCTCAGGATTGCTTTGGCTATTTGGGGTCTTTTGTGATTCCATACAAATCTGATGATTTTTGGTCTATTTCTTTAAAAACTACCATTTGTATTTGTATTGGGATTGCATTAAATCTGTATATTGCTTTGGGTAATACATCCCTTTTAACTGTGTTGATTCTTCCAGTCCATGAAAACGGAATATCTTTTCATTTCTTTGTGTCTTCTTCAATTTCTTTTAATAATGTGTTATAGTTTTTAGTGTATAGGCCCTGCATATCTTTTGTTAAGTTTATTCCTAGGTATTTTATTCTGTTTGTTGCAATTGCAAAATGAATTGGTTTTTTTTTTTTTTCATTTCTTTTTCTGAAATTTCATTGTCAGCATACAGGGACAAAATGGATTTTTGTACATTGATCTTAAT
The DNA here is from genome assembly GCF_057876585.1 of Rhinolophus sinicus. Taxonomy (NCBI): domain Eukaryota; kingdom Metazoa; phylum Chordata; class Mammalia; order Chiroptera; family Rhinolophidae; genus Rhinolophus; species Rhinolophus sinicus. Next base: position 35,213,753 of record NC_142517.1, read on the forward strand.
ACACTGTTCTCTTGGTTAAATTATGATCGCTGTACAAATTTTAGGCTCCTCCTGTAACGTGACTTCACATATACCAAGATGTTTCATTTTAGACGTTCAAATCATATGCATTTTCTTTCATAATGCTCAATAGATATTATGTCTTTTTTAAAAATTTCTAAATATAAATTCCTATCAAAGCCCATGTGACAATCTCATAAACTGTTTATTCTCTGGTTTCATTTTCACTCCTTTGGGCCATAGGCCACCATTAACTGAATACAAAGAAGTAATTGATTCAAGTGGTTGAAAGAGCTTGAAAACCTGCCAAAAATAAACCATTTTTATTCCTTTGTCACTATTGGGAACATTTCTAATGATGATAATGGAATCTAAACAATCGTGGAGTATGCACCAAGTAATATGCCCACCTATTTATCTCCAGCTAATTCCCAGCACCATTATTTGTGTACTTACAGGAATTAAAAGGGCATAAAAAAGCACCTGAGGTCTTGAACCTGTATTTGCCCCCATGTGACCACAAGTCTTTTCATCTCTCAGTTTGAATCTGTCATACAGAGGTTTAAACCATCTCTAAATTCCATTCCTGTTCTATGATTATAGTCCTTTACTGACATTCAATTTCAATAGAAAACACAATTCTCACTACCTTCCTTTCTCACCCTTCCATTTTCCCATGACAGCAACTATACTCCAGAGATCTGAATAATATTTGACTCTTCAACCTCTGATGTACAGTCAAAAATTGTCAACATGAAAATTCTAATCTCTGCTGTTACACATAAATCTCATTACGGCAGTTGTCTCCCTTATGACTAGAGTCTGAAAGCAAAATTTCATGTTCTGTGATAATGAATTCTCAAATTGCTCTTGTGTAAGTGAAAACTAACAGCACATTTGCTTTAATATTTAACTATAATAATGTTTTGAAGTTTAAAATTATATTTCCTCCAGTCAGGAGGTTTAGCTGGACATTTTAACATCAGTCATAAAAAACACAATTTCTAGTCATGAAGATAATTTATTATTATTACATGTCGGTTTTGTTAATTTATATGTGTGATTTTATAAAACATTTTAGTCCCAACACAGTCACTTGCCTCTCTTCAAAGAATGCCTTATAACAATAGTATTAAGATTAATTGTCTGAAATCTGATATGCCCTGAGGTCTCACTATAAATCTGTCTTCAAAATTCATGATGTGGTGAGTGATATGATGTGGGGATGAAGGATATAATGAGTTTCTTGTATTTTTCTTGTATTAAGTCTATTGGATCGAGTCCGAGGTAGATATATCCTGACACTGAAACTATAAAAAGCCAAATTGTATTGACTTAGGTATACAAGGTTACTTTAAACAGAAAGATGCAGCCATTTGAATTATGAAGGAAGGACTTTTAAGTATCCACTCCTGCTGAGGAACAAGCTGAAGTCCCAAGTTCACCCAAAGTTGGGTTTAATTACCTAACCCAAAATCCGTACTTTGAGGATTATAACTGCATTCATTTTGTCACTGAGTATCTTTGTGTCAAGGCCAGACCTTCAATGACACTTTACATTACCATCAGAATTAAGTATAAGCTGTTCTTTATCATTGTCACCTAGAATTGTGACTATCTTTCCCTTCCTCCTTTGTTTCAGATCCTCCACTAAGAAGACAGCACAGTTCAAAAGAGAAAGGACTTAATGATAGAGCTAATAGTGTAAGTGCCAGGAGGTAGAGGGCAGCCCCACTTCTTGGAAAATCCACAAGCAAACTCTTCTGCCATTCTTCAGAAGTCAATGTGGTCTTAGTTCACCATAGTTTGACTTTTTAAAAAACAAGTTGTGATGAGTAGTTCCTGCCAGCTAAGTCTAAACGTTGGAGCCAGAAGACTTAGATTTTAATCTTTGCCCTGTCACCTACAGACTTTACAATCTTGGATAAATTACTTAAAATGGGGCATAAAAACCAACCTGACAGAGTTGTTGTGAGGATAAAATGAGATAATGTGCAGAAAGCATTTGGTGCTAAAAGAATCATGCAGCCTATGGGATCACTCAAGGAGGTCAACACCATTATTAGCTGAACTTGGCAAGTCTACTAAGAGGTTTCAGTATCTTTCATTTTGGGAAAATACCAGTGCCATACATTTCCTCTGGCCTGAGCCCCCAGAATTCCCAGACCTAGAAAAGCTGACCACCTGAAACAAAATGTTGCTTTATAACACTGCTAGCTTTATGACTACTGTTTAACTAGATTGATGTGAAGGACCCCTTCCTGAACCTAGAAGTAACTGTCTAAATTTGAAATGTGAGCTTCAAAATGCTCTTTGTCAAGAGAAAATAACTCAGCAGAATATTATTTTCCACCTCCCCTCTGATAGTACTTCTCACGCAGAATTCTTCCTTAACTATCACTAAACAACATGGGCTTATTTTACTTTTTCTTTTTAAAACTTCTAACTTTATAACATGCACATATTGTATCATGTTCTAATTCTTTCTCTTGTGGTTAGTTGGCTAATTTCACTCATTAACTTTTTTTTCCTTTATAATACTTTGTAAAAACTGGAATGTGTCGTTCTCTTATAAAAACAGATTGTATGCCGTCCAACTTCTCTGATCAATATTTAACAAATCTACGGAACTATCTAGTAGCTCCCTGAGAAGGCAAGCTACTGAAGGCTCATCAGCACAATGCACATGACTAGTCCATATTTTACTGTAACCCCATTGCAAAGATAAACAAAACAGAACACAGAGATAGCCACTCATCTTTCTTGTAACAATAGGCAAAGACCACTTATTTATAAAGGGAGTAAGTGAAAAACAATGCTTTTGTTCAATAGTTACTGTTTTCTTCTTCTTCTGTTTTTAACTTTTACTTTAGAGTGTTCTCCTGTTTGCCAAACTTAAAAATGCTGGATGGGATCCTGAAGCTACCAGAAGATTCTTCACCACCAGAAACCAATATTTTTTCTAAAATATGTACTGTATCCTAATGCAATCTGTATAGAAAGAAAGCAATCACCTTTGTCTCTTAAAAGCTAATAAACACAGGAAATGCATGACTAAATACTGCTGTTTATTGTATATGTAACACATATTGCTTTCTTTTAAACCAGGGAGCTCCACTTTTTAAAAAATTCTATACCCCATCAGTAGATAAATTTTGAGTACACACATATAATTATTAATTTTTATTTTTACATACAATTATAGAAATTATATACTTAAAATACTAGATAAATATATAATGTATATTTTAAAACATTAAAAAATAGAGATCTTTAAATGATAAGGTAACAATTGAACATGAGTAAGAGTGCTAAGGTTTCCCCCACACTCCAGGGACTAGTCCCGTCCACCCTCGGCATTATGAGCCCCTTATTCTGCACGTACTTCTTTAAATATCTGAACCCATCAAGAGGAAAAGGGACAACCAGAAATGTTTTGTCTTACTTTAAGCCACATACTTTGGATTCTTCATTTTAGACAATGTTCTTTCTTTCATTAGTGACTTTCACATAACAGAAATTTAGAAAGGTCCTAAGCTATATGCTATTCATTAAATACTTAGAAAATACACAAAAACAGTAAAGCTCTGTTTTGATTAGAGGATTTCATAAATGCAATTTTAAAACTGTCTTCCCTATATGTTAATGAGAAATTACACAGTTCAATTTAATTGCTTTAAAAAATTAGAGAAAGGTTAAAAACTAGATCAATGTATGACCTTGTATGTTTCTTTATTTATAAAGATCAACTTCGTTGCAGAACTAAGGTTTTTCCAAGATTGTTCATTGATTAACCAGGGACCCTGGCAAGAAATAAATAAAATATTTTCTGAATTATTCTGCCATGAGTGAATTCTGCTTGCAAAAATTTGCAACAAAAATTCTAACAAGACCAAGATACAGTCTCTTCCCTCAAGAATCTTACGAATGACTGAAGAAGATAGCACACATAATTTAATTTTAAATTACGGGAAATCACTCTGAGGACTTTACAGAAAGAATATTATTTGAGATGGATATTAAAGGATAGCAGACTTTCACAGGTAGCAAGAGGTAGCAGATGGTTCCAGTCAGTAGGCACAAATGAAAAGGAGCACAAAGACCAGAAGTTATGTGTCAGTTAGGAATGGGCCTGGCTACAAAAGTCAAAAGAAGTGAATTGACAATGCTTCACAAAGAGTATTATTAGCAATAATAGCTATAATTTTTGAGCATCTACTATGTATCAGGCACAGGACAGATATACATCCATTATTTAAATCCTCAAAAAACTATGAGTTCTAATACTTTTTGTTTCCTAGGCAGGGATAAGTGAGGCTCAGACAGGTTAAGTAAATTATTTAAGGTCACACAAGGTAAGTCACACACTTATTACATGACAAAGCCAAGACTGAAAACCTGAACACCTTTCAACACCCTTGCTGCATTTTTTAATACTGTAGTTCTAACTTAAAAATTCAAGATGGTATTTATTTTTTGTGTTTCCAGGGACAGCTTTATCTCCCAAAAGTCATCACAAATTCTAGCATTTAATCAAAATCAAGTACTCACCATTCCTGAGCATACCCTAAATTTCCCTTCAGGTTTTTCCTTTGTTCTGCAATATTTTTCCCTTGCAGTCACTCCTGAGAAAATCTTTTCTCCTTTCAATGCTCACTTCAAATATTATTTCCTTCAAAAATCTTCCCTCATCTTTTCAATCATGTTTCCTCGGAAGTCCTATAGTATTTTTCTGATGACACGTTTTCTTAATAATGCCTCCACTTGATTTTTTTTTTTTAAATTATACCTTGTCTGCTTCCCCCACAAAAGGCTTCATTCAAGAAATAAATAAAAAAGTTGGACATATTTCATTTTAGAAGTTTATACATGTATTTTTTTGCCTCTATAAATCAGGTTGGGAAAACATTTTCTGAAAAGGACTAAGGAGTAAATATTTCAGGTTTTGTGGGCCATATGGTCTGTCATCATCACTCAACTCTGCCACTGTAATGCACAAAATCCACAGTAGATCATGTGTAAATGAATGGGTGTCGTTCTGTCTCAATAAAAGTTTGTGATAGCCTGTTGTTTGTTGACCCCTGCTCTAAAATTTAAGATCATGTGGCCGATTGCTTTACTCTTCAGCAATATCTAGTGTCCTTCCTGGAAGAGAAATACACTTCTCGCATTCCTGGAAGTCGTCTGTGTCAAGCTACTTGATTTGGCCAGTGAAATATAAGTCACTGTGATACACTCGTAGGTTACTTGTAGGCAGACATTTTGAGAACCAGTTTGTGCTTTGTCATACTTCCTTTCTTTGTGCCTCACTAGCAGGCAAATTTCCAGAGGGAGGCCTTTCCATTCACATAAGTCCTGCAGTGACTATGAATGGGTAGAGCCACACTCATCTTCCAGAGGATGTATAGCGAGAGAGAGCTAGACCTGTGTCCTCAGTCTATGAGATTCCATTTGATGCTATACCATAGACTAGTCTTTCACAACTAATATAACTCCTTTAGAAGCTGCAGTGTAATTTATTTATGTATTTTCCCAAAAAAATAACATAGTAGGGACTCAAAAAATAACATAAATGAATAAATGCCTGTAGATAGGAAGCTATGACTGGGATAGTAGAATTGCCAGGTAGGATACAACAACAAAAGTTAAGGTGAAATGTATTATATTAAAAACTTTAGGGCAACAGGGTTGGAAATAGACAGAGGTTATGGGGTATTATGACAGCCAATAAAATTTTATTGTTTAAGATTTCTTAAAATGAGTATAGTATGCTATTATTTCAAATAAATCTGCTCATTTGACCTGTGTAATACTTCCTTGCATCTTATGTAACACCCAGAGAGCTGAGTCACTATCTCCCATGGTTTAAGCATATCAGCAGACATACTATATTGGGAAATATGCAAGGATTTTTATCAGCAATAGAGCAATATGTATTTGTGTGAATTTTGTGCATTGGCACCAAAGAGAGCTAACTTCTAACCATATTTTATTTAATTCAACAAAACCACACCAAGATCCCATTCTAAAATGTCTAGGCACATCCATCCTTCTGAAATATTCAGTTCTTCTTCAATGTACTGAGGTCATAGGCATAAAAGGATTGTCCTAACGCAGCCTAGGATCTCACATCTAATTATGTGTTTCAATTTCATTCTTCCCCTGAATGGCACATGTATTCTAAATTAAATGGCTCAATTCAGAACAGTTGCGGGGATTATATTTGGTAGATACCACAACTTTCTGACAGAGGACATAGTGCAAATTTGAGTAACTCTTTGTTAGAAAATAATTTCAGTAAGAGAAGCTCATTTAGTGCATGAAAAAAATCTTACATGTCAACTGGTCCAACTCCTCATGAGCTCTCAGTGAATCAACTTGTATCAACTCTAGAACATCTAATAAAGGATGTTACAGTTTATGTTTGACTAAATCGAGGAACTATAAACATTTGAGAACATTGTTTTTGATCCACACTAATTTTCAGTTCTTTATATTGAACTGATATTTGCCTTCTGCAACTCCCAACTAATTGTTCAGATCTCTTAAATAAGTATAATTAATTCCATTATGTAGGGAATTTTTCTCAGCTTCCAGGTTCTTGAAAATGCCCTGACATTTTTCTGTTAACTTACAGTGGAAATGTAAATGGTGAAACTAGGATTCATGGGATGAAGAAGATGGAAGAAGGATAGAGAACAGCTAACTAGAAAGAGCCAAAACAAGAAAAAACAGTTTTTTCAAGTCCTCTATACTAAACCCAAAGAGAACAGCCCTAAAATGAATTGCCTTTACCAAATTTTAAAAATTAAGTTAGCAAGCTTATTTTTCAATTCCTTTAGAAGTCATCTACATTCAATTATTATTTCTTTCCAGAATACAATTACAACTAATTGCTTATCATTATATATCACTACCAAACTGTGTTAATGGATGCTCATGTTTTTAAAGGCTAATTGCAGTCATGAAACAAAATTTCTAATTAGTTTTAGAGCTTTGGAGCAGATGCATCAATATTTAAATCATGCAGGTGTGTATTTGCTTATCTGCTTTTTTTTCTTTTTCACTTCAAAAGCGGTGGTATTCTATGAGTTGTGCTTGAAATGTCTAATAGGCCACTTTAAAACTATACTACTTTATAAAAACCATACTGAAATCTATGGTTAATTTAAAAAAAAAATTTCTCCAAACTTTCCGTGTCCTTGAGCAGTACGTATTTTAAGATATATTTCACTTTATAGTTTATGTTCTACTTATTTTTGAAAAAACAAAACACAAGTTCCTTAAAGGGCAGGATTCAACTTAATTCCTCTTTATCCCCCTCAAAAACTAAATGAGTGAAATTTGAGTTTATCCTCCTTGAGGTTAGATCTCTACTGCTGGAAAATAGTATTAAAAATTATGTCTATTAGTCTAAAGAAATAAAGTTATAGGGGAAAAAAAACATATTTTGTGGAAACTGAAAATCTCAATGAAACATGAACTTCTCTGTGAGAGGAATGTTAGCCTTGGAGTTCCTTCAGGCTTCTTTTCACCCATTCCCTCACTCAGAGGAAACCCTGACTAAACCAAATCTCAAGCCTGCAGCTCTGCCCACCTTCTCCCTTCACCTAAGCAGAAAGGGCTGAACTATTTGGACCTTGCCTACAAACTCCTCTAAGTTTTCTATGAGTGGAGCTTTCAAGACTTTGATTTTTATTTTCCTAATTCTCTCCCTTCCACAGTTGTAAAGTGGTAAGGAAACCAGCTTTCTCTTCTCTCTCCTTCTCTCTTCTCCTCTCCCCTCTCCGTTTCCTCTCTCTCCTCTCCTCTCCTCTCCTCTCCTCTCCTCTCCTCTCCTCTCCTCTCCTCTCCTCTCCTCTCCTCTCCTCTCCTCTCCTCTCCTCTCCTCCCCTCCCCTCCCCTCCCCTCCCCTCCCCTCCCCTTCAGTCTCCTCTCTCCTCCTTTCCTCTCTCTCTCTCTCTCTCTCTCTCTCTCTCTCTCTCTCTCTCTCTCTCTCTCTCTCTCACACACACACACACACTCACAAACTTTGTCCCTCCCACTCTCCCCCTCATCAGGACACTTTATCTAGTCTGGGAGGTAAGCCTGTCAGGTAATCTGGACCTACTCATACTAATCAAATGGAGTAAAAGCTCTTTTCTACTTGCTTGTACCCATATTTACCTCAGTTGGCAGGTTAGCCTTTTGTTTTATAGGGGTGGTCATTTCTAAATGTCATATCTGGGCTCAGTAGGATGGTACCCACTGGTACACTTGCAGCTTGGGTGCAAATTCTACTAAACCCCAGTACAATTGACTAGACTTTGTCAATGGCTTTTGAGTCAGATAACTAATTTGTAATAAAATTTTATTTTGTTTAACTAGTCATTGTTTTCTTCATTTATTTCCTTCCAGAAAATTTTGTGAGGTATTTTTCTGGGGAAGGATTCTAGTATTCCTGAGTCCCATGGCCAAAATACCATTTTAAAAGCATGCCAATCTCAACCTACTCTCAATATTACAGTATGTGTTTGCAAACATACATATATACAAATATGCTGATAGATTTCATATTAAATATTAAATTGAGTTTAATCTATATCAAAACTTACTATAAACAATTAAGACAATACCTTTATTAATTTCTATAGGTCCCACTTGTGCATATTCTCAATCTATTGGCAGTATGGCCAGAGTTAGGTAAAATATATTCCCTACACATACTGCATAACACAGAAAGCTAATAATATAGCAAACCTTTGTTGTGCAAATTAAGAGTTAAATAACGACCTAATATTAATGTATATTTATTCACACACAGAGCTTTGAAATTCAACCAAATAGCTGAATATTGGTGTGTGTTATTCGAAGGATTATGGCCTCTCTCCTTGGCTTTTTTAAATAAAAATAAAGACAAAGCAATTGATCACTAGGTAAAAGATCTAGGTGACTTTCAAATGAATATATATTAAGTATCCACAAGGTATATTGCCATCATTTTTTAGAAGTAAAACTCATTTTGATGAAAAATTGTGTTTTAAAAGGTTCATTTATTTCCCTTTTGCAAGCACACATCTGTTCAATAAGTAGATATATTTTCCCTGCTTTTAAAAGCATTATCTGTCCAAAACACATTTTTAGAAAGCTTTGTGTCTTTTTTTTTAGTAAATTGCCATGGATAAACATAGAAAATGGTCCATTGGTGAGGGGAAATAAATTGATGAAAAGCAAGTAAATTTTATCATGCATCGCTGTTTGAATACTCCAAACTTTGGGGGAAAGTTTATGCACATCCCTACCCCTGCTCCTCTCATACTAACTCTCCACAGCTCTTTCATCTACACAAAAAGCATATGTAATTTAGCTCTGATTTAACACTTTGTAAGCGGGCATTTTCCCGCCAAATCGCGTCATAACGCGGGGCTTTTTTGACATTTTCTCGCCAAAATTAGACTTTCCGTAAAATATTCATATCTTTCGATCTATTTGATATTTTTCTATGAAACTTTCAGTGTTTTAGTTTAAAAAGAGGTCTCTATTTATTTACTTTGCAAATTTTTTGCCGGTTCCAACTAGAGGCGATACGACGAGTTTACTCGTTTCCCACAAACAATGGGCTGCAACAGTGGTTGAGGTACTCACTAGATAGGAATCAGATACCTTACATTATTTAGGATAGCTAACATTCATTTAACAGCCACAATATTCAAGACCCTATACAAGCAATTTTAGACCCTGTGCTATCACATATGTAACTTTTCCATACTTTTTTAAAAATGTAATTCTAGCAATAAAGAATGCTGTGGGATATGAGAATCCTCATACAAACCTTTCAGTCTCCAAAACTGTCTTCTAAGATTTCTTTTGCATATGGGGCCTCAAACCCATGTGGGAGCAGACACTCTTCTCCTTTTGGTTTTGACTGGGGCAGAGTGGAAAGGAGAGAGAAAGAGGCAGGTGTGCTATATGCACAATTGTACATATGCAAGTTCTGAGGGTTAAATATATGTGTCAACTTGACTAAGCCATGGTGCCCTGATATTTGGTCAAACATAATTCTGGATGTTTCTGTGAAGGTGCTTTTTTAAAGATGAAATTAACACTTAAATCAGTGGACTTTGTGTAAACAAATTGCCCTCCATAAAGTGGTGGGCCTCATTCAATCGATGACTCAGCTAAATTAAATATGTGAAGCCCCACGTATTTTCTTTGTTGAAAATATGTGCTTTGAAAGGAATAGAAAAAATGACCAGCCCTACTAGTAGAGCATTTTGCAAAATGTGGACTGTGTATAAGGAATTTTAAATGGTGCATTAAAAAACAATGAATCACATAGATAGAAGCCTTCTGCTTTTTAATTCTGTTTTATTTCCCTTGATTAGTCAAGAAAAAATATTTTTAGTGCTGGGATATCTTTATTACATCACTAACACTTGCAAATATATTTTAATAAAGAGATGATAAATTTTAGGCTCAAAGGCTCAACCAGGCAATGCTACTAGGCTAATATTTAATAGCAATGTTTTTATTCACCCTATTTAAAATATGTTATATATGTGGCAGGTGGGTGTTTATTTAAATAGAGATGCAAAGCTTACTTTTAAAACATTTTTATTTAAGTAAAGAAATAAAGATTCAGATGAAATTATTTGCAAGAAGATGCAAAACACTTATTTGCAAGAAGATGCAAAAAAGGCAGACTGCAACTGGACTGGCTGAGTAAACAAAAATCACAAGTCTTTAAAGGAAAAACTAAAGAAAATTACCAAAATCATACTATTTGAGGGTTGAAATATTTCATTGTGTCATTTGCTTGGTCTGCATGTAGAGGGATGATAGTGTCTTCTTTCAATTGAATGAATAATAGATGATAATTGGCCAGTTTTATTACTCTACCTTATCAGTAATTCCATTAATTGATCGATTACATTAATTAATTAAACACCCCAATCAAAAGGCAGAAAATTTTTAAATGGATCCAGTTGTCGAGACTCACTTTAGAGTCAAAGACACACATAGGTGGAAAGTAAAGGCATAGAAAAAGATGTAATATGAAAGCAGTAACCAAAAGAGATCTGGTGTACTTTATACTAATATCAGAAAAAATAGACTTTAAGGAAAAAACTTGCTATTAGAGACAAAAAAAAAAAAAAAAGACACATTATGATAACAGGGTCAATGCATTAGGACCTGTATTACTATAAAAGGAGTTTGGGATTGTATTTTTTTTTTTCTTGCTTTTTGCTTGTGAGGAATTACATATTTTGATACTGCCTATCTAGGCTATAGGTAGTGTCTATTTTCCAAGCCAGCCATATTTTCACTCAAATTATTGTTGGGGGGGTGGTCTTAGGTGAAGTGTAGTCTGTGCCAGGGAAAACTGTAGCAGATCAGAAATGAGGGTGGAGTATCCTGGAAATGGAGGGAATGCCTGAAGAAGCCTGTATGCTAAGTCTGTGAGAACTCTCTCAGTAGAGATCTAAATTCTTCCACTAGGATTCCTTATCCCTCCTCCCTGAAAGAAGAAAGTGAAGAGGACAGTTTTTCTAACCAACTGGAAAGAGAGAGGTATATTAGATCCAGAGACAGGGTGAGGTGTTGGAGGAGAGAGCGGATTCCCAAGAAGGTACCAGACAGAGGTCAAGCAGGGATTTAGGCCATAGTGAGAGGTCTGGGTAAAGCCCACGCAGGGCCAGACGGGAGCTGTGTGCATAAACAACTAGCTCACAACAAGAGCAGATTCCTGAGCAGAGAAAAGGCAGATGCACTAGAAAGCATTCAAATTAAATTTGAAATAAGTTCCCTTGGAGAACTCAAAATAGAGATTCAAAAAGACTTCAGAAAGGAGACCCAAGATGGCGGAGTAGATAAACACTGTGCCTACTGCCTTCTGAGAACACATTAAAATTACGACTAAATTATAGAACAATCAACCTGGAGAACCATCTGAAGTCTAGCTGAACAGAAGCTTTATAACTAAGGATATAAAGAAGCCATATTGAGACCTGTAGGAGGAGCGGAGATGCAAAACGAACTAACCCCAAACCTCTGTGTGGTGGTTGAGAACTGGAGGGATATCTCGGTCGTGGAGATTCCCCCAGAGGAGCAAGGGACCCCATTCCCTCATACCAAGCTCCTCAGCATGGAGTACTGGTTCCAGGATGAGGAGCCCGCACAATATCTGGCTGTGAAAAACAGTGGGGATTCCAGCCATCCTGGTGAGATGGAAGGCTTCAGGAAACCCGGGCATCCTCTTAAATGGACCATGCAGACTCACTCACTTGCAGGCACTCACCTTGAGCTTCAGTACAGGGATGGTGACTTGGGGGATGTCGGAGACATATGGGGAGCAGACTGAGATGTGTAGCTTCGAGGCCAGTCCGATCTTCCCTGTGAGAGGTCCTAGTTTGTGCAGCTGGCTGGCAGCCACCGTATTTAATATGTTGAGCCTGCCCTCACATGGCCAAATCTGAATCTAATTGGCCTGGTGAGCTCCAGGGCTCTGCCCTACTGACTCATTGGGACTCCACCCAACCCAAAGCCCCCAACACCTGAGGTACTTTATCCGTCAGCAGCCAGCCCTGCCCACATTACACTCTTTCTTTGAAAACTATCAGAGTAAAACAGACATCAGGTGGCAACGACTGGCCTTAGTGTGCTCTGAGACTTTTGCTCAGTCACTCCAGGTTCAGCACTGGTGCTAAACCAGAATCTACATTAACTCAGTGACCACAACGCTTCCCACAGTAGTAACTCCCTGAGACCCTGCCTCACCTAATTTGCAAAACACAGGATGCTTAGTCAGTGACTGAACTTTAAGGGAGCTGGCAGGTGGCAGCAGGACTTGGGGTGTCCTGGATTTTGAAGAGCTATCCCAGGCTCAGTAGTTGTGACAGACATCTTTGGTTCTCAGCATGGCCTTTACTACATGCCTCCAGGTTTAGCACAGGCAGCAAAAAACAGTGGATCGCTTTGTAGCTCCTACCAGGTCGTCCTGAGCCAGTCACAGGCAGTGGGTAATTTGGGCCTGCACCAGAGTCCCTTGTAAGAGGCCCCAGAACCAACATACTTGGAGGTTGGCTCAGATCACAACAAAGAACTAAGCAAAATACACAAAGGGTGGTCTCAACAGGAACTAGAGCATGGTGGGTCAAATCCCACTCAGTGGGATAAGCCCCCTGCACAGCAGCTGTAAGCTGCGGACGTGGCCAAACCCCACAGTGGATAATCCTGAGGGTCAATCCCACCTACTGATGTACCAATAGCTATCAAGGCTCACTTATATCAGGAGAGTACACACAACCCATACAAGGGACACACATGGAGCACCCAGAACAAGTGACAAGGGAGACTGTGCCAGGGTCCCACAGGGAAACTACTACATAAAGCCACTGAGCCAAGACTACATGGCAGATCTAACTAATCTATAGAAACAAACAGAGAGGCAGCCAAAATGTGAAATAAAGAAATATGTCCCAAATGAAAGAACAGGAGAAAATTCCAGAAAAAGAACTAAATGAAATGGAGGCAAGCAATCTCCCAAAGACAGAGTTCAAAACAGTGGTTATAAGGATGCTCAAGGAATTTAGTGAGAACTTCAACAGAGAGATCACAAGAATAAAAAAGGACATAAAAACCATAAAAAAGAACCAGACAGAAGTGAAGAATACACTAACTGAGATGAATAATGTAGTAGAAGGAATCACCAGCAGACTAGAGGAAACAGTGGACTGAATCAGTGATTTGGAAGACAAGATAGCAGAAAACACCCAATCGAAACAGCAAAAAGAAAAAAGAATCACAAAAAATGAGGATAGTTTAAGAGACCTCTGGGACAACATCAAGTGTAATAACATTTGCATCATAGGGGTACCAGAAGGAGAAGAGAGAAAGCAAGGGATTGAGAACCAATTTGAAGAAGTAATGACTGAAAACTTCCCCAACATGATCAAGGAAATAGATATATAAGTCCAGGAAGCACAGAGAGTCCCAAGCAAGAGGAACCCAAACAGGCTCACACCAAGACACATTATAATTAGAATGGCAAAGTTTAAAGACAAAGAGAGAATCCTAAAGCAGCAAGAGAAAGGCAACTAGTAACTTATCAGGAAGCACCCATAAGATTGTCAGCTGATTTCTCAACAGAAACTGTGCAGGTCAGAAGGGATTGGCACAAAATATTCAATGTGATGAAAAGCAAGTAACTACAACCAAGATTACTCTACCCAGAAAGCTATCATTTAGAATCAAAGGACAGATAAAGAGCTTCCCAGACAAGAAAAAGCTAAAGGAGTTCATCACCACGAAACCAATATTATAAGGAATCTTAGAGGGACTTTTTAAAGATAAAAAAAAAAGTAAAAAATATGAATAATAAAATGGCAAGAGTTACATATCTATCAACAATTACCTTCAAAGTAAATGAATTAAATGTTCCACTCAAAAGACATAGAAGAGCTGAATGGATAAGAAAACAAAACCCCTTACATATGCTGCCTACAAGAATATCACTTCAGATTGAAAGACACACACAGAGGGAAAGTAAAGGGATGGAAAAAGATATTTCATGCAAATGGAAACAAACAAACAAACAAACAAACGAAAAACTGGGAAGCAGTATACCAGACAAAATAGACTTTAAAACAAAGGCTATGACAAGAGACAAAGAAGAACCCAATAATCCCACTAGTGGGTATTTATCTGAAGAAACCCAAATGCTACTTCAAGGGGATGTGTGCATCCACATGTTCATTGCAGCATTGTTCACAATGGCCAAGATGTGTAGACAGCCTGGATATCTGTTGATGCATAAATGGATAAAGAGGAGTTGGTACATATATACAATGGAATATTGCTTAGCCATGGAAGGGGATTGGTTCTTGCCATCTGCAGCAGCATGGATGAACCTGAAGGGTACCATGCTGAGTGGAGTATCACACAGAGAAAGACAGATGCAATGTGATTTTTCTTATATGTGGAATCTAAACAACAATAAACAAACAGAGTAGAAAGAAACTCATAGATACAGAGAACATACATTGCCAGATGGGAGGAGGGCTGAGGGTGAGTGAAAAAGGGAAAGGGATTAAGAAGTATAAGTTTGTTGTTATACAGTTATGTCGAGGATATAGTGTATAGCGTAAGGAATATAGTCAATAATGTTATATTAACTATGTATCATGTCATATTCGTACTAGATTTATTGTGGTGATAGATAGAAGGGGGTTGGCGGCAGGGTGAAAAGGTACAGCGATTAAGAAGTACAAACTGGTAGTTACAAAACAGTCTCGGGGATATAAAGCAAAGCACAAGGAATACAGTCAATAATATGGTAATAACTAAGTAGAGTGCCAGGTGGGTACTACACTAGACAGGGGATCATTTCTTAAATTATACAAATGTCTAATCACTATGCTGTACACTTGAAATTACTGTAAAATAATATTGAATGTCAACTGTAACTGATAGATTTAAAAAGAGAGGGAAGGTGAAGGAGAATGTGAGGTCCAAATTTCCAGGTATAAAACAAACAAGTCATGGGGATGTAATGTACAGCATAGAGAATATAGTCAATAATATTGTGATAGCGTGGTATGGTGTCAGATGGCTGCTGGCCTTATTATGGTGATCACTTCTTTAGGTATATACATGCTGAATAACTACAGTGTACACCTGAAGCTAATGTAATATTGTATGTTAGCTATATTTTAATAAAAATCTTATAAAAAAAGAAATAGTGAGCAATTAAACGAAGATAGTGGCAGTAAAAATGGAGAGGAGGAGGTGTGCAATGGGCCACAGTTAGGCTTGTTATAGGATTAACAAAGCAGGAAGAAGTAGAAACAGAATGGTGGAGCCACAGAGAATCCCATAAATGGTAACATGGTGTACCCTTGAATTTGATGGGCCTCTTTCTATAGCCCTGGAAAACTGCCTCCAGGTCCCATTAGGGAAGAGCACGTTAAGAAGAAAGAAACTTTGGGAGTCCCACTTTCTTTACCAGCCAGTCCAGCACTAACAGCTCTGGAGGTTTGGCTAATCTTGGAGGTGGTTTAGGAGGGAAAGTGCAGGACCCAGGTCTCTGGCTACCAAGCCAGAGCAGGGGGCCTTGACATGAAGATTTTTCCATCTTCCCATATTGCTCCAAAATCTTAGTAAAATGTTTTGAAGGATTTATTGGAAGGGAGAAACCAGATGCAATACATCCAAGCTACTCATTCTAGAAGTTGGGAGATAATAGAAAGAAGAGAAATGGGAAAAGTTGCTTAAATCCAAGGCCTGTGAATCAGAGAGAAAAAGACCCAAAGCAGAAGAACAAAGCTTCTATAAGGATATATTGTTACTTGGAAAAGAAAAAAGAAGACTTTAGAAATGTGAAGAAAAATCTAGAAATTATACAAAGTTCAGTAAAGGCTATTTCCTATTGAGAGCTACTGATTGCAGCAGCAGACTTGAAAGTAAACTGCAAAATAAACCCATGAGAAAAATTCCCAGTGCTTATCACTATAGACAATATATTTGTGCATACTGTGTAAAACATTTCTTATATTATTGTATGCAACCTTCATAACTTGTCCATGAGGTAGTAGTATCCCCATTATGTGGTTCAGGACACTGAGACTCAGACAGGTTAGAGTGACTTGCTTGAGATTATTCAGCTACTAAGGGTGGTTGTTGGTTCAGTCCCAGGTCTATGACCACTGAACCAATCAGCCTGCTATAGCTCCTACAATCTTCATGGCTTTCAGTATGCCTCTACCATGACCCTATTTATGGATGTTCTCCAGGACCCTAGAGTGTGTCTTCATCAATCAGAAGCACAATCACAATAGGCCTAGTAGAAACGTCATATGCTACAAGGCAAGATTACTTCCAGCTCAGCCTAGACCTAAAATTCATTTTCCTCATCCCCTCAGAAGGTAAAGCCCAGACGCTATAATTCCCTGCTGGAGTGTTATCTCAATAGCAGAAATCTTTAAATCCTATAAAAGTGAAATACCTGGGGAGATACATTTCACATTAGGGTGACTAGAAGGAGGCAGGAGAGAAGGGTGCATGTGTGTGGTGTTGACTCAAGATGAAAAGTGGGAGATAGCCCTTATTATTCTCTAATCTACAGAACGGAACACAACTTTAGAACTATGACTTGTGTCAAAATCTCTAAGTGTCAGTATTTTTGCTTTGTCTAATACAGATCACTAAGCTAGTGGGATCTGGCACCATACATCTGCACTAATTGTCAAAACAAGGTGACTATTCCTTCTTTTTTTTTTTTTTCCAAAGAGAGTAAACAGTACAAAGAACCACATCTATTGGCAGGGTAAACATTCAAAGGTTTATAGTGATTTGCTAAATGAGTAGATGAATTAGACTTGTTTTTTTCTCTTTAACTGCAAGTTTCAGATTAGAGAACAAGAAAAGTAAACTGTGGTGATGGGGGGGAAAAATTTACACCTAACTGTAGTTCTTGATCGAATATTTTCCTCCACTGAAATGCCACTTTAAAAGCTTTTTGGCATCATACCAAGATATCTCAAAAGATTAAATGTGTCACTTTCGGTGACAGGGTCAAATGGTACACTTAAATGTAGAATTTGCTATTCCAGGAAGAAAACAAAAGACACATATTTTAGATTTTTAAATTATAATCATCTACAGTAGTATCATCATTATCACTATCATCATCATCACCACCATCATCACCATCATCATCACCATCATCACCATCATCACCATCATCATCATCATCACCATCATCAAGTATTATCTAGGCACATATGGCACAATGGAAGAAAACTGAATTTACCAAAAAAAGATGAATGCTTTTAGCAAATAAAAGTTATTAATACTAAAGGACACATTATTTATGCTATCTTTAACCTTTCTAAAAATTAAACAGAGAGGTGCTAAGATAGAACAAAAAAGCCAAGGTGAATAAAATAGTAATAATTGCTTATGTGATAGATGTATATCCATAGCCTAAAACAAACATGCCTCGTGCCTCATTTTCCACCTCTAAAAAATAACCTATGGAAATTTCATTTAGTTGATGTGCTTCATCAAGGTCATCACCTACTTCACAGAAAACTGTTTAACTATGAGACATGCCATAACAATCTATAAAAACCTCCATTCTTCCAAGTGCCTAATGTTCATTTTGGCCTTTGATTTCATCTTCCATTGGAAAATACGTTGCATTCCTTCCTTGCATGGAAAAAATTAAATCTCATTAAAAGTATTTTAGTCGTCAAAGAAACCAGTCTGACATCTTGTTAAAGATATTTAAAAATTTGAGGCCAAACTGGTTTGTTACATTATAGAAACATTGTTTGCTCCATAGCTCAAGTGTTTTTGACAGAACTTACCCCTTAGATAACCATCTATGTCAGCACATATAGTTGTTTATGATCAGCTACTTTATCATACAATAAAGGGAATAATCCTAAATTTAACATATTTGCCTTTACCTAAGTCACAATTTTTACTACTTAGTTTGCTGTATAGTTCAGCTGGCTTTTGTCTTTTCCTTGAAGCAAGACTTTATTAATGTTGGAAGCAGTAAGTTGATTCACAAACTCAATCTGAGTGACTATTCCAGGTTAGTTTCCTGTCATTTCAGCTATGCCATCAGAATTTATTCCCAAACTAAACTTAAATACTGAACCACATTTACAGACAGAATCATCATCAGTATGTGCAAATCACACACACATACACACACACACACACACACATGAATTGTCATGAGCCATATCTGTGTTTTTGTCAAGGTGTAGTGAAAAATATTTTGCTAGCTTTGTTTTCCATATCATTCGCCTATTCCTTAAAATGTTAGGCTGTGGTGTCATTGCAAAGTACTTCATCTGCCTTCTTTGAAGCAGAGTCACCTGACATTTTCAAGCAAAAGTCTTTAGTACAGGCTTTTGCCTAAGCCTCAGCAATTTTGTATAGTGCTACAGTATAGGTAACCCATAAAGTACTCATGTTTATATATGAAATACAATGTTTATGTTTGAAATAGTCGACATGTACTTTCTTCAGCTTTTCATTTTGATGTTTTTTCTTTAAAGAATTCTTTTAGATTTAAACATACTTCTTTATGCTTTGAATGCAAATACTGCTTAAATTTTTATGATTTGTGTTACTTCGTTAACCAGTACTTTTTCATGAGTTACACGTTGAGGTTTTAGCACTTCTTCATCAACAGTGAGGCATCATTTTTTCCAATTGAAACCAATATGAGTTCTTCAAGTCTTCCTTTCTTAGCAATAACTTATATTTTATTGCCACATTCAGAAAAATAAATGTCTTTTCTTTTGACCACCACCCCCCAAAAAAAAAATCTAGGGACTCAGGCTTAGAAAAAGACCATATATAAATCTATAAATTAGGGTTAAACATCATGTTATATAAATTTTACTTATCAACCATAGCTAATAATGTAACTAAATTTAAAAATCTGAATCATAACTAAAAATAATGTTATAAATATTTAATGCTTACCTGTTCTCAGATTTTTATATACTTTTGGGTTATAGCTGACAAACTTTAAAATATCACTCTTGACAAGTATGCAGCTGAACAACCAAATCACCATCAAGTTCAACAGAATCTGTACTGATCTATATACTATTAAATGAGATGAGTTCTCTGATCATGAACTTGGATACCATGGTATGCTAAATGCAATAATGGTTTCTAAATACTTAACTCTAATTTTCTATACTTTCTTTGTATTATAGTGTTGCAAGCCAGTAACCAACAGTTTGCAGTGAGTAAAGAACCCACTTTGACACTTAACATAATTATCTATCTATCTATCTATCTATCTATCTATCTATCTATCATCTATCTATCCATCTATCTATTTCTATAGAGAGAGATTGAGAAGATTCATTTTAAATCCGTAATCTGTATTATTACCTCACCTCTCAATATATGTTTTTTCAAAATACTTTGTATAAATCAGATTTATTTAGCCATGTTCATTATTCAAACCCTAACATTCTGTTCTATTTCAGGAACTGTGTCCCGGTATAACTTTAAGCTACCCCTTAGCAAAACCCCTGACCTCACCTCAGAACTTTCCTTTAGGAAAAATAAGAAAATGATTTATTATAAAATGGCTTTTTAATTAGAAAATCTGACTATTTCAGCATCTTCTTTTCCCACCCTGCATGAAAGAGACCAACATTACCTTTTTAAGGGTTTCAAACAGACTCTTTCAGAGGGGAGAAGAAAAGGTAGTGGTAGCCGTTAGGAGAAATGAGTCCCCTGGATTTTCAAGGGGAATATGTTTGAAAGTTTCATGAGAATTAGGAGCTCACGCCTCACTCCTTTTCAGTAACCATGGAAGGTGGCAAAACTGTAGGAGGTGGGAAGCCGTTGAGAACCTGGGAAGCCTATATCCAAGGTTCTGAACCCTAAACCAAGGCAAAGTATCTGCTGTCTTCCTCCCAGGCAGCATGCAAGCACATCAGTGACCATCCCAGGGGAATAAACCACAGAGCTCTTGCCAAATTTTCTGCACTTCATTAGATTCCTAGGACCTATACACAACCCTGGCAAAGGAGAGGGAGGCCCAGTGATGAATGATATTGAGCTTTCTACTATTTGGGCCAGATAGGGGCTCCGAACAGAAATATAACTTAAAGAAATGTAAGAACTATGGGATTTTCAAATTAATACCCACCCCATATTCAAGTTTCTATAAAATAAGAGATAGCAAACAAGTTTTAGATTCAGAAGATTTATAAAAGCTTTCTAATGCTATTGGCTTTGTGACAAGCAAATTGAACACATTTCATTCCTAGATAAATCTTTATAGTATTCATTCAATTATTCATTTATTCACCAAAAGTATATTGGGTTCCTTCTATGTACTACGAACTGTTCTATGTGCTATGGATACAACTGCAAACAAAAGAGACAATAGCTGCTGCACCCCAGGGAGCCTGTTTTAGCCATTTAGACAATAAGTAAGCATAACGTGTAGTATTCGTATGTTAGAGAGTGGTAAGTCCTAAGGAGAAAAATTCACTAAAGGGGAGCCTGGATTGTTGAGCATAGGTCTCAATTTTAAATGAGGTAATCAGGGAAGGAGTCTCTTAGAAGGAGACCTTTAAACAAAACCCTGAAGGAGGTGAGAAAGCAAGCAATATGGATATGCGGAGGGAAAGTAATTCAGGCCCAAGGAACAGCACATATAAAAGCCTGTATTTGGGGAGATGCCCCCACGTTGGAGGAAATGCAAAGGGGCCCTTGTGACTAGAGTACAGTAAATAAGGCAAGAGGAATCAAAGATGAAATCCAAGAAGTAATGGAAGGCCAGATCATGTAGGGCCTCATAAGCCAGTGTAAAGATTCTGACTTTCACTCTGAATGAGGTGGGAGAAATTGAAGGCATTTGCATGAAGAGTTGACATGATTTGACGTATATTTTAGAAGGTCATTCTAGTTACTGCAGAAAGTATTTTTCTCCAGCAAATTCCAGCTGCATGGATTCATATTCAAGGTGAAGTAATCATGTGATAAAAAGGAATCTATTTAATTCCTATTCATCCTTTGCATTGTATGTATTAAATTCTTTTTATCATCCACCAACACTGCCATTATTACCAGAAACAAATGCTATATATAATCTATATTGTTCACAGGAGTGAACAATGGAAGCCTTCTTTTAAAGCAACTACTCATACATTCACACTCTTTTTAAAAAATTGTTTATTTATTTTCTTTCAGATACTATATACACATTTTAATTGATTTTTCAGGGACTTGGGTCCGAAAGAACTGCTGCTGTTGGAAAACAATAACTCCAGCAATGCCCTGAAAGAAATATATGCTCTAAGTTGCAATATTATTAGTATTCCCTCTTATTTAAATAGTAAGTCATTTATTAACCAAAAAGAGCAAATTATTTAAATAAATATGGCATTTTTCTTTTTGAAACAGAAACATACTCAGATGTAGAGAACAAACTGATGGTAGCCAGATGGGAGGGGGAGGGGGTGCCGGGTGAAAAAGGTGAAGGCATTAAGTACAAATTGGTAGTTACAAAATAGTCATGGGGATGTAAAGTAAAGCATAGGGAATATAGTTAATAATATGGTAATAACTGTGTATAGTGCCAGGTGGGTACTAGACTTATTGGGGGAATCCATAAGTTACATAAATGTCTAAGCACTATGCTGTATACCTGAAGCTAATATAATATTGAATGTCAACTATAATTTTAAAATTTTTTAACTAAAAAATAAGAAAACAACAGATAGTGTATTATACAATTGTACACCTGAAACTTATACAGCGTTAACCAATATCACCCCCAATAAAATTAATCTTAAAAAAGAAAACATGTCTTCTTAGGTTGCAGTGCTATTATTATCCACTGTTGTATGAGAATATCCACTGCTCACTAACTTCTCCTCTCTTATTTAAACAGTAAGTTATTAAACCTAAGAGAGAAAATTATTCAAATAAATATGTTATTTTTCTTCCCTTCTTGGCTCTCTTTTTGTAACTAGAGTCACAAATGTAGGTATTTATTTTCATTAATTTTATTTCTCAATAAAATTTATCAACTGTGTGTGGGAGGCAGCTAAAGCAGTACTAGAGGGGAATTTTGCTGCTTTAAACGCTTACATTAAAAAGGAAGAAAGATCTACAATCAATAATCTAAGACTTTGAAGAAGCTAGTAAAATAAGAGCAAATTAAACACAAGAAAGATATAATAAAGGTATAATAAATATCATGGCATAAATCACTGAAAAAGAAAACAGGAAAACAACAAAGAGAAACACAGAAACTAAAAAGTTGGTACTTTAAAATGGTCAACAAAATTGACAAACCTTTAACTAGATTTACCAAGAGTAAACGAGAGAAAACATAAATTACCAAAATCAGGAATGAAAGAAAGAACATCATTGCAGACCTACAAAAATGTTTAAAAATATATATTATTAGGAAATACTGTGAACAATATTATTCACTAAATTGGACAGTTTAGATGAAATGCAAAAATTTCTGAAAAATACACCAATTACCAAAACGTACTGAAGAAATTGAATATCAGAATAGATCTGTAACAAGTAAGACATTGAAATAGTTATTTAAAATTCTCACCAAAAAAAATCAGCCCCAGATGGATATATGGGTGAATTCTATCAAATATTTAGGGAAGAAATAACGGCAATCATTCACAAACTCTTTCTGAAAATAGAGGAGGAAAGAAAATGCTACCCAACTTGGCGACTTCTCAGTTAGGATGTAACTCAATTCTGACCCAGGGGTTACCTCACTAAGACATAAATGCCTCTCCCTTTTGATCTCAGCAGTGTTGTGAAAGAAAGTACACTTTCTCAGAAGGAAGTGGCTCCCAAGTTTCAAAGATTCGAATGTATCATTTAGGTGGATATAACTTCTATTTACTCAACAATTACTTCTTGAAATAGAGTGACACTCAATATATTAATAAGTTTGAAGCTTGTACTCTAGTGCAGCTATTTGCATGTCAAAGCATAGCTCATAGTCATCAAAATCGGTGAATCTCTTCTGAAATTGTTTATTTCCACGAACTTGCTCTATAATTTTCAGATTCTGTTTCTTTTGACTTCAAATAGTTCTGCAATAGGAAATGACATTCCTCTACAGTATCTGTTTGCATAATGTACATATAATCCAAGTGTATTAGTCTGGTTTCTCCAGAAAAATAGAACCAATATCTTAATGTATGAAAAAAAATTTATTATGAGTAATTGGCACATGTGATTACGGAGATTGCAAATTCCATGATCTTCATTTGGCAAGTTGGGGTCCAGGGAAGGCAATAGTACAATTTCAGTCTAAGTCCAAGTCCAAAAGCAAGAGAAGACCAGTGTCCCAGCTTGAAGACCATCACCAAGCTACTTGCCTACTGTTGACTGGAAGCCTTACCAATGACATAAACAATCAATTAACACATATTTTGTATGTTATATGTATTATATGCTGTATTCTTACAATGAAGTCAGCTATAAAAATGTTATTAAGGGAATCATAAGGAAGAGAAAATATATTTACAGTATTTATGGGGAAAAATCCACATATAAGTGGACCAACACAGTTCAAACTGTGTTGTTCAAGGGTGAACTGTATTCTAGGAATTTAGTCAATTAGTCAACAAATGTGTATTAAATGAATGAATGTCAGCCATTTTCTTCCTTTGTCATTTCTGGGGCCTGGGTTGAATCTGTGTAGCACAATAAAGTTGCCTCACATCTGAGACCATCTGAGGCTCACAGCTGATATAGCTCTTGATGGTCACCACTGCTACACCGACAGGTCTAGGACCCTTGAGAGACCAAAGGGATCTTGGTTTCCTGGAATCCTGAGCTCAGTGAAGACAGTCCATGTTTCATGTACAAGTGGAGGTAGGTGGATGGTGTTTGAGGACATAGTCTCACTTCTCACGCCCCATGTCTTACACTGTGACACATGGGTAAACAAAAAGGCCTATTTGTACCCACATAACTTAAAGAGCTGTTAATACAAACAAATTTGTGTTTAAAAATATATTTATAGTCCCTTAAACTTATATGAATCCCAGGAAATTTGAGGAAGTTGGGGAGGGAGGCTGAGAATCTACGTAACAAACCATGCGATACTCAAATTTGCCTCTCGAGTGACTGAGTCTTTGCCACTTTACCAGCCCCACACATCTGACTCCTCTTACCCTGAAGATGATTTATCTCCTAAGATGCGTTTCATTCCTAATATAAATAGACTTCTGGTGAACCGGGGCCCCTTGTCCTCCAGGCGTGCCCAGTCATATTTTCGCTTCAGCAGTGCACACAGTTGCAGATCAATCTGGCATCCTAGCTACACACATCATCAGTTTGCATCTGAACTAACCACTCTTTGAACAAATCAATAACAGACTTGTTTGACCTCCCTGAGTTTTTAAGACAAGTGTGTTCAGTGTCTTGCCATCTCACTAGAAAAAATTTAATCTTGTGAGTCATGAAGACTCTGACAACTTGGCTACATTAGAGGACTTTAATTCCAAAAATTCTTGATTTAAAAAAGTTTTTCTGCAAAAAGTTTCTCCTACGTGTCCTATGTGACATAAATTTAAAATTTATACATCTAGAATTTGCGTTTTCTTCTTCCAGTGAGCCATACAAATATTTGTATGGTAATGCCAAGTGCCTCTGGTGATATCTGAAGTCCGAAACAAAAAGAAATGCTTCAGACTTGATATTTCCTTTTCTGCCACACTACGCAAAATCTGACTTGCAGAGTGCCCAGCACAGAATCTCCTAATGCATGATGCAAAAGAGGTGTGACAAGCAGGCCCTTCTGTTTTGAGGAAGCTGCTGGCATCTCCTCTTTGGCCTTTTGGGTTACAGATGCTTTTTCTGTGCTAACTCAGCTCTTCCAGGTTTAGAGCACATTTCTCCAATTCTTCACTGGCAAATGACTTAATCATAACTAGTTTTTGAGTGCCTACATATGGAATTTTGTTTTGCTTTATTTCATATTGAATGGATTATCAACAACTAACATTTATGGGAGGTAGGCATCATTGTGAGACATTTTCTTTAATCTTCATAACCCATAAGGTAGTTATTCTTCTTCACATAGAGCAATTGAGAAAACTGTGGCTGAAAAATGACTTACTCACTTGTCCAAGGTCACCCAACCAGACACTGTAAGTTGAGGTTTAAAAAAGTTTTGCTAAATTATTTATGGTTACCCTGTGTCTGTAATACTTAATGCAATAACGTACGATGTTGTTACAACACAGCTATGGTTACAAAGAAAGACTGAAATTTTATGGTTTAGTGAATCCTTTGGACAGATGTTTTGAAAACCAACCTCCACAGTTTCCTGTGTTCTTCCTGCTGATAATGGCCTACATGAACAGGAGGCAAAGCTATTAGCTTTTTCCCTTGGATATGCACAGGAAAACTTGCACATGAAAATTTGCCCCATATTAGTCTTGGTAAGTATCTTAGTTTTTTTTTTTCTTCCATTTAATGTTGGGGAGGAAGAGGGCATACAGGATGGCTCAGAGTCAGATGGCAGCCCTCTTCTGTTCTTTATCACTGTTTCTTAACACTCTCTGGCCAACTGATTTCCATAAGAGCCCATTGTCTAAATATGGGCTTTATCACAGGGCACAGCCTTCCTCCTTCCTTTCCTTGGTGTAGGGGTTCTGGTCAGGGTTTGACCTCTTCCTTAGTCCCTGACATCTGTCCATTCTGACACCTCTTGCTGCCAGGGTCCCAATAAATGGCTCCCTAGGATCGGGGAACTGGTAAGATTGATCAAGCCCATGATCTTTTGGTATTTGGTCCCCACAAGGGACTCCATTAACATGACCATTAGAAAAATGATGATTAGAAAATTTAAAGACATACATTTCCAAAAACAGGGAGCAGGACAGGAAACAACAGTAAAAAAAGCAAAAGAAAAGAAAAGAAAAAGAAGAAGGCAACACGATTGCTAGAAATAAGATAATTCAAGCTGCAAAACCCAGACAAACACAAATTGGAGCTCTCACTCAGATGGGAAGGGTGCAGAGTGGCGTTGAAAACAGGAGGATTTGTTGAAAGTATTTAGATATCTCACTTAAGCTTCCAAATTCATCCTCACATTCTGCATGGCCAGGATACATACCCCTTCCTTTCCTCAGCAGAAGATTCATGTTCAGTCTTTCAGAGATAAGACAATAAATTCAAGGGCATCAGATATAGCCAAAGCAACATTTGAGGCATGAAAGTATCATCATATTACAAACAGGTAATAGAGACTAGGTTTTAGTCTGCTTGGTCTGCCATAACAAAATTCTATAGACTGGTGGCTTAAACAATAGAATTTTATATTCTCACAGTTCTGGAGGCTAGAAGTCCAAGAGCGAAATCTGGCAGGATGGGTTTCTGGTGAGAGCTCTCTTTCTGGCTTGCAGATAGTCACTTTCTCACTACGTCCTCACGTGGCAGAGAGAGAGCTCTCTGTGGTTTCTTCTCATAAGGACACTAATCCTGTTACATGAGGGCTTCAAATTTATGATCTCATTTAACCTTGATTACATCTACCAAGGCCTTATCTCCAAATAAAATCATATTAGGGATTGTCACTTCAACATATACATTTTAGAGGGACACAAAAATTTAGGCCACAATGCCCTTTAACTCCTTTTGTAGATTGGCTCTCAATATACTGTCAATGGGCCTCGTCTCCAAGGGAAAAGCAAGGTTTCCTCTCTGGGGAAACTAAGAAGCCCATGAAAAAAGATCTATAGATATTCACATTTGAAAAGCTACTACAGATTACCTGATAGTAAGCTCACCTGTAGGTAAGTCATGCCCATCCATGCATAAGTTCTAATCAGTATTCTAGTGACATTTTCTTAAATATGAACAGACAGCAAAAAATTATCGGGCTTTTGAGCCTCTGATAAAATATAAAGAAGGTGAAACAAACAAACAATAAAACTCTAGGAAATACAGACAAATCAGGGAACAAGAGAAAATGTGAAAAAAAAAAAAAAAAAAGTCATTAATTCCCCAGAGATATAAAAAAAAGATATAGTATTTATGAAACAAGAGCAAGACGTTATTTAAAATAGATATTAAGAGAATAATTTAAAAGCTTTAGAAGATAAATAAATCTGTATTAGTGAGGGTTCTCCAGGGAAACAGAACCAATAGGAGGTACATATATTTACTCTAAGGAATTGGCTCATGTGATTATGGCATCTAAGACATCTCAAGGTACACAATGGGCAAGCTGGAGACCCAGGATAGCTGATGGTATAGTTTCAGTCAAGTCTGAAGGTCTAAGAACCAGGAGAACTGATGGTGTAAGTTCTAGTTCAAGTCCAAATGTAGAAGACCAATGTCCCAGCTTGAAAACAGTCAGTCAGGCAGTAAGAATTCTTTCTTAAGAATTCTTTCTTAGTCATTAATTCTTTTCAGGCCTTCAATTGATTGGCTTGAGCTCACCAACATTGGGGAGAGGAATCTACTTTACTCAATCTATGGATTCAAATATTTTCTCATTCAGAAAACCCTCACAGATACACCCACAAATAATGTTTAATCAAATATCTGGGCACCTTGTGGCCCAGTCAAGACAAGGTTAATATATAACCATATACATATTTTTTCTATATTATTAGTGTATATATGAAATAAAAAATGTAATGCAAGTTCTGGAAGATAGGTTGAGGAAATCTCATAGGATATAGCTTAAAAAAAGAAGGAAATTAGGAGAGAAAAATGAATGTTTTAGTAAAATTGTATAAGAGGTATGACATCCAAAATAACAATATTGAGAAATAGAAAGCTTAATACAAAATTTCCAGGCGGAATGGGTTTCCTGAGTACCCAACATAGTGAAGGACAAAAAATCCAAACAAAACACAGACTAATGAAATTTCAGAACACTAGGAGTAAAGAGGTAAGCATAAGGGTCCCACAGAAGAAAAAAATAAATTATTAAATTATTTAATAAAAAAATCAGAAATCAACCTGAGAATGCTGTTCTTAACAGCATAAGAATCTAAAAGAAAATGTAAAATATCTTTCAAAATTTCAAGAGGAAAAACATATTCAACTTATAATTCTATGCCTAGCCAAACAATAAGATAAACATGGTAAAATGTTAACAATTAGGATACTGGGGTGATAGGTATATTGGATTTCTAAAATTTGCAGCTTTTTTGCAATTTAAATTTGTTTTGAAATAAAAAGTAAAAATAAGTTTTATGTTGCCCTCTGAATTTTTAAATAAATGCATGTATCATGATGATAAAATTGAAAAATTATAACAGACATATGGATTTAGAATGGAGCAAGAGATAACATGGTCTACTCTTGTAGTAGTAGTCAGGACCACTCCAGAATAATAGTAATAATAATAATAATAATAATAATAATAATAATAATAATAATAAATGTAATGGCCAGATATTCTCCACTACTCTGTAGCTGGAAATTCAATATACAGTGTTTAAACAGCAAAATTTCTAAAGTTCTAGAGTCGGACAGCTATGGTTCAAATCTGGGTACCATCAGTTTTTAGTTTTGCTACCTAGGCAAGTTACTATGTGATCGCGGTGTAGTAGACACAATTCTGACATCACCTACAATGACTCAACCCTTGAGTATGGGTGTGGACTATGAATATGGCAGCACTGTCACTCCCATGATCAGATTACATCATATGGCCTAGCTGACCTGAAAAAAGGATGGACCTGACCTTCTAAATTTGAGTTTAAAGGTCAGAGACAAAGCAGTCAGAGATTTGACACAAGACATCACCATTGCCTGCTTTACAGATGAAGGGGCCACATGGCGAGGAATGAGATCAGCCTCTGGGAGCTGAGAGTGACCCTCCGCTGACAGCCAGCAAGGAAACTGGGGCCTGAGTTCACAGTCTCAAGGAACTAGATTCTGCCAACAACCTGAATGAGCTCGAAAGTGCCTTCTTCCCTGGTTTCTTGAATAGAGAAAGCAGCGTCGCTGGCGCTTCGGTTTTAGCATTGTGAGATCCCAAGCAGAGAACCAAGCCACGCCCTGCTGGGACTTCTGCCCCACAGAACTGTGAGCTAATTAATACATGGATGTTTTAAGCTGCTACATTTGTGGTGATATGTTATGAAGCAATAGAAAAGTAAAACACAAAGGATCGATTTCCTCACATATGAAATGAAAATGATAACACTACCTCATAAGATGGTATTTCTTTATCAAATAAATCATATAAAACATTTTGCACACTTCCACATAGTACATGCTTAATTTAGGTTACCGCTCTTTATCATTACTATTACTATTGTTATTATTATCATAACAAAACAATACCTCAAAAAAATAAGAATCTTCTCCAGGAAACCCATTATAAGTTTAGTTTATTCGTTAATATGCCAATCAGGATATTTTGGCATACCCAGGATATAAACGGTATTCCTAATATCATCCATTATTAACGCTTTAGCTTTTGTTCAAAATCTGATTCATCCCAATGGTGGCATTTCTTAGTAGAAGATAAATTTCTCATTCCTTTAAAGTATTCATCACAAGGCTAACTGTCAAGTATTGATGATGGGTGGAAAATGATGGAGACAGCAGGGAACACTCTTATAAATGTCCTTTGAATGTGGCATTTAAAATTTTATTTTAACTGTAAAACTGAAATGCTCCTGCCAACTAATGGAGCCAAGATGGAATTTGTGAAACAAATAAACCAAACCATCTGAATAAAGTCACAATGGTAAAATGGACGGAACAGCTTTGTGTCACCTAATCCCAGCTATAAACTAATGCTCAGTATGGCTGATACTCATTCTGTAATCGACTGAGTGTAAAACTGCACTTGTGCACAAGTGAAGCAAAAGAGCACTTATTCCCATGGTATTCATTCATCTTTAGCAATGAAGCAAAGCAACTGCTAACCCATGCAATATTAGGTTAGATTAGCCTTACCTCAAATACTCCATAATTTTCATTTATGTTTCATACGTAATATTACCCAGATTACCATGGATTAATCCTCCTTATTACCAAGGGCTGTATCCACTCCTTGATCCTGACTTTCTATCAAATTTAAAACAGTGCCAGTATTTTAAGATGTCTAGAAATAACAGAACTGTACTATTGAATAATCAGAGCAATAGAGAATGGCACGGCTTACAAGTGCATCCACCGATCTGCAATAAACTACAAAAAATAAAATCGCTAGAGAAATGAAATTGGAACATAACTTCTCAGCAAGATGAAACTGTCATTAAGCTGTACGACTATTTTTGAGATTAAGACATAATTTTGAGAAAACATTAATTAAGAGGCATTAAACACCTGCTTATGACAAACGACTTTTGATAACTGACATTTCTAGCTTAGAAAATTAATCTTAAAATTTATTTAAAGTCTTATTCAACTTCCCTCACCTTAGACATAAATCCATTCTAACTCACTGGAGGCATTTCACATTGTCTTTTATATTTTGAATCCTAACAGCATTCTTACTTTAATCATTCTTGACACACTACTAATTTGTGGAAGGAAGGTTTATTCATTATTTTTACAAAACACCTTAGCTTATCACCAACAGAAATGCTGACTTACAAGCTTATTTTGTTTACACATAATTTGTATCTTGAATATTTATATGCACATCACATTCAAAACACATTGCTACTTGAACAGAACGGCATATAAATAAAGCAAATCCAGGCTAAATCCTGTTATCTGAATAATAGTACCTTAATGATGATATAGGGTACATATCCATATACCAAAGGGGGTGGTGGTGGTTTTCCACCCTAAAGACTAAAATGACTTAAAAACTATTTTAATATATTCAGTCAAGATTTAGTGAACTTCTTAGGTAAGGATAGATATTTGAGAGTATAATCTCTAAATACAGAAAAATAAATACAAATTTAACTTGTATATTTTTTATTATTAAATATCATTACTTTAAATAGCCTTACTATAGCATAAATAGAAATGTTTTGAGGTTTGCTTATGTTTTTAAAAAGAAAATTCATCTCTTTACTTCATAGCAGCATTTTAAAACCAGATATGCTTCAGATAATCAATTAATCCCTGAAAACCCTTTTTCGTGTGTGTCAGCTTCTTGAAAGAGGTTCCATAGCTTTTACTTCAATATTCAATGATTGTGAGTTCCCAAAATTATAAGAACCATGAGATTATTTCATCATTAGAGGATTAAATAAATATTAAAAGAAGCCCATCAAAGAGTTAAAATTATTTTATCTTAGTGATAAAAAATAATTTTATTTTTATTTTATTTGAGAAATATTAAAAAACAGAAAAATAAAAATAAATTGCTTGTAAATCTACCACAATATGTATATACATTGATGTGTAGTCTTCCCTCCCACATCTCATACTGGAGTTGTTACATTAACAGTTTGGGACACACACACACACACAAAAACTCATTTTTCTCTCCTATGTAGGGAAAAACCCAGTTGTTCTTCCCTACAATGAGTTTCTGTTTCTTCCTTGTGAGTCTTCTTTACTACTCACACATACACCCTGACACTTCTAGTCACCAAATGTGCCCCCACCCCCAACAACAAGCAAGTCTCCAACACCAAAGTCTCCAACACCAGCTGGCTGTCCTACAATTTAACTCAATTTCTTTCTTTTTTTTTTTTTAGAGCTTAAATCTTGGAAAAGTCTTTTTTTTTATTTTTTTAAATTAAAGTTTATTGGGGTGACAATTGTTAGTAAAGTTAGTAAAGTTACACAGATTTCAGGTGTACAATTCTGTATTACATCCTCTATAAATCACATTGTGTGTTCACTACTCAGAGTCAGTTCTCCTTCCATCACCATATATTTGATCCCCTTTACCCTCATCTACCACCCCTCTACCCCCTTAGACTCTGGTAGCCACTAAACTATTGTCTGTGTCTATGAGTTTTTGTTTCTCATTTGCTTGTCTTGTTCTTTTGTTGTTTTGGGTTTATACACCACATATCAGTGAAATTATATGGTTCTCTACTTCTTCTGTCTGACTTATTTCGCTTAGCATTATTATCTCAAGATCCATCCATGTTGTCACAAATGGCCCTATTTCATCTTTTCTTACTGCCGAATAGTATTCCATTGTGTATATATACCACAACTTCTTTATCCATTCATCTATCAAAGGATATTTTGGTTGTTTCCATGTCTTAGCCACCGTAAATAAAGCTGCAATGAACATTGGAGCACACGTGTCTTTATGGATAAGTGTTTTCAGATTTTTTGTGTAGACACCCAAGAGAGGGATTGCTGGGTCATATGATAATTCTATTCATAATTTTTTGAGGAACCTCCACACTGCCTTCCATAGTGGCTGCACCAGTCTGCATTCCCACCAACAGTGTATGAGGGTTCCTTTTTCTCCACATCATCCCCAATACTTGTTACTATCTGTCTTGTTGATGATAGTCACCATGTACCAAAATTAATTCAAAATGGATGAAAGACTTAAGCATGAGACCTGAAACAATAAACTGCATAGACGAAAACATAGGTACTAAATTTATGGACCTTGGGTTCAAAGAGCATTTTATGAACTTGACTCCAAAGGCAAGGGAAGTAAAAGCTAAAATAAATGAATGGGACTATATCAAACTTAAAAGCTTCTGCATAGCAAAAGAAACCATTGACAAAATAAAGAGGAAACGAACTGAATGGGAGTAGATTTTTACAAACATTGCCTCCAATAAGGGGCTAATATCCAAAATATACAAGGAACCCATACAACTCAACACCAAAAAAACAACCCAAATGAAAAATGGGCAGAGGACCTGAAGAGACATTTCTTCAAAGAGGACATACCAATGGCAAATAGACATATGAAAAAATGCTCAATATCACTAATCATCAGAGAAATGCAAATTTAACTCAATTTTGACATTATCTACCTAGAGATAGTGTCAGATCTCACAGATTACCGGTTCAGTTCCATAAGACTAACCCTCCCTATCCCCACTTCAGGCACCAGTCTCAAGGTCAGGTCCTCACCTGTACTGCTGACCCACCAGCCATAGAGCTGAGGTTCCAGATGACCCCTCCTCATATTTGTTACTTTGCTAAAGTGGCTCACAGAACATGGGGAAATACTTATTTACACTTACCAGTTCATTCAGAGATATGATAAAGGGTACAGAGGAACACCCAGATTAGTGAGACACTGGGAAAGGTCTGGGATGGCCCTGAGTGCAGGAGCTTTTGTCCCTTTGGAGTTGAGCTGTGACACGCTCCCGGTGTTGGTGTGTTCATCCACCTGAAAGCTCTCCCAACCCTGCACTATTGAGAGTTTTATGGAGGCGATCAAATAGTATTAACTCCATGTCCAGCCCCAGGAAGCACAACCTGAACGATTTCTGCACACTGGCTGTTGGGACATTCCCAACCCATGGCCCTAACCCTAACCCTAACTTCCCTTTCTCCTGGAGTTGTGATGCTAGAATGGAGGAGTGCAGATCAGACATGGGCTTTGCATTATCTGGTTGCATTGTCCAAGAGTCCTAGAGAAAGAGACAGTGTGTAGTAAAAAGAAGATGGGTGTTGTTATTAGAATGCCCACTCTAACACTTAATAATTCTGAGGAGGGTTTTCTTCACCAGTAAAATAGAGACTGTTCTATGCACTTCAAGAGATTTTGTGAGTTCTGAATTCATTAAGGTAGCTCAAGTATGTAGTACAGAACGGGCACTAGGGGAAAAAAAAGGTTCTTTTTCTTCTTCCTTTCACAGATAACATTCTAGAATCAGGTTGATTCTGGGGAACGTGGGGGAAAGGAAATGTTTTGTTTTTCATAATTGTCCTAGGAGTTAGGTGTCATCTTGTTCTACCTAATGATTACATTAGAGTTGATAAGTTATAACTTACAATGAATATGTTATCAGAGCAGGAAAAAAAAGAAAAAGCAAGTTTAGCAATTAGAGACCACACACAAGGATTTAATTTTGGGATCCAATTTGGAACACAGTTAAGGTGATGTAGGAGCCTAGTATTTCATTCAGCTAATAAAATATCTCCAGTTTTGGTAGTGATTAGATGCAGAGTGATTTCCTGGCCTTTCTAATAGATAATAGCTCTGACACTGTGTCCTCTAACAAAGTGTCTGAGGAACAGCCCAATATAACCCAAGAGGAAAACGAATCACATCCCATCAGACCTACATGGTTCCTGGATTCTGCCCACCCAAGTAGTGACATAGTCTGACCTTATTTTACTCAAGAATTCTGATGAGATCTTAAGGTAACACATTATTTCTTTATCTTGAAAATTAATTATATTTTTTAGAAAGAGAGATAAGCATACTCATGTTGATGCATAACTGGTGACAAATTATGAAGCCTCTTATGAACTCAATGAATCTTAGGTTTGCAATGAATCAAGGAAACCCCTTGGCCATCTAAACAGATGACCTTCTAAATGTTCTTTTGTTCCCTCATCACAGTTTGATTTCCAATTATCTCCAAAATCCCTAAAGCTGCGTCTTTCAACTTGTGCCAAGTCATCACAAGGTAATGCAAAAAATTCCTAAGGAAGCTGTGGATATTTTATTTACCTGGATAAAGGGAAACACATAGATACTTAACGTCTCTCAGATGGCCCATGAATTACAAGTTTGAGGTAATTTTCAAACCACAGAGCATGACTTTGGATGACAGAATGTCTTTTAGAAGCTCAATTTCCTGCAGTTGCTCTGATAAAAAGCAAATGCCACGCAAAAATATATGTGGAACAGGAAGTATCCAATTTGATTCCAAGTTTTGAGAAGCTGTGAAGAGCTCAACAGGTGCACAGATTCCCTCTGGAAGTAATTGTAGTTATTCAAGAATAATATAAATTACTTCTTTCGTTCAATTTATACGTATTTTTTCAAATAGCTACTGAGTTGTTAGGACATGAATACTTATGAAATTGTTTGAATCTAATTAATATACTGAACTGTCAGGTATTTCTTTTGGACTAAGGACATTGTGGAAAAGAATGCTGAGACACCAGCGGTTCCATGAGCAGAGAAATTTTGGTAACCTCTGCCCTGGAGCCCTCTTCCACCTTGTCAACATAGCTCAGGTCAATAATTTATCTTCAGAGATTTAGCTATCACAATAAACTGCCTGAGGAGGCTGGAGAGGTGGGTGTTCTTTTATCAAAGCAGAGAAAGTTAAAATAAATTTTAGGTCATTTAAGATCTTTCAACCTACTGAGAAATGCCTGCTATGACTTATGTTAAAAATTTGCTACCCGAGGACTGCCATCTGATCTTTAGAACTCTCATTTGGCTGTAGCCTCTCCTCTTCCTGCCAAAATATTAGATGGCTGATCGCTTGATTTCCAAAAATCAGCATGCATTGGGGTTGTCTATTGCATATGCTTATTTATAGCAATATTTATTCTGTCTGACCTGCTTTCTGCATTTCTCAAAACAAAACATCTGTATCTCATACATATACCATTTAATTTCTAATCACGTTGCAAGCTACAAGTACCCTAAAATAATTTCTCCTTTCTGCTTAAATTGGAAAGTTGGAAAATAAATATTCAGACTTTATCAGTTACTCATATTAGAAAAAGGCATAGAAACACCAATTTATAATTGCATAGTAAAGGTTCTCAAGAATATGTTTGAAGACTTTTTTCTCTTTTCTTTATATTTATTCTCTCTGGGAGAATTCCTCCCTCCTCATTGCTATAATACCACAGGATAATATCTGGGTAGATGGCTCCCAGACTTCTATTTTCCCCTTTATCCTCTCTTCTGAATTATAGCCATATCCCCCAGATTGCTTAAATATGTCACAGCCCCCACAAACATAATGTACACCAAGTGTACAACCAACTTTCCACTCATACTGCTCTTCCTTCCTCCTGTTATAACCAACTCAGGCTCTATATCTGATACCTTTCGCTCTTCCTTCTTCCTTGCCCCCAATAATCGACGGATTTCAAGTCTTGACAATATTATCTCATCATTCATCTATTTTCACTGCAGCTTCTCTGGTTCCAGGCTTTTATTGCTTCTTACTTCAGTTCATTCTTTACCAAGCAGCTAGAATGAGCTTTGCTATATTTAAATAGACTCATATCCCTTTCCCCCAATTTTATTGAAATCTAATTGGCATATAACATTGTGTGAGTTTAAGGTGTACAATACAATGATCTGATGTATGTATATGTATATGTGTATATATATATATATATATATATATATATATATATATATATATATATGTTGCAAAATGAGTATATAACTCAAAATGAGGTTAGTAAACACATCCATCACCTCATATAGTTACAATTCTTTTGTGGTGATATCTTTTAAAACCTACTCGCTAAGGAACTTGCAAATACACAACACAGTATTGCTAACTGTAGTCACCATGCTGTACATGACACCCCCAGAACGTATTCATCTTATAACTGAATGTGTGTACCCTTTGACTGTCTTCAACCATTTCCCCTCCCCTCACCCCCTGGCAACCACCAATCTGTTCTCTGTTTTTATAAGTTCAGTTTTTTAGATTCCACATATAAGAGAAACCACGAAGTATGCGTATTTCTCTGTCTGACTTACTTTACTTAGCATAATGCCCTCAAGTTTCATCCATGTTGCCACAAATGGCAGGATTTCCTCCTTGTTTATGGCTGAATAACAATCCATTATCTATATACACCACATCTTTATCAATTTATCCATTGATAGACATTTCGGTTGTTTTCATATCTTGCCTACTGTAAATAATGCTGCCATATCACTTTTAGAACTTAACCTTTCATACTTTGGCCTTGCATAATTTGACTCCAGCTAGTCTTGCGAGCTTCACCTCAAGTTCTTACCCTCTTCACTCACAACAGCTCTGGCCTCCTTCATCTTCTCAAATATTCATTGTTCCAACTCAGAGTCCATATAATGCTATTCCTTCTACCTGAAAAAGTTACTCCTTTGTCCTCCCTCCCTCCTATTTTAAGTGTGGGATAGTATTAGGCTTAAACTGATCTTTCCTTAAATTCTATCCTCTTCTGTGGAAGTTCTCGATGCAAAGCAACATAGATCTACTCCCACTTACCACTGTCCCAAGTGGTAAGTGGGAGCAGATCTATGTTGCTTTCAGTTTGAAAAAGTGCTCTCAGTTTCTGTTCAAGCTGGCTTCAAATATGGAGGACACGCAAGTTTAAATGCAAAGCCATGGTGGTGCAGTGAGCTGAGTTAGCCGCACTAGTGAAAAGCTCAAGCGTGCATTGATTATAAGAAAAGAAATCCTAACAGTACTTGAAGAAAACATGAGCAGAATCCTTCATTAACTTTTCAGTGGGAAGATCTAACTATGCTTTACAACTTAGAAACCAAAGAAGAAAATATTGACACATTGTCTTCCTAAAATAGTTACTTTTATACATACTGTATTGCATATTCAAGTATTTCATTTTTTTCATCATCAACGTGTATTTATTGAATCTCTATGTTCTAGGCCTTGTGTTAGCTGCAGAGTCAATCCATTGAGGCAAGGGGGCTGGCCTTCTTTATTCTAATAAGACAGTGATTGGCTGTGGGTCACTCCAGGGTTGGAAGGTGCAGTGTAACTCCCAGACAAGATGTGCCTCTTACTCCAGAATAGAAGGTTGCAGCTGTGAGCTCTTGGAAGCTGTGGGGTGGGAAGCTGTGTATGTGGGTCTTGTAAAGAGATAATGGGACACCAATGGTTTACACTACAAGGTATAAATGAAAGAGTTGTAATCTTGGAAGCCCCAAAATGGTACAACTCTGGGGTAGCATGGGTCTGATTAACATGAGTTTTGTTGTAGAAGTGAACAAGGATGTATTATATTCACAGAACTACTTTTAATTTCTTCTAACACTGTGTGGCAACAACAGTAGCAATGGCATCCCCAAACTGGGCCACCTGGATTGACCAGTGTGTGTCACTGTCTCTCCTTATGATATTTGCAAGGAAGGCTGGCTTTCTTGGATTGAGGAAACCTTTGGGGTTCTTGATTCACTTGGGGATCAAAAAGTGATAATAAACCTTTTGGAAATCTGTGATATGAAGGGTTCAAATTATTACATTGAAGAAAGACATGTGACCATACCTGTACCCGTAAGCTAGTGAAGAGTGCTTACAAAGTATGGGTTGAAGAGGACGAGGTTCTGGGTAGAGTAAGGAAGAGACCCTCTAAGTCTTGTTTCTCCCTTCAATGTGGGAGAAACAATGTGGGAGAATTAATAACTTTGGAAAGGGGAAATAGTAACCAAGTATAAGGTAGTGCTGGTTTCCAGGCCCGGATATGGAACAGGAAATGCACATGAAAGTGTTTGTTATTAAGTGACCTCTAAGAGAATTCTCTCCATTTGAGCAGGAATGATTTATGATATTAAACAAACACTGAGGAATGCTCAAGTAATGTTACTAAATAATGTCAAATATTTTAAAACCAGAAATCTCACAACTTTTCCAAAATTCTGCTCAGGTTTACTTTTTTTTGCAGCACTAATAGCAATATTTGGTTTGGTGAAAAGATACATACATTTTTTCGGTCCATTATTTTTGTTGCAACTATTGCAAAACCTTGGTTTTGATGTTTAAATATCTAGTTACAATTTTTTTTTTAAGTTTATTGGGGTGACAATTTTTAGTAAAGTTACATAGATTTCAGGTATACAATTCTGTATTACATCATCTATAAGTCACATTGTGTGTTCACCACCCAGAGTCAGTTCTCCTTCCATCACCATATATAAGGATATGCATTATACATGGGTAATACTAATTCTGTATCTACATAAATTCTTTTATTTATGCTTATGAGTTAAAAGTGTAGCTCTAGAAATCAATAGCGATATCCATATGTAAAATAATACCCTGGAATAAGATAATCGGTTTTGCTGAACTTATGACGAAGAGTTCTTGGCTTTCTATTACGTGTAAGTATCACAAATTTGTTACCGGTACATAAAATTCCTTGTACCTTGAAAAAAAAATCTGGTTACTAGATAACAAATAATTCAACATGAGCACTTAGATTTTTAAAATTTTACCAACTTATTTTTGAATAGGTAATGAATCCACATAATTGGAAATTCAAAAGCTGCAACATGGTAAATAGTGAAAGTCCACAGTGTTGTGCTGGAAATGGCACCCACTGGCTCCCAGGACCATCGTCACATCTCTTCCCAGCTCTGTGTCCACTGACATCACACTGGTCTCTTGAAAGTGGACATGGTGGGAGAATTGACACAACAGAAATTGGCAAATACTACAAATCAAGTCACTCCACCGCCCCCACCTAGTTGTTAAACATTTACCAGGACATCACTGGGGAAAGAGCTCCCCAATCCTCAGTCTCCTACCCTAATTTTACTCCCCACTTGCAAATAATATTATGCATGGTTATTGGAATGTCTTTCCAAATATATTTTGGGCACATACTAGCATATACTAGCAATATATTAAATGTAATACATACATTTATTTTTCCCTTTGTGACATCTCATAATACTATTCTAACCCTGATTTTTCATTTAAAAAATGCCTTGGAGATCATCTTGTAATGGTGCCCACAGCATTTCCTCATTCAATTTTTTAGGCCTGCAAAGGAATCCATTCTATGGATGGACCATAATTTTTATTTAACCCAACATATGAGCATGTAGATTGTTTTATAACTTGGGAGGGGTGTGGTGCTCAGTGATCAACCTGTACATTGATAATGTCTCATATGTTCAAGGGTATCTGCAGAATAAATCACTAAAAGTGGAATTGTTGCATCTAAAGGCATGTTTACTTTCAATTTTGATGGAGAATGTCAAATCATCATTCATAATTGTTCCAAATTGCACTACTATCAGTGATGTATGAGGGTAACATTTATGACTAAATTAATAAACATTTTATTATATAGTCAATATAAAGTTTTTCTCTGTGTAAGAGAAATACTGTTTTCTATTATTCTGCAATGAATACAGGAGAAAGACAGGATGCTATTGTTTCATTACGTGAAAAATCCTTCTTCGGCTAAAAATCTCTTCTATGACTCCTTTATTCTCACTAGCAGTGCCTTGTGTAAAACGATTTTACTCAAAACCCTTAGGGAAGAAATTCCTAAGATTTGACACAAGAGAAATCTTTTTTGTATTCACTTCTCCAAATTCCTTTTCTATCTCATTATTGAGCACACACAAAAAAGTATGAAATGATGTAGAGAACTTAAGTTAGGCAGTGATTTATCAGAAAGAGCAGGAGCATGCATTTAAAATGTTCATCTTTAAAGAAAAAGAAGAAACAAGGTTTTTTTTAATGACTGTACTGTACATCTAACAAAAGAATCAATATCTGGTTTTTGCAGGAAGAATCCTATGGTGAAAATCAAATCACTCACCCTTGTAGCTTTAAACAACGAGCTTCTATGCCTAAGGAAAAAAAGGCATTTTCCAGAGAAGCTTTAAAAAATAATGAGAAGTGGAAATTACTCATGTTCTGTTCTTTTACAAGACTTGTTTCTTGAAAATGAAATAATTAATGCACCATTCCTAATGCCCAAAAGCCTTAAGTAATTCCTCACAAAGTTTACTAAATAGTCAAGGCTGAAGCACATGTTAGCCAAGAAAATTTAAAAAGAGGGAGTCTGCATTTCACAAAGTATTAT
The DNA here is from genome assembly GCF_057876585.1 of Rhinolophus sinicus. Classification (NCBI taxonomy): domain Eukaryota; kingdom Metazoa; phylum Chordata; class Mammalia; order Chiroptera; family Rhinolophidae; genus Rhinolophus; species Rhinolophus sinicus. The sequence goes on from NC_142517.1 coordinate 35,254,907, forward strand.
TTAACTTGAAGACCTCAAGCCGGCAAAATGCCAACGTCATTGTTGTACAATAAGCTTTTCAGAAGCTAGAGGCAGAAAACCAAATAAAAGATACACAATCTTTTCATTAAAGGAAATAAGGTGAAATGCAAAAAGGGAAAAGTCAACATTTCACAACCACCAGTAGCCTTTAGGTCATGTCTCCTAAGCCTCTAATGCAACCATATTCAGCATTTTGAAAGTCTGCAGTATCTATTAAAATGAAAAAAGGAGACAAGATACTCATAGCATCAGCTAATATAAGCTGCTGCATTCCTTGCATCCAAAGGTACTTCCATATATGTTTAAATTAAAACTTTCTCTGTTGGTTCTTATAATCATGTTTTTGGCACACTGACTCTGGAAATCTAAGGTTCAGCCATCAAAGTGAAGGTCCCTTTTACACATGTATCTTACAAGATTCCTTTTACTGCAACATGTGTTCACTTCTTGACTTCTGTGTGTAAAATATAGTCACAAAAATTAATATAGAAAAACGGAACCACCAAAAGTCTAGAAGCAGGAAGTTGAAAATACAGATCTGAGGCTCAGATACATGTATATATTTGGAACTCTTCAATATAAAGGTCACAGTTAAAATATGTGGTGAGGCAGAAGGAGGGGAGGAGCATAAGGAAGTGAAAATGACAAGGGAGAAGGAGTCAGTGAACAAATCAGGACAGACCAAGGGAAGTAGAGCTGGAGGGTCATTGATATGTTGGGAAGCAGCTATCAGAAGCAGCCTAACGGGGGATGCCTGTGTAACCTGAGCCAATCATAAACCCTCTCTCAGCCTCAGTTTTCCTGTCTGTAAATTGAGGGGCTGTCTAGATCTGATACGCTATGGGTCTCTGATTCTATGATTATACAAGGGTATGAAAAGGAGGAGGCTAGGGCCGAAAGGCATTAGTAGGAATGCTAATTTCCTCTATCCCCTCTGACATGATCTAAGGCATAAATAATGCTGCTCCCTAATATTCTTCAACATGTCCTAGCCTTTTTGCACTAAGGTGGGGCCATGTGACTAAATTTGTCGAACAAGCTGTGAGCAACTCTGTGTTATTGTGTCATTTCTAGGATGAAGCATAGAAGAACACATGAATGGCCCTCCAGTTGTCTCCCTCCTACACAAATTCTGCAGCCTGGGTCCCTGAGTGACTAAGTGGAACAGAGACCTCCCCAACTCATATGGGATATGTATCATGAATGAGATATAAACCTTTGTTGTAAGACTATATAAAAGTTCTGACAATCAAGTTCGCAAGCTTGTTGCAATGATGTTGCTATATATATATATATATATATATATATATATATATATATATATATATATATATCAGAGGGATTATTCATTATGAATTTGCACCAACTGGACAAACAGTTAACCAAGTTTACTATTTGGAAGTGCTGGAAAGTCTGCGTGAAAATGTTAGACAAAAACAACCTGAACTTTTCACCAGCAATCCATGGCTGTTGCATCACGACAATTCACCAGCTCACAGGGCACTGTCTGTGAGGGAGTTTTTAGCCAGTAAACAAATAACTGTATTCTCCTGATCTGGTCCCCAGTGACTTCTTTCTTTACCCAAAGATAAAGGAAATATTGAAAGGAAGACATTTGATGACATTCAGGACATCAAGGGTAATATGACGACAGCTCTGATGGTCATTACAGAAAAAGAGTTCCAAAATTGCTTTGAAGGGTGGACTAGGTGCTGGCTTCAGTGCATAGCTTCCCAAGGGGAGTACTTCATAGATGACCATAGTGATATTCAGCAATGAGGTATGTAGCACATTTTCTATGATGAGTTGGCGAACTTAATTGTCCTACTTCGTCTGTATATATAGTTAGATACTCTTGTCTCACCTGAAAGACAGCAGATCAGTAAATAATTGATAGAAGAAATGTTGAAACACATGTGAATGAAGAGAAAGGAGTAAGAAGAAAACAGAAAAAGAATCAAAAGTACATGGTAAATCAGCAAATGACTGGTAAAAAAGGGACTGTGAACAGAATATCTAGAAAAGTGGTGAGATGCAGTGGGAATTGCTTTTGTGTGTGTTGTCAAAGGACCCCAAGGCTATAAATCCTCCTACACAGGAAAACCACAAGAAATAAAGAAGTCTGTTTAGAGGGAGAGCATTAAATGGTTAATCATCTTTTGTTTAGTGTGTTAGTTCAGAATCAAAATGCCTTGTCTTTAAAAAGCAATTGTCCATCTGTTTATTGTTTTCCAGCTGAAACCCAGTAACCATGCCATTGTTTTCAGCAGAAAGATTGCAGGGAGACCTGTTCAAAATAAAAACTCAGAAACAGGGTGATGAGAACATGTTTCTAGAGACTTCATCCAAAAATGCTAAATATAAGAGGAAACAACTGGTGTTAGGAGGAAGAATCACTAAAAAAAAAAAAAAAAAATGGTGTTATTTCAAAAGAGGTGTTGCTTCCACGCTCTGAACAAGCCATTTTCTTTTTTCTGTCTAGCAGGAAGTTGAAAATGCAGATCTGAGGCTTAGATACATACACATATATCTGGAACTCTTCAACATAGAGGTCACAGTTGAAATGCGGAGTAAGGCAAATCCTCCGGTTTGGTTTTATGCAACACCCATTCTGACACATACCTTGCTTGTCATTCCTAGGCACCCTTCCAACTACAGTTCCACATGTGGCCTGGTTCCAACAGGTCTGTGAGCGTTTTTGATGTGACGGTGAAAAAGAGGCCGCTGCCAGTCACAGGAAGAAGTAACTTTCAGACAGGCAGACATTGTGGCAGAGGTCCCTTGATCTTCTGGGACAGCAGCTGTGGTTGCACTTCTAGCATCCCTTCCCCTGCATCCTAGAGTCTGAGTGGTAAGCAGTGGTGACTTGTTTCTGCTGGACTTTTCTGCCAGCTGCTTGGCTACTGGTTTTATATCTCAGCCAAGTTCCCAAGAGGTCTGGAGTTCCTGTGAGTTTCCCAAAAATGTTTCATGAGTCTCTATGTTTAAATTACTTGGAATAGATTTTGTGGCCTGCTACTACAGTTGTAAATTACCAAAGAAAACAGTGAAATAAAAGATCCAAGGTAAAGGCATTGGGCAAATTGGGAATGAAATATTCGAGAGGAGGAGGTAAAGCAGGACAGTATGGGGTCCTTGCCCTACCCCCAAGTGGGATTCAAGTTTACATACTATTCCGTTATTAGGGAGGGGACAGATGTCTGGTCCTACTTGGTCTCTGGTCAGTGTCTCATTCTGCTATGTCCTTTGTCCCCCTCAGTTGGACCAAAGAAAATCTACATGGCTATCTGTTAGGTCTCATCTGGTCTTTTGCGTGTAACTTGCTACTAAGAACAACAGACCTGGCTATCACTGTTGATTACAAGATGTCTGCCCTCTGTAGCTTCCTGGTCCCAAACTCAGTCATCTTCTCTTCTAGTGCTCCTCTCAGCATTTTCAAGCCTTATGTGGGCCCCAGGAGCTCTCAGGTGTTTCTTCCATGCCTCACTGGTGTGAGGGGAGCCCTTCAAAGCTGCTGTCAGACCCCCTGACCTGAAACCTCTCCCCACCCTTCCTAAGCTACTGCCCCCATGCCATGTGGAATGCAGAGTCAATACAATTGGCAAATCTGGAGGCTCATCACAGTTGCAGGAAATGGCTGGGCAAGTGAACACCAGACTGAAATTTCTGTTTGAGTGATAATTCCATTGTCTCCATCACTCCCCTTTCTAGAAGTTCAACTCAAGTTGGGGAAGCCAAAAAAAAAATGGTTTTGCTGTAGACGTTAAGAAGCCTAGTTTGAAGAATTTTCATACATTTCCACCTCCATGGAAGATAATTTGGTAATATTTAACAAATTTTAAGTACACCTGGCTTTGAATAGCAATTCTACCTTTAAGAATTGATGCTACAGATATAATCATGCTCTCATACAGTGTCCTTTTTTTAGTTTCTTCATTGTAGGATTGTTTATAGAAGTGAAATATTGGAAACCACCTAAATATCCATAAATATGAGACTGGTTGGATAAAATATGGTAAATTCACAAAATGGGACACTATGAAGTCATGAAAAATAATGAAGTGGTTTTTTATGTACTGATTTGTAAGATCTCCAAGATACATCTGGAGGGTTACACTAAAACCGATTAGTTTCATTGTCTGTGCAGAGAGAAAGTGGGTGAATAAGGTGCAGAAGAGAGAGGGGGAATTTTCACCAGATAGTCTTTTATACTATTTGAATTTTGAATCATGTGACTATAAAACCTATAAATACCAATACATAAATTTTTATCTTAAAAGAGCATTTGTTTATTTGTTAAAATATATTTTTCTTCTAAAAAATATATACAAGTTCTGACAAGTTCACAAAGTTTTTGCAATGATGTTGCTAACATGTTTTTGATATCAGAGGGGTTATTCCTTAGAAATTTGTACCAACTGGACAGTTAACCAAGTTTACTATTTGGAAATGCTGAAAAGGCTTCGTGAAAAAGTTAGATGACCTGAAGTTTTTGCCAACAATTCATGGCTCTTGCATCATTACAATGCACCAGCTCACATGGCACTGTCTGTGAGGGAGTTTTTAGCCAGTAAACAAATAACTGTATTGGAACACCCTCCCTACTCACCTGATCTGGCCCCCAATGACTTCTTTCTTTACCCAAAGATAAATGGAATATTGAAAGGAAGACATTTTGATGACCTTCAGGATATCAAGGGTAATACAATGACAGCTCTGATGGCCATTTCAGAAAAAGAGTTCCAAAATTGTTTTGAAGGATGGACTAAGTGCTGGCATCAGTGCATAGCTTCCCAAGGGGAGTACTTCAAAGGTGACCATAGTGATATTCAGCAATGAAGTATGCAGCACATTTTCTAGGATGAGTTTGTGAACTTAATTGTCCAAACTTGTATGCACAAAAATTATAGTATAAAAATTGTTCTAAGCTGAGCAATTGCTTCTTTGTTCTTTGGAATATCTACCTTCCCCTAAAGCTATGATCACTTTAGTTTTAATAAGAAGAGCCTCAGGGCAAAGAGACACAATTATTAGTTCCTCAGAATAAGCAATTACTGGTAACTGGAATTTAGCTATATCAATTTAATCTTTTCAATAATGTCACCTCTCTACTTACGGCCAATAGTTGAGGTTTGCATCATTCTTTACACAGACCTTTATATGTTAAGTTTTTCTCCTTAGTTCATTAAACTAGTTCATAAAACTTAGTTTAGTATTTACATTAAACCTCATTCTAAGCTTGTCGTTCTACAATTTTTGTAGATTTCATAAAATTATATCACTTGGATGTAAAATTTCAACCACAAAGCAATCTGTTGGTGGTTCTCAGCAGCTAGCAGTTTTATGCAGTGCTCCATCCATAGCAAGCATGCTCAAAGCTCTTTGCTGTATTTGTTTGTTTGTTTCATCTTCACTATAACACTCATACGTAGGTACTTACATTATTATTTTATAGATGAGGATACTGAGACACAGAGAAATTCGCCAAAGGCAAACAGATAGGAAGTGGTGAAAGAAGAGTTTGAATCCTGCTCAAATAATAATGATGGTTAGAATAACTAATATCTGTGAAGCAGTAACTATGTGTCAGGCTCTGTCCTAAAATCTTCCAGGGGTTAACAATTTTTTGGGCATTTAATCAATTTAAACCTTATAGCAATTCCACGAATAGGTACTGTTATCTTTCTGTTAGAGATGAGGAAGCTGTCTAGTCAGTTCCAGCTGCTGTAACAGAATACCACAGACTGGGTGGCTTAAACAACAAATACTCTCACAGGTTTAGAGGCCAGGAAGTCCAAGATCAAGGTGCACATTAGAGAGCAGACAGCAGCTCAGTGAAATTCCCTAGTTCACATAGTAATGCACTGTGGACACAGGGTTTGAATCCGGCCCTGTCTGCCATCTACAGCTTGGCTCTTTCCATGACACCACTGTGCCCCTCCGTAAAGAACTTCCTTGGAGCATGTGGCAGACCACCGGCATGTGGGCTTAGCTCTGGATCTAACCTGCTGTTTGTTTTGTCCAACTTATCTAACCTCTCTGGACTTTAATGAGAATACATTTGAAAGGAGAGAGGAGAACAGATGGTCTCTAGAAACACCGACAACCTGGGAGGTTCTGCCACCCAACATTCCCACTCTATCACTTCTCTCAGTTTCAAACTTCTGTAGAAGGAAATTTCTATTCATTCTTCATATTCAGATGCTGCAAGACTCACAAGAAATGTCTCATGGTTGAAAAGGAGTTCTGAGCACTAAAGGGCAAGGTCTGAAGTTCCAGCAGGTAATTGACACTGGTCTAACAGACCTGAGTTCAAACTCAGACCTGGGTTCAGATCCTGCCTTTCCTGTGTATCAGCCGTTCCCCATTCAATATCCCCAACACCACCACCACAGTCCCACGCCTTTGCTCATGCTGAACCTCCTGCCTTCCATGCTTTCTCCTTCCCTTTCTACTGTGAGGGCCCAGAGCTATATATTCTTCAAGTCCTACCTTGTTTCCCCAAAAATTAGACCTAGCCGGACCATCAGCTCTAATGTTCCTTTTGGAGCAAAAATATAAGACCTGATCTTATTTCAATATAAGACTGGGTATAATATAATATAATATAATATAATATAATATAATATATATAATATAATATGATATAATATAATATAATACTGGGTATAATATAATACTGGGTCTCATATTAATTTTTGCTCCCAAAGATGTATTAGAGCTCATGGTCTGGCTAGGTCTTATTTTTGGGGACAGATGGTATTTTAGTTGCCTTCTTCTCTATGAATCCCTCCTTTTTCTCTCCTTTCCCCTCATTGGAAGTAATCTCTCTTTCATCTGGTTTAAATTTTTTTCCCAAATGTTGACAGTTGTCAAAATCATAGAGATCACTACCATTTTATTTATTTTGTGCTATCATTGTAAGAATTCTTCAGCCCAAGAAATGTTTTATCATCTCAGGTCAAATTTGTCTGCTGCATGGGAAGCCCGTCTTAATTTTTCACATGTGAAACCTATAATGAGGTTATTTCTTTAAAACACAAAAGAAACTTTGACTTTTTCCAAAAGGACATTTTCTCCCCATTGATAACATCTTGGTTGCTTTTTTCTGCTTCTCTCCATCTTTTCTCTGTCCCTCTGCCTCTCATCCTCTCCTTCTCCCCTTCCCTTCCTCCATACTTCCTCTCTCTCACCCTCCCCCTCCCCCTCCCCCTCCACTCCCCCTCCCCCACCCCCTCCCCTCCCCCTCTCCCTCTTTCTCTCCTTCCTTTATTTTTAAATGTGTAAATTCAATTCAATTTAGCAAGTATTTACTGAAGTGCAGCTATGTATAAGACTCTATCATTGGCATTATAGAGGTTAAAAAATTCAGAAATAATCTCTCCCCTCAAGGAACTTTTAATGTACTCAGAAAGAAATATGCAAAAACGAATTATGACGATACAGTTTAAGAAATGCTTAGAAAACTGGAGATTAATCTTCATTTAAAATAAGTAATGTAGTACACACACAAAAGCTACCTTAAATACAAACTAAAGAAACTTATAACACTTTTTAAAGTTATTAGTTTTATTAAAACAGAACCCAAGATACCAATTATTTATAGGTTGAAAGTTCTTCCACCTTTAATAAAACAGAAAACAAAGTCCATTGTTGTTAGTTCAAAAACTAATCAGATAAATTTATATCTAAAAGATAAAGCGACTTTTTTATATGGTCATTTAAGCAAAAATTAGCCTTTTATTTATAGTTTAAATTTATTTCATTTTTGGCTTTTTTTTTTTTTTTTTAGGTTGAGTAGGTATTAAGCAGAATTTTATTGCACCCTCAAGTGCTCTATGACAGTATTTATATTTGCTTTATATAAAAGAGGTTCAAAAGGGGGACGCTTCAGTGAAATGGTGAGAAGCTATGCAGTAGATATTTTTTACTGTAACAGGCCAAAGACTACTTGCACAGCCATATTTTTTTGCCTATCTTACCTGGCGTATAGTCGCTCATTCAAGAATAGGTGGCTTTAAAATCTTTGGAATCTACGCTCTGGTGAGACTTCAGTGTCCCCTCTTGGCTAGAGCTGCACTCCGCATCTGCCATTGAACCACACTGAGGCTTCAGTCTCTTTCTCTGGCAGCGCTAAAGATGATTCTATTAATTTCTGTGTTAGTCTCAAATGAACTGTCGCACATTCTATTTCATGACCACTACCATCAAAGCAAAGGTCTTCATACATTTGTCAATAGGTTAACAACATAATCCATGTGTTCACTTTTGTATTGAAGAAATAGAAATAGTCCAGATGACACTGCCTACGTAATATAATGCAGTTCCAGCAATTGGTACTGAAACATTGTTGGTGTTTTTTGGCACCAAGATCAGAACATGTCTTTAACTTTAGACATTATGCTTACTGAAATATATCAAGGTAATATAAAAACATAGTTCAAACACACATACATAAACATAAATGCATATGCACAAAAATAAGTGGAGAGAGAAGAATCAGAGAAACAAGAGTTTGCCATTTCATCCTCCCCCACTTACTTTACAAAATCCTGTTATCATATTAGCTTACTTTTTTCTTAGCATAAATATAAGCCTACATTTTAAAATATCTTGCACATTGTAAAGTAGCAATACAAACTGCAGTGAGAAACTCCTCTACTGAAAACAATTTTGGATAATGATTGTCACTACACAGATATTATTAATTCTTAGTGTCAGTCATGTTTATAATGTTCCAATTCATCAGTTTAAGAAACCCAGACAGCATATAAGTGATGAGCTCTCTCACTACTAACAACAACTGGAAACATAACTACCTCTTTCCTCCAGGGAATTCTTAGCAAGATTTGCAATGTATTTTATTATTATATTCACATAAACTATGAAAAAAGAAATTTAAAGTAGAAAATAGAGGTTCGATTTATTTCTATTCCTTTTTAGCATTTTGATGTGTCTTTGAAATAATATGTAATATTACATTTTAGTCAACAAAACCAATGCTCTGTTTTTAAAAATGAATTATAAAAAAATAAAAATACTCTAATAACAGAAAAATAATACGTTGGCTGGGATTCTGTATACTTCCAGAATTCTGTCAACAGTATAAATCTATTTTAGGACTATGACAAATATTTGGTTATGAATATATTTTTATCTCTACATATACTATTTTGAGGAACATTGATAGAACAGTTTGCTTCAGACAGAAACATTTTTTAAAGAAATCAGTCACACAGAAAAAGTTGAGAACCATTTGATTTCACCGATATGTGGGATATAAAACTGAAAGTAACAAAGGTACAAGACAAACAAATCAAGAAACAGACAAATATAGACAAATATAGACACAGACAATAGTTTAGTGGTTACCAAAGGGTAAGGGGGTAGGGGGTGATAGATGAGGGTAAAGAGGGTCAAATATATGGTGATGGAAGGAGAACTGACTCTGGGTGGTGAACACACAATGTGATATATAGATGATGTATTACAGAATTATACACTGGAAACCTATATAACTTTACTAACCATTGTCATCCCAATAAATTTTAATTAAAAAATTAAGAAACATAAATCAAATAAATTTGAGTGCTTGTTTGTATAAATGTAAAAATGCTAGCTGCAGAAAATCTGTATAACACTAAAGAAAAGCAGACAGAAAAACAATTGTCCATAATCCCACTGATTATTAGTAATATTTTTGGCACAAATTCTTTTTTTTTTTTTTTTTTTTGTGCATAATTTGGGGCTTGGTGTTAGTTTTTTCCCATGGTTAGAATAATATAATTTGTTACCACTTTTTTTTCATCACCTTTAAATGCAAGGAAAGGGACCTTAGAATGATATTCAAATTCCCATGCCAGCTCTGCCTCTGACTTGTTTTTTGTCACTTTGACAAATGACTTATTTCTCTCAGCCTTAAGTTCCTCATCTATAAATGGGGATAATACTGATATTTGTCTACTGGGATCTGACCTAAGCTGGAATACATGTCTTCATAATTGTCAGATTATTTATTTATCTATTTATTCATTTATTTGAATGTTGGTGATCTACTATAATCAGGACTCCTCTCCTGCTCCCTCACTGTCAGAGGATCTATAGCAATGACAGCAAGGCTCAGACTGGTTTCTGTCAAACACGTAAACATCCCATAGCAATCAGGAATACCATTTCTCTATCTCTACAGTTTTCTTGGAAGTTTCACTCAAAGGCAAAAATGTTAACACTGTTCTAGGGTGAGTTTGGAAGAAGTTGATTCCAACCCTCATGGATGACCCTGAGGGGTCCAAGCCTTCAGTAGAGGAAGTAACTGCACATGTGGTAGAAATAGCAAGAGAAATAAAATAAGTAGAGCCTGAAGATGTGGCTCAATTGCTGCAATCTCATACTAAGACATGAGTGGGTGAGGAGTTTCTGTTTGTTTCTGAGTGAGCAAAGAATCTGGTTTCTTGAGATGAAGTCTACTCCAGTGATGCTGTAAAGAGTGTCGAAACGACTACAAAGGTTTCAGAACATTACATAAACTTAGCTGACAAAGCAGTGGCAGGGTTTGAGAAGACTGACTTGAATTTTGAAAGAAATTCTACTGTGGATTAAATGCTATCAAACAGCATCATGTGCTACAGAGAAGTCATTCATGAAAAGAAGAGTCAATTGATATGACAAACTTCATTGTTGTCTTATTTCTAAAAATTACCACAGCCACCCCAACCTTCGCAACCACCACCTTGATTGGCCTGCAGCCATCAACATCGCGGCAAGACACTCCACCAGCAAAAAGATTATGACATGCTGAAAGCTCAGATAATGGTAAGCATTTTTTAGCATTAAAATATTTTTAAGATATGTACATTGTATTCGACACAGTGTTATTGCACTCTTAATATTCTGTAGCATAATGCAAACGTAACTGTTATAGGTACTAGGAAACCAAAAAAAACAAACAAACAAACAAAAAAAACAATTGTGTGACTTCCTTCCTGCAATATTTGCTTTGTTGTGGTGGTCTGGAACCAAATCCCAAATATTTCTGAGGTATGCCGGTAGTATCCAGAGTATTAGCATCTTTTGCGTTGGTTCACTAAGCCCCAATTCCCAGAGGGCAATGCAAAGTGGGTCAGATGATAGCTGAACATGCAGCAAAAGGTGTTATAGGAAGGAACTCTGAGCTTAGGGAAATGAAATCTTTTATCATGGGCAGCAAGATGCCTGTCTTTTGTTTCAGAGGGAGATATTAGCTTTATTATATAGAGAGTAAGCGTGCCTGCCCTGTGCTCTGGAGGGGAACACTATGTCTGTCTTCCAAGGCTGTTTGCTATACAATAGCCCTGAAAAGATAGTTAAAATAAAGGTCAATACCTCTCTTCTCAAAATGAGACTCATGGAGAATTGTGTATCAAAACTGATAATGTGCAATATTTCACAATATTTGTTCAGTAAAATATGTAGAATCTACAGTGTTGATTCAAGGAAGTAACCCTTGATGAAGGGATCATAGTGTTGATCTAGGTGAATAATTCATTAATGGCCGCTGAGTTAATTGAGATTTTTATCTGTTGGATAGTGTGAGTTGATGTTTCATTGATTATGGAGAAGTTTCCCTTACTTATATGAAATTATATTATGTTGTTATATTCCATTGAATTTAAGATCTCAAAAATTATAAAATGTGTCATTACTCTATTTATCACTATGAAAAAAAATTGTCTAATATCTATATGAGGTAATGCTTTCTTATCAAAACTGCTGTAATTGTTTACGGATTTTAGAGATAGTAAATCATGGAAAATACATGTGTCTTAAAAATCAGTGCAATTTGTATTTATTTATTGTCTTCCTTTCCCAACTAGAGTGTAAACTCAAGAGGGAGGTAGGGATTTTGTCTGTGTCAGTCGTCTATATGTGCCCAGTGCCTAGATCAGTACCTGGCTTGTGATAGATATTTAGCAAATATTTGTTGAACTAATATAGGAAAAATTATAGCCTCTATCTTCTTCACCCTTCTCTCTCCCCACACCCCCAACTTTAGTATACAATAGTAGTTCTCAACTCTAGCTACATATAGAATCACCTAGGGAGCTTTAAAAACACAATACCTGGGCCCTACCCAGACTAATTAAATCAGAGTTTCTTGGAGCACGATACAGACACGGATGAATTGTAAAAAGCCGTCCAGGTGAATCTAATGCACACAGAAAAGTTCAGAATCACTGATCCATACTACTCCATTATCGACATATACACATGCAGCAGCCATGCATCTCTGTATCACACCTCCTTCTCCATATGTAGAGATTTGATCAATTGCTGGATGAGGAAAAGCTTTCTAAAGGAAATCACTGATATTCCCTCAGAGTAATAATCCAACATGCTTGTGTAATATGTCCTTATCAACTATCTCATTTGGTTCTCAAAGAGGCAGATCAGAAAGGAAGAGCAAACATTATCATCTAAAATTGGAGAGAATCTGAATCTCAAGGATTCAATCAAGGGAAAAGGAAAGGTGTGCACATGTTTTTCTTCTCTGTTGTATGATGTCATAAAAAAAACCCCAAACTGTTCTAAATTATTATTTTATCTCTATATGCAAACAGTATTTCCTGATCAATGTATTAGCTTTAACACAACACTGAGGGAAGATGTGATCACAGTGAGCCATTCATTCATTCAACAAATGCTCACTGAACATTGATTGACAGATTTATTGACTGTCTATAAAGTTCCAGCTATTATTCTAAAGCAAGCTGAGCTTTCTCTGTAACTATTACTCTGCCTGAGAAAACTTTTCCCGTGCTCCTTCCTTTCTGATCATACTCTTGACTTTTTTTTGGCTATCCTGGTTCTAGCTGATGCTCTAGGTATAGCAAGCAATACAAGGTTATTCATACTGTTCTATTATTTAAATTGTCTTTTGAACTATGATGTCCTAATTTCTTCATGCTTCAAGTGATGATTCTCTCCTCTTTCCTTCTTCTTGCTAATTTTTAATCACTAAGGTTGAGAATCCTTGAAAACAGATTGAAACATGCTAAGAATAATATCCAATTAACCACTGGAGGTTTAAAGCTTAAGAACTGGGGTCAATTCTGGTTTTTGTCATTCCAGAGAAAGCAAAGTACCTATATATCCAATGTGCTAGAAACCATTTTTTCTTTGAGGGTGAAGAGAGGCATTAAACTCTCATTATCATTTTATAAAGTTGGAAACATTTGTTAGAATTATGAGAGGGATAGTTCCAGCAATGGGGGGGGGGGGGGATCTGCACTTATATGATCTTATGCCCATAAATGAATGGGACTTTATATAATAAAGCATTTTCCTACAACAACTGTAAAATATTCTTGGAATCAAGTCACTAAGATAAAAATGAAGGCAAAATAGGCAGATTGCTCTAATGATCTTCAGGGACAGTACTAATTTCCTCCTGGGGTGTTATAACATTATTAAAAAGTTAATGGGATATCAGCCATCCTTAGAAACCTTTAATCCCAAGGATTTATATTATAGAATTAAGTTCCTCATTAAATGATTTAACATCATCCACAGGCATTTAAATTTATATAGAAATAATTTCCTCCTTTGGTTTTTACTTAGTTTCTTTTAAATTTGAAATTGAGGATGGGGGCACAGAATCCACTCTTTCTAAATACACATTTTAAACCAACATTTCACAAACACTGTTCTATCCAGACCTGCAACATGCTCCAAACATAAATTTTGGAAGTACCATATACTATTTACTTCCTAAGCAAATATTTATTATCATCCAAAATGTTCTGATATGACATGCAATAAGTTGGGTAACCTATATATCCATATTTGTCTGGGACAATACTGGTCTGTGCCTTTGTACTGGCATAATTATAAATTACACTCCTTTTCTCTCTCAGAAGTATCCTAGTTTGGACATAAATTATATGCTCATCCTAACAATTTTAGTTTATATTAGTTTAACCTAATGTTTCCCATCCTTGCCTTACCGTGGAAACCATTTGTTCTGTAACATTTATCAATTCCCTGGGAAATGCTTTTTTACAGTTTTCCTAATTAATATTTAAGACCATATCTAAAATTAGTTTAATTTTATGAGAATTTATTCTTGTCCTTTTTCTTCATAGCAACCATAGAAATCACTTGCAGGAAGTAGGTTTGGTAAAAGAAAATGGAGACACATTTAGACATGTGGGAGCAGGATGCAGTATGCAGCCTATCTTTTTCAGGTTGAGGACACTGTTAATTGTATCTGGTCCACCATCCTCCAGTAAGTGGTAGAAACATGCATACCCCATGTTCCCCAACTGAGCTGCACCTTAAATACACATCTATTAGGTTGGTGCAAAAGTAATTGCAGTTTAAAAGATTAAAAATAATTGCAAAAACCACAATTATTTTTATTACTTTTGCACCAACCTAATACAATCTATAGCTGTAGGCTTTGCATGTCCCTACCTTAACCACCTAAATTTACTTCTTCCCACCACCTACTACCTATTATTCCACTTATATATTGCTGGTCAATGCAAAAAAAAAAGTGCACTGTCCATAGCCAGTGATAAGATCATACAAGCTTTATGGTTACCCAGCCTCCATTTAATTTTCCTTCTAGTCTTGGCTGGGCTGGGGAAAGAAAACATTAAAATGGGGGTAATTCAACTGCTCTGGAGCAGTATGTTTTTTTCTGTGGCAGTAGATGTCCCTGGAAGTGCAGTTGGTCTGCGAAGTCAACCCAGCAGAGGGTTCTCTTTGGAGACAGGAACACATAACCCATGCTGAAGGTGACTGTCCTATTTGGCTTGGGCCAGTGCTTTTTCTATGATGTAAAAGAGGGGAAGTCAGTCTTCTATCACGACCATTATCACAGGACCTCACAAGGGGATACATTCAAACCCACATAGCATCCATAACAAAACAATACAATTCAAATTCTTCATATATTTTCAGGTTTTCCATCTGATTTATTTTTAAGAGCAAGCTCAATCCAGAATAAATCATTATGTTATCCAAGCAGAACTATTCATTACTTTGAAATGGACAAATAATTTCTATGATCGAGAAAATCAATTACCATCTCAAATGATGTGTTTATAACTACCAAGTTACTTAGTATTCTCTGGAAACCATTTTTTGGAAAATACTTGGGCCTCCAAAAGACTTTACAATACTGTCCCACATCATTCTTAAATATTTATAGGTACTAGTTTTCCTTGTAACAATAGCTAACATTTATACAAAGCTTCCCGTGTTCAGGCATGGTTCTAAATATTCTTCATGCATTTACTCACTTAGTCCTCCTAATAATCTTCTAAGATAGATACAAATATTGCTGCCCCCATTTATAGATGAGGAAATTGAGGTGTAGGGAAGTTTACTAACCCTCCTGTGATTCCCTGGCTAGTAAGTAGCAGCCTGGCTTGCTCTCACTTACCAAACTGCCCCTCCCTCTTTATAATATAGTATATCTTTATTTGAAAGCTTTGGAGGAAAAGTACTATATCTTTTCTGGTTTTGTGTTTCCAACATACCCTGTCCTTCCTATGTATTACAAGCAATCAAGAATAAATATAACAAACATTTTAATCAATAGTTATCACGTTTCAGAGAAATGAAAGACCAATATTCCCCAAAGATGTATCCTGGTCATAGTAAAGTTTTAATAAATATTTGTTGATTATTTCTGACAAAGTATATGGAGACTATGCCAACATTTTCTAAAAAATAGTATTATTAAGTTGTCCTCTAATTCTTTAGTCAGATAAAATTCGATAAAAATGAAACAACAGCCCAAGTAAAATTGTTTAACTGCCAGTTCAAGCACATGAATACCAAAAATATATTCTAAACCACTTTTTTAAACTATTAATTTTCTTTACAATGTTAAGACACTGCACTGGGTTGAACATTCTACCCCTAAAAAAATGTATGTCCATTTAGGCCCTCAGAATGTGAATTTATTTTGAAATGAATTCACATTAAAAATTAGCTGAACTAAGATGAAGTTGTATTGGATTACACTGAGCCCTAAACCTAACAAATGGCATCCTTAGAAGAATGTAATGTGTTGACACAGAGACATACAGGGAGAATACCATGTGATGAAAGTTGTAGAGGCCACAGTGATTCATCTACAAGTCAAAGATAGCTATGAGTGGCCAGCAACCACCAGAAGCAGGAGAGAGGCATGAAACAGATTCCCTCTCAGAAACTTCAGAAGGAACCAACTTTACAGACACCTTGATTTTGGACTTCTAGCCTCCAGAACTGTGAGAGAGTTAGGTCTCTATTGCTTTAAGCCACCTAACTTGTGGTAGTTTGTTAGGGCAGCCCTAGGAAAATAACATAGGTGCTTATGTAAATTTTAATATTTGTTCATTGTTTAATAGAAATTTGCTGATGCTTCAATTATTTAGACATTAGCAAAACAAAAAACTATTTTATAAATATCACTGTTTTTATTTGTTATAAATGGACATAATCTAAAATTTATCTAAAATGATCACTTTCAAAGCAGTATATAAATATTTTATTTAAGCTTTTGAATAAGCTTAATCTCTGCCAGTTAATTATTTGTTGCTATATATTGATGTGAAACTAGTAGTATATTTTCTCCTTTAACATTAACAATAGATCAGTTCATTCCTGCCCAACAGATAGTGCTTTAGGCTTCTTGTATGGTACAATTAATTTGATAGAACCTTTAGTGAAAGGTGAGTCAGATCTACTTCCATTATCTTTTCAAAACACTGACTTTTACTTTTTCATTGTTTATATAGATAATACAATATCTTTGAAAATAATTTTAAAAGCTAAATATAATGAATTAGGTAAATACTAAATTATTGAATAATGGGGGCCGGCCCGGTGGCTCAGGCGGTTAGAGCTCCGTGCTCCTAACTCCGAAGGCTACCGGTTCGATTCCCACATGGGCCAGTGGGCTCTCAACCACAAGGTTGCCAGTTCAATTCCTCGAGTCCCGCAAGGGATGGTGGGCTCTGCCCCTTGCAACTAAGATTGAACACGGCACCTTGAGCTGAGCTGCCTCCCGGATGGCTCAGTTGTTGGTTGGATGGCTCAGTTGTTGGTTGGAGCGCGGGCTCTCAACCACAAGGTTGCCAGTTCAATTCCTTGAGTCCTGCAAGGGATGGTGGGCTGCGCCCCCTGCAACTAGCAACGGCAACTGGACCTGGAGCCGAGCTGCGCCCTCCACAACTAAGACTGAAAGAACAACAACTTGAAGCTGAACAGAACCCTCCACAACTAAGATTGAAAGGACAACAATTTGACCATTGTTCCCCAATAAAGTCCTGTTCCCCTTCCCCAATAAAATCTTTAAAAAAAAATATTGAATAATGAATTTGGCAATTATTATACTAAGTTGACAAAAGAAGAAAACTGCTAAAGTCAGTTGTGACTATATGAAGCTATTTTGTAATTACACAAAAAGCACTTCAACTATGTTTTATTCGCTCACACCACACAACTTCCCCCTTTTTTACCCCAGGGATATTTTCAGTTTGAAATAAAAAGAACAAAAGAAAATTATTTGTGTTGAGGTTTTGCTTCTGATACCATTTGACAACTGCATTAAATTCTGAAAATATAACTCAAATATACTTTAAAATAATGACGACATTAATTAGAACCTAGATTTACTTTTTAATTTTTTTTATTTTAGCAATTTCTTGGCTTTCTAAGCAATATCCCTTAAGAGGCATTTCCCTTAAGTGCATTTCCAAGCAACAAGGAGAAATACATGATTTTCAATTGGTACAAAAGTAATATTTACAGTTGGATTTTTTTTTTTTTCATATTTGACTTTTGGGACTTAAGTGTATATGAATCACTAGAAAAGCTTATTTGCTGTTGACGTCACTTATAGATTTAAGAATATACTAGAACTGTATCCCTGGGGAAATAGAAAAAGTTATAAGTGTGTGATGAGGGTGTTAACTAGTTCTACCCATCAAAATATAAATGACAGTTCATTATTTTTTCATATGTAAGGTAAAGGTATCATTATAGTTTCTAAGCAGAAAAAAATATTGGAGAAGCATTATAATAATAATATTATTTCCCTTCAAAGTGTGAACTGGGAAATATATACAAGTAAATGTTGCAATCCCTCTTAATTCATCAGTTCTGTATATGGATGACACTGCTGAGTTACCTCTTCATTAAAACAGATCATACGCAATTTCCAGTCAAGATGGCACAGTAGGTAAACACGATGCTTACCTTCTTTCATGACTACATCAAAATTACAACTACAAAACAATCAACACTGAGAATCACCCAAAGTCTTGCCACACCAAAGCCATACAACTAAGGACATTGCAATGCAGGATCTCTGGTTCTGCTCTCGGCGGGTGGACACAGAATATGGTGAGGCCGAAAAGGAACACCAACGGCGCCATGGATAAGGGGTTCATACCACTATATTCTCATTGGTGGCTGCATTGGAGATACAGGAAGCAGGATCCACACAATCTGCAATCCGCTGTCTGCTTTCTCTGCCAACCCCCTAGGGTAGCCACAGAAGTTATATTAA
The DNA here is from genome assembly GCF_057876585.1 of Rhinolophus sinicus. Taxonomy (NCBI): domain Eukaryota; kingdom Metazoa; phylum Chordata; class Mammalia; order Chiroptera; family Rhinolophidae; genus Rhinolophus; species Rhinolophus sinicus. The sequence goes on from NC_142517.1 coordinate 35,273,475, forward strand.
TGGCTAATGGCTAACCGGCTACAGCTGATGGCCAACTAGTTACAGCTGATGGCCATCTAATAACCAAGCCAGCACCTTTTCACATGAGGCCAAGAACCTGGAAACTGCTCTCTGGGACTCTGTCCCTACAGACATACAGAAGAAACCACTGTCATGCAGGGAGTCATGTGGGCTCTCAGCTCCCGCTCCCCACATAAGAACACAGGATAAGGTGAGGCCAAAAAGGAACACCCATGCAACCATATATAGGAGAGTCATACCACCACACTCCCACTGGCGGCTGGGTTGAAGACACACACAAAGCAGGATCCATACCATCCGCAACTCGCTGTCCACTTCTCTGTCAACCAACCAACCCCACTTGCTAGCTACAATCCGCCCTGCTGACTGCAATCCATGCTTGCTAGCTCAGCCACCATCCACTGCTAGCATAGCCACAGCAGTTATATTAGTGTCCACTGGCTACAGCCGACAGCCAAATAGCTGATGGCCATCTGATCACAGTTGATGGCCATTTACTACCCGAGCCAGCACCTTTCCACGTGAGGCCAAGAGCCTGGAAACTGCACTCCTGGCTCTGTCCCCACACCTCCCAGAGATTGATAGGAGGGGCAGGGATGTGGAACATTCTGGTTCCACACCTGTGTGTGACCATTAAAAGCCAGAAGGGATATCTCAGCTGCAGAGGTCCCACTGGAGGAGTAAGGGGTTCCAGTGCCATACCAGGCTCTCCAGTCCAGGGTTCCAGGGCCAGGGAGAGAAGTCCCCATAATTTGTGGTAGTGAAAACCAGCAGAGATAGTGGCTGAGTGATACAGAGGGCGGCTGTACTCCCAGGTGCTCCTCTTAAAGGGCCCGCGCACAGACTTACTCGCTGATGAATGCACTCACTCTGGTCTCCAGCGCTGGGGCAGCGGTTGGATGGGTGTTAGGAACTTGCAGGGAGGACCTGAGTTGTCTGGCTTCAGGGTGTGGAGCGGGGACCGACTTTCTCCCAGACGGGAAAGCTGGTGGGAACCAATGTTTCCTTGTTGAGCCGTCCCCCTTCCCAGCGTGCAGACACAAGTGGCTACCAGATCTCAGTCTCCATCAGCTGGCTAAGCTGTTCATTCACCATGCACGGGTGATTCTGAAACTACACCGCACCCAAATCTGCTTCCAGTGGCTTTTTCATACAAACTGCCTGCCTTGGCTTGTGCTGCAGACTTTCTTAAAGTCTCTCAGAGGTTCACAAAACCCAAACAAGCAGCTCCTGGCTTCAGCATGTCCCGTACCTGTGGCTGAGCAGCCCTAAGCCCAACACTAGTGGCAGCCAGACTTGGTTTGTGGCTTGGCCTCTCACACCTCCAAGTGCAGTGCAGGCAGTGGCTCAAGCCAGGGGGCCCAGGGAAGGGCATAGGCTGTGCCTAAACTTGGCCTGCAACAGGTTTCCTCCTAGGTAGCCCTGAGGCTGGCACACCCAGTGGCCATCTTGGAATAGAGCTGGAGGATCACCTGGCTGCCGCCCAGGACGACACATCCAAAGCGCAGACTGAGCAAGCACCGGAACCCTGTTAAAGCAAATGCTGCTCCATAGGGTCAGCCCCTACACAACAGCTCCTCCACTGGAAGTAAAGGGATGGAAAAAGCTCTCTCATGAAAATGGAAACAAACAAACTGGGGTAGCAATACTTATACCAGATAAAATAGACTTTAAAACAAGGCTATAACAAGAGACAAAGAAGGACCTAATAAGCCCACTTCTGGGTGTTTATCTGAAGAAACCCAAAACGTTACTTTTAGGGAATATGTTGATCTATATATACATTTATTGCTGCATCATTTAGAATAGCTAAGATAAGTGTCCCTTAATGGATGAAGTGTCCCTTAATAGATGAATGGATAAAGAAAAGGTGGTACATAGACACAATTAAATATTACTCAGCCATTAAAAAGAATGAACTCTTGCCATCTGCAACAACACGGATGGGACTAGACGGTATTGTGCTAAGCACAATTAAGTCAGACAGTGAAAGACAAATGTCATATGATTTCACTTATAAGTGGAATCTAAAGAACAAAATAAATAAATGAAACAGAAACAAATTCATAGATCTAGAGAACATTTTGGTGGTTGCCAGATGGGAGTGGGGTTGGGGATGGGTGAAAAAGGGGAAGGGATTAAGAAGTACAAATTGGTTGTTACACAGTAATCATGGGGATATAGGGTGCAGCATAAGGAATATAGTCAATAATATTATAATAAGAATGTTTGCTGTTAGGGTACTAGGTCTATTGGGGTGATAGATGGGAGAGCGCTGGGGGCAGGGAGAAAAAGGTGAAAGGATTAAGAAATACAATTGGATGTTACAAAATAGTCAATGGAATGTAAAGTATAAGGAATATAATCAATAATATGGTAATACTATGTATAGTGCTAGGTGGGTTAGACTAGTTAGGGGGATCATTTCTTAAATTATATAAATGTCTAACAACTATGCTGTACACCTGAAATTAATATAAAATAATATTGAATGTCAACTGTAATTGAAAAATCAAAAGGGAGAGGGAAGACAAAGGGGAATAAGAGGTTCAAATGTCCAGGTATAAAACAACTCATGGGGATATAATGTACAGCATAGGGAATATAGTCAATAATACTGTGATAGCATAATACGGTGTCAGATGGTTGCTGGCCTTGATCATTCTTCAGGTATATGAATGTGGAATAACTATGATGTACACCTGGAAGTAATATGATATTGTAAATTAGCCATATTTTTAATAAAAATCTTTAAAACAACAGATCATATGCTTATATCAGGCTCTCAGACAGACAAAAAATGCTATCCTATGTATTTTTCATGGAATATATTTACTAATGTCTTTGGATATGTTAAAGGGCTAGTGAGAATTCTGTATTAAATGGGGAAACTCTCTAAAACACAGGCATTATAGAAAAATTAGTACTAACATCCAGTCATAGAATGTTTACTTTTCTAAACTATCTAAAAATAAATAGTATAACATTAAGATTCCTTCCAGAAGCCAGCTCCTAGCTTAGTGTAAACTTCATCTTATTTTTTACTCTTATGATATCAAATGTGTTTGTTTTTGTTGTTGTTTGTTTTTCTTTTTTTAAGTTCAGGAAATGTTTTTTGTTGTTGTTGTTGGCCAGTGGCCAGCTGGTCCTCTACACTGAATCTTGACTCACAACATCTTGACTTTAGCAGGCTACTAGTATAAGAAAAATGGATGGTAGGGTGGAGAGGAAGGGCACCATGGCCAAGTTTGCTTGTAAACAGGGAGCACATATTAATTTAAGAGCTGAGAGCAGACCACAGGCAAATGTTAAAAGGATTGAAGCCCACACATGCCCCTTCTCTGCTATGTGCGCATGCATAGGCATTTATTGATTCAGTTCTTCTGTCCTCAAAAACCAAGAATATTTATAGATGTGGAGCTGAGGGAGGGAACAGTAGAGAAAAGGAACTGGAACCATAGTCTCCAGTCCATTAGCCTTGATCATGCCCATGTGCCTTCCTATAGCTCTGAGGCAGTGGGAGCCAAGAAGCTATGAAAAGAACAGAAGAGGTTCCCAGAGGCTCTTAAAACCCAATTCAAAGTAAGGGTGCAGAAGAAAGTTGCTAACCCATCCAAGAAATCAGGGTCAGCAATCTGTTGGATGAAAGTAACAACTTCGAAGGTTTGCAAGGGGTCATCATTTTTTATCTTTAACAGAAAATAGTTTTATTACTTTACTCACAGCTGAAGGCAAACAAGGTGGGCAGGCTTTCTTTGAATCTGTGAACCTGTCTGCAGCCCTCCTTCCCCACCCTCCAGACAGTCAGCATCCTCTGGCCCTTTCCCCAGCAGCTTCCCAACCCCAAATCTCCAGGATTCAGTGATCCCCTTTTTGTTACCTGAGATTCTGTACAGGTAGAATCTTGTGTCAAATTGTTCAGTCCTTATTGAGGACTTCAAGTCTCAATGTTTAGTTCAGGACATTTAAAACAATAGTAAGCTAGTTGGTTAGGAAAAAAAAGCAAGCAAGCAAGAAAGGAAGGAAGAAAAAGACAAGAAGAAAGAACAACTTGGGAGTACCTCCTATGGTTGTTGAAATTACAGCAACCCTGTGAGATATTGCACCCGGAAGGCTCAGAGGGGCCCGGAAAAGATTCCCAGGGCATTCAGATGTACAGGTTCCTGACCGAGGCTGCCCAGTGTTGTAAACAACTGGTGGTAGCCAAAGTTGAAACTGTAATGTGTGTGTACACATTAAATTCAAATGCACTTCAAAGTGAGAAGCCAAGATTTCATTTTGCATTCCCTCCTGCATGGCCCCAAGCAGATCAAACCTATCGTTTTCAGGGTCAACACTTCCATTTCTTACCTTTCTAAATGTGTGTTATAGCTGATTTGCCTCCCAATACACTTTCATTCTCATTAAACATCTATTATGCTCTTTAGCCACATTAGTAATTTTGTCACACGTCAAATAACATATTTCTCCTGCTGTTGGAGGAAGTCTTGGAGAGGATGGTGATCATCGGTTGACCTATGAGCTGGACCTGGACAATCGGAGGTTCCTCACCTCCTCCCCTGTCCTTGGAATGTATGTTCTGCCTGCCGTTCCATACCAGAGGCTTTTTAAGGATGCAGCCTTGAGAGAGCAGTGTTGTTGACCATCTGGACAGTATATGGGACTGAACGCAGTTAAAGCTTCTATATAAACTTTTAAGATTCTGGCAGGCCCGTGTAAAGATCTACTGTTTTTGTGGACACCCAAGACAAGCCTCAGATGAATGTTCATTTTCTTATTAAACCTGCCACCTCCAAACCTGGAGTGGTCTGCGTCTTTCTCCTGTCTCTCCACGCCCTCCCTGTATGGGAGCCAGTTTCATATTTCATCCAGGAAATCCCAAGGCTGCAAACCAACATCCAGTTTTCCCTCAGGATTGAAGACGTTTTAGCTTTCTCAATCTAAAAGCCAGTTTAGAGATTCAAATCTATTGTACTATCCTAATTTAACCACAAACTCTGGAGGATCACTATCTTCCATGTCTTGGAAATTTTTCTGGCCTCGGATAGAATAGACACTGGGTTAAACAGCAGACGTTCGTGAATTTGAACTGCTGTCCATGTTGTGACTAAGCAACAGGCCTGGCTGCCACGGGACAACACCCCTCCCTGCCCCTGCCCAAAGTAACAGAATCCAGAAGCTGAATAAGGTAGCTGCTTTGTCTTGTGATTTTATTTCTTGGTACTCACTTGCATTTTGCACGATTTGTATTTCTGTACATAGAGTGTATTTTTTCCCCCCGCATCTCTAAAGTTTTAGAAAGTGCCCTAGTGGATAGCTGAATAAATTCTACCTCCTTTTTCAGGTCCTCAGATGCCCTGGAACTCCTTGAAGGTGAGTTAGTGGTGAGGAATTCAACCCGTGGCAAGGAAAACAGCATATGCCTGTTCAGGAGGCCATGCCCTTCCATTGAGACTGTTTGTACATCTTTTTCCATAACTAGGATAATCATCTCCTCTTTTCTTCATCTAGTATTGGTTTTCCATAAGGCAAATCCATAAGTGAAACTTTCCTGGTTATTTTAAAGTCAGGATGTGCATGGGGAAGATCAGTTTAGATCTTAGTCCTCTTTGGCAAGAACAACTGCTGAACTTATTTTTCTGCCTCCAACCAGAATGTCCCAAATCATTGGAGGTTAAAGAAGTCACACTGCTTTTAAGAGCTTTGACTATACTATATGTTGAAAGCTCTGTGAAGACCTAGATACTACATAATACCATTCAAAGGACAAAGACAAGAAATTCAGGACCAGGCTTCTGGCCTCCAAGCTAGGAAAGGGTTCAGGGTTTCCATGTCCAGTCTCTTTCTCAGCGATTCCTAATTTAAATGTAGAGGAAGGGAAGAGAAATGTAGGAGTTGGGTGTGTCAGGTGAGGGTGCAGTGATCCCAACCACCACCTGAAGGCTGTTGCCGTGATGTCCAGATGGAGACACACAAAGATCAAGAAACCTGTCTAACTGCAGAAAGCTAGAGACTGGTGCTGCCAGGCATCCGACTCCTGCCTGTCTCCCTGCCCCATGCAGGAAGATGCATAGACACCTCGCTGTAGTCTCCCAGAATATTTTAACTGATTTTCTCAACATTAGAGCATCATGATGTCAAGATACTGAGTCATGACCAACACTAAAATGAAATAGAATAAAAATAGGAAAGGTACAAATTGCTTCCTGAAGCTTTTATTTCATTTTTATAATAATATATACACAGATTCATGCACAGTTTTGTGATACAATGTGTATTTCTTTCTTCCTGGGTTCCTACTCAGAAATGAAACTAATTAAACTGCCGAACTATTCTCCTTTTGGGATTCTTTGTTATGCTATAAAAACCACAGTTTATGGGTTTGAGAAACATTGTTTTGAGGCAAAGCAATTACAATATAGGTTTTTTTTCTCTGAGAGCAGAGATTAATATCACTAGTGATTCATGGAATTCCCCACTGCAATATTCTGAACTTCTCCAGTGTGAATCTGGCAAGACAGCTATATCTCACTATTACAGTATTTATAATTTACTTTAAAATACTTCAATATAGACAATGTGGTGTGCATATACATGTGTGTGTGTGTGTGTGTGTGTGTGTATGTGTGTGTGTGTGTGTATAGATGTGTGTATATGTTGTGTGGTTAGGGGAGGTTTGTTACCTTAGGACTTAAAAGCTGGCAGTGCCCTATGAATGTAGGTCTCACAGATGGTGAATCAGCCCCTGAAATCATCTGATTCATGGACACCCAGCCCTGGCAGTATGTTGGAAACATCTGAAGTTTTTAAAAATAATTTAATAGTTATGATATTTTATTTTTTAAATTATCATACATTAAGACTGAGCTTCCCCCCCTTTTGTTGTACAATGCTATGAGTGTGAATATGAGGTCTGACAATTAAGTTCGCAAACTTTATTGCATCAATGCTGCTAACCTTTTTTGATATCAGTAGGATTATTCATTATAACTTTGTACCAACTGGACAAACAGTTAACCAAGTTTACTATTTGGAAATGCTGAAAAGGCTTCATGAAAAAGTTAGACGACCTGAACTTTTCGCCAACAATTCATGGCTCTTGCATCACGACAATGCACCAGCTCCATGTCACTGTCTGTGAGGGAGTTTACAGACAGTAAATAAATAACTATTGGAACATCCTCCTTACTCACTTGATCTGGCCCCCAATGACTTCTTTCTTTACACAAAGATAAAGGAAATATTGAAAGGAAGACATTTTGATGACATTCAGGACATCAAGAGGAATATGATGACAGCTCTGATGGCCATTCCAGAAAAAGAGTTCCAAAATTGCTTTGAAGGTAGACTAGGCGCTGACATTGGTGCATAGCTTCCCAAGGAGAGTACTTCGAAGGTGACCGTAGTGATATTCTGCAATGAGGTATGTAGCACTTTTTCTAGGATGAGTTCATGAACTTAATTGTCACACCTTCGTACATGCATAGATCTGTGCAACAGAATGTAGCAGAGTTTCACCTCCCTTGTGTGTGCTTCCCCTTTAGGGTCACACCTCCCCACCACTGTAACCCCTGGCAATCACCATTTGTTGAGAGGCTTGTAAAAAATACCAATGCCCAGGCTATGCCCTCAGACTTTCTTACTTAATTAGACTGAAGTCGGGGCTGAGGTCTCTTTAAAATGTTTCTTCTGGGGTTCTACTCTGCATCCAAGGCTGCACAATAGGTTCTCGCATCAGGGCCCTCATTTGAGAGGCTGCTATCACAAGATCTACTTTCTTCAGCTCAAACCAACACAAAGTGTTTTGTTAGATAGCATGGTGGATGTTAAAGAGAACATTATGTTTTTCATTCTAGAAATGATTGGTGTTCAAAATGTGTGGGTAAGCTGGAGGAAGTCTTGCACAGACACCTGTCCCCTCCCACAAAGCAGTTTGAGCTGCTGGGGAGCCCAGTACCCGTCGTAGAAGGACTTGAGCCTCTTAAGGGCAGACTGTCAGGCACAGAATCTGACCAGAAGTTTCGCTGACATCTGTTCCTGGAGTACGGTGAGGTCTGTCCTGACCATATTCTTCATGCCTCGTTCTTGTCTAGAATGCCTAAGAGAGGCATCTGTGATTCACTGAGATTTCAGAAAAGTTTAATATCAGTTTCTGCTTGCCTGTAAATATTTGCTTTGCAAATTTGGTCTGAGACTTGTTTTCATTGTAATTTACCATCTGGTTGAGAGATGTTGGGGAGGGCATATTACTCTTTCCAACTTCTAACTTATAAAACAGTAGTCCTCAATCTTAGTTGCACATTAGAAACACCTGGGGAAATTTTAAAATCCTGATGACCAGACAACACCCTCGTGGAATTAATTCAGAGTCTGTGGGAGTAAGACCCAGGTGTCACTACTTTAGAAATTCCCCAGGTGTGTGAACCACTTTATTAGAGGCTACTAATATCTGTCAAAAAGAATCTAATAATGTCAAACCAATAAATTTGGCTTAAATTGATTCACCTCATTAGGCTAAACTCCATTTTCCCTCACCAGCACCTCTAGGCTGGCTTCCAACAGAGCACCTGGCTAGATGCCCAGTTACCCCTTGCGGCTACACATCATCTTCACCACTGGCCTCTCCACTCTAAAGATGTATTAGTTATGTGCTGCCGTGTGACCTACTGCTCCAAAACCTAACAGAATAAACATTTATTGTCTTAAGGTTGTGTGAGCCAGGAATCCGGGAAGGCTTATCTTGGTGGTTCTGGCTCTGGATTTCTAATGACGTTACATCACATTGTAGTCCGGTGGCTTACTTGGGGCTCACGTGGCTGCTAGAAGGAGACCTCAGTTCCTCACAGGCTGTTGCCCAGAAGCCTCGATTTCTTCCCACATGGATGTAGGTCTCAATCTAAGTGCATCACGTTTGAACGTCCTCATGACATGGTAGCTGGCTTCTAAGAGAATGCATGGTGGAAGCTGCATGGTCTTTTATGACCTCATATCTGAGTCACACACCATCATTTCCCTTTAATTTTATTTGTCAGAAGCCAGTAATTAAGTCTAGCTCATGCTCAAGGGAAAGGAGACTAGACTCCCCCTCTTGAAGGGAAGACTATCAAAGAATTTGTGGACAAATCTTAAAACCACTACAGAGGATAATTGATCAGGGTTAAGGGAATGTAAAAGGTACTTTAATGGCCATTAGGGGGAAAAAATCTAATTCCACTAGGATGAATAAACTTAACAAGAATCAGATAGCAACAGAACCCAAAAAACTCTCAGAGTTGAGATCACAAATTTGATTATTGTTAATGTATTAATGGGCAGCCATGATAATTTGTTCTCCTACCTTAAGTTTTCTTAAAAGGAGAAAGAACATACCAGACCAAAAGAAGTTATCTCATGTTGCTCAAACCCATGTTTTCCAATGAATCAGTACTTTAAAAGACATGTGCTTTATGGGGAATGCTGTGTATGTGTTAACAGATAAACAGAAATGACATTTAATTTCAAGCTCCATTAGTACCGTATAGGGAATGGTGAGAACAAGGTCAGCCAAGATGTTAAAGGACAAAAGTATTTTATTTCCAATTACTTAAAAGAGTGTACATATGCAGCAGCTATGATAATGTTGAGTGCTTGCCAACTTAAAATAGAAAGGTTTATAGGAAATAACTAGAAAGCCTTGATGCCTAAAGAGCTCAAAGTGCTCTATTTTCTGTTGACATCATTGTTTTTACAGCAAGCACTTGGATCATATAGAACAGGTGTCTGCAGTCTACAGTCCAAATCTGGCATGCTTTCTGTTTACGTAAATCAGGCTTTATTGGAACACAGCCATGTTCATTCCTTTACATAGTGTCTCTGGCTACTTTCGCAGTGTGACGACAGAGTGAATAGTTTCCAAAGAGCTTGTATGGCCCACAAGGACTAAAAGATTTACTATCTGGACCTTCCAGAAAAAGAGTTTGCCTTTGTCAATCTTAGTGTAGACTAAAGAATGGAGATATATGAGTATTTTAACTTTATTACAATAATCTCTAAAGTTTTGTTACAGATTATCTGGGCCTTAAAGACATATCCAAGAGAAAACAATGATCAAGAGATTGGCAAACAAGAATGTCATTATTTATTAAAAATTGCTACATTTAGGGCAATAAGACTAAAAGTTAATAAAAGCATTTCCTCTCACCCTACTGTTGTTCTGCCCCATAAAGAAAAACATAATGCTGAAGTCAGTCAGTATATTTTAGGTTGTATGTGATAGAAGAGAACTTCAGACTTGCTTAAGAAAAAAAAAAAAAAAAAAGGCAGATTTATTGGCAAATAAAATAAAAGGAAATCTCAACCTGGGAATTTAAATGCCATTCTCTTTATTATTCTGTCTCTGCCTCCCTCCCTTTCCCACATTTTACCCCTCCCCCTAGGCCCTAATTCTGTCCCCTTTTCTGTGTTGGTTTTATTCTTTCTTGCTGCAACTGGGTTTTGTCCACGTCAAAAAGTATAACTTCTGGCAGTTCCAAATGTATATTTCCTGCCATCACCAGAGCAGCCAGAAAGCATTTCTCTTATCCAGCCTCAGTACACAAAGCTCAGAAGGTGGAGTACATTGACTGGTTAGGGGTCTACCCCTGTGTTTGAAGGGTTAGGTCATTCTGCACATGAAGAGGAGAAGAGGAAACAGTGTGCAGACAAAAGGACAACCAGTGGATAAACACACAGCCTACCTGACCACACAAACTGGCCCTCCCACAGAAGTCACGAGAGCCAAGGAAATTCAAAGAGGATATTGCAACTATTCCTTGCCTTAGGCAGGCCTCTGAGTTATAATTGATTATCTAATATATTCTGCTTTGAAAACCTCTCTAGATTGCACAACTCCATTCACCTGTTTCTCAAGAACTTCATTATTCTTCAGGCTATAGTTAATGTTTTCAAAGAAGACAGACATACAAAGTTATCTTCCTTTGACCGTATCTTTCTCAGGTCAAATAATCCCAATGTCTTGGTTCTTCCTCAAAACCCGATGGCTGAGATTTCTTTTTTTTTTTTTAACTCTCATTAGATTTGTTTTTGCAGAATTTAAGACACACCTTCTTAATATGTGAAACTCAGAATATGCCACACTGGATAATGACCCATACAAGCCTGGCCATATTTGGTATTAACATCAGAATCAGATACACCTGGGAAGAAATCATAGCTGTCACTTAATCAAAGCATCACATGATATTAAAATACTCACTATTCTCATTTTATAGATGAACACTGTAAGATGTCCATTTAGTAAATATTTATGGAAGGTGTTAGTGCTTGGGATGCAACAATAAGAGAAATAAGATCTCCACCTTCATAGAACAGATACGGCAAAGAGAGGATAGACAAGTTTATAGTTGTTTCCATGCACTGTGGTAAGTACGACAGGAAATATGAGCTACAATCGGGGGACATAGAAAAGGAATCCAAACTAGGCTGGGGCTGGTGGTGGGGAGTCGAGTGGTAGACTCTTCCCAGAAGAACTGGTATCTAAGGTGAGGCCTAGAGCCAAGAGCCAGGCCAAGGAGAAAAGAGTGAGTGGGGATTGAAGAGTATTTCTAGGGAGAATAGGTAGCAAATTTACCATGATACAAGAGAGCAAGATGATTTAAAGGAACTGAATGTTATTCAAGTACCGTGTTTCCCTGAAAAAATAATGCTAGGGCTTATTTTCTGGTTATGTCTTATTTTTGGGGAAACACAGTATTAGTCAGAAATCTTTTGGCAAGTGACAAATCCATTTCCAACTAGCTCAAATGAAAAAGTAGAATATATTGGCTAATTAACCAACCTACAAGTGGACTTGGCTGGCATCCGGAATGACAAGATACAAAGACTGAAAATACTGCATCTTTGTCTCTGCCTTCTGCTTGTCTTTGTGGGTTAGGTTGTCCTCTACTTCTAGAGACTATTTTCTCCACGCAACTGAGAAAATAGAAACCAGCTGTCCTGAATTTATAGCACAGTAGCTTTGCCGTTGGAAAGAGAGGTGCTATTTTCCATTTGCTCCAGCCTGCAAAAATATCAACTGATTATGAAAGGTTTAAGATTGTACCCACCTTACAAGCTAACAAGTTAGCCTGCCCCAGGTAGAGGACTGCTGGCTCAGAGACAAATATTTCTCATTGCAGAGCAGGCACTGTGAGCTTCACGTTCACATAGTTCCCCCTTGGTCCCCAGGTGTCCTGGGGAGAATGTGGGGCATCCCAGGTGGGTGCTGCACTCACAGTTGGCTTGTATCACAGCTGAGAATTCCTGATCTTAGGAAACTCTCAATCTTATAAAGGGACTGCTAGCAAACCTGTTCCATCTTTGCCCCACGGGGAAACTTTCTTTATTATCCTAATCAGGGAATAAATATGCCCTCTGACCTAGAGGGAGATACTAGCTTTAGCTTCTAGCTGTTTGCCAGGCAAGTATCCTTGAAAAGATAGTCGAGGAGAAAAGCTATCACAAGATATGTAGAAACACCATGTAGGATTGCCCTCCAACAAAAAAATCCCAGGGAATAAATCAGATTGGTGTGTTTCAAGCCATGTGTCCATCGTGAATCAATCACTTGGTCCAAGGACATGGAGAAGTGTTATTGGCTCTGCTTAAGTCAACTACTGCAAGGAAAGGGGTCAGGGTCGGTTACTAAGACATTAGGAGAGAAATGTGCTTGATAAAGATGACTCACATTTATTATGATTCAGTTTAGACTATAAATTATAAGGGTGAAGAGGTAAGATGATGCCAGATCATGAAAAATTGTTAGGTCATATTAGTATGTTTGGAATTTGTCCCATGTACAATAGCAATTTTATTAAATCATTTTACAGTGGGACAGGGTTGGTGTTAACTTTAGAAAGATCACATTCGCACGAATTGTAGGGATAGGAGCCAGTAATGATAAGTTAGGGGACTGTTACATTGGTCCAGGTAAAAGATAACAGGGGCCTGAACCAGGATAGTGGGATGGAGAGAAAAGGGCAAATTTAAAGATATTTTAGGAGCATCTGCAGAGAAAGAAGACAGAATCAAGGACAGACTTTGTTCTTGTTTGTGTAAACTTAGTGAATTGAGCTATAGAACCTAGAAAGAGAGGTAGGTTTTAGGTGGTAAAGAAGGTAAATTCAGCTTTGAAAATTATAAATTTAAGGTAGAATGGGTCATAGAAAGCTAGGCTGAAGAGATGGATTAGAAGACATGTGTCTAAGACATAGGTGGGAAGAGGTCTAAACAGAGAGCAGACCCCTAGGACAAAACCTGAAGAACACAGATATTTAAGGGGCCGGCATAAGAAGAAAACCCGCAAAAAAGATTAAGAAACAGTAGCCAGGATGGTAAGAAAACTAGGAACAGACAGTACAACAGAAGCCAAAAGAAGATAATTCAAGAATAGAAATTGACCTCATTTTTTTAAAATAGTTGTTCAACATGCCATAGCATGGATGTACAACGTAATAAGAGAACCGAAAGCAAAACAAAGGACTCAAAGCAGTTAAACTACGTCAAATGCTCTAGGGGAAGAAACTGCTTTAGTTGAGAGTGGGGGAAGATTCCATCAACCTCAAAGGAGCACTACAGGAATAAAGTGCCTTGTCCTATGAAGCTATTCAATAAATGTAATTTTCCTTTATAAAGTGAGTTACTGTGACTTACATGTGGCTCAGATTATACTCTTACTCCTAGATCTTTTTCACACACTTACAAATGTCTAGTCATTATGTTTGTACTAATTAATGTAGTTTCTTTTAAAGCTACAAAAGAACCTACAAAAGAACCTTGTCCCTTAACAAATGTGCCTTTTTTTCTCTTTCTCATTATGTCACTGGTTCCGAATCCTTTGACTTATTGGTTGCACCAACAGTCACAGATTAACTGGCAAGATAAATACAAGTGACATTTTATTTCTGCTCATCTCATTAATGTAGATCAGCTCTGGGTGATTAGTTCTCTAAACATGAGCTAAAATGGCCCTATTACTCGGTGCCATACAGAGCAGTATGGTTTGTGATTACTGTTTTCCTAGAGGGGATTTAATAGGGATTTTTTGTTTATTTTGTACGCACGTGTGACACTCTTATATTTCTGTACCTATTTCTCTTTTCTTCCCAGGACAAGCTCAAATAAAATTTCTTAGCTCTTTCTTTAAGACAGGGGACAAATATCACATAGCAATCTAAGTAGAGAAAAAGATGAGGAAAATAAGAACAGGTTTGGAAAGGCATTTTATAATTCATTAATATGTATTAGTAACTTTTTTTCCTTTGATGAAAAAGAACCAAAAAAGTTATAAAATCAGAAGCTATTAAGAAATCACATACTTTAAAAAATTTACCACTTGCTTTTTATAGCTTTATTAACTATTATCAAGTTTCAATGTTTCAAATAATTAAATACTGCAACTGGGACATTAAAAATACAAACTAATTTACCAAAATAATTGTATTCTTAATATTATGTACAATATTATACATTTTACATTACATAAAGGGTTTTTATACATGAAGGGAAGATTTGATTCATGATTATTGAAAAATCTAAAATACATTTGAACATAACATTCCTATGCATACATACATATTCACTCAACTGGGACAATCAAAACCATTACATGAGTGCGGTTATTAGAAAATAAAGTTACATTCATACAATGGTAGAAATTTAAATGTGTTTTTATTAATTTGAGAGTATTACAAAACCACACACATGAATTATATAACCTAATTCTAAATATTTTTTTAAAATCTTTATGCTTGAGACTGAAATATGTTTCTATCCCCCCAAAGGGAATTTTTGAGTTTTAACATCTTTGAGGGATTATTACAATCCATAATCATTAAAATACCTATATGTGGACATAATGCAGACCCGATCCCAGAAAACAGAAAAATCATGAGGGTCTATCATATCACCCTATGTATTTCATCATATAGTTTTTGAAAAATAATCCTATTCAATTATACAATTTGGTATGCCTTCATATTCACACTTGTCGTCAAAGTGATTACAATATTGAGACACAGAGCCTACAGGTGAAATACATATACATTACTGTAGAGAACTAGATACTGAAACAAGGATATCACTAGGTGACTTCAGAAAAACAAAACAAAAAAAAACAGAATGGGTGCTCACTTAGAAAACCACCACCTATACATACTAAATTAGTTGTTAAACAAGAGGTCAGTCCTTCAAAAAGGTTAATACACTGATGTGTCATACCTTGTTTGCATACTGAAATGTCTAAGTCCAGAACGCCCTCACATGAATTTCAGTACTATCTTACTTTTAAAGTTAATTCCTTTGAAGAACAGCTGTAATTTTAAGTAAAGCCAAACATTTTTCTGACTAATCTGAAGAGTCCGAAAAACCATGTCTTGATTAAAAAAATGGCTTTTCAACTGTATGGCACTCTGTACATAGATCTTATTCCAGCGATACAGACTGATTAAAATTCTATCAGAATTATACATAAGGACCTCGAAAAGGCAACAAAGTAGTAAACTGGCCATTCTCCTTAAAATTTGCACAGCATTTCTGCAGTATTCCCTATTTTGAAATCCTGTATTTTATCAAAGGCTAACAGCAAAACATCTGGAAATTAGTAGAAAAGTAACAAGTTGAAATATATACAAAATCAATGTTGTTTCCAACATCACATCATCTATGAAAAATGACTTTCATGGCCTAAGTTTGCTTTATTGTTTTTCTTCGTGTTCATATCTAGCTTGAATATAAAAGAAGCTCTAACCTAGGTTACCAAAATATATTCTTATAAATGTATGAGCATTTCTAATACAAAAGTTTTAATAAACAGCCTAAATTCTTCGTTTTTGTAATTAAACATGCTGAAGTTCAGTAGGCAGATTTATTTTTGAGCAGCTTGAAAGGAATCCGTAGGCTGAGCTCTCTGTGAAACTGGGTGCAGCTACATTTCAGCCCTTCGCTGTGATTTCTCAGCCACAGCTGCCCCATCATCTTCCTCCTCTTCTTCCTCCTCATAGTGTTCCTCTCGGCCTTTGGAGGGGTTGTCATCTCGAACTTCTTGCTCTTCTCCATCATTGTTTTTCTCATCGGCCTTAAAATTAAAAGAAAAAAAGAACTCTTTGAGAGATAAGGCAGAGAGTTAGTGAGATAAATAATTCCCTCTGAAAAGAAAAGGTACAAAGTTACTCATTTTCTGAGAAAGGAAACAAGGGAAGAAAAGTGTTCCAATAGGCAACAATGTTACATATTGTCATAAATTTTCTCAGTCTGGGTTGGCCTGTTAAACTCTGTACCAACGTTATCTATCCAACTGTATATACGTATCTCCTACACACACACACACACACACACACACACACACACACGTGCAACGCACAATATACATACTACACATACATTTTCATCATAGGTCTCTTCAGCATTATGCTCCAATTCCCTTTTTTTCTCATCAGTCAAATCTTCCTGAACCTAAAACAAACCAGAGACACTAGGTGACAATTTTATCTTTTAAACACTTGGAAAAACATATTCTGATTTCTAAAGAGTTCACTCAAAGTAGCAGAAACAAAATTAAACTAAAAATTAATTTGAAAAAAAGTCAAGATTTGACTTGTCTATTAGCTATGAAGAAATGTATAATACACCTACTATTAAAAAAAAATCTTACTCAATTGTCTTTAATACCTGGATGCACACTTGGCACACTGCAACTGCTTAATAAATATTGTTGAACTAATGAATAAATGAATCAATGCAAAAAAATATCTGCTCTGTAAATGCACAGAAAAGAGACCCCATGATTTAGATACAAGGTAGGAGAAAACTGAGAAAAAAAAGTGTGTATATATGTATTTCTATAATTAAGAATAAACTTTTCTGGTTAAAATATCCAGAACAAAGAACATTATCATTTCAATTTCTTCAGGAAATACTAAACTGCCTCAAACCCCTTAATCTCTTCAGTGTTCTAACAGGACATTTCTGTTTTAGTTTTCTCTTACGTACACTATTACTGTTATGTGTCTTTGATCCCAATTAGTTTTTTCAAAATGCCAAAGAAAGCATCCAAACATTTTTTCTAATGTTTAATGATCACATTCCACCAAACATAGGGTAAAATATTTTCTAACTTAACTATTTGGAAAACCATTTGTACGCCAGAAGTTTTAAGTCATTTGAATAATTTCAAAACAATTGCTGACCATCAATTAAGCATAATGTACTGTCCTGGTACCAAAAGAAAACCTGATCTCCCCTAGGTCAGTAGTGTAGAGTAAATCTTGAATAACACACAAAATTTGTTGTTGTTGTTGTGGGGCAGGGGCGAGTATTAAACTTCCCAGAAATAGACAAGAGAAGGGAGGTATGCAGGTGTTCTAATTATGGAGCAACAAATTGAGGGCTGCCTCAAGGTATCCAGCCCAAGTGCAACAGGAATGAACCACAACCCGCCACACAAGTGGTCGAGTGAACCTGGCCTGTTAGGAGCCTACAAAGATGACCCTGCAAAGATTCCCTAGACAGAGCCGAGCCTTCATGAACCTCTCTAACCAGCCCGATGCCAGCTGGACTCAAACCCCTAAACATTCGTACACAATAAATTCATTCTGGGCACAGAGGCATAGAGCATCTTTGGTATTCACATGTCCTGGTCGGGCAAGCTGAAGAGAAGGCACACTTGTCACACTGGGAGGCAGGCTCCATCTATGGTCCATGACAACGCTCTGCCCGTAGTCACAGAATCTCATAACAGCATTCTCCAGGATGTCGGCATGAAGACAATGAAGCACTTATGTCAGACTCTATCAAGCTCTAACTAATGGAAACATCGTTAAATTGCTATAGTTTCCCAGTTGATTTCATTGAACAGACAGACACATCTTCTATGGCCTTAATAATGAAAATATACTAGTGAACACTAAACATGGCTTAGTTGGGGTTGAGACGACTGCTTTGAAACTGTAGTCTGGTGGAAAGAATATAGAAATCAGGGTTGCACACCTTTTTGGTAAAGGGCCAGATAGTAAATATTCAGGCTTCCGCAGCCATAAGGTGTAGCAACTACCCAGCTCTACACTGTAGCTCAGAAGTGGCCTCAGACAATATGTAAACAAAAACATGGCTGTGTTCCAATAAGACCTTCCTTACTAGTCCCCTAACACAGATTATGGATCAGACAAAACTGGACAAAAACCATGGTTCTAAAACTCCCCTGGCTGTATAAACAACAGAGTCATTTGTTTTTATTATAAAACATTTTAAGCACACGCAAATAAAGAAAATAATTCAATGAACTCCTGCTAGCCATGACCAAGATTCAAAAGTCATCTCAATGTTGCCACACTTCTATCACCTATTGCTTTTCTTTATTTTGTGAGGAATTATTCTTGAAAGTTCTAGACATCATGTAATTTCACCCCTACTCATCTCAGTATACATCTAAATACAATAGACTTTTTTATATAAGCATAATTCCATGCTATCATCTAATATTTAGTCCACACTTATATTTTCCTGATTGTCTTAAAAATGTCTATTTACACTTGGTTTGTTCTAATCATGAGCCAAACAAAGGCCACACCTAACAGGTTCTGCTCCCCTCTTTTGACTTTAATGCTACAGATTCACTGTCCTATAGAAAGACCCATATTCTGGACTTAAGTGCTTCTTTGATGCATCACTTAACTCATTCCTTTAGCCTCCACATTTCTTATAAAAGCAAGTTAGCTTATGGCTTGAATGAATTCATATTCAATTTAATTTTCAAAGCAAGGGTTTTTCAGAGGTGATGCTGTAGATTTCCTATTTTCATCTCAACAGGAGGCACATAATGTTTGTCCCATTTTTAGTGAGACTAAGGATGATCAGTCAGTAAGCGCAGATGGTGACAGCCTGATCCCTCCACGGCAAAATTCCCTGACGTTTCATTCTAGTGACATCATCCGCTGATGATTCCTCTTAAAGCAATTGTTTTAATTAAGGGTTACAAAAACGGTGACTTTCTAATCCCATTATTCCTTCTGCATTCACAAACTTCTCTAAAGAAATTGCCCATACCAACTATTTAGTTACCGTGCTTGGTATACTTAATTATAGTCGTTTAAAATCTAATGGCTCGAATCACAGTTCTAACAATAACGAGCTGGATGACCTTCGAAAATTTAGCTAAACTCTGTGAAGCTCAAATTTCTTACCTGTAAAATAAAAGAGTTGGATAGGAATCACCGTTTTTGAATTGTGTTGTATGTGCATAGTAGAGGGAGTCATGGACCCTTTTAAGACTTTGGTTCCCAAGTTTAGCAAATGGGCATTGATCCACATCATTTTGCACAGCAGTTTCAGGAAGTTCAGACTTCCCGAAGTCCACCTGCTGCCGCCACCTGTCTTAGGACTGCTTCTCACCATCAGCTGCCCCCCCCCCCCCCGGAGAAAAACTCTGACTCCTACATGTCACCACAAGTAAGATGAAAGTACGCAAGGGTAAGGGCTGATCCAGGAATTTGTATTTTTCACACCCTCTCCAAAGTGATTCTTAGCCACAAAGACAGAGAGCCATTCACTTAAGGGACAATGGATACTGGCTGGAATATCTCTGGCTAGAGAGATAAATACCCTTTTCACAAATTCTTTTGTCTCTTCTCTTGGGATCTGTTGTTGAAAATTTAGGTTATTTACCAGACATCAATATAAGCTGAGGTAGGAAGCACTGATTTAAATTACTCTTTAGAAAGTCAAAAATGAAAATTTTGCATTTTTTTCAGATCTACAGATACACATTATTCTAGTAATATATTCTTCACGTTTGGGGCCAAAGTAATTCAAACTCATCTTAAAGGCATTACTGAAAAGGAATAAAATGATATGGAGTTTCGAATTTTAAAATATGCTTATACTAATAACCAGAAGCCAAATGTTACTCTTTTTATAATGTAAACACACCCATTATGTTTTCCACACTCGACCGTCTTTAGTATCCTGCTAAAGATGACGCAAACATTTTGTTAACGATTTCCCAACACCGCTCTTCATTACTCATTTTTATTCACTGAAATCTAAGGTTTTAGGCATTTTACAAATGTTCCCTATGGGATGTGACAACGTTTAATAAAAGTCGCCAAACAAAAGAAAACAGAAGTGCTGAGTCTGAAATGGGCGTTAGCTGGTACCCCGTCCCGGTGTGTACTGATGCCTTCCTTTTACGTATCAGAGATGTTCGGGGATGCGCCAGGAACCAGAGCCGAACCTAGTCACAAATACTAGGATCCAAACAGGCAGATGGAACGTGAGCAAGGAAAGGCCTTCAGCACCATCAGCGACAGCGACGGCACCAGTGCTTGCTGAGTAATGTCTCACAGGCGTGGGTGCCATCTGGCAGCTTCCTGACGTGGTGATGCACAGGCCAGCAGCTCTACTGGAGGTAGCCAAGCAACCTCATGCTCGCTGTCTCTCATGAGTGTTCAGACCAATCCATTTTCAGTTATACTGGAGACACTGAACACTAAGATTTTTCAAGCAGTCATTTATATCTATTTTTTGAACACTTAAATAATTTTAAAGCACATAACACTTTTGGTAATGTCATAATCTGCCTTGTTTGCTCATAAGTAGATAAGAAATCTGGGACGTAAGTAATAGGAAGACAGGATCACCACACGAATATCTTTCACTCGAACGATCCCAAACAACAAACAATGAATGCTTCTTAACAGCATCTGAGACGAGTAACACTGCTGCACTAAGATAAAAGAAGGTAGGGGTAGGGACACTGCAAATGGACCAGAATCACTTGTTTTGGGTCCTCTCCTCTCAGAGTTACAAGTTACAAGTCTGACGGGCTGTACCTCTCGATAGGAATAGCCCTGGCAAGATGCGAAGCTGCTTCCCGAGGAGCAAAGCCGATGGAAGTCAGTTTGACCATGGCCGAGAAGGGTGGGGACCTGACAGGAGCCTTACATTACATCCCAGTGCTCAGCTGGGGCAGCTGGAAGACTCTCAGGCTTAATGGAGACAAGAAGGACGTACACTGCGTAGTCTTTTATGGTTTTCACAATGCCCCCATCAATGCTGTCCCATACACATGTCACTTAGAAACAGCACAGTATGTATTCTCGCATTCCTCTTTATTTTTCTCATTTTGCTGCAGCCCACTGAGAACTTTATCTCTGACTATTACTAGTCCTTGAATGGTATTTAGGAACCACTCTCGTCCTCCCTAATCAAGGGAAGAACTGGGAACAATGGAAAGAGGTGGGGAGATCCAATAATCGTCATCTCAGGAACTACCAGAAAAATACGACACAGCCTGAACAAGGGACGCTCAGGGGACAGAGAAGAAAGTTACACAGGGAAGAGGATGGGCGTGCTGGGCTTTCCCTGAGAGTTCACAAGGCAACAGTCCTAAATGCGAGGGTGTAGCCACCTGCAGCCTATGTGAGAGAGGGTTACAAAGTGGGGACAGAGAAGCCAAACACAGGACTTCCAGGCAGGGAACTAGGAAAAGAGAAGCAGGACGTGGGGCTGGGTGCAGGGAGAAGGGCTCTGGTCAGTTCCGCCCACTTGAGGGAGGAAGAGCTGTGGCCTGAGGGATGGCTGCCCAGGTGACCTCTGCCTTGTCACCATTCTCCTTCCCCCTTGCCTCTCTGTCTTTTCTTTCTATCCTTGATCCCTCTGGATCCTGGATCACAGGACTTCTCTCTCCACCTTAGCTGATACAATATAGAAGTAAAAAACGATCAGTAAATACTGATTAAAATTTTATGTTTACCCTTCTGAATTTTTAAACAGAAGCCAAGGTGAACCTCTTCTCTTTTAATCCCTCAAGGATTCCTGGCATCTGACAGAATGAAATGAAGGAATATTAGTCTTGACATGCTGTTGCAAGAGAAGTCCAGATGAGTATCTTTTTCTTGCCAAATGTCTTAACATTCAAGGCTGCTAGTTTCTCTAATGCTCTCTTCTGATAAGACAGCTCAGGATCTTGATTAGGATAAACAGCAGGAAAAGGAGAGACAGAAAACAGAAAGATCAGGCCAGTCAGAGTGCACGTGACTAGAGATGTATGTTGCCACTGGCGGTAAACAGCGACATCCTTTTGTTTTCCTGGTGTAAGCACAAACCTTAGCATTAGCTCTGAAGGGTGACAAATACAACACGAATGAGAGAGCAGACTTAGCGAAGGGAACGGTGTACATGAGTGCCCAGCACATGTATTCTGACCAGGGTCTCGGGTGGCTGCGGAGGTTTGTTCAGGCTGCCATTTGTCCTTCCTCTCATGCGGTTCCCCTTTGGGCCAAAGCTACACATTAGCAAGACACCTGGCTGAGAGACGCCTCTGAAACAGAAGTTTGAATTTACTGGGCCATTTATTGGTCCAGAGAGAGACTAACCATGGGGCCTGGACCTCATTCATACCATTTTCCCAAGTCCTGAGCTTCTGTTGTCCACACAGTCGAGTGCTGTGACTAACCAGCTGCAACTGACAATATTCGTCAATTAATTACACATACGTGGCACCATGAAGCTCTAAACCTAATCAACAATAATAGGCCCGAAGTTCACAATAAAAAAAAAAAAAAGGCAAGCTAAAATGAAATGTTAAGAAATTCTACTCAAATGCATTGTATTCAACGGAGCTCCTTATGTATTTTCCCTTTTATTTATTGTTAAATTTAATTAGGATACCAAATTCTTGGGAGGGAAAGGGCTAAAAGTAGACAGCATAACATTTTTTTAAATGTGTGGAGGGTGTGAAGTGTCTTTGGGCAGATACTATGGGGAACCCCTGTGACGCAGGCTCTGTGGCAGGGTCTACAGAGAACGTTACAGGGGTTGGTCCAGACTCCTCCAGTGAGAAGAGCAAAGCTCTTCTCTCTTTTATGAGGTAAAGAGACGGGAGAAAATATTCTTACAAAGCTCAAAGACATCTCAGTCCACCATTCCTGAAGGCCAAATATCTTCTTAATTCAAAATCTGTGGTGAGAACCGGAGAGAAGGATAATGTTACCCCATTTCTCTTATCTTCTAACCAAATGTCTCCGGTCCCACGGCCCATTTCCTTTTGCAACCATCCTTTCTTATCTTGCCCAAGTCTTTCTGAACATTTGCACAGAGGACAGGTCTAAGCCGGTGCTGCTGAGGTTTGTGGAAGGTTAGCGGGAAGCACCAAGCAGTGTGCTCAGTGTCTGGCATCCCACCTTCCTACCTCCTCCTCTCCCTCTTCCTGGTACTGCTCATCCACGTTATCCTCCTGCTGGTCTGGATTTCCTGCCATCTGTGGAAACAAAAGGGGAGGCTCAGGTTACTGACACTGGAGATGTGTCTTACAGTACACTGGGAAGAGGAAGAAGCCTGCCGTCACGAAAAGTGTACTTGCAATGCTTCAGTGGCCAGGAAATAGTAAATAATCATTCCCAACACAAAGCCCAGGCTGTCCATCACCCTGTCTCTCTAAGAGCAGGCACATCACTTCATACAATGGCCTGAAATCCAGCCAAAGAGGCAAACCTCCTGTTAACATAGGTTATGACCAACCTTTTGCATAAACCAGGCTTTTATTAAAATACCCAGGTTAAAACCACACTCCGTAGTGGCTGCTGCTTACCACCAGATGCTCCTCCATTTCTGCATTCTCTTGTTTTTGATGACTTTGTTTCTGCTCTTCATTTTCATCTGGCAAATTTTCTTCTCTCACTTGCTCGGCTTCCTCAAATTCATCTTCACCTTGATTATTAGGGTCATCTGCTGGGTTTATATCCTCCACAGCTGCCCTCTGTAAAATTTTTAATAAAAAGCAACCACCACTTCAAAACCCGGGATCTAGTGCAATTTCATTTGAAAGGCCACACACTGGTAGAAAATGAAATCGTCCTTCACCAGATTGTTCAGATCTGTCCTTGCCAAGGTGCGTAAGTACACACCCCACTGTCAACAGATAAAACTCCTGCATTACTTGTGACAGGCTGATGAATCACAATGAAATTGCATATCTCGTCTGCATGTGATTACAAAATAGTCCTCAAAACTTTACTATCACAAATAATGCAAGCATAACTACATAAACACAAGAAAAATAGTTAATAAAAAACAAAGGACCAAGTAGAAGAAATAATTACAATGGGAGATTTCTATAGGCAAACAGTAATGACATTCACTGTTAAGTTGATTTTTATACAGACAAGCTTTCCTTTGCAAGCTATTCTTTACATGTAAGTGGGTGAAAAGTAGTTGAAGAAAAATGAGGCCCACTCTGAAAGGACTGAAGAAGAGGGCCTATGAAGGAGATAAGAGGAGGGCTAGTTCAAAAGTAAGTGATCAATTTCTGGTATGGATCAAATTTCTTCATAACAAATATTACCATAACACTGAGAGATGCTGCAATAGCCAGGAATGGAAAAAAAAGAACCGAGCTAACCCAATCTTTGGCAATAGATTTTGAAAAGTATCTCCCAAGACCCACCACACCTCCCAAGTAGTTCTCAGTTCCTATGTTCAACAAATGCCCTTCACAGCATCCATTTTAGAATTATCTCAATTTTCCACTTAAGCTCCCAAAGCACCTTCCAAAATAATGCATGTCCTCATAAAGACTCAGATTTCAGAGCCTGAGCTGGGCAGAAATGGTGATGCTTGCGTGAACTTTCCCATCGCTCCACTCTCACCAATAGGACATTTAATTGAAGCAGCAAATGCTTTGCAGAGATGGAGAAGCCTCTGAGTAAGGTTCAGTCTCATTCGGCATTCCCCAGACTTCAACTCACTTCAGAGCCTTAAACATGTTCAAGAGCTCACTGCAGTCTCAGCTGAACTATTATCTGGACATCCCTGGCTATACACTTTACTCAAGTGCAAATGATACTTTTCCTGGGAATATAGAGTGACAAATCATTACCTTCACACTAAACTCCAGTTAGTCCACAATCTTGTCATATGGATTTTTTTGTGCACGTATCAATCATTTGTGTGGAAACATAGGGAAAAAAATGTAACACGTTCAATTCAGCAATCAATTACTAAAGCTTTTGTGAAAGTTCCTAAAAATACATATACTAGTTCCAACTCTAACCAAATAGTAAGTTTAACAGGCATGGTTGTTTAACTCTAATAAAATAATTGGATAATCAAATTATACTTCAATAAAGTTGGACAAAAATTTTTAATTAAAAAATAAATAAAACAGGTAAGATGAAAACAAGGACCAGCAGACTAACAATTTCTAATGAAAAGAAAACATGGTAGAAAGGCCGCTGTTTCCAAGTGTTCTCCGGAACAAGTATTGGATGACAGAAAAGTAAAGGATTTCAGTCAAGTAATCCGAGCACACGGCATTTCCTAAATGTCACTAACTTTAATACCCAGCCTTTCCTCACCCCTTCATCCCTCCCAGGTACACACTCAGGATTTTGCACACTCACTGTTCCTGTCTCGTGGACACTCCCTTGCTCTTTCACTTTCTCTGGCTCTCTCATACTCGCCTGCTCTCCATAGCTCTTGCGCTTTCCTGAATATATTTCAGGGCTAGGGTTCCCTGCAGCGTTACTTTCAAAATGCTAATTCCGGGGCTGGCAGGCAATAGATAGCTCCATGGAAGTTAAGTGGAAAAGCCATTTCCATCCATGAGGCTTTAAGCCGTCATCAGGAAGACTTTCTCCACAATAATCGAGAAAGGATATGGAGCTTCCTTTCAATCCACTGGATCAATAAAAACAGGGCCCCACAGCATGGTACAGACTACATTTTATAAACACGGGGTTGGTTTACTAGCAAAAGAGGACAGGAGAGATAAAGTAAGTTGTAAAAACCGCCTACACACAGCACAAGAACACACCCACTCAACAGCTGCATGCCACACTGGTTGGCAAGGCCAAGGCCCCAGACCACCCAGCTGAGCTGGAAGTCTTGGTCCTTTTTTGGTAAACACTCCATTCCTGGTTATTAGGTCTATATCTAGTTAAATCCTAATTTTTCTATAGCATCATGGTACTTGAACAGTTTTCTTCACTTCTCAAATACCCATCCTCATCCATGTATATATTAAAACGCTCACTGACTGTTGGGAGATTAGAGAGTCACATGACACACATAATGCCTAGCAGATAGCTCACAATGCTCAATAATAATTATTTCCTTTCTCTGGTTTCCTATCCAATACCCACATCTGCCTTTGTTTGTTTTTTTCATCCCTCAGAATTACTACCTCTTTCAATGCCTTTCAATTTTACTTTTGTTTTTAAAAATAGTATTAATCTAAAAGTCCTCATACAAAGAAGCCTTTGGTGTTTTCCCAGAGCAACCTTTAAAGCATTCTCATCATACACACACACTTCCCATGGTTTACAGTTAACATCACTGCTCATATCATATAATCATGCATGCCACCTTCCTTTGGCACTGATGAGAGAACAGGCATATTGGGAGCCAGCGGCGTGGTGTCCAATAAACCTTCAAGTGTGTTTTATGAGTTTCCAAGTGTCATGACTGGAGCAGAGGAAACTTACATCTACTTCAGATTCTGGGTCAGTGTCGTGGAGTCCCTGCCGTTGAGGCTCATGTCCATTCTCCTGGTCTTCTTCTGCCTCATCTTGGTGCTGGTTGTCTCTCTCATAGGCTAGCAAATCAAAGGAGCAAACATCAGACCAGATGAACCAGATAGGATTCTTTACTTTCACTCAAAGAAAAGTCACCAGTGAGCTTTCCCAGAGACCGTTTCACCCAATCGGTCCTCCAGTGAGGTTAACTCAACATAAGGTACATGTCTCAGCTTTTCTGATTAACATTATGTCCTTTTCCCAGACCGTGTTGTCTAAAGAGATCATGTGGGTGTGAGTGGCACCATTCTAACTCTCTGAAACAAATGTTTATAACAGAAACTGCAATTCTCCATCCCCATTTTGCAAAAACAACAATCATCAAAACTCTCTCAATAAAAGAAAGCCCAGTCAACTGGACATTGCTAAAATTACCAACTAAGTTTTGGCAATATCAGAGGAAATAGCAAGGTAACAAAAGAAGAAAATAACACTGTTTCTGGAAATAAAGGAAAGAACAACCCCATTTGTGGAAAAAAGGACAAGTACTGCTCATCCTGTATTCTCTGATATGGCAGTTAGGGCGACAGCCGCAGCACAGATATATCACACACTTATATGCACACAGACATTTACTTGCTGCTTTTTGAAAAGAAATATTTTGAGAAAGAGAATTTAGATAAGAGCATACAGAGAGAACAAATAACTTTTAAACAAGTCACAAGAGTAAAGGTTGAGTAGATAGAAAGTATTTAACCTATAGAAAATAAAGATACAGGATAAGTTACCATCGGGTTTCAAGTGCACCTAGGGATTCATTAAATAAAGAAGAGAACAAACCATTCTCTAGTCTTACTGATAATGGAACAAAAACGCTTAAAGTGCTGCACAGGGGCCATAAGGAAAACAATTTCTTGACTATAAGGGCTATAAAATATCAGAACAGGCTATAGAGGGAGTTAGGGTAATCACCTTCCTTTAGACTCTTTAGAAAAGGACACTTATCTAAGTGTTAGTGTTGACAGAGAAACAGTTATTTTCTAGTTCTATTATCACAGGAACCAATATTTGATAAATTACATACTAGATGCACTCCATAAACGGAAGCTACTATTGACTTAATTTGAAACTTTTCAGGCAATAATCCAAAAACCTGCAAGGTAAGGAAAAAAGTGAAGAAGTTCCCAAAGGATGATAGTCACATGGTAATGTGTAAGACATAACTATTTAGTACATAAAAGCTTAAGCTACTATTTCCTCTCTACACTACAATGTTACAGAGGAAACAAAATGTCTTGGGCAATTTTGGCTACTCATATGCACTGTTTGGGAGGATTAAGAAAAACACAACAACAACAACAACAAAAGAAATGTGGAACACAAATCTCCTTTGCACGTACTCAGATATGTATATAATTGAGTTGACACATACTACCAAGCAATTTTATTAAAACAGTCATCATCTAAGAAGTCTCACCACCTCCTTCCTCTTCTTGGATGCCCTGATCCTCTGCTCCCTGAACAATATCATTATCCACAGCATCATAATGAGCTTGCTGCCTGCAAGGGACACAAATTTTATCAACTCAGTGACACAAATTAAGTAGCACAATTTGACATAAGTCATTTATCTTTAAAGACAGTAATAAACAAATTTTTCAACATTTTTCTAATGCCATAGAAACTTCTTTAAAAAATTTATATGCTTAGGTTTGATACATATTCTGGATATACTTTCAAAAGAGACCTTCAGAAAGATAAACTACCTATCGAACGACAAAATAAAATTAGTACAAAACCTGCTAGGTTATTTTGAGACCTAAACTATGAATTTTAAGCAGGAAAAAAAAAAAGTTATTTTTAAAATTAAATATTTGGAATTCCAATTCTCAGGTAATTGTTCTGTCTCAGCTACAGGAGCAGTATGAGCCCCTCAAGTGCACAGAGAACAAATACACAAAGCTGTGTTTAATCTGCTTTTAAAAACCAGAGATGGGGCTGTCCACGCCCATGAGAAGGCTACCGTAGCTGCTCTGGGCGCTGTGGCCGCCCCTCCTCATGCCCAGCCTGCCTCTGCCGGGCCATCTCTTGGGCGAGAAGCTGCTGTTGCTGCTGCTGCCGTTGCCTCCACAAGTGTCCCTGCAGCCTCTGCTGGTGCAGGGCCTCCTGGTGCTCTCTCAGCCGCTGGGCCTCCTCAGCCCTCCTCGCAGCCAGTCTCTGCTGTTCCAGCTGCTCCTCGTATAGTGATCGGAATTTGGTAACTGGCTTGGCTGAGGGATGCACCTGGGAGAAAATGAGTGGGAGCGGTAAGAGCATTCAGGTCCTCTGGATTCTCCCTTCATTTGTTTCTCACGACAAACTCAGGAGGCAGGGTTGGTGTATTAATACCTATGCCAGATGAACTGTGACGAAACATTAGGTCCAAGGTCACCCAGCCCTTGATTTCCTATTTCCCAACTCTCTCTGAGTTGCCTTTGGTTTCTTTTAGCACCTGATCCTCCTGATTTGCTGGCATTCAAGCCGCTGTTCAATGTGCTCCCTCTCAAATGGAAGAAGACACGAGAGAAGAAATCGATTTCGAACCTTAATTAAATTTATGTTCAAAAGGCTCTGCTACAAGTGGGAACTTGGTGACTTCACACTAGTTGGGGCAATTCGTGAGCTTGAGGGTACGGCTTTTCAACGAAGAGTTAAAGACATAGCCATTCTAATTAACTCTGTAAGGTCTGTGCCAATCTCAGGTTAAACTTAGCCAAAAATGTAAAATTTCAGATTAGTGTGGAAAAGCAGAGAACCAATTTTCCTCAAAGAAATAGAGAATGGATGAGAAGATAGTGCCTTCTGATTAAAGGAAAATCTGATACAGGAATTCTCAAACTCTGCTTGCCATTGAGAGACCCACCGCCCTCTCCTTCATCTCCCAATAAGTACACACAACTTCCACCAAAGGAAAGAGGGTGAATGGTAAGGGGAATTAAACCTAGTGAAGAAAGCTATGAAGGACACAACTGGAGGAGGCTTCCTGATGCTAACTTCTCAACATTATAAGAGTGAAAAACAGGTTTTCACACCTTCTCAGCCTCAAGCCTTAAGTAGCTTGAAGTCTTGGAAAGTCTGAGGCCAGACAAAGCTTCAGAACTATAAATGAAAGGCGACCGGGATCTATGCAAACACCGGGCAGTCTATTGTTGGGTATGAGCCGAGAGATAGTGGAAGGAAGGTACCTAGCTGCATTCAGTGTTGTTTTAAGTCCTTCTGAAATTTCATTATCAAAATAATGCATTTTTTAATGAATCTTACCTATGTGAGAGGGGTGTGCTCAGTAGGGAGAGCCTGAGTAAAGACAGGTGAACGGTGCTCACTTAGTGGAGTACCCGTAAGTGATAGGATCCGCTTTTTGATAACATCATAACCACCGCAAAGGCGAATGGGCAAAAGCCAACATACGACTTGAGAGTAAATGAACGGGAATAAGGAACCTTTGATCACAGAAAAGCAGACTTTCCTCGGCCTCAAGATGCCCACAGGACTTGAGCTCACTGGGAAGGTGCCCAATCAGGTGTTTATCTATGCTCTTCTGTTACAGGGATGTGAGCATGAGTCTCCCTTACGGTGCATGTGGACACCGCACACAGGCATACAGTGGCCGCTCTTTTTTCTCCAAAATCTTTCTGAAGTATGCGAGTGACTCTGCTAGTAACATTACAATAGAAAACTTAAATATGTGCATGTAATGTTTTGTGAAATCACTCACATTTTTATTTTAGAGACTGTCATATATGGGGAAGCCTTTCTCTTTAATATGTAAAAACAAAGGCACACTCCCTATCCCAGCCAGCAAAACCCAATCGGAACTGACTTGAAGTGGGTGACCTTGTACCTCCTCAGCACGAGCGCGCCCTTCCAGAAGGTTGGCGGCTTCTCCTTGTTCGCGCTGTTCCTTCCACTCCCGGTCCTGCTCCTCCGGTGATGGATCGTGCTCCTCCTCCAGATGTTCAGCCTGCCCGACCTGCTCCATTGCCTCCTCCTCCAGGGCCTTTCTGTGTTCCTCCTCCACCTGACGCTCCTCAGGCTCTCTGGCTTCTGCTTCCTGCTGATTCAGCTCTGCTGCAGCCTGCAAGTCTGCCTCCTTCTGGGTGGGAGGATAAGGTTTTGTTTCTTCTGGTCTTCCAGCCACTGCTTCATGCTTCCGCCACACATCACCATTTTGAGCCACCTACACCAAGCACATCACTGGTAATGATACTTCTATTACAAAAGTAGTGATATAACTTCTTTATTACCATGTCTATGGGGTTACAACACAAGCAAAACCCTGGAGTCTAGAAATATAGAGCGCTGACTGAAAAGTATGGTTACAATGCAGTCATTTAACTCTTCTCACTGTGTAACCTCACCTATAAAATAGAGATAACATAAGGAAACTTTCATCTCAAAAAACAATACAGCAAATAACCTAAAAGCAAAGTCTATAAGTGACCATACCTCAGTAGGCCTTTCCCTCAAAAGCAATCTAGTTCCTGTTTTCCCATAGAATAAAAAGCAAAAAAATAAAAAGTAAAAAATAAAAAGCCTTAAACTTCAAGTGCTGAAATGTTTATATAATTTTCTTCAATGTAATTTTTTTTCAATAATGATTTGATAAAAAAAGGATAAGACCAAATTGAGGATGAGTTGGGTTTATTTTTTATTAGCTAATAAAAAAAGAGAATGCCTTTACTAATGGACATCCATGTTAGCTAAAAATAGTGCCCATTAAACCAGATACAATATAGCACTTTTTAAAGTATTAGTGTTTCTTTGTAACCCAGAGGAAGTCTTTTGTATTTTATATTGTTAATACAGAAAATTCTAAACAGAAAAATGGTATCTCTTTTTATAGCATACTCCTCATCTCAAATTGATTGACTTAAATCAGTTTTCCCTGCAAGGTTCAGAATTTCTATATGATCATCATTACTTAGAAAAGAGGCATGAAAACAGATATAACACCATTAGGAAAATCTCTCACTTCTTTCCCCACCCCTAACCTTCTTTATCAAAGGAAAAAAAAAAAAAATCTTCTTTGGTGAGATTGCTCTCCCCTAATTGAAATAAACATAAAGGCCTCTTCTTAAATTAGCAGGAATATAATTGAGAAACTGGATTGTATAAATAAACAAACTGGGGAGAGAAGTCCTTTCTTAGACAGCTGATGACAACTTTTGGAGATGTATACTTTACCACCATCCCTCTATACCTAGCAAGTTTAGCATAATACTGGGCTGGGTTTATATGAAATGTCTCTCTACAGAGAGCTAAGTGCTCTCAAACACCTATCATCTACTTCCACAACATCCCTGTGGGGAACCTTGGAGCAGATAACCACTATCTCCACTTCTTACAAGGGAATAACTGAAGATCTGAGTCGTGAAAAGATTAATCCGGTCGACTGGTAGTGAAATGAGGGTAGAAGACAATACCAATTGCCAGGCCAGGGATCTGGTCCTGTTTTCTTCAATTAGTAGTAACCTAAGACCCAGACAAAGCACAAGGGTCCAGGAGGACACAGAACCTGTCTGTGAAGAAATGCTCTGCAAGGACTGAAGACTCCTATGAAGTCATCAACTTCATCACTCCCGTAAAATGGTAACTTGGAGGCAAGTCTTCTCAAACCTTCATTGTTGACAACTTTGCCAGGGGGGAAGATCACCACACTTGCCGTTTTTATTATGCCTATGATTATAAAACAACTTCTAAAAATGAATGATTCAGGTGGCACTACTTTTGACGTCCTGTTCATGACACACTCTTAAGCGAGGCTTAATTTTTATGAAGAACAGGAATACAAAACAGTGGATCATGACACTAACACTCATACCCTTGGTAGTTTTATAAAGGCCTTTTAACACAAAGTGTGGCACGTTCTGTGTAGACCTCGCACAGCATCACATTCAAATAGATCAACTTGAATACCTGAGTGGGCTGATTTTCATATAACATCTTCATGATCATTTAACTGTCTCACTCCACCAAAACAAAAACAAAAACAAAAAACCTTAAAAGCAAACATAACACACCTTCAAATAAATAAACCCACATGAATAAAGACACAGCCAGTAGTCTTTCCAAGAAAATACTGCAGCAGTAGTTCTCAAAGTGTGCTCTCCAGACCAGCCCAATCAGTTTAGAAATGTAAATCCTCAAGCCTCACCCTAAATTTGCTAAAACTGAAATCCTGGGCTGGGGCACAGCAATCTGTGTTTTCACAGCCCTGCTGGGGACTCTGATATATGCTGAAAGTTGAGAACAACTGTTCTGCAGGAAGAGTTGATAATATTTAGAATAGTTCAGCTGATGACAGCTTGACAGGAAAAGTGACCTGGCCAGGGGTTACCAGTTCACACTGCTTACCTCCTGTGGCTCTCTGGCTGGATTCTCCCTTGCTGTGCTGTCCCCTTGTGGAGAATGTGCCACCTGAGTAATATTTTGGAGCTCTGCTGGTTCTTGTTTTCGAAAGCTTGGAATCCGATTCAGTGTATCTTTCAGTTGTTTATATTCTGCCACTTGAGTCTGCATGTAAATTGCACAATGTGAAGAGAGAAAAAGGTATCATTCAGGGATGGGCATTAGGGTTCACTGGAAGACTAGACAAATACACCTGTGTACAAGTTAGAAAAACATATGCAGATTGTTTTCATGCATTAGCTAATCTTACTTGGACATGCTCAACCATTTTTAAGCACATGCAAATTAGAATCAGAGTTAAAGGGAACAGAGAAAAAAATATCTATGACAGATGTTAGTTTCCCATGCTACATTAAAAAAAGTCGGATGTTTTTATAAGTAACTTTCTAGTATACCTATCATTATTAAAAGACAGCTATACAATAAGTTTTATAGCATTAAAAATCTATGAAAACTTCACACAATTACACAAATACAGGGGCAGGTATCTTTCACCAATATGGCCCAAGTAACACTTTTCAGTGGAAAGGAACCATAGGTTTAAAACACGTAACTGAATGTATGTATATAAAATCACTCAGGCCACTTGTGCTCAAATAGGGTCCCTTCCTCTCCAGAATGCCTCCATGCTGCGCTCTGTAGTTTTTGGAAAGCAACAGCATAGGCACACAATGTGGCAGGAGTTTTATTCCTCAATTTTACAATGTAGGTATAAAAAAGAAAATATTCTTGTAGGTGTCTCTGTGTATATACATGGTAGGGGCGTGTGTGTAATATTTTTAATACAAGGACCTAGAAAGGCAGGAAAAAAAATCAAACACCTTAACTAAAAAAATGAATAGCCACTCTTTATACTTGGCTCATCATATGCACCAACACTGTTATCCCCAAACAGAAATGCATGCTGTGTGTGTCAACACACACTTACATAAATAACATACAAAGAACACAGAAACCTTTTTCTGAACAATCTGGCCAGACAGGGCCACCCCGCTCAGTGTGCACAGCAGAGTGGGTGATGGGGGCCGGAGTCCAGCCAGTGCCCATTGCCAGAGCCCAGCACCTGCACAGGGCTCTTCACCCCAAGAAGCGCCTTTTTTGCCTTTTTATAACTCACACAAAGGTGAAGGAGGCTGCTCGCTAAATATATCTCATGGGAGTGCTTCTTTGTAAATAATTTGTACAAAGGTGTGCCCTATGGTTAACAGTGGCCCTTAGCCCAGAAATCTATCAAAACATCTGCAAACCAACTTTGGAGGTCAAAGAAAAAAAACAACTCACATCCACATAGTGATACTTTTAATATTTTAAGGTAAGTATGGAGGAATACGCAAACCTTAAATCTAGCCTTTCTTCTTTCTCCTCCTCATAAATACATACTTTTGAAGGCAGTCATGCTGTGGTCCTCAAATACTAGTGTGCATTGAGAATCATGGAAGGATCATGTTAAAAATGCAGGTTCCTGGGCCTTCACTCAAGTACTTATGATTTACAAGGCTCAGGGAACTGTGACGGAAGGAAATCTCCAAACCACCAGCTTAAGAGTTAAACGTGACTTAAATGTCAGGAAGACATAAGCTTCAAGCTCGGTTCTGGTCGTGATTTTGGGCCAACTACTTTATTTCCTTTCATTTAGTTAAAAAGGGGCACAATACTATATAACTCAGTAGGTTGTGGACATTAAGTAAAATTATGTACATAAAGTTCTTATGACAATCGCTGACAATTGTAAACATGCAAATTCTATTCTGTTCTTGTTTTCTGCCTCAACTACATTTAAAAATCAAATTGTCAAGACAGAATCTCAAAAGATAATTTACATAAGAAACGTAGACGTCTGAACAGCATTTGTTTTCTAAGATCTAGGGAAAATTTTAATCTGGGGATTAAAGGTGAACTTCTAATTAAGTATTGTGCCTCGTTCTGGCATAACTATTAAAAAAATTTTTTTTTTCTATGCCAAAACCCTGTCAATAATACTCCCAGTATGCTGAAATTGGTTGTGGTCACTAAATGAACTATTTTACTTAAATTTTTCTGGATTTTCAAATTGTTGTTCAGTTTAACATTTATGGCCATTATAGCACATAGTGTATTTAAATTGGTTTATTACAGTTTTCAGTATGAAAAACAGCTTCATATAAAATAATAATACTGGCAAAAATGTTATAAAGAAGATTTTGACTGAAATAATTCCCTCTGAAGTCAATTTAATTTATACACATGTAAAAAAAATCACCATGTAGCTACAGTTTCACAGGAAGATAGCTAACCAATGACTACCATGAAAACGGGTACCACAAACACAGTTGCTACAGCTCTGAGATGGGCAGGGCCCACCATATGATACATTTCTAATAATTTTATAAGGACAAAAATCAATACAACATCTCCTGATAAATAGAGATGGTTGGTTTTCCTTTGCCATTTCCTCTTAATTCTTCCAAGAGAAGAAAAGTGAAGACCTAATGATTAAGAAGACATAGTGACTAAGCTAGCCATTTGTATTACTTTGCTTTTTCTAGAAAGCTGCCAAATAATCAGTATGGTATTGCTTTAATAAGCTCTCCAACACTTATATGTGTTCATTTGTTCATTCAGTAAAAAGGTGCTAAGGGCCTTCCTTGTGGCAGGTCCTGTTCTAGGCTTTGAACAAACAGAACTTAATGACTCTTGTTCTCCCTTGTCTATTGACATGAGATCTCTTCTTTTTTTCCTGTAATTTGACCTACACCACATAAATCTAGTCCCAAAAGGAGTGTGTATAAGCTAGAATGCTAGGAGCAAGGAAGGGAAGAAAGAAAAACTCTGACAATTCATTTAGGTTGTTAGCATTGCAAAATCCTATAAATCCTAAAGCAAGACTCAACACAGGTCAGATAGAGGCAAGAGACCATATATATATGTGTATATTCCATATATACATATATACATATATGTATATATGGAATAATTTCTGTGATTTAAACAAGTATTAGAATGCTGCATGTATGGGTTGCTGCAGGGTAGAAACAGTCATTAGGCACTGCACAACCAGTGCAAAAAATAATCAAAGGTTTATTTAATATTCTCTTCATTGAATTTGAAAGCATGCATGATCCTCAGATCAGGATAGCTCTGTTCCAAGGAATCCACGGAAGGCTGGCGTTTAAGAGACTACATGCATAAAGGAATTCAGAAACGTTAAGGAGACTTTAAAAGAGAACCGATCCACAGAGGCTGCTACCCTTCTAACCTGTGCAGCAGCTAGTGCACTCTTGTGGTCTTCCAGAGTCACTACAAGTTGTTCATGCTCGGAGAGTAAATTCTTATGCTGTTGCTACACAAAAAAGAATTTTACATGTTGAGTTTTAACATTCTAAGACAAATTCTTTTTTGGCTGACAGTGGTATGACCACCCAAACGTTGCTTGTTTATTTATCTGTTTGTTGTTGCAGCATTTGTTAAGTTTAAAAATCATTGTAGAGAGAAGACTACGATTAACGTAGATTTCAAAAATCTAAAAAGTGCTCACAAATAACCATAAGCACTTAGAAAGAAATCAAAATCAAAGGAACAGGGGACGGCCGGATGGCTCAGTTGGTTAGAGCGCGAGCCGTCAACAACAAGGTTGCTGATTCAATTCCCGCTTGGGATGGTGGGCTGCGCCCCCTGCAACTAAAGATTAAAAACAACTGGACTTGGAGCTGAGCTGTGCCCTCCACAACTAGACTAAAGGACAACTATTTGGAGCTGCTGGGCCCTGAAGAAATACATTGTTCCCCAATATTCCCCAATAAAATTTATTTTTTTAAAAAGTAAAGGAACAAATCTTCTCATTATCAATAAAGCTTTTTAAATAAAAAAGCTTATTAAAATGTAACCGTCTAGCAAAAGAATCATTTTAGTACTGATGAACATGTTTGGATTTTCAGACCATCTTTTAGTTTACGATGCAGAAGTGGTAAAAGTATTGGGCACACGCCAGTTTATGCAAAGCCCAAAATAACAACTCGGATTCGTAAAGCGGGCCAATTAGGGAATGACTTTTAAAATCATTCCACAAAGTAAACCAGGCAAACTCTAAACAGTCAAATGCATGGTTTTATTTTACCTTGACATCTTGAAGCTGTGTGTGCATGTCTTGGTGTGCTTTCCTTAGTTGTCTGTTCTCTTCTCTCAAATTGTACACAGTTTCTATTTTAGAAAAAGAAAAATCACACATAAAGCCTTGACATTTTTTAGGCTTTTGATTCTAATATTTTCACATCTAAAGTTTTACATAACTTGTTTTAGGATTTGTTTTGAACTTTGGCAATATTACAAGTCAATGAAAACTAAACCGTTTGGGTATAGATTCATCTGGACATCCCAATACAGTCTGTTTCAGTAGTTTAAATACTTTTAAACAGGCTACATGCTACAGAAGAATTTTTAATTACTCAGGAGTTAAAAATGAAATATTTCTGTTAATAGGCAAGCCCTTAGGAATAAAATGTGATGGGCAGCAGTGGTCTAAGATGTGAGTCGCTTCACAAATTAAGAACAAAGTTATCAAAAAGCACAAACCCTATTTCTCAGAGCATGAATAATTTCCACTGTCCCTAAAAGATATTTCAATCATAAAGGCAACTCAAGAAATTTAAAAAAAAAAAGAGACAGAGAATCCCACGTACCTATTGAAAAAGTCTAAATATACTTTCATTCTACTACCACTGAATTCTCGACTGATCCAATTTCTCTGCTCTAGGGAAGATTATTTCCAGGGCTACAATGTGAGACTGTAGCAATCATAGCAACATCCTATAACAACATCTCCCCCACCACCTCAAGCCCTACTCCTCAGGGTACAGCCTCAGCAACTTACAGATTCTAGACCCACCTTTTTTACCTTCTTGGTAATTTTCTTACATTCCCTGTATCTGGACATTAGATGCTATGAACTGGCAGCCACAAACTTTTTTCTTCTTTTTTTTTTTTTTCTCCTGCAGTATTGGCTTATATAGTGTCTTCCACACTTGAATAGCTGTCACCATTAAAAGAAATCAAGAATCTGGGTCTAACAAAATCTGGCATCACTAGGCCAATTCTCACGTGCAACACTCAGTGGAAGTTGAGTGGTGGCAGGGGGACCATACAATTCATTTTCCAATGGGAATAGTTTTGAGAATGAAAGGAGGTGCTGTTAATTATTATGGTGGGATAGGAGGCGTGCTGAGCAAACTGTCCAGAAGTGACAGCCGCCCCCTGCACACAAAACCCAGTGTGGAGACAAAAGTCTCCAGTGTGGTAGTCAGCACGGAAGGCAAGTGCCAGTCACCATCCTTCATCACATTTTCTGTCCGCTTTCACTCCTTTAGTGTTAGTGTCCTTGCCTGACTCCTGGGCATTGAACTTGTGACGGAGTTTGGGGGAAAGATCAAGAGCAAGGAGGGAAATGTGGCCAGTGATTGGGTTGTCCACTTACGTGTGATACAGGATTTTCTCCAAGGTCAAAACAGGATCACTGGTCATCCAAAAGGACTGGAGGTATGTCATTGCCCGAATGGGGCTTCAGTCCACACACACACACACACACACACACACACACACACACACCCCAACTTTGCTAGCTTTTAAAATCATTTCAGACCATAAACAATAGCAGTGGCTCCCAGGCCATTGCTGTATTACCTTGAGTAAGTTATTTAACTTTAGTAGGCCTCAATTTCTTCATTTGTTAAATTAAGCTAAACACAACACGTGCCTTACAGAGAATTATGAGAATTAAGTAAGATAACTGCATGAAGAGTTTCGCCTGGTTCTGGCATACGGTAAACATTTGTTGAGTATCAGCTATTATGATGATGATAATAAAAAGAACAATTATCTAAGCTTATATGCTATCAGCTCATCTCCTGAGGAATTCTAAACTCTCTCCTGGAGTCACATGAAAGTACCGAAGCCTGCTTGGACTATGCACCTTCGTTTGCCACTACTGACCTGCATCTGTCACATACGCTTTAACTTACTATCCCACGCTTTCTCAAGGATCATAAGCAAACAAAACTGTTGACATGAAAATTACTTATAAATAAAAGTGTCATTAAAGGCATTGTCATACTCTGTTGGTTAAGTCTCTTCAAGAAATTTCTTCCCCAAATTAGCCGGCAACATACAGGGTTCTCTCTGCTGGTTTTCCCCATCACTTTCCTGTTGTCTCAGTCTCTCCCTGCCCCCCATGGTACTGGTACAGTCCCTCTTTCTGATGACAAGAGTACTGTACTCACTGTATTTCCCCTTTTGTCCTGGGTGCCAGGAAGTTCAGACTGGGTTACGGGCTTGAATTACGTTAATACATAGAACTCACATACATGTGTCCTATTTTCCATGGTTATTTCTTACTTCTACATATAATTTGTTAAAATTTTAATACATGTGGATTTTGTTTCAAAGAAAGTAAATATAGGGTAGATATAAGAAAACCTGTCCTTTAGTGATATTGCTAAAATTAAATGAGCTAATTATGTAAAGTATGCCAAGCACAGGTCAGGCACCTAAGAAATTGTTTCTCATTCCTTAATGAATGTACTTATCAGTATAGTTTAATGTATTTATTCAGCTTACCTCAGGTTTGCAAATGCTAAACAGTGCATCCAATAAGCCAAACGTCTCTTCTCTCACCACTAAAAGGTGTAGCTTCCCAGGGCATGCCAAATACTATCTGACACTGGTGTCCTCTGGTTCTCTCTTTATACTATTAGGTCGATACAAAAGTAATTGCGGTTTTTACAATTATTTTCAACCTTTTAAACTGCAATTACTTTGGCACCAACCTAATACTTTGTGAGGGTTTCTGGTGTTTCGTCTTTCTTCCTTTCCCTATTTTGTTATCTTAATGACCACCCACCACCTGTCACATCACCAACAAGCCAAAGCCCCTACATGTCTACATCTCTGGGTATCACCTGCTGACAGCCAGCCCAATTCAGTCAAGATCACCTTAACCCTTTGTAAATTGCCTCAGTGGCTACTTAACTCCTATAAGTGTTTTTGTTGTAACTTATTATTTTTAAATATTTATAGGCAAAACGATGCAAAAAAAAATAAGAAAAGAAGAGTGATCCAAAGTAAGTACCCATCACCCAGCTTCCGTCTATGATGACGTCTTATTTTATAAATGTAGCACATTACACTCACACCAGGAAATTGTTGTTGGGCACAGAACAATTAACTAGACTGCAGACCTTACTCAACTCTCACTATTGTTTTTGCAAGAGCCATGTGCCAAAATTTTGAAGTCATTTTACACACTTTAAACTTACACAGTTTATTTAAATTTAATGTCATTTAATACTTGTGAATCACCGAATAAGTGAGTGTAGTATGTGCTGTTTCCCTTTTCCAGGACTTACACGTACTTTGAGAAGTGATACATTTTGTTCCATCAGGTGAAAACACCTGATGCTGATGTTGATGGCAGTTCATACACAGTGACGGTCTGTCACGTACCAGCAGTTGTTCTAGGTGCTTTATATAAATTACTAAATCCTCACACCAATCCCACATGAGGATGAATATCCCAGCTGTGACAGACGAGGACAGTGAAGCTGGTGGGAACTACACTGCTTGCCCATGGTCAGCTCACTAGTAACTGAAGAGGCCAAGAGTCATCAGGGCAGTCTGACTCTAGAACCTGAGCTTTTCGAAGCTACTGTTAGCAATCACTTCGAAATCTTTCTGCCCTCCTTGGAGATTTTTAGAAATGCTTCACCATCACAATTTTTGATCATTACAATGATTACATAGCATTAATGGCATTTTGTGGGTTGAGATCAGAGATCAACACACACACAAAGAACCGTCTTGCCCAATGGTTCTTTGTTGGTGGCCGAGGCATCCCACTAAGAAACACTGCATATTCTATTCTGCTTCCCAAAACAAACCAAAGAGGTAAGATACATGTGAAATGTTACAAAGAAATAAGTGTCTGGTAAAGGACAACATGATAAATATAAATCAACCAGTATGCAAAAACCAAAACTACTGTTCTATTGAAACATTCATCTGAGCACTTACTTCCATATAAACTGGCTAACTAGAGTCCCACATACCTTTTAGCTTAGAAAGTTCCTGTTCTTTCTCTTGCTGCAGCTGCAGGTATTTCTGCTTATGGTCATTAAACGTCCTACTGAAGTCTTCTCCTTGTTTGCGATGTTCCTCTTCCAAGTCGCTGTGCTGTTTCTTCAGCTCCTCATGCTGACTCTGCAAAGATGAGACCTTGAGCAAAGACGTACATTCTCTAAATTATATCAGAGCCTATTTCTCTATAGCGTAACCTTTCTCTTGCAAGAAAATAAGAACAAATGAGGAAGGAGGTTTCATTTTCCTCAGGTTGCTTTTAATTTGTGCTGTTCCCCTCCATTTCCCTTATATTTCAAATGAATAGCTTGGGATCATGGCCAAAAATAATTTTCTCCCTGATTTTTAACATCAATGGGAACAACAAGAAGTTCGAAGTGAGCATGTGAGATGGAAAAGGGAGGGATGTGGGGAAATTCCCAGGCACTCATATTACTGTGGAAACAAGGTAAAGCTAATGGAAAAATTATCCCTCTGTGGCTATTTCAGACTTCCTCTTTCAATCTGTTGTTTTCCTAACATTTTTGATATTCCTTCTTTGATTTTCAGCCTTCCTGGTAACCCAGTTTAAAAAAACAAAAAGACTCTTCCCCTTTGGGGAAGTAATGAATTGTTTATCGAGTTATTCTTATTTGTCTTACTTCTGATTATATCATGCTGCAATCACAATCTAGGTAAATTCTACAGTCTCCAAATGTTTTGTGTGAAGGGATGCTCTGATTTAATTCATGAACTGCTTTCTTAATAGAAAAGGTTCTAGTTTCAATAAAAAGGACTTGCTCTACTGACACAGGAGGAAAGGCAATGACAAGCAAAAAGCTGGGGTGTTGGAGGGGTGGGGCCATGGCATAATGGCACACCACTCTTCTCCTCTAGCATGACAGAAATAATGAATCTCTCTCTCTTTTTCTTTCGTCTTTCCTGATACACAATAATGAATTTTACCCAAGAACCAAGGAAGGAGAATCTTTAATTGTAAACTGTGTCCCTCTGGTAGATAAAAGGACACATTAAATATTAGAAACACAAAGGAAGCATTTTAATAGTTTTACCACCTCCAATGTGCCTAAGATAAAGAAAACATCTGAGAAAATAAACAGACAAAAAGCCTTAAAGAATACAGACCAGAACAAAATTAAAAATTAAGTTGACCAGAGAGCCTGATTTATAAGAAAATGTGTAAATGTGTAAACTAAATATATTCTTTGTAATCAGGTGATAAATATGATGAGACATTATAATTACAAATCATTTTCAGTCAAATACAACTTTAACATACCACATTATAATACAAATCAAGTTCTCTAACTTTCCTTAATCACTTAAGTTAGTCAATCCTTTCATTCATTCATGAAGAACAATTTTAAATTACTTACTTTCAACATCTGATGCTGCACATTCAACGCACTGTATCTACTATTGGAATCTTGCTGAAAATTGAAAACAAAATAGTTAACACAAAGATAAAACAAATCTGGCGCTTTTGCTAAATACAGCTTAAAATTCTTACTACACAGAAGAATTTCATTTATTTCACTTGTGTAAGCCAAAATGAATTCTACACTTGAACTAAGATGTCTCTCAGGCCATCTCTTTATATAATAGCAGAAATAAAGTTTTAACATTCCCAGAAGTTTGCTAGATTTTAGTAATGAAAAAGAGAACATGGAATCATAAAATAGGAGCTTGGCAGGGCCCTTGGAGATGCTTTACTCCTTCTCATACTTAGAGGAACAACTGAG
Organism: Rhinolophus sinicus; assembly: GCF_057876585.1. Lineage (NCBI taxonomy): Eukaryota > Metazoa > Chordata > Mammalia > Chiroptera > Rhinolophidae > Rhinolophus > Rhinolophus sinicus. Next base: position 35,316,307 of record NC_142517.1, read on the forward strand.
GCCCAGATGTATGAAGAAACTTGTCCTGGGACACAGTACTGCATATACATAATAATACAGTGTGCCCAACTGCTCCAAGGGAAAATGGGGCTAAATAAACCAACAAGGACCAGGTCTCAGAAACTTAGCATGGCTTAGGGGAGGGGAGAGAAAAGCGGCTTTCCTCCCCTGAGCTGCAGTGGGTACCAAATTCTATTATACTTATGTTACTTTACCCCAGTGAGATTCCATTTCACGGAGTGAAATACAGATGGAAAAGGAACAGGCCAAAGGCAAGTATTTCCTTTGGTAGCAGAGCCAAGACTAAAGCTTGAGCCTGAGCCTATGGCTGAATTCTTCTGTGTACCAGCAGTAGTAGACGATCACTGTGTCCCAGGGGAACAACTTCACACGTGGGCCTCACACATTTCCGCAGTCCTAGGCAGCCATACCCAGTCGGTATACATGACCCCTGAAGGTTTTCTCTCCCCACACTGTGTTGTCCTTACGTGCCATCCCCCTTGCTTATCCCAGGGCCAGCACAAATTCACCCTCAATCACTGCTTTTTCAATTTTTCTCAAATTCCAAAATGAACTGCGTTTTTGCTTTATCACTTCATTTTATTGCTTTACTAGTTTGATTTATAAGAAAATTACATTATAAAATGTGCAACACAGTGTTGGTTAAGACTTTTAAAAGCAAGTAAGAGTTTAAAGCTAATAGCTTCCCAGCTATCCAAGGAACTGACTCTTCTCAGTTTTATCACCCCCAAAATGCCCGTTTTATTCAATTAATGCTTACGTGGTTATTTTTAGAGTAAGAGAAAGACTTGCTTTTCTCCAGTTAATTTGAACTTAAATTTTATTTAAAGCCAGAATCATTATTAATTCATTCATTCCACAAGTGTTTTTGAATGATGACTCTAGACCATTTAGGTACCGTGTCAGATGTTACACAGTGATGTCTGTGTAAGTAGCAGTAAGTGCAAAGGCAAACCAAAATATCTATTATATTCTATAACAAAGAGAGACTATAAACAAATGGACAAATAAATGAATAAAAACAATCTACTCTTTACTGTTAAAACATTAAGGCTATTCACAATTTATCGCTATCATCAATATTATGATAAGCAAAGGGAGGTTTTAAAAGAAAAAAATTTAAAGTCTTAGTTTTGGAATATTTTGGTAGCAAAAAAAAAAAAAATGTACGAGGTGTGATAAAAAAATATGGTGAATGCTGCTGCTGAGTACCCATCCAACAGAAAGGCAGGGATCTTCAGTACAGAAAGTGGTGCATCGAACCTTAGTAACAGTGTGTGACAAGTTGCAACTTGTTCAGTGCAGTCGGGTGTGAGCTACAGTTGAGAGAAGGTGTGTTTTAAAGTGTACTATAAATCATCCTCCATCATGACAATGCTCCGTGTCATACATCACTTCTGGTACTGTAATTTCTGTCAAATAAAAAACATTACGGTGTATCCTCACCCACCTTATTCACAGGGTCTGGCACCTTGCGACTTCTGGCTCGTCCCCAAAGTCAAAATGATTCAGGACATTGAGGCAGCCACGATAGCACAACTAAAGATACTAATGAAAAAGGACTTCCAGAACTGCTTCAGAAAGTGGCAAGATCAATGAGGTAAGTGTGTTCGACGCGAGGGGGAGTATTTTGAGGGGGATTAGTGGCAATGTGTCTTTTACTGTAGTCTTTTTTTTAAATTTAAACATTTACCACATTGTTTGATCACACCTTGTACTTCAGTCCACAATCCTCAATCCTAATGATCAACAGAGTAAAACATTTTACGATATTCTCCTCTCCTCCAACTTTCATGGAAAAAAAAATAAGGAAAAAGAAAACTTACCCTTCCTTTATTTAGTGTTTCTTGTGCTTCTAACTTATAAACAAGAAAATCTAGAAAATACAAAATGGAGAAAATAGAGTGTAGGAATTCATTGTGAATTTTTTAAACATCTGAAAGCATAAAGTTCACTTTACTCAGACTTACAAAAAATGTTCTAAGTTTCAATCTACTTGGTGACTTATGTATACTTGATTTTACCTCCTAATATTTTAGAAACAATTGAAAAAAAACTATTATATAATTTTCCTCTTTATCTAAGAGGTGTAAATCTTGCATCAACAAAATCCACATTATAACCAATCGATTAAAAGGGCATTTAAAATGTGCACTCTGTGATTAACTCCCTTGAAATTAAAGGAGAAAAAAACAAAAACAAAAACATCAAGCACTTACTAAAGACAGAGATGATTTATTACTATCCACTAGATGGCACACTAAAGTCATTCAGGACCTGAAAAGAGACTTCAAGCTATTTAAACCATCCTGAATGCTCTTAAAGCTTCATTGTCCACTAGATGGCTCTATAAAATCACTGTGTATTTGAAGACAAGGAAATGCCAAATCCTATCAAAGCATTTTAATGATGTTAAACTTCTATTCTTCTCAGAGTTAAGCCAAGTGTCAGTAAAACGTTCTAACCCATAACACTCTCCCCTATTCTTCTTCCTTTTACCTACTGAGTTAATTAGACAGAACACCTAAGTATAAAGATTTATCACAAAATATAAATAAATAAAAATATAAATGCAGATAACTTTAAATTACACCCTGTATAAAGCTTAAGCTTTATACAAAAATTCTGATAAAAATCATACCATTGCCTAATACCTATGCTAAATGATAATTTTTCAAATTGAATCCATCGGCTGTCCAATAAAAGCCTTCACTAGGTATTTGTGGATATTTGTGGACAAAAGCTCCAGGTATTAGTTAACATATATGTATAACATTTAGATGAAAAGCTGTTTATTTCTGAAATACTATGTGTAACCAATATACGACTACCTCATGGAAACACAAACTGAATGAAAGATTCTAAATCCAGTCTCAAGCAGGAGTTACCTTATTACACAACACATAGCATATTGCTTGACATCTTTCTCTGTCTGCCTACAAAACTGACTTTGGGTGGTTAATTTGAGAAATTTCTTAGCAAAAAAGTAGTAAAGCAAATACACGATGCTTCAAAGAAGAGTCTTAAAAAAAACACAAATTACATTATTTATTTACCTTCCTTTGCTTTCTTATGTTCAAGTCTTTCTTTTTGCAAGGATTTCTCTAATCTTGATCTGTGTTCATACACAACTGGAAAAAAAAAAAAGAGTTAAAATTTTGTCTTCAAAGAATTAGAAATTCTAAAATAAAATTAACATTGATTTTCAAAACAGGAGGAAATCAGTGTCTTTTCATAATTAAAAGAAAAATGTATGTATTTATAAGTTCCACATTCTGGCTAAAAAAAATGACAATAATCTACATAATTGTCAGCGGACCCCTTTACAGAACCAATACTCTGGAACAGGGTCCCACCTTCTTTGCCAGCTCCTTTTCCTTCTCCTGTTTCTTAAAGGACAGCATCTCTGTGAGGTTCAATGTCTCTTTCTGGGCAACCACGTCCACTCTAATGACTTCAACCACCACCTGCATGGCATTTACCCCACATCTGTATTCCTGGCTCCTGCCTCTCTCTAGGCACTAGAAGAGTACTTCCTAAAACCTACTGGCTGTTTCCACCTAGCAACTATCCCATAAATACTGCCAAGTCAACACGACCTGAATCTGAATTAAGGCTGCACGTGTCAGTGAGGAAACCTCAGCAGCATACCACCTGAATGAAAGAGGATGTGCATTTCCCCACAGCAAGGAAAACAGATGAGAGAGCCAGAGAAATGTGGAGGGGACCGCATTCCAACGGACCTACAGAAGTGCCCGCAAACGAACAAGTCAGGTTTCCATCTGCCATGGCCAGAAGGAACCAATGGCAGAGTGATGTCTGCCATACTGTAAGAGCTTCCTGTACTTTCTCAACAATCACTACTTAGTCTACTCCGAAAAAGCCAGAGTTGCCTGGTGAGTGGGCAAGAACGAGCAGATGTGTTAGGGGGAAACAGGGAGAAGAAGCCTTCTGCATTAGAGGCTTCACATCTACAGCAAATGAAACTACAAAAGACGGAGGAGCTTTACCTCTGAATGAATAAAATATGTATTATTACACTGGACTAGACCAGACATGATACTTACTAAACTAAAACTGTTTCAGTTATTGAAAGGATTTTTAATTGAATGAATTTGACAGGTAACCTTGTATAAGTTTAAGGTAGACACCTTACTACTTTGACACATTTATATATCATGGTATGATCGTCCATGTATAAGCAATATTTATCACATTACATGATTATAACACAAGAAAGATTTTTTGTTGTTGTTTTAAATCTGAGAGAAGCTAAGAAGCAACCAAGGCTGTCCTAGATTTTATTCAGAGACAAACAACATACCCCAACAGAGCGGTTTAAACAGGCAGTGAGGGGAAAGGAGGAGAAAACAAAACAAATTTCTGATGTACCCTTTTAATCCTGTTTGTTCAGCATTATGGTCACACATGATCTCATTCCCTGGCAAGCTAGGCCAAATCTGTCATCTGGTTCTTTTACCAGTCCTAGCTCCCCACTACTGCCCAAGATACAATTTAATCATCAATCACTGACTGACCATGCAGAGCTTATACAACTGTCCAACACTATCGCCAGTCCCAAGTTTCCATAGTCACAGGAATTCCCCTCCCCATCCTGCAACAACCCCTGGTGGCAGAAGGGATTCCCTGCCCCGCTTCCCTCCCTTTCCTCATCGTCACAGCGGCCAGTTACCAGCTACTGCTGTTCAACTTCCAATATGGTCACCATCTCGTGGGTCCTCCACTTTCCCACACTGCATCTCTGTCTTGTCATCCTGTATAAACCTTCTATTCCCAGGGCTCTATCTACAACTACCATAGTCCCTGCCTCTATTCTCACATTTGCTAACATCTCTGTCCACAACTCCCAAATTCCAGCCACCACCCAAACTGGTAGGTGTCATCCCTGACAGCATCCCTGACAGCATCTATCCTCTCATCCTCAGCCTCCCACTAGTCATCACAATAATATCTGCTCCAATCCCTTTCTCCTCCTGGGTTCCCATTCTATTCATCAGATGACTCCCCCACTCAGTGCTATTATTATAAAGGAATCCAATACAACTCCACATTTACTTAGCACCTGTTGTTTACCTGGCACCACATTATCAATAGAAATGCAAAATGAACAGACATGGGCCTTGGCCTCAAGGTCAGATCTAAATGAGAAACAGGTTTTGTAAAGCATCAGCGCTAAATAGCTTTGGCATAATAAAAGTACATCTAAGCCCAAGGAAGACATGGATGAGCTCCGGATGAGAGAGGTAAGGAAACTTCCCAGAGGCAGTGTTCTCGTGGCTGGCTTTGAGAGGGAAGAGCAATTTGGTAGACAGGACACCACAGAAGGCACTTCTGGAAGACATCACAGGGACAAAGGCACTGAGCTGTGAAACTGGACTGAGGGTAGTTGTATTCTTAAAAGCTTGGTTACAAGTCCATTGTTGAAATAATCACATTTATTTAAACATATCCGTGTGGTATTTAAGTCCCTCAGCCAATTTCTAAAAACCTATTAAAACCAAGAGATTCTTTCGATTGGTTCTAACAGTACCATCTTGAACGATGTTTTGGAACGAAGCAGGGAACACAAAGTTTAGCACTATTTTACAACCACAGTGATGCCAAGCCCTGAACTGCGTGCTCGTTGTCTGTGAGAATTTCAGTCAGGTGGGGGAAACTTACAGGGAAATCAATAAATTACAATGCTATCATGATGTAACAGAAGCAAGAACGAGATGCCAAGGAACACATAAGCTCCCCAGCTAGAAGGGAAAACACCCCCTCACCTCCAATCCTCTAGCCAAAGCTCCCACTGTCTGGGTAGAAGGTCGTCACAAGACTATAAACAAGCTAGTTAAAAGGGAATCTTGGTGCAATAATTGGACATAGTACAGACGATTTCAACGAGCAAAGTGCATCACTTTCAAACAAAGGAACAAGCAAAGTAGTCAAGATCTTGCTCCAATGGAAATGAAGTGACGGCAGCGCGTCCTGAGTCTAGGGGGCCTCTCTGGATGTCAAGACCATTAAGGGAAAACAATTCCAGCCTAGAAACACCCATGATTTAAAACAAAAACAAAAACTAAAACACCTGCAACAGAGTCAGAAGACGTATACTAGGCAACTGCTCACCACTCATCCCCAGCCACCTCAGACTCTAAATACCAAACATTATTGTGAAAAGGTAGGGATAGAAGGGAAAAGTTGCCTCTACAAATTACAGTCTTTAATAACATACAGCAGCAATCACTGTAAACTCACTGTTGCGAACTCAACGTGGTATGGGACTCGGTAATCAGGTAATGACTATCTTGGGAAGCAGAAAACTCATCAGTGTGATTTCCCGATCAATAAGAGTGGAGCGTCCAGTAGATCACACCAAGTAGAGAGGGAGCATGGGGGATGGGGTGAGGGCCACTGAGTGTAGGAGGGTGGGAGATAGTGCTCCATTCTTTTTTTCTCCTCTTCCCTCCAACACAGTGAGGAAGACAATGTGCCAACAGCTGGTCCGCGGGACCTATTTATCATACTGAATCACACAACAGTCTTTGACAGTTTTACGCTCAATGGGAATTTACACTTTCAGCATATGAATGGCAATGTGTCTCAAGAGCCAGGAGATCCTAGGATACACAGTTATAAACTTTCATAAATCACCTGAATAGATGCTATATGACATCCACAAAGAGGCGAACATGTTTGTGGATTACAGTCCAAATGCAAAGGTCTTGAGAAATCTGAGACATATTCATGAAAACATAAAATGGCATCACTAAGAGCAAGAGCTAAGGCAAGAAGAATGTGGTTTTGCAAATGCAGTAGGAAAAAAAAGATGTGGTCAACAGGAATAGAGGATATATGTAAGACACCATGAGGTAATTGTCCTATTAATATGATCTTACTCAGCACTGGTGAAGCCATTATTATAGCATCAGCTTCTAGTCCTGATGTAATATAACTTAAGAACATAGAAATAATTTGAGAGTTGGAGACGATCCCCAAGGGGGAAGGTGAAAAAGCAGCAGTGACTGGTGGAGAGTTAAAGTGCAGTTCTTCATTAGGGTCAGAAAAAAGAAAATAAACTGAAAAGGAGCCCTAAATTAAAGACTGAGGAAACCATATTAGGTAAAGGAATGTCAGAGTGAAAAATTAATCCTTGGAATTGGAAATTCTAGAAAGAAGGAGAGAGGGAAAGAGGCAGGCAGTAATATGATGGCTGAGAGCACAGACTCTGGCGTCTGAGTTCAAATCCGAGATCCACTCCTTAAAGGGCAAATTGCTGAACCACGTTGTACTTGTTTCCTTATACGGACAAATAATAATACTTATCTCTTTGGGTGGATGGCAGGGTTAAATGAGTTAATATATGTCAAATGCTTAGAACACTGCCTGGAACAGAGTAAACACTAGAAAATACTAAAATATTTTTTCACCTATCTACTGTGGTGACAAAGTACCAGAGAAGCAAATCAGGTGAGTCCTTTCAACCTGACAAAGTTTTACAATAAAGTAAAAAAACATGTGTGTATGTGTGTGTGTGTATTCAAAAGTTCAAAAAGGTGTAAGATCTTGATTTCAGTTTGCTTTTACTAAAAACAAAACAAAACAAATAAAAAAACACCTTTAAAAAAAAGCAAATATCGATTCCAATAGTTTAATAAACCGTATAAACCAATATTTTCATAAAAATTCAAGGACAGTAAAACAGACCAGATAGAATCTTTGTGTCCTTGTAGCTCTTCTAGATAATTTCCTTATCAATTAAACACACACACACACATACACCCACGCTACCCTTAATTCTTTTAAAAATTCATTCTCCAAGCTTTTGAGCTAGTGATTTTTCTAGATAGGCTTACTGTTTCGCTTAGAAAAAGGATTGCTAATCAATCCTTGTCACCTATCTCTATTTTTCTATTTATACTCTGAAGTCAAGGGCATCAGTCAAGATGAACTAATACTGCTAGAACCTTTGTAACAAAAAAAAAACAAAACATAATGAACATTCTCATAGCACCAAACAAAGTTAAGGAAAAATAAGTACACAAATAATGGTTCAAAATCAGCATTCAAGATCTTTAATGCAGAATAACACTCTAACAGGAATAGGATTGGAATCACAAAAACTCATGAGAAAAGGAGGAAAATCTGTAACACTCATCATCTCTCCTGCTTACTGAAAAGGACTTTAATATTTTCCATGAAGTCGAGAATGGAAAGCGGCTTTATTCCACCTTAAATCACTCGAGAGTTTAAAAAGATGTCAGCTTCCTATTGCAATTTTTCCATTTTAACTTTGACTTTCATCTGAAAGTCACAAGAGAAATTAGCTGTATGCATCCACTTTTAGGCAAAATACATATCCATGACATTTCAGGGCAAACTGCTCCAATTCAGAATTAGAAAGCAACACTAAAATTAGACAGAAAACATTGCTAAGTGTTTTAACACCTTAAAGCAAGAGAGGGCAATGTTTCTTTGGCAGAAGCAACAGCCCATGTAATTTTGCTTTCGTCCTGACAATAACATAAAGTTTTATCTTTATTAAAAATAAACAAACAAAACAGAGGCTTGCTATGAAAGCCACACAACTCAACTTGTGAAAATATTAAGATTTGCAAGTACCTTTATCATTTTACATATAGTAAAAATTTTTTTTTTCAAGTTTATTGGGGTGACAATTGTGAGTAAAATTACATAGATTTCAGATGTACAATTCTGTATTACATCATCTATAAATCCCATTGTGTGTTCACCACCCAGAGTCAGTTCTCCTTCCATCACCATATATTTGATCCCCTTTACCCTCATCTCCCACCCCCCACCCCCCTTACCCTCTGGTAACCACTAAACTATTGTCTGTGTCTATGAGTTTTTGTTTCTCATTTGTTTGTCTTGTTCTTTTGTTGTTTTTGGTTTATATACCACATATCAGTGAAATCACATGGCTCTCTGCTTTTTCTGTCTTATTTCGCTCAGCATCATACTCTTTTTTTTTTATTAAATTTATTGGGGTGACAATTGTTAGTAAAATTACATAGATTTCAGGTGTACAATTCTGTATTACATCATCTATAAATCCCATTGTGTGTTCATCACCCAGAGTCAGTTCTCCTTCCATCACCATATATTCGATCCCCCTTACCCTCATCTCCCACCCCCCACCCCCCGCCCCCCTTACCCTCTGGCAACCACTAAACTATTGTCTGTGTCTATGAGTTTCTGTTTCTCATTTGTTTGTCTTGTTCTTTTGTTGTTTTTGGTTTATATACCACATATCAGTGAAATCACATGGTTCTCTGCTTTTTCTGTAGTAAAATTAAAATGAACAAATTTGTGCTTTGGATAATTGTGGATGAAGACTTTTAAAAGTATGCAGGATAGCAAGGCAGATAAACTGAAATCAATCTAGTTCCCAGAACACAGTACTTTTGAGGTTTGTTTTGTTTTGGTATTTATGCCTAAAATCATAGACATTTAATATAGTCTTTAAAAACAGTTTTTGGTTGTGGTTCTAACTCATCAGAAGTGGGGTGAAGGCCAGTCATTTACCCACCCCCTCCTCTGTAGAAAGAGTTGGTCACTAGCATGAAGACAACATCATAGATACAGTTTTCTAATTATCTTTCCTTCCTGCTTTCATAATTTTACCTTATAAGAAGTCTGAGAGAGAATACAGGAAATCTCTTTAGAAAACAACCCATATCAAACAACTAAGTAGAAGAAAACAGAAGGGGAACAAAGAATAGCATTTTGCGGACCTCCCTGGATCCTTCCACCAGCCCCTGTGTGTTGGCAGGGCTTCCCTAAGGCTCTGTCTTCAGTGTTTCCCCCGACTCTTTCAACAAAGTCTCCTAGAATTGTGCATATATCTTCATAACCTCTCATAGATAACTCCTAAACCGTTACATCCAGCTTTCACTTCTCACTCCATCCCAGTTGTACATCTTCCAGTACAATTCAACCTTTCCAGTCCGCTTGACAATTTATAGCTGAATTTAATTATTAATTAACCTTTTTTATGGTTGGCTCCCTCTACTAAATTACATATTCTTGTTCCAAGCCTGGGGGCAAAACCTTCCAATGGCTGCTCATTACTAAGTGAAACCCACAGCCCTCTCAAGGCTTCCCCTGTTTGTTCATCCTGCTCCAGCCACAGCAGCCTCCTTGTTATTCCCTGAACAAGCCAGGCACACTTTCACTTCAGCACCATCCCGGTGCTTCCACTGCTCCTTTTCTAGGTACCTCCACAACCAGCTCCCCAACTTCCTTCAGATCTTTACTAAAAAGATACCTACTCACCAAGTCCTTTCCTGGACAACCTATCTAAAATTGCAACCTGCTTCCCACCCACCCTCAACACTTCCAGTCTCCATTCCTACTTGATTTTTCTCCTAAGCACTTACCACTCTACAATATTTTTTTACTTATTTGTCTTATTTATTGCCTTTCTAACCCACTAGAAGATAAGCTCAGTCATGCAAGAATTTCTGGTTTGTTTTATTTTACTATTGTATCCCTGGTAAACTGATTGCAAGCATTCAATAGATAATGAATGAATGAATGAATGAGTGAATGAACAAACCAATGAACGAACCGTATGTGCTTTGAAGGCTGGGATTGGCTATCTCCCTTTTCCTTTTCTTCTATATCCCAAACCCTGACTATCACTTCAGTCCCAAGCCCCTAGTTACTATTATCTAGTGGTATTCAATACTTGTTAAACAAATGAGTGTTTTTAGAAACTGTTTCATTCTTTTCCTCATTTGCCTGCCACCCTTTATGTCCTAGCATTTTTAAACCAAATTTCCACATTGTTGGCTCATTAGTACTCACATATTTCAGAGAATAAACAGATAACAGACTAGAGATTAAATATAAATTTATCTGTTGATGTGTATTTATTTAGGCTCATAAGATTAGCATTCGTTAAATCATAGCCCTGAAATATAGATGCTTTCAGAATGCTGAGAGAAAAAAGAACAGTCTGATAAGGTATTTTTCTACCACATGGCAACTAAAGTTTTTTTTTTCCCTTTACTGCACAATAAAGTTCCTATAATAGCTCACACAAGTGTCTATTTTTAAGTTTTCTATGCATATACTTGACAAAGTCATTTAAATGGAAATTTTAACCATGATTTGAATTGGTGCTTAACTGCCTTTTCTAATTTGGATAAACTATACCTAGGCTTTCCCTCATGACAACATCTAATTGAGATTTGGCTTTTTCAAACAAGTGTTATATTAGCTGACTTAAGTCATGTTTCTATATGAGTCTTCTTTTTGGCATTCTTTCAAGCAGTGAGCCACTAATAATCATTATTATTAGGTAAAATCTATTCACTCCTCATGAAAGGCTTTTTCTCTTAGCTGCTCAGAGCTATCATATTACAGCCTAGCAGTGCTCCAGGCACCTTGGGAGACACTAAAGTGTAAGATTTACTCTTATAAAAAGCATATAATCAATAAATTCAGGTTCTGAGAAGAGGCTAAGACAGGTAAAACAGTAAGAAGACAATCAGAGATCACCAAAGGTTAGGTGAGCAGGGATGATACAGTGACCTGCTGAGTCGGCAGATTTCTAAACATAAGCTCTTTGTAAGCTGAGAGGAAAAATATTCTCCTGTCCCATAAAAGTGCTGCATTCTACAAAGCAAAAATTACATGTAAATATATATATATATAATATATATATTATATATATATATATATTATATATATATATATAATATATATATATAGTGTTCATACACACACACATATATATATTAGAAACTGAAGGACTCACAGTAATAGAAGGAAAAGTTATTCTAAAATCAGATGTATATAAATAGACCCTATACAGTACTGTTCTTCTAATCCAGCAGTCAGACTTCAGCAGGACAGATCACAGTGTTTCGGGAAATACGCATGCGAGAAAGAGGGTTAGGTTTCTGGTCACCCAAAATTGATGCAAGGAGGTATAAGAATGCCCTTGAGATAAGCTAAAATATGCAAAAGCGCATTGTTTTTATAATGGGACTATGAATTTATACCTGTGCTTTTCAAAATGGGTTACTTGAATCAAACCTAAAACATTTAATTCTCATGAGTTACCTAATAATGCCAACAAAGAGGAAACCACCTAAAATACAGTACTCGAGTATTAACTGCTAAGAGGTTTTTACATTGTAGAAGCCCATACCCAGAGACTACCCACCACCAAGGGCAGAATGAGCGGGGCTACAACTGGCTTCTCCCTCAGATCAACTTCAGATCAACACAGCAGTCCACAAGCAGCCCCATATTCATCCAAACTCCCAATGGCAAGATTTCACTTCAGAATGTGAAAATATGCATCATATCTTGCAACAGGTCTCATAAAAACCTGGCTTATGAAAAAGATACTGTGTAAGATCTCTTACGTATTGCATCCTGAATATTTCACTCAACAAATCAAACAATATTCATTGAGCACTTTACTGTGCACCAAGCATTGCTCTCATATTCAGGAATAACATCGTGAGCACAACAGCGGAAAAATCTCTCTACCTTTGGGGAGTCCATATTGCAGCAGAGTGATCTAATGGATAATAAGCTTAATAATGTACTAGAAGTTACTGAGTGCCATGGGGGGAAAGGCAGCAGGGCATGAGATTGGAGGTGTAGGAAGGATGGGTCAGCCTTCATTTTTAAACAGTGTAGTCAAGGCAGGACTCACTGAGAAGACATCTGAGCCAACACTTGAAAAACGTGAGAGTGGTACCACAGACACCTGGGGAAACCATTCCTACTAGAGGGAACAGGCCAGACAAAAGACCGGAGTGTGAGCATACCTGGAATGGCCTAAGAACAGCAGGAGGCTAGTGCTGCTGAGGCAGAACAGCCTGGAAGGTCAAAGGTGAAGGTGGAGAAGGGGGCGGATTGCAATGGGCCTCCTAGAAGCCAGTGAACATGGCTTTTACTCTGAGAGAAATGGGGAGCCACTGGAGTGTTCTAAGAAGGAACATGTGATGTTGACTTAAGAGTTTAAAATAATGACCACTCTGACAGCACTGTGCAAGAAGCAGGAAAACTAATTAGCAGCAGGCTTCTGCAGAAATCCAAGCCTGAGGTAATGATAGAAGACAGCCAGTCTTCTGCAAGCTGTGGCAGACACTGCATTTATGTCCAAGACAAAACCAGTTCATGTTATCAGCTATGACATGGAAGGTCTCCTAGGGAATAGGTTTGTGAGGAAGATCAGGAATAAGCACCTGCTGATGGCAGAGTAATATTCTTAGCCTGCAGGAGTCAAGATAGACTCCCAGAGGTCACATTTGTGTGGATGTTAAAAGATGACAATGAAGGAAGGACAGAGAACAATCTGGACTGCGTGGAGAGAACATGCGAGAGCCCTGGGGCAGAAACAAAACAAGCTGTTTGTGGTGTCCCTCACACTTCCCTGAATAACCTGGAGGGCTTGTTCACATCACAGACTCCTAGGCCCCAACCCGAATCTACTCAATCCGAGTTTCCAGGGAACAGGCCTGATCATCTGAATATTTAGCAAGTGGGTCCCACTTGCTCCCTATGAACTTTTACAGGAGAGTTCTGGAAACACTGTGTTCAGCTAGGGTTGTTAGGTAGGTGGGCAATCAGGGTGGGGAAAGAATGAATGAGATAGGGCTGCAACTGACTTGATCAGGTCTACATGGTTGTGAAAAATAACTTTATGGGTAGAGTAGACGATAGAGGAAAGAATCTGAGAGTAGAGGCTGATGGATTAGTTAGGAGGTCACTGCAGTAACCTGAAGACTGAACTTCCATACTGCCCAGATACAAGATAATATCAGTTTTGCCAGTAACACTATCCAGTAAAAATAGTTCATTATTTTTTCCAGCTGGATGTACAAAATTTTTGGAAAGTGCAAAAGAATGGGAAGTGAAAAAGGATATGAGTAGGCACTTAAATATATCCTAATGGCAATGAAATATACGAAAAAGTGGTCAATTAGTCACTAGGGAAATCAAACTAAATCATAATGCAGTACCAATATTCTTCCATCAAAATGGCTAAAGTAGAAAAAGACAGACAATACCAAGAGTCAGCAAAAATGTGGGAGACGGAACTCTCCTTTTTGCTGATGGGATGTGTAAAGTGGTACACCATTTTAGAAGTGGTTCGACAGCACCAGAGCTGATGAAGGCATGCCTTGTAGCCTACAAATCCCACTCCTAGTTATGTGCCCAACCAAATGCTTGACATTCAGTCACCAGAAGTCATCTAGGAGAATCTTAGGAGAAGCACTATTCATAATAGTCCCAAAATGGAAATAACATGAACATCTATCATAGTAGAATGCTTAAGTGCGGTTGTTCAAAAAAGGAAATACCCACTCAACAATGTAAACAAACTAACGTGTAACCAACACAGGTGAGTTTTACAAAGACAATCTTGAGGAAAAGAAGCCAGACAGCAAAGTCGTAATTACTAAATGATTCTACTTATAAAAAGTTCAAAACAAGCATAAGTAACTGTGGTGCTAGAAGCTACTGTTCATACTGCACATAGCAGTGGAAGGTAGGCAGGTAAGGACTGGGAGAGGTAAAGAGGGAGCATTTTGGGGTGCTGGTGATGTCCTGATCCCTGCTCTACACTGTCTGCTTTGTGAAAATTCACTGAGCTATATATTTATGATTTGTGTACTTTTCTGAATGGACAGTTGTTTATATGAGATCATGGTATTTGTTATTTTCAGTTACATAGGGGAAATACAATATAAAACACATTTAGACATGTCACTTTTTTCTCCATCCACATCTCCCCAAACGATTTGATTCAAACTCTTCAGATGTATGTCTGACATCTGGCTGTATATCATCTCAGGTTAGTTTTTCAAGTCCTCTGGCAGTTTTCTGAAGCATACCCATCTTCACTGGAGATACAGCACTTGTGGAATCTCTGATGCCACCACTGTACATGTCCTAAGCTACAGGTATTTGGTACAAGTTAGTTTACTGTTCATTTGTCCTGTAGGTGCATTTTTATGCTTCCTATAGCCCTAATTCCTGATGGTATGGGGATGCTTTTTGTTTTGTGGTGTGTGTGTGTGGCGGGGGGGAGGGTGTTGGTAAAAACATTTGTATATAAAGACATCTGCAATTGTGAGGACATATTCCAGGAACTAAATACCCACACTGTTTTAAATGCTACTGCATCCTTTAAAGAAAAGATTTTGTCAGGAGGCCTCCATAAACATCTAACCACATTAAACGAGGTCATTTTGGGCTAATGTGTCTTCCTCATACAGTGCTCTGCTGTTTCAAGTAAAGCAGTTGGGAAAGCATCCAGTAATAGCAGAGGTTTTGTACTGACTCCAATACAACGAGACCTCCTCTTTTCTGAGGTGTAATTTTGCAGGCTGAAGGGAACCTTGCCTTATAATATTCAAGCATATTCAGCAATCATTGACAGAGGGAGAGGAATGCATACAAGCAAATATATTTAAGGAAATAAAATCAAAATGTCTGTCTGACTGATTCACAGTGCACCATGAAAGTGAATCCAGGGATGGTGCAAACATTTCCGACTTAGGCTACTGTATAAAAGGTGGGTCCAGGACCAAGGAGGAAGGGGTGGGGAGCACATCATGCCTCCCATGTTGGACATGTTTAATGTCTGATAGAGATTTCTAGAGAGCACAGAGAAGGGTAAAGAGTAATCTAAGCAACACACAGGCTGCTGGTAGCTAGGTCACTGCTGAGAAATCTACGTCACCATCACTTACAGTCTGAGACCTTTACCTCTGAGGTAAACACCAGCTGACCACCCACAGCCACTTACTCTTCCTGACATTTACTGTCCCACCACCACCAAACTGCTTAACTACTTAGTTACCACCGAGATAACTTAAATGAATGACTGTGGGAACAAAGTCGACACTGGATGCCTAAAACTGGCTTCACCAGTTTGGTTGGAATTCTTAGTGATAATCCTGCATTCTCTTTTCATTTTTGGAAATTTTAAGCTCTCCTTTATAAGAGTATAAAGAATAATTCTTTTCTTTCCTAATGTTTGCTCTAGAAAGTGAATATTTTCCTGATGTTTTGTTAAGCACACATGTGGCTCTAAACAGAAATGTGCCTCTACACTGAAATCCTGGGCACTGCACGACTAGGATTGGGGAGTAAAATATAATTTTAGTCACTAATTACTGCACAGTATGTAAAACTCTTAAACAAAGGTGCAGATCGCTGGGTGAGACCCTCAAAGGCAAAGGAGAAGCATCATCCTTTCTTCATGATTTAAGGAAGAGCACACTACGTACCAGGAGGTGTGGGTTTTAGGGTGACATTGAGAGACTTCTGAAGGTGATGTGACGTGAAAAGTATACAGATTTTGTGAAAGCTTATTCTGGGGAGTCGGCCTGGATGTACTTCCATCATGCTGGCCCGCATCATGGAAATACAGTCACCCGCCATGTGGCACTCAACACGCGAGATATAATGTCTGCTTTCACTGTGATTCCAGAGGCTTGGGTGCCCTTTCTCTATCATTCCACATGGCCCGAGGCATACTGCCACCCACTCTTTTTATAATACTTTATGTGTAGATTTGTCGTTTCTACTACATGTGGATTACTTGTGTGAGAGTAGGTCTCTACAATCTGTGCACCTTGTCACCTAGCTTTGAGTCTGGTACGAAGGGGGTACCTGCTGAATTTTATTAAATGATTGAACCATACAAACAAATAACATATAGTACATGATGTTAACAATGTCTTCTTCGTATTAATTACTTCATACAATTTACTATGAAAAGTATTAATGGTTACATATCAAGATAGATTTCCAGGAGTCCAGTTTTAAGAAACTTTTACAAGTATAAGGAAAGGAATTCATCAGCAACCTCTAAAGTTTCTCTATGAAAGGTAGAGACAATATATTTATGTATTTTTTAAATTAACTACATGGGGCTTTTTTAAAGCACAGTAAACTCAATAAACAGTCCAGACCTGTAGAAAGGTAATTGACTGGATGCTAAAAGAAAGAAGGAAAAAAAAAATATTTGATGATACCAGCATTCTAACTAGATTTAGATTTCAGACCTTCCTTTCAATCCCACTGCATAGTTAGAATTCAGATAATATCCACTGAAAATAACCTAAACAGAACTGAGACAGATTAGCCTATAAGGAAAAAAGAGAGAAAGAAAAAAAAAAAAACACAAAAAACAACAGACTAACAAAGAAGTAGACCAAAACAGATGGAGGCCAAGTGATCATTTTTAACAAGAATTTTTCCAGTAATCCATGGAATGTAATACTGACCTGAGCCAAGATTCCTAAGCTCCACACTGCCTGACACTAACCAGTTCTGTCCTCATTGTTAAGAAACTTCACCTGTTTCCTCAGCAGCAAAATAGAGTAGTTGGACAGTTGAGTCTCCAAGGTCCTTCCAATGCTAAAATTCTAAATTACATATTTACAGTAAAGGAAAAGAGTAGTGACATACAATACATAAATCATTTCAAATTGGTTTTGAAAATTCTTAATGATTTATATTTGGAGGAGAGCAGAAAGATTCCGTTTAGCAGAATGCTAAGAGTGGCTCTGAATTTGTTAAAAAGGTTTTTGACAAAAGAATACTATTTTGGATTTACCTTTCACCTATGATTTTCAATACTACATTTTGCTGTGTATAATATGCTCCCATGTATAATGCTCATTCACATTTTGGCCCAAACTTTCAGGGGAAAAAAAATCTTTCATTTTAATTTTTTAATTCAAATTTTTATTTGTTTACATTTAGGTACTTGTTTTTTGCATTATAAAGGAATTTTAGCATTTATTTCTTAACATATTATGGCACAAGAAATTTTATGTACTGGTGACAAATTTACACTATTTACGCATCATAGAAGGCCAAGAATTCTTCGATGTTGCAAGTTTGTTTTAAGTTCAACAAACCAATTATCGTCTTCCAGGGTATTATTTTGTATATGGATATCATTATGATTTCTAGAGTTACACTTTTAACTCATAAACATAAATAAAAGAATTAAAAACATTTATATAGATATGTAATTAGTACTACCCATGTTTAATGCGCATCCTTATTTTTCCCTCACAAATTTGGGCAAAAACTTGTGCATTATACATGGCAAAATACGGTAACTTGAAAATTATATATATATAATTTTATATACATATATAAAATTTATGTATATATACTAAGACTCTGTGTCACATTTAAGGTATTCTAGAGTGGGGCTTTCCTTTTCTATAGGTTTGACTACAAATACATTATCCTTTTCTGACACTGAATGAATAATAAAAGCAGTCTAGTACACACAAATGCAACTGCCACTCTAGTCACAAATGGGTCTAAGGAGTGTGCTCACTTGTTTCTTCCCTGCCTAATAAACAAGTTTCAATTTGCTCTTAAGTTTTTCACATACTAGGAAATAACCAAGCATATTTGGTAGACAGCCTGGACACAGAGGTGGGAGAATGCAAGTGTTAGGTGTTCCTTGGGAGTAAGTAGATTTCTGCATATGCCTACTTGCATATAACGAGGCAACATGTTATGATGGAACAGGTCAAAGGCTAGAAATTCAAAAATGTGTGTTTTATTTTGAACCTGAAAAGTATTTATTTAATGATGTATTTTCATCCTTGGTAAAATAAAAGGGCTTACCAACTGAATCCTACAGCCTCTTCCAGTTCTAAAATTCTCTGGTTCTCTGCGGTACTTTATTTAGAAGGCAAAGGTACAGAATCAGAATTGTGGAATGACCTGGGTAAATGTTTAAGAACTTAGCGTGCAATAGTGATGTTCAGAAGGAATGCTGGCCCGACTAGGGACCCAGAAGGGTTATAACAAAATATGACAAGAGAAGGGGCAACATCTTTTGGGCTAAAGGGCTCAAGTCCTTTTTCTTCTGCAAAGTATTTGAAAACGATAACAATTATTTTGACAGCTGCAAATAATTGGGAGGTGGGTGAAAACAGGAAGTTCAAGCACAGAATAACCTCCCTGGTTACCAGATTCAACTAATTCAATATTTACAGTATTTTGGATATGAGTAGTTAACATTTACCATTATACTACATACTGATTATCAGGCAAGAAAGAATAAAACTAATTATAACTATAGCTTAAAACAAGATTCATTAGAGTACTAGACACTTCACCTCTGATTTTCCATTATTTCCCCATTGACAAAGTGTAAATCAGAATTTCTCAGGAAGAGCAAATATTTATTTCATTAAAGATCTTGATATTATTCTTTTTCACCCTGTAGATAAACCTGTCACTAAGAGACTAAATATATTTGTAGATGAGTATTTCCATATTCAAGGCAAAAATTGTCCTGTAAAATCCATTTTGGTAGCAATCATAATGAACTGTGATTTTATAGCCCTTTAGAGTTTATATTACAAAGAGCTTTTACATCAAACTTACACGTAATTTGTGGGTGAACAAGGTGCTAATTAGAAATTACTCCTACCTATTCAGTAGAAGATCTAGTGACCTTTAGCCATTAGCTCATCTTACATGCACAGTATTTAAAAATGCTTAAGAAGTACTAAGCTTTTTGGTGATTTAGTATGGTCTGGTTCCATTACTCTGAATTTCTGAAGACTTAACTTCATAAGCAAAGGAATCCACTTTTTCTGGTAATTTTGTGAGTGTCATTCAAGAGATGGTGAGAAAGGAAGAAGACTGTTATCTTTAAATTTACCTTTAAATCACTTATACAACATAGACCCCTCATAAAGCTATAGGAATACAAGTATTTAGGTAAAAGTTTTGTTAAAAGTAATTACTGCTGAATATGAATTATAGGAGAACTAGGATAATTTTTAGTTAATATTCATACTTGGTTCTTTCATTTTTGCCTTAGAATCTTGAGAACACACTAGGCAGATTTTTCTTTTGTTTCATATTTTAAAGAACTTACCTTTCAATGCTACTTTTAATGAAGGTAATTTTGTGGAGACTTTATTACTTATTCAATGACGGAATAAAAACTATAGTACCTACAAGAAGCCTATCCCTTCAACATCACGAATTTATGAATCAAGAATTCTAAGAGTTCCCAGCAAGATAGAGGAGTAGGAAAACGCTGTGCTTGCCCTCTCCTGTGACCACATTAAAATTACAACTAAATTATAGAACAATCAACCTGGAGAACCATCTGAAGATTAAGCTGAACAGAACTCCTGTAACTAAGGATATAAAGAAGAGGCCACATCAAGATTGAAAATAATACTGAATGTCAACTGTAACTGGAAAAAAAAAAAAAAAAAAAAAAGATTTCTAACCATTGATCCAAAGTAATAAACCTAAGAATTCACATTATGCAGTTACTAAATAAATACATAGTTGACAGTTTATGTAGGCAAAGAAAAAAATAGAACTAAATAGTTGTTAGCTTTTGTTCTGAAGCTACCAACACGCGCACACACACACACACAGACATAAAAATATCAATAAATCATCCTCATACTACATGCATCAGAAAAAAATAGCATGGCCATTTGAGAAATTTTTAAAAGTCCAGGAATAATTAAAAAATCCTTTAAGGCAGAAAGGACAATTCTACATTGTGAATATGCAAAATATATATGATATTTACCAAAGGTGTAAACTTGAGCATTTCCACCATCTTGTCTTCAGAGTTTTTTCATATATTTGAAGAGAACATAGATGATATCTAACAAGAGTATATTAATATTTTCTGGCCTGGTGTTTCACTAAAAATATACAAAAATAATTTTATGGTTCCTTATCTTTAGAACTAAGAAATAAAGGCTGCTATGAGCTTAATTTCTTATTCTGAATTTAAACGAGTTTATAAAATATCACTATGTATCTGATGAAAATATATATCTGATAATACTGCATTATAGAATTAAAATAACTTTTACAAGATTTTCCAGTGATCAGGAATTAATTTATATAAAAATAAACAAATATTGGTAACTCATAGAGGGATTTTCACATTAGGCTTACATTTGTTACTGTGATGAGAAAAACTTGAAAGCAAACCAACGAAAAATTACTGTGATTAAAACTGTTCATTCAAAACTCTGAGTATGAAAAATAAAAGAGGAAAAAATCTCATAAAGTTTGGCTTCTCGATGGTTCTATTATTCAGAGCATTTTTTTCTGAATTCTGAAACCAGATATGTGATTTACTATTTACATACCAGCTTCTTATAGAACGGCAACAAAAAAACCTTAAAAAACATCCTGGGGCTTTTTTTTTTTTTTTCCCCCTGTATACCCAATACGATAACTGCAATATTATTAATTAAGGACAGATTTTTTTTTTAAACCATAAAAGGAAGGTTCATTTGTTTTTTCATCCACTTTTTTTGTATAATTGCTCTAAAACATAAAATGGAAATAAAAACACATAAAGCAAAACACCAACTTAAACGGTTTTAAAAAATTTAAATAGGTTAAAAAAAGTACTGCACATCCATTTGCCTTTGATTCTGTGAATAAGGACTAGATTGAACACTAAAATTTTATAGCACTTACTCTGGTTGTTGAGCTTATCAATGACTTCTTTTGGATCTTAAA
Source organism: Rhinolophus sinicus (assembly GCF_057876585.1). Lineage (NCBI taxonomy): Eukaryota > Metazoa > Chordata > Mammalia > Chiroptera > Rhinolophidae > Rhinolophus > Rhinolophus sinicus. Next base: position 35,337,889 of record NC_142517.1, read on the forward strand.
AATTGTCTGCACTTTTCAAATTTCTCTACAAACATAAACTCCTCTTTCAAGTCTGTATCAAATTAATTATGCTGATGCTCATTTCACCATAACTTAACTAAGTACATGTTTTTTTTTGCAGTCAAGTTCTAGAAGAAAAGGAAAGATCAAAATCTATTGATAAAGCCAATTTGTTGCCATGTCCTAGGAACAGTATAAATTTAGTTGCATCTTCATACATTTCCAGTAATGGAAAATAACTGATGTTTCTAATGATGACCATTCTTACCAATGAAGTAAAGCAATTAATAGTTTGAAATGCTTTTCCATAATATAACTTGAAACAAAAAAAGGTTTTCTTTCAGAATTTTCTTTTTTTATTTCCTTTCCTTTTTCCAGGGAAAAAAAGCTTGCCACGGACCTTATACAAACTCAGGTTCAGCTGAATGATTTAAATAGAGACCAGAAACCATATGGGTGGAAAAGATAGTAAGTTTTCTATTTAATACTAACTAAATTCACCAGAATACCCTATTTCCCGACTATTTCACTTAAATTGAGTGCTTTGATGTTCATAGTCTGAATAAAATGAATTAACAATTGAAACAGCAGCCTTTCAAAGATCATTCCAAAATGTTCTTTGTGAGAGAAATAAATATGCTTGTTAAAAAAATCATGTCTTATAATATGCTAATCTTTCCTTAATGGAGATCTTAAAAGGGTATATCATTAGAGCTTTATGTCATGCCTATTTTTATTTTCTAAGTTAGTGTTATATAAAACCTTTGATGTCATATAGCTACTTTTCAACTATGAAGCTTTTGTATAGAAAGATGAAGTTACTAAAGTCATCATTAGTAAGGCAGGTGCTTTGTTTTTCTAGAACTTATAGTTTATCAAATAATTAAAATGGTGGGTGGGGTTGACTAACTTTTTTCAAAATGTCTACCATGTACTAGCCACAGTATAGAAGCTTTCATTAGACTCATAAATCAAGAAAGCAAGTATAATCCTTATTTGAGCAGGCAATGAAACAGGCTAAGTGGCTAGGTACCTTGCTAAAGGTCATGGAGTCCAAATTTGAACCCAGGTCTACAGACTTTCCAAATTTTGAGAGAGTGCAGTTTCCTCATCTTCCTGAGTTGGGTATTCTACACTGTGGCTTCATTAAAATCTCTGAAGTAATCTTCTACTACCTCATCAAATATAGATTCAAAGGTAAACCCTAAAAATACATTATGAAACCCCAAATGAATTATTTTTAATATTCTCTTCTGATAATATAATCAATAAATGCTTATTTTTCAACTCATAGAAACCACCTTCATTTTCATTAAGGTTATTTAAAAAGTTAAAAAGAAAAAATCTATGACCTGTCTAGAGGCACACGGCTTTATAATATGAAAGGGAAAGCTTAGCCAAATGTAACACCTTTCTGATTAAAGATTAAATCCATATTCTGAATAACTGAAGTCAGGGAATTCCCTCAAATTCTTTAGATTTAATAATAAATTCAGTCTTCTTAGTGAGTGGAGGTTGTCTACCCTAACCTGCTAAATCAACTTTTATTATTATTTTTTTAATCAATGGTGAAGACAGCTTTCTCTCCATCCTACAGGCCAGGGGCTGGCATTACAGAGTCGAAGTGGACCCAGAAAATGGACCTGGGGCACATCTGCCACACATTTCTTCACAGCAGTCCTCCTAGCTGAAGGAGGGATGATGGCAGTGACACAGATTCACGCATGACCTAATGAAGCCCTGTAGGTCACATCACCAATGCTTCTCAAAGTCTTGGCACGCCCCCAGGAAGAGGGGAGTTGTGCTAAATTAGAAAGACAGCTAAATTTGGAGTTGGCAGATTGGCATCAAATTCCTTCTATCATTCATTATCTTTGTCATTCTGGACACATAATGTTTCTGAGCCTCATTCTTCAATCTATAATGTAAGAATCAGGGCCTGATGCAGTATAGAGCCCATAATACATATTCAACGAATTTCAGCTGAATTTAAAAGAGAGAAAAAGGTAGAATCTTAGCAGTACTTTCAAGGTGTGGATGATGACTGATTACAAGAAATGCAACTTTCAGAAGAAGGCAACCTGGGGTGAAAGGAGCTGGCCATGCTGTGAAGTTCCTCATGATTAGTGGAAACCAGATCAAAGGGAAAACAAGGAAATAGGGCAGCAGGAAGACACCCAAACTGAAAGGAGATTCTCTGGGGCATACCAGACAACCCAGTAGACCAGGGAGCTAACCCATTTTTTGTTTGATGACTAGAAGAGAATGCTGATTTCACTGGTTCTGCTAATGAATGAGTCACAAGGGAGGGTTAGCTGAAAAAATACGTTAGGGAGTGGAAAAAATGTAAGTAATTACACGGATGTTGTAGAACTTACTCTAATTAAAAAATTCCTTGCTCTGAATGTTTTGTTAACTTTGAGTATCTGCAGTGACTGAAACACCCCCCCACCCACCAAAGCCCCTTTGAGTTTTCTCAAAGGTGCCTCTGAGTTCCACTGTCGTACACCCCAGGCAGGGAGTGAAATGCCACGGAGCAGTTAAACCTGTTTGTAGGTGTCAAATCTCTGAAAGATACATAGAAAGCAAGTCTACTTTTATGGCTAGTCTAGGACTCTGGATTTCCCATAGGTCCAAGTTACTGGTACCAGTCTGTAGTGAAACCAAAGCTTGGATTGCTCCCCAAGTTGCGATGACAATCTTACAAAAGAAAAGTGTCTGCAGGACTGGTCTTCCCAGGCCACCCTACATTCCTGGGGATAAGCCAGGGCATCCTTGTCAAAGTGACACACGTATGGATGCCGCTTCCCAAGGCATTTGTTCCTAGGCACTAGGGGAAGTGTGAAGCCCATTCAACCTGGTGGGAAATGGCTAGGGAAAGAGGAAAGCAGGAAAGGAAAGAGATTGCCAAGTAACATTCTTGGCCCTTGGCATATTAATTTACTCTTTACACCAACTCGCTAAGGAAGATACATTTTTTTCTTTTTTAAATCAGGCTCAGAAAGATTCAACAACTTGTTTAAAAACATAAAACCAAAAATTGGCAGACCCATGAGTCAGACTGAGTTGAAAGCCAAGTATGATATATTGAACAGAGACAAAAATTTAATGGGCAACCTAAGTAAGATAACATCCTGCCCATTAAGTTGTTAAAACATACCTGAGCACCAGAAAGATGCAAACATGGGCCACAAATAGCTAAACTAAAAATAAACCCTCCCTTAACACAACTACTTGAAAACTTTGTACAGAGTGTTGTTTATTCTTATGGTACGTAATTTTATCACGTCTGGTTACTGGGCTTTCAAGTCCACAGCAAAATTAGATGAAGCAACTTTAAGAAGAGGGAGACAGAATGTCTACAGTAAGAAGCTGGTAACAGTGAAAAATGCTATGGAAAACAATCACTACCCAGAGAACTAATTCCAAAGCCTCACTGATTGAGGGCTATTTAATGGGTGGGCAAATGCTCTACCTCTGACGACCACATATAATGAAACGTAATTTCACATAATTTTAGTCATTTCAGCAAGGTGATCTTTAAAAATATATAACTAAATAATTTACCATATCTACTTATATATACACCAGGTTTCCTGATTTTTGTTGTTCAAAATATGGTTTCTTTCTTTCTTACATTTGGAACATGCTAAAAGGAATATGATATTACAGCACAAAAAAAACTGTAGTGACCCTAAGACATCAAGAGGGCATCCAATTGTGTAGTTTCCAATTCTCACCGTGTCTCTAGCCCTGTAATTTTAAATTTAAATAAAGAAGTGGGCTTCTTTATTTCACTTGTTCTTATATGGCCCATAACATAGTTTGCCCTTCTTTACTAAAAGGACTCCTTGAGGGAGGAAAGCATTTCTTATTTGTGTTTGTAACTTCAGAGTATCTAGAGCAGTGCCCTCTACATACAAGGTAAACCCAGGAAATATTAATAACTAAAGAAACGTATGTTCAGTATGCTCAATTTTAGAATACCAGGATGCATGTAGAAGCACTGACATAGAAAATGGTTATAATAAAACTTCCAGGGCTTGTAAAGGCAAACTTATTTATTCATTTATCAAATAACTATCTACTACATTTCAGGTATTGTTCTAAGCTCAGAGATTAAAAGAGTGGACATGACATACCAGATTTCTGAATTTAAGGTCTTGCAATCTCAGAGAGAAAGAAAAACAAACAAGATAGACAATAAACAAAGAGATACAACATGAGATTTCAGATAGTCATCAGTGCAAATAAGATAAAAACGTAGGATAATGGGATAGGTAATACTTGGGTGGATGAACTATTCTCAGTTTTCTGCTTACACAGGCTCTTCCCTTATATCAAGGAAGAGATGTTGTTATAACATCTGTATGTTGTTCAGATGTAAAATTGTGAAAGGTGCAGTCTTCTTGAAAGTAACCAGTGAAATCCCCATGGGTTTTCCAGATAGTTCTCTACAATCCCCACCTCATACCCTCACGTATGCCCTTCTTACACTGTACTAGGGTTGGTCTTTGTGACTAATAGCATGCAGCACAAGTGATCCAAGAATAAGTTACAAAAGGTTGTGGCTTTCAAGTTGGGCTCTTCCTCTCTTAGATCCTTCACTGCATGGGGAGCCAGCTGTCATGTCATGAGGACACTCGGGCAATCTGTGCAGGGGTGTTCCATCCTGAGAAACTGATGCATCTGGCCAATAGTGAGGGAATGAAGCCTGCCAACAACCACATGGATAAGCTCGGAAGTGAATTCCACAGCCAATCCTTACACGTGGGCAGCCCAGCCAAGAGCTTGGTCATGGCTTTATGAGACTCTGTGCCAGAACTCTCCAGCCAAGCTGCTCCTGGATTCATGACCTCAGGAAACTGTAAATAGTTAATGTTTATATGTTTGTTGCTTAAAGGTGCTCAGTTTGGGGGTAATTTGTTATGTAGCAATAGATAACGAATATAGCTGCCTTTCTAGGGAGTTAAAATCTGAGTCGAGGCCTGAAAAAGAGCCAGTGATGAAGACATGTTAGGAAAGAACATTCCAGACAGAGAGTACAGTAGGTATAAAAACTCGGTGAACTTGTGGTATCACCGAAATAGCTCAAAGGCCCATGTGACTGGAATCTTGATGATGAATTACAACAAAGTGGTAAGAGAAGAGTTAAAATTTCCTCCAAAGAGGGATGGGAAAAAACATTATCTAATTTATATTTTAGAAAGAAAAACCTTTGTAAACTACTGGGCTACTATGTGGGAAGTAAGGGTGGAAGCAAGAAAACCAGGCGGAAGCCTACTGTCATCAGTCCAGTCCAGAGAGATGGTAAGTCAGAGTAGGATGTTAGAAATATTATAAATTGTAAGATTCAGGATATGCGTTTTGAAAGTAGAGTCAATACAACTATATGAAAATCATCCATGTAGCCTACGCTATGACAGTAGGTTCTGGTTTTTGAATGACCAGGATAATACCAGGATAGACCTACAAAGACAGGAAGTTAGGTATGATCTATTGAGACATAAGTCAAAATTCAAGAAATAATTTTTAGGTATGGTAGTTAAAAGTTGTAACCTCTTGTAGTTAAATGCTGTGGGGCCTGGAAAGACATTCCTCTTTATAAAAGAATTAAGCAGTCAGTAGAAGTATTCTTTTTGGTAACTGTTCTGATTGTTGCAAACCAGACTGGTTAAAAAAAAAGTGTTTAAGCAACCAACTAGCAAAGTAAAAATAAATAAATAAACAAACAAACAAATATTAAGTAATAAAGCAGACGAGGAAGATCAAAGCCAGATTTTCTTTCCACATCAACATATTTCCAAAGGAACAAAGTTAATGAGAAGAAGTATTTATTTAAGTTAGAGAACAAACACTATATTGGTAACAGGCCGACTATTCACTGGTTTCACAGAGCATTAGAGATTCACTTATTAGGGCTTAACAAGAATCCACATGTTCCTACTCCGAAAATTTTCTGAGCAGGCATTGTTCACAAATAGTACAGAAATGAACCCGTCGGAAAAAAAAAAACCCAAAAAAAACAAAACCTGCCTCTTCCTCCTGCTTCTTCTATCATATGCACGAAAGGCATGTCAGGACAACTCACAGGAACTATCCAATTCCAAATCAAGGTCATACTTTTGTACCTACGGACCTGCCTTCAGCTTCCCTTTTTTGATAGAAAATTCTGATATTCTCAAGCTAAGCCATGAAGAATCATATTTTAAAAAGTGAAAATATAAACAAATTACTATTAGGATTATCTTACTCAAGAAGACCAATATAATAACGGACTAGTCACACACACATATATACAACCACACATACACACACACAATCTCACATTAAAAGAAAGGAATAATGTGAAAAGTAAGGATGTTTTAAATAAATGCGTAATACCAGACAAGTTTTTAAAAAGACAGAAAGGCAGACTGACAGAAAGACAGCCAAGTCATCTGTCTCTATGAATTTTCCATAGCTTTCTCACAAGTCCTTGGGTATAAACATATATAATTGCTAGAACCTTCAGGTAAATCTAATGGCATAAATTTTTCATTTTTTTTACAAAAGAATCTGAGTGAAAATGCAACATTTTTTAAAAAAACAAAGCATTACATATACCCACGAGAAGTCTACAAAAAAAATTGAAATGCCCAAATCTACCCATGGGTCCATATCCTAAATTGTTTTAGTTTTCTCTTTATCCACATAAATTAGTGTATAAAAGTAAATCCTATGGTCTATTGCATCTGCTTTTGCTGCTAAACTCAGCATATTAAATGTTCAAATACTTTGAGAGAGTAGGTCTACTTATTCCACGTCATTGAGAGCAGAGTCATAAAAACCTAATAGAAAAGACTTTAACTTTAAAGACTACTTTATTCACATTCTATCTCTTGATGCCAGCACATGGATAATCAAATGTATATCTCCCAAGATAGCCTGTGGGTAGTAGGTGCTTCAAAACAAGTTCGTTGAATAAAAGAACATGTTGACTTACTGCCTTTTGTTTAGAATTTATACTAAGTGCTTGTTCATTCTAAACTCATACTCTTTGCCAAGACAATACAAATATGACTATAATCAAGTTACTTAATGTTAATATTTTTAAGAGTCTATATCAAATCACTGTAAAAATGATTCTTCAAATAAAAGCTTTCTTCTATCTCACACTGTACCAATTTTGAAATTGACTATGATAGATGGGGTCATCATTCCAAATTCTACACCCCTCACTATTGTAATCATACACCCACACCCTGCCATTCCTGCTGTAGTGCCTGCCGTTAGGGGCAGAGTACTCTTCCGCACCCCAATCCATTAATGTTGGGACCTATCACCTGACCTGCTTGGTCAATGAGATGTGGACAAAAATGACAGTGAGACAGTTCAGCCAAGACTTTAAGAGGCATCGCATGTTCTTAACACTCTCCTTCTTGTGCTCCTGTGATCCACCCTGAGAAGCACACCCCCAGGCAGATGAAGTCCTTTCAGCTCAGGTCATAGAAAGGAGGCATTCAGAGTCTGCCTGTAACTGACCAGAAACCTGCTGTCTATGCCCAAGTCCAGGCAAGTCAGGCTCAGCCAAGCCCAGTCCATAATGGCCAAAGCAACAGCCAAACTGCAAACTCGTAAACCTGAATACATTTGCTACAGTAAACCACTGAGATTTTGTAATCGTTGCAAAACAAAAATTAATATACTGGTGCTCAGTATCTTTATAAGGCTTACTCATGTAATATTAGTTGCATGAAACTACACCTTCTTAATTTACCTATCCTAAACTAATAGTAATTTTCTTTGGCTATCTTTTATTTTTGAAAACAGAATCAGAAACCTTTTTAATAAAGGATTTTTAAAAGAAAAAGTTATCACAAAAAGACATTCATTCTATAACTAAAGTCTAATTTCCAGAAACAAACTATAATATAGCGAATAAACCATATTCAAAAAAATACAAGTTATAATTTTGTAACCTTGGATGTTTCTACAATTTACCAATCATTCCTCCAAGTGAACTAAAAGTAAATCACCTCCCTAAATACCTGATATATTCTACAACCGCTTGTCTGGTTTTCTGAGCAGTGTCTCAAATAGTTTTCCTTCAAAATGTCACAGGTGTGAACTAACTAGTGTGTGTGTGGGGGGGGGGCAGTATGAATTAGTATAAGTCCAGAATTAAGGAAAAGTTCAGTAAGTATAATTTTCTTGCTTTTGAATACTAATACTTTCAGGGCTTGCCTGAATCACTAGATAGGAATCATCTGTCAATTCTTTGGCTAGGAGGATATCTTTCCTTTTCATGTCCCTAAATATTTAGAAATCTGTTATTTTAAATCTGAGTAGATTTTTGTTTATACAAATATTTTATTTTATTTTCTAGCATAATTTATAAAAACAAACTGTAGCTTAACAAAAATTCAATTATCACAGTTATAAAGGTAATATTAATGAGATTTTCATGGATCAATTCCAAGAACATCTTTCCCTTCCTGCCATTTATATATAATAAATCAAAACTATACTGTGACCATGTATCATATATTAACAAATTGCTGAGCATGAGTCACTACAGGTAATTCTTATTTTCATTCTTGTTCACTTAAGCCAACATCTCAGAATTTAAAAAAAAAAAAAAAAGTCACAAAATTTTAACTTAGATGAACTCTTAAGGATAGTTCAACTACCCTCCAGATGTTTGAGTTAACTCCATAATATTCCTCCTGAATGCTCAGTTATACTCTGAACCTTTCCTGTGACAGGCAGTGTTCCCAAACCAGGGGGATTGTGAATGTTTCAGGAAATTAATTTAGCCAAAGGCAGTAATTGGACCTTTCGCCAATTTCCACTTTTTAAATAAATTAATTACTTTAAAAATGACTCCTTTACACAATACAAATGGAAAAAGGATGTACCAAATGAGCATGAGTGATGGTGAAGAGAGAACAAACAAGCGAGCTCATATCTGGGCAGTCCCTTGGGCAGCACATTCTTGACTGAACAATGATATCAAGGCATGTGTTTTGAACATTAAGTTTTAGTTGTTTTATTTTTGGCCATATTTTAAAAATTATACTAACAGACCTGTGCATACAGACAGGATGCATAAAGATATTAAATTAGCACTGCAGGATAGGGGCAATAAAAAGATAATGATTTTGCAAACGTTCTCAAAATAGTCCTTAAGCTGCATTATCTAACTCAAAACAGTCATGAAGCACATTAAGAAGCTGCTAGTAGTCCTTGGGGGGGGAAAAAAAGACAAAAGAACAAGAGTTTTCATAACAGCAGGGATTGCCATTAACCAAATGTCCATCAATAGCAGGATGGATAAACTGTGATAGACTTACTCATAGAAATGAACAATCTATATCTACATGTAACAGCTCAGATGAATCTCAATTGAAGCAAGACATCAAACACAAGAATATATATTTTTAGATTTCAATCATTAAAGTACAAAACTAGGCAAAATTAATCCATGGTGATTATCCTTTGGAGGTGGGGCTGAGTTACTGAGCAAAAGGGGCTCATGGAAACTTCCAGGGTGCTCATATTGTTACGTGCTTTGATCAGGTTGTTGGTGACACAAATGTGTTTGTGAAAATTCATGAAGCTGTATGCATACAACTTGTGCACTTTTATGTATATATATTACAATTCATAGTTCAATAACTAAAATGTCAAAAAAAAAGTAAACGTTCGATTTGATTGGGCTATTCACATGCCCAATGTTTTATTTGTGAAGTGTGTGATTCTTTATCTTGTCCAATATATATTAGGTCTAAAAGTAATTTTGTCTAGTTTTAAAGCTACAATATATAACTAATTTTAAACTATATATACATCTGTGCCATAATCAAATACACTGTTATTTTCAATGTGTTAAAAATTCAGAGAAAATTTAACAGTGTCACTTAAAATGAGAAAAAAATTTAAAGGTCTTATATAGCATGAATCTTAATTTTATTATGTTTAAAATTACCTTTATTATACAATCATTGATAATACACAGAGATAAATTTTCTTTTACATAAAGTTACTTCTGTATCATGTAGCACATAAAAGATTCCTATAAGGAATTTGTGAGATTATATATGTTATAATGAAAAAGTTTTGAGAATTAGAGGGAAAGTTGGGTAACACTTTAGTCATGGAGAAAAAATTATGGTCAGAACTGTGGGTATCTGCAAATTCCAGACTTGGCACCAACAAACTGTGAACTGTGTCAGGTCAGTACTGTCCAATAGAAATACACCATGAATCACATTTGTAAGTTTTAAACTTCTAGCAGCCACATTTTAAAAAGTAGGGAGTATATGTGCACTGTAATACACCAATAATATATCTAATGCAACACAACTGTTAACTGAAATGTAATGCCACCAAAACAATAAAGTTTTTTCACCGAAAAATATTTCACAATGTTTTAGCTTTAACTTTTAAATTAGTTAAAAATTTGAACCTCAGTTCCTCAGTCATACTAGCTGCACTTGAAGTGATTTTACAATACATGACCAGTGGCTACCGCATTGCACAGCACAGATGTCACATTAATCTCTCTGAGGCTCACTTTCTTCTAAACTAAGTTAATCAGATAAAGAATTTCCCAAATATACAGTGGCAGGAGGAGACCTGACTCTGGGTGGTGAACAAACAATGCAACATATGGATGTATTATAGAATTGTACACTTGAAAGCTGTGTAGTTTTCCTAACCAATGTCACCCTAATAAATAGAAAGAAAAAAAAAAGAACTCCCAGTGAGAATTTTTGCCCACTGATGCCCACATGCCCCTGAGCCATTCACCACACAGGAATGCAGCCCGATGTCCAGGGATCTTAGGACTTTCAAAGTGGGAAATCTGGATGTTTACATAAAATATTATTTTTCCTTGCAGACAACTACCATGACATTTCTCAGAGCCCTGTGTGGGACAAACCAAAGCATATCCATATGCTGCTCTTTGCAACCTGGTTCTACAAACATTCTCTCTTGCTCTTCCAATCTATGATTTATTTAGGAGTAATTTGGCTTCTACATCTGGAAACTGAAAAACACAGCTGGAGAGTCAGTTGAGTCATGAGCTTCAAAGCCTCCTCTAAAGTCAAGGTGAAGCTGTAGCTGCTGTCAGGAGGTGACAGCCAGCGGTGAAAGTCAGGAGGATCTCTGTGTGAGCTTAAACCCTTGTCTCCAGAATGCAGACAAGTCTGAAATAGAATCATCCTAAAGTAAGGAACAATCCAGCCCCCGATTTTGGATCAAGGACAACGTGCCAGAGATAAATGGAAAGGGTGGTGAAACCAACTACACCATAGAGACTACCACTCTTAATACCCAATCCCTATGGAGCCTGCCTGGATCTCCCAGGGTATGTGAAATCCAGAAGGGCACAAGGTACACAGGCCAGGGACAGTGGAAAGCTGCAGAGGTGAAGCAGGAAGTAGTAGCTTGAGCAGCCATCAGCTCGTTCTTTAGCTATAAAGATGGGAAGAGGAGGGGTGGGGATGGGTGGTGGTGGCAGGTGGACTCCAAGGAGACCAGTTCTCAAGTCCAGGTGAGTCACCAACTGTGAATATTAACTGTTTAATAGCATCTGAAAAGGACAGACTTCCCCCTGAGAGACAAAGTTAGAAACTCTGTTTTGTGAAAACTGTTAAAACCACATGCGAATGCTGTTAAAACCGCATTATAGTTCCAGAGTAAGAGAGCCTGGGAAACTGAGGGCCTTGGGTTAGGATTGAAAACAGTTTGAGCATTAATCCCAAGTGTGTCACTGTTGCTATGTGACTTCTAGTTCTCCAAATATAAATGGTCATAATATACCATATTGCCTTAGTCTATAACACAGTGTTGTTTTCAGTACCAAGTGATATCATGACTATAAAGCAATATGAAAACTATAAGTTTCTCATGCAATTGTAAAGCATGTTTTATTATTATTATTATTTACTAAGCAATTAGAACCGGATTATAGGAACAGAACTATTAAACGCCATTTAGGTCCCTAATCAGGATTCCTCTTAATTCTGAGGTGGGTGGAGTGGGTTAGGGCTTTAGGGGAATAGTAGTGAGCATTATTACTCCATTACAAACCCAGTTACTTTCTAGAGAATTCATAGGATGGGACCAGGGGAGTTCAAATTCCAAGGTGGACTTGAAAAGACCTCACAAAGAGGAATTTGCCCTAAAGCAGTGGTTCTTAAAACTTTTTCAGGTCACTGGTGCTTTGAGGATCTGATAAAAGCTATGGCTCTGTCTTGGAAATGGCACATATACAAAAGTGACGTATATTTTTCAGAAAATTCATGGACCCCCATGGATCCCAAATTGAAAACGTCACCTCAGAGACAAGACCCACGGTGTGGTCTTAGGATTGAGTTACCGCTGGGTAGGAGGCAGTTTTAAGAACAGCTGGAAGCCAACAATAAAAACAGAGCAGCCTTTTTTTAAAGGTTCAGCCTCTACTCAAAGTGTTGCTACCGTGGGACCCTCAGATAAAGACTTCTTGGGGTGTATGTAAGGGCTACACCGTTATTCTAGCTAACTCTTAGCTACTGCTTCCTTGGACAGTTTCAACAGAAATGAGCACCTTCTAGTTCAATGCATATGGACCCTAAACAACACAGGGAGTAAAAGGTATATGAGAAAGGAAAAAATACATAATATAAAAAATACAATAAAAAATATATACACATATATATGTGTGTATGTGTGTACATGTGTGTGTGTATATATATATGTGTATATGTATTTCCTGTACATCTCCCTAAGAACCATACTGCACATGTTAGCACTACACTGTAGAACATGTAGGGAATTTTTGCTATTTTGGTTTCTGGGACAGTGAACAGAGACCACCCATCACAGGAACCTTGTGATATCCATATGAATATTACCAAGAGAAGTCCACAGCAACATAAAGTGACACTAAATGTCACAGCAACAACCTGGCACCTGTACAGATAGGAGTGGGCAGGAAGAGAATCACTTATACTACAGAAATTCAACAGCAACTTCTCAATGACAAGAACAGAACTTGCCTTGACTCTTGAATGGAATATGGCCTCAAACATTTTGACAAAATATTCTCTATCCACTTTCCAATCCAATCTCTTAAGAAACGTTTAGGAAAGTGAAAAAGAAAATAGGTATTTATCTCATGCATTTATAACTATTAAAATATGTTTAGGAGAGTAAGGTCATACTGAATTAGGCATTAAAATTGTTCAGAAAACATTTAATAACTTTTTCATAATATGCTCTTGTGCTCTATTTTTATAAATATCACAAAAGAATATTCATATATTGCAGTATTTTAAACTTGACTTTCAAAGTAGGGATGAATAAGTTGAAATTACCAGTCAAGCAGTTAATGTTCTTTCTTTAAATCAAAGATTTTTATCTAAGACCATTACAACTCTATAAAAAATTATCTTCTGACTATCAAATACCAAGGTCTTCACCAAGGACTGCAGTCTATAAAGTCAGAAGGAACATTGAGAAGTAAAAATACTATATGAACTAACAAACTGCGCTGTATTCCCATCTACTTGTCACTTGTGGGAGTGGGAAATTTTCACATATTGTCAATGGATTTTTGAAACTCCCCAAGGACATGGTGCCTTCCACTTTGGGATTTCTCCTGACAGCCTACTAGTTCGGTTTATACTTCAGAGTTATCTGGAACTCTCTTTCTTTTAATTTTTCCAGGTCAGATAGTTTAACCACCAGATACTCTTCCTCTGAATTGCCATAATTTCAAATGTCACTTCTTGCTAATATACTTCAAATTAAATGGTAAATCACAACTTAATATGAACAAAATGTTTTTTTACAAAAGTATTATGTTACATAATCCAGGAAAACAATTGAAAACAGTGCCTGGTGTTCAATAAATGTCAGCTTATGAGGACTTTGGTAATGATATGCCAACAATGAAAGTAACGACATTCTCACCTTGTGGTAGGCAGCTACTAAGATGATCCTCAATGATCCCCACCTTGTGTTATTCAGACATTCACAAAACCACTTCACTTGAGCTTGAGCTGAACTTAGTGATTCAATTCTAATGATCAGAATATGGTAGAAGTAATGTTTGATCACTTTCAAGATTAGGTTACTAAAAATACTTTCAGCTTTTATCTTGGGTTCTTACACACTCTCTGTCTCTTGGATCTCTTGCCCCAAGGGAAGGAAGCTATCATGTTGTTAAGTTCCATGTTGGAGCTGTGGAAAGCCTTATGGAAAGGCCCAGATGAGTGAGATCGGACACAGATCTTCTGAGGCCTACCAACAACCACACTGGGAATCCTGAAGCAGAGTCTTCAATCCCAGTCGAGTTTTGAGATGACTTCAACCCTGGTCAGCAGCTTCATCATGCAACATCATGACAAATCTCCAGAGAAGCACCCAGCTAAGCCCAGATTCCTTTCCAACAGAAACCGTAAGATAATATTTGTTGTTCTAAGGCAATTCAGTTTGGGGATAATTTGCTGTGCAAATAGGATAACTAATAGGAAGTATGGTGCTGCCGTAACAAAAATCTAAAATGTGAGAGTGGCTTTGGAACTATGAAGTGGGCTTCAAGAAGAGTGTGAGTGAGAGTGTAAAGTGCCTTGAACACACTGTTCACAGAATTTTGCACTCTGAAGAGATTGCTAGTAAGGGCATAAATGGAAGTGAGGAAAATCTTATTTGAAACTGGAAATTACGTCGTGATAGGTTTAACAATACCCACACCTATGTACAGTGACATGACCTGCAGTCACTTGTAACTGCATGAGGAGTAAGAAACGTGCGACATGAACTGGGTGATATAGCTAAGGAGATTTCTCAGCAAAATGTGCAAGGTGCTACTTGGTTTCTTCTTCCTGATTTATAGTTAATTGTGAGAAGATAAATAGAGGACAGGACTACTAAACAAAAAGTAGGCAGGGCTTGATGATTTTGAAAATTCTCAGCCTCTCCTGACAGCAAACAATGCTAAAACTAAGAAACAGCTTCCAAGCAAAGACCAATTCAGAGAACTGTCAAAATAAAACATGATCTAAAGATGAGACTGAGGTTGTGGGTTTTCAAATCCTTGTTAAGACTTTGAAATGTGGTGTCTTGGAGTATTATTCAGTCAGACCATGGCATCTCCCAAAAGTTTAAGGGTGTGGCTCACAGATCCTTTTTCAAGAGGCCTTTGGGAAGTTAAAGGGCATTGTCTGTCCTTTGTCTCAGCAGAAGCCCAAGGAAGAGACGGATTTATTGCCAAGAAATATGTGGGTGTGTTTTTTTGTCTAACAGAGTCAATCCCAACAAGCTTCATAGGAGACCCACAAAAGCTTTGAGAGTGTTTTATCAGCAGAAACTACCAGTTTGGATAGATACGGTACAAAATGGAAACAGGTCAAAGGTCCCCAAAATTCTACTGGCTGGAAGCAGGCTGAGAAAAGTCGGCTGCAGGCACATAGTATCTTTCATGAAAAAGGAAGGATGACTCAGAGAGTGACACCAATAGTCCAAAGGGTAGAACCAGCAGCCATGGAGTATTCCCAGGCCTGAAAACCTAGTTAAGGAGTATTTGCCCAGCTGGACTTCAGAATTACTATGAATCAGTGACTCTTACATACTTTGGATTTTCTGTTTTGTTGAAAAAAGAATGTGGAGGTATCTGATGCCTGCCCCACTGCTGTATGTTGGTTGTGCTGAGATGAAAAATCTTGACTCTTTAGTTTCACAGATCTAAAGATGAAGAGGAACTGTACTTGAGAAGTTGTACATGAGGAACTATACCCAAAGAGCTTTGTTCACCCACACCCAGATCAAACTTAGATGACTTCTGGATTTTAAGCTGATGCTCACCTACAAAGAGGATTTATTTTTCATCTTCCAATAAAAGCGATGTCTGACATCAGTACAAGTTAACATGTTTTATAGCATCAAACGTTTAAAAAGCACATAAAGTCCTTTTAAAAATTCTCTTGAAATGCTTGTTAATAGGTTGAGAGATTGACACAATAGGAATCAGATTCATAATGTTAAATCTTACTAATGTAAAATATGATAAACTCTTCTACACTAACAAAACTAAATACTCAAGTAGTTATCAGCTACCCAATTTTAATTTATGTTTAGGATATTTATTTTATAGCAACAAGCTATCGTTGAGAGTACACAAGCCATGGGAATGCTCTCTCAAATATCCTGATTTGCAGTTTTGTTTATAACAAAAATTCCACCTAAGAAAGGGGTCTAAATGAGATATGAAATGGGAAATGGAATGTTTAACTCTCCTAAAATAATTATATATTTTTCAGAAATTCACTAACTCTCAAAGGAAAAGAAATGATGTCATCTGAATGTTCTATTATGCCTTACCCTTCAGACAGCATCTCCTCTTCTTCTGTTCACTATCTATCATACTGACATTTTATATATGAAAAATAGTTAAAGCAGTATTTTTTTAATGTCATATTGTTACAAACAGCAATTTATTTCATGTCCGTGTCCCTCCAGGCTGAGACTGTTTAGTGAGGCTCATTAGTGAAGGGCAATCACTGGTATGTCCTCTGGATAGGCACTCACAGGTGGAGAAAAGCAAAGAACACAGATATGCCATTCAGAAATACATAGCATTGTTAAAAATAGCAACACCGATTTCTGTTCTAAATGAGAAGAGGGTGCTGCTATTCTCCAGAGAGAGCAGAGTATAGTGCAGCAACGTTACATTGCGCGGGAAGTCAGGATATGTGGGCTCTGTGCCTAGCTTGAGACCCATAGTAGGTGATTCATCAGCTTCTGCATTGTTTTCTTAACTGGAAAATTCAGTGTTCATGTCAAATTGAAACAGTTAATTAATTCCTAAACTCCAGATATGCAGGTACTCCAGACAGGAGTTCTTACTTATGGGATGCCAAATATTCACTTTTTCTCCTAAAATAAACTTCTAAAGAGAAAACTTTGCACTAGTACATTGTAAATGAAAAATCTGACTTATACAGCATGAATGGATTTCAATTTCAATGCAATAAAACAACAAAACAATTATTAAATTCTAGCTATCAGGCTGCTGGCTGCCTGAAGCCTGCTCTGAGGGAAAAAAAGAGCAACTCTATCTAGGAGAATGATTCTAGCATCAAATTGAGAGTTTCTCCTTGACTTCTCAAGAACACACTGAAAGGGGATTTAAAAGGGCATATATTTCTTATTATGTGATTCGATGCTATTTTATGCAGGATCTGCATACAACCTAAAATCAATTCCAGTATCAACCAAAATCACCTGTGTAACAGCAGCAACTGCCTTACACTCTAGAAATGCGGCATCAAATAGTCACACCTGTTAGTTCTGATGCTAAATTTTATCTTGAATCCTCATACGACCCATCTAACCTACTTTTTCAAAACCAGTAATAGTGTCATGAAACACTAAAATAATTTTGAAGGCGATGGAGTACTGTGGAGGAACACAAGATAGGAAGTCACATCAGGGTTCTAAGCTCAGTTTCATTAGATTAGACCTTGACACTGGCATGTTAACTAACCCCTCTGGTCCTCAGATTGCTCATTCACATTAAAATGCTTGTGTCACTTTTAAATAAGAAAATGCATGTAACATGCTTAGCACAGTACCTGAACACAGTAGATACTCAATAAAAGTTATCTATTTAAAATAATTAAATTCTTTTTAAATTAAATTTATTGGGGTGACAGTGGTTAGTAAAATGACATAGGTTTCAAGTGTACAATTCTATAATACATCATCTATATATATCACATTGTGTGCTCACCACCCAGAGTCAGTAATTTAATTCTTTCAAATAAACTTGCAAAATTCTGTCACAATCAATTCACTTCAAATAACACTGGCTTGAAACAAAAATATAGTTTGCCATTTTTCTATTATAATAAAGTTACATTAACTTTCACTTCCAAACAAAGCTACAAAACCCACAAACCACTGACTGGCAAAAGAAGCAAAAACATTATGTCCTCAGTGATAAAAGAACACTTAGTTGTCAAAATGAAAAACAGTAACTCTTAGTTGCTACCACATAAATGTTTTCAGGTCTTTTCTTACCCAAAAAAAGGTCAAAATGGCAGAAACGACAGAGTGAGAGTATCTTAAATCAAATAAAAGTTTCAGCCAAGTTGGACACACGGTTCTGAAAAGAGCTGTATTTAGGACATAACCAATAACACTATTATTTATGAGATGTAGTAAACTGTGGGCAAAATGAAAAAGACAGCCCGCTACTAATCCAGTGACAGTAGTCCTGATCGCCTAATAAATGTGGCAGGAATGCACTCCAGGATTCACGCTCGGCACTTCAGGTGTACTGTCTCTAATCCATACCAGTGTGCAAGATACACATTGCTATCCAAAATTAAATATGAGGATCTGAAGTTCAGAGAAGTTACTTGCCTGGCCAGGGTCACTCTACCGGGAAGCACCAGAGTTGCATTCAAATTGTATCTGACCAGAAACCCACTCCCTTCACTAGTGTGTTTCTTTCCTTTTTGGACACAAAGATGTGTGTAAGAATCATTCTCAATGCTTTGAAACTCATGAACTGATATTAATTCCCTTTTCTCTTTCCTTTCTTTTGGTTTCTTACAAATCCTTTGCGTTTTGGTCCCCGCCAGCTTCAGTTGCCATTACCCTAACTCCAATTCACTCATTCATTAAGTCACTGAAACCTGGTCTTGTGCCCCAGCCCTATAAGAAACTGTCCTTGGTAAAGCAGGGGAGAATATAAAACAAAGTGAGGTTTTTAATCCAATCTGGGCTAAAACTAAAGGTTCACAGGTGATGAGCAATTCTCTGACGTGGTCAACCAGTATTGGCACGTTCCAATTTACAAGGATGACTAAGGCAGATACAATGTGTAGACTCATACCTATTTATGCAAATCATATACATTGAACAGAATGCTTAACTGAGTAAAATTTTCAAAAAGCATCTAGAAGCTCTTGTCTTTTATTCAGGGAATGAATTTTATGGCAGGGTTTTACATACAAATAAAAACTACTAAGTTTTTAGTTGATCCTAAGGAGTAATAATTCTGTCCCATTTTTAAAACAGAGCTGAATGCAACAAAAATAGCTTGATAAATATCTCCTTTTAACTGTAACACGTACTTCAGTGAAAGTGTTTATTTAATCATCAATATCTAATTGATGTTTATTAAGTTCTAACTTTGCACTAGAAAACGAGCATACCTACCTACCATGTTTCCCCAAAAATAAGACCTAGCCAAACCATCAGCTCTAATGCATCTTTTGGAGCAACAATTAATATAAGACCCAGTATTATATTATATTATAGCCAGTCTTATATTAAACTAAGACTGGGTCTTATATTAATTGTTGCTCCAAAAGATGCATTAGAGCTGATGGTTTGGCTAGGTCTTATTTTCGGGGAAACACGGTACCATGTGTTGTCCGCCCCTGTGGGTCTAAATTTCTGAGCTGTGTGAACAACTCTTGTTCCTGAGGTTCCCCAATAGTCCAAAATGCAAGCTACACCCTTCTAAGAATTATGTGCTGGGTGACACTATTAGTCCTCATGACAGCCCATTTTGAAGCTCTATTATCCTGATTACTTCATATGATGAAAACAGGTCACAGACAACTTAAGGAACTTGCCCAAGATCACACAGCTGGTTTAAAAAAACAAACCAAAAAAAAACAAAACAAAGAAAAACCACAAGAAATCAAATCCAAGTGCCCTGACTCCTCAGTCCTTAGCCATTACACTTTATTGCTCAATATATATAAGCACATTCATAGGCAGAGAGAAAATACCAGATCGGTATATAGACCTACTATTTACTGAGTGCCTACTATATGCCAGGCACCAGGTACTAGAGATGGAAGAATTAAAGAAGCCTGGCCCTGAGCTGAAAGAAACTTAAAAACAAAAAAAGATTCAGGGTAGGTTGAAAACAAAGTAACCAGTTACAATATAATGTGTTCATGCTCAGGCTAGTGGGCTATCTATCCTGCCAGTTAGGGGAATACAATCCAAAGGACAACTAATGTAAACAACAGCATGACTCTTAGAAGCACCAAACTTTTTTATTTTAAATAGCTGTAATACACTTGACAGGAACAGTAGCATAGAAAACTTTACATAAACCTTTTCTTGACGGTTTCTGGTCATCACTGGGAAGACCAAGAACGCCGCAATTATGTCATACAGTATTTCCAGAATGAGGGGCTCTTGCCCCTACTTTTTAAAAATTTAAATACTTGTATCTCTCTCCCAGATTTTATTGCAAACGGTTATTGCCTACCTCTAGCAGTTACACTCTCTCCTAATCTGAAATGATACAGAAGAGAGTTAATGAGTAACCATTCCCTAAGATTAAATTGTCAGGGAAGGTCGCTTCTCCAGAGTAAAGTACCCAGATTTATAACAGTTTACCTAGTTTCTTTGATGTTCATTTAAGTACAACAAAAAGAGGTGGCTAATGATAAAAATAAATTCTATCAATTTTAAAATTTGACCCACAACAAACCTGGGAAAGAGAAAGAAATGAAATATGTCACCTCAAACAGGGACTGTGACAATAGTTAACAGCTAATCTTTAACGAGCAATACCTACTATGTGCCAGGTATATTAGTTAGCAGCTTAATTTGATTAATTATTTTATCCTCACAATACCCCTATGGAATAAGTCATTCTAATTTCCATTATATGAGAAAAATAAGGCCCAAGTTCACAAAAAAGCTGCAGGACTAGAATTTGAATCACATGCTCCAGGTGAAAAAAAAAAAAACACACACAAAAAAACTTCAAATCTCTTTGTGGGCAAGCAGGTGAAGTAACTGTGAAGTGGCTCAATTTTAAGATTACAGAGCTGTAATTCTCAACCTTGGGTGCACACAGTAATCACCTGGGGAGACTGCCAGGTGGGTTCCACCCCCATTCCCCCCATAGATTGTGATTTAATTGGTCTGGGAGCTGCTCAGGTAATTCTAATGCCCAGTCAAAGCTAAGAATCACTATGTGTAGACACAGAGAATGGCTCATGGCCCACATGAAAGGAGTTTTAAAAAATGTAAAAGAGTAAGGAAACAATGTGCTGCTCAAAGGTTGTTAGTGCTGCCTCTGCCACCAATATGTAACCTCTGCCCCGCTTCTCAAAAAAATTAAGAGAGAGCATGGGTGGAAGATAGTAAATAGACAGGCTGGCAGACGTAGACATTTGTTTTCAGTGGAGAGGGGGTTGCCTCATCTTGGAACTTCCCCCATGTCACCCCCCCACCATCTCCTATTTATGGAATCGTCCTACTACAAAATGCACTTGGAGTTAGACATAACCTACTTTCAAAATAAGCTCTGGAGTACAACCCATTCTTAAACTGAAGATGACCTAAATATGCTCACTTAACAAATGTATACCTTCAAATTACAGGGCCAAACTACTTCAACATTTCAAGAACTGTATTTTTTAAAGAAGGCCACTGATAGTTAACTCTGATCTTAACTATCAGTGGCCTTCTTTAAAAAATCCAAGCCAGGTCAAGACATCTCATGTAACTAAGCAAGACTGAAGAAGGGAGAGTCTAAGCCCTAAAAACAAATGCAGGTGGTACATAGCATTACTGAGTAAAATGCCATTTATCATTGGTAAAGGGAAGCCAACCTGTATACCACCAGAAAAATCTTCATTAAATGGCCTGCAGATGTGAAATCCAAAATAAATGCTACAGAAGTCAACTGTGAACCCATTAAAAATAAAACCTGTAGCTTGCTTGGGATATAAGTTTTCATGCCTAACCATATTATTATTGTTGCAATTCAAGAGGAAATGGCAAATGAGTAAATTAAGAAATGGCCTTTAAGGCTACTCATTCAAAGTAGCTACAACAATTTTTCATCTCCCGCTGCAGAGCAAATGTGTATTTTAATAGTCCTGTATTACCACTTACCACCACTCTCCCCCACTACCACCACCAAAGGAAGACAAAAGTAGAAAAGAAATCGAGACTGACTTTCAAAACGGCATACTGCAACATAAAGGCCATGACTCAGAAACCAGGGCCTTGGCCAATGAGTTTCAGCACTGGCAGTTGAGGCTACTGCATTACTTGGGTAAAATATTTTGTCGTTACTTTGTTTTGTTTTTTCAAAAAGCAGAGACAGGGACATGAAGCCTGTGAAAGCAGACAAAAGTGTGTGGGGTTAATTTTCTCACTAGTTTAGGATAATTTTACTTGTTAATTGCATAAACATATATTGCTCCCCTCCTGCACTGTGCACTGTGCAGTGCTCAGGATGTGTTGATGAATACGACAGCGCCTGCTCTCATCGGTCTCCTAAAGTAAGAGACCAAAGAACCAACCTCATAATTCACCACACAAGCCCCTTCCAACCATGAGTGTGAAAATCCAGTCCTGTCATTGTACTATTAGCACATTTTCCTCTTGGTCTAACTGCCCTGAACTTCACAAGGAAGCCGCTGATATCATCTAAATAAGTATGTAAATAAATACCCATACTTTGCATACCAACAATAATCCATGGGTAAATGTCAAGAAGTTTTAAGAAAAGTTTTTTTTAATCTAAGACTATATCAAAACAGGTTTTCCTTTTGAACCAAGCCCAGCTCACATATTTTCACTGCCTGTGGCTATGCAGCTTCAATAAGCTAAAAGTACTTTCCTTTCTTCCAAGTTGGGAAGAGCAAGTAAGACCAAGCAATCAGCTGTGCATCATTTTCTCTCATCTTAATTTTTTTTTTTTACTAAAATATACTCAAAATAGCTAAAGCAATGAAAAGGCATCTGTTTTATATTTGTATACACCTACATGGACAGATCTATCTAGCTTGTATCTTCCTACTAATATGAAATAAGCTACATTTGCCCTATCAGCAAAGACTGTCAACATTTCACTGCAAAGTTTTTTTATTTTCATTTTTTTTTCTGGTTGGGGAGAGGGCTGCATAAGTGTTGAAAATTAACCACAAGTACAAGTGAAAGCTTTCACAACGTGTATAGGATGACTATGCGCTTAACAGGTCCACATGGTGCTTACTTTGCAGTCATGCATCATTTATGTTTCTGAAATTCACATTAAACGAGACTCTAAAATAAAATGATAGGTGCTTTAAGTCTTTCTGCAGGTCTTGCCCACGTTGTGTTTGCTGTGTCTGGCAAAGTGGAAAACTGTGTCTCCTCTTGGGCTTCTCAACGCTAATTGTAAAATACACACATACACACATACATACATATACATACATACACATACACACACACACACACACACACACACACACACACACGCCCAACTCCATGATAAACTAAGTTATTCAAGAAGACAAACTTTTTTTTTCCCAAAAAAAACATACCTGCAGGATGGTGAAGAGTGGTAGCGCGGACTTTTCTAACACATCCAACGTGCCTAGCCACCCCATTAACAGAAACTAGCAGGTCTAGGTTCCATTCGACTGGGCCATCAGTTTGGGAAGCCCGGTCATGGCTTAATTTCTCTTAAAAAAAACACCAGTTTGAGAAATCTCTGCCAAGCTCCCCATTTCTTAGGCCACTAACAAAGTCAAATGGAAATCCCTAGAAACCAGGAAAGCTATGCCTCTTCGGGACCGGCTGGCAGAATCGGAGCCAGGGTTCCCGGTTTGCCTGCGTGAACTGTAGCTGGGCCTTTAAGTGCTGGTAAAGGACTCAGTGTGCACCGGCCCATTCCAAGTCTAGCGGGGCCAGAGGCTGGCGCTACCTGCCCACTTCAAACATAACCGCCCGAGGAGCCGGGAGATCGGGGATGTCACATCCCCTGACATTCTGGGGCCCGGCCGCCCTGCAGGGCTCGCCTCTCAGGTCCCTGAAGGTCAGAGGTGGCACCCGCAGGGCCAACGGCTCACCAAAGCTACTTTTCCAGCTGTGGCGGAGGCGCGGGGCAAAGTTGGCCATTGGCCGCGTGCGTCCCGTTAACCGTACCTTGTAACTGGGCGGAAAGGGACTCCTGGTGCTGCTGGTACTTGAGCGCCACCGCCTCGGCTTTCCGCAGCTGTGTCTGCAGCTCATAGTACAGCATCGCGCCGTAGAGAAAGCCGAAGACCACGGTCAGCAGCAGCAGCGTCTGGAAGATCCGCTTCTGCTTTCGGGAGCACATCCCGTTTCCCATAGTCCCGCCTGGACCCCGCGCCGCGGCCGCCCCCACCGCCGCCGCCGTCTCTTCCTCCCCACGGCCCGAGCGAGCGCCTCAGCACCGGCCGCCGCAGGAGGTGGCCGGACGCAGCATGAGTACTGGGAGAAGCCAGACACAAAAGCCGGGCCGAAGGGGAAGTGGCGACCGCTCAGCCCCCGCGCGCCGCGGGGCGCGCAGCCATCGACGCCGCCCGGGCAGCCGCCGCCAAACTTTTGCGAAGCTGTCTCTCTGCGAGTGTCCGGGCCCGGGAGGGGGCCCTCCGCATAGTTCTGAGCGGGCTGTCCTCGCGCTTGTCCCCAGACGCCGCTGGCCTTCTTTCCTCCTCCCCACTTTTTGGCCCGGCTACCCCCGGCGGCACTCGGAGTCCCGCCCCGGCCCCTCCCCGCCCCCTCGCGGCGGTTCCCACTGCGCTACTTTGTTGCCACCAAAAGAGGGGGTGCGCCCTCAACAAAGGGACCCGGGCTCCAGGCGACGCCTCCGCGCGCGGCGTTGACGGTGGGTGACGGGTGGGGGCCGGCTGCTTGGCCGGGTTTGGGGGATTGCAGACCGGTGTCACTGACTGGGCTGCCGAGCCTTTGTCGCCGCCGCCTCCCACCCAACTTACGTGTCACCCACGGCCCCGCTATTCTGGCCAACGGGATTCCGGGAGGAAGTCCCACTCGGGCTCCCCGCTCATTGGGCCCGTCCGAGCCGCCGCTCCCTCCCTTCGGGGAGGCAGTACTGGGCTCGATTGGACGCCCGCTATGTCCGTCCGAACCCTGGGCCGCGCCTTCCCTCCCACT
The DNA here is from genome assembly GCF_057876585.1 of Rhinolophus sinicus. Taxonomy (NCBI): domain Eukaryota; kingdom Metazoa; phylum Chordata; class Mammalia; order Chiroptera; family Rhinolophidae; genus Rhinolophus; species Rhinolophus sinicus. The sequence continues at coordinate 35,362,822 of NC_142517.1, forward strand.
GCGGGGACCAGCGAGGGGCTCGTGGGCAGCGCGACCTCCTGGCGCCGGGGTGCGTCCACGTGGAGTGCGGATGGGGGTGGGGGGAGAGGCGGCGGAGTCTGGAGAGGGGTGGTTGGGGTGCGCCGGGGACGTGTGCCGGCCTGCAGCTGGGAGAGGTACGGTGTGCACGTGTGTGAGTGTGCGTATGTGTGATCCTGCACTCGGAACGCACGTGGGGAGAGGAGTAATACATTGTATATAAGTGGAGAGAGTGGATGGGAACAACTGCACTCTACCGAGTACCTTTTCTTTCCCTGTCCAGCGGGCAGATGCGGTAGACACAGGGATAGGTACATTGTCAGCACAATCTTCATAGTCAAACCGGAGATGTGCCAACTGAGCCTTGCCCCATCCAGTGTAACCAGTGTGGATGCCTGTGTGCCCATAGATGGCAGGACACGAGTCTGGAGACTCAAACACGCTAGCACGCTAGACTTACACTGAACTGTTCACGTGGGTTGAGGAAATCAGCTTACTTTTGGCAGGAGTAAAGAAATGATCTCACATTTTACCCCTGGCTGCAAATAGAATAATTTAAAAACAAATCTTATAGGCTGAAATGAGTATGCATTCATTTTGTCATATGTATTTGTTTTATTGGTGGCAAAAATACATCAGTTACATTGTTAAATTACATTTTAAAGGCCAACAAGGGTCCCCTATGTAAAAACAAGTAAAACAAACTTAGTAACCACAAACCTCTTCAAAAAAAATCCATAGTGTATTTGCTCTTTCTATGTACTTGAGCAAGGAAGACTGAGGTTATGCATAAATGATCATTTTGTTTCTGCACTTGACCTACATTCTAAGAAAGTAAATTATTTCTCAAATGCCTCCATAGTGTCGTGGAATTTATTACATACTGCATAATTTTTTATGACCTTCTAACCAGATTTTAGTTATCACTATCAATAATGGCCAGTGAGTGCTCAAAATGAGGGTAGATCTGTTTAGCCAAATACGGCATAAAGTCAGTCCCTGGTACAGAATTTGTTTAGGTTGGCTCTGAAGTTAGAGGATGTTAAAAGCCATAAAATAAACTGAATTAACAACCTAGCTAGCCTGTGACGTGTACAGTACCATGAAAACTAAGTGTGGCTGGCATGGGCTTTTCTCTAATAAGTAATAACTTACAGTATATTCTTCAAAATGCTTTCATGTTGAAATACACTATCTCACTTATCACAGCTTGGTTAAGTACACAGGCTCCTCAGCTTAAGATGGGGTTACATCCTAATAAACTCAGCATAAATTGAAAATATTGTTAAGTCAAAAATGCATTGAATACACCTAACCTACTGAATGTCATAGTTTAGCCTTGCCTATATTAAATGTGCTCAGAACACGTATTAGTCTACAGATATTGATAAATTAGGCAACCTTATCTAACACAAAGCCTATTTTATAATAAAGTGTTGAATATCTCATCTAATTTGTTATGCGTATGGTTTTCCTACCATCGTAAAGATGAAAAATTGTAAATCAAACCATCATAAGTCGAGGACCATATGTATTAGATTCACATTTTGGTAAACAAACAAACCAAAGTGACAGATAGCTCTAAGACCTTCTAGGTCATGCAAAAAGTTGGGAGCTCACAGGATTAGAATCCAGGTCAGAATCCTGTGCTTTCCTTCTCTTTCTCTGGTCAAAGCCAGGTTCTCATTCTTTTAAAACAAGTTATATTAACAAATTATATCTGGTCCATTAAAATGAGACCCTAGTTCAAAAAGAACAAGATCCAAAGAAATATTAGAGTTTCATACTGTCATGTAAATATTATATAGCCTTACTTATGAAAGCTGCAACTTTAAATGTCCCTCTTTCAGTTTCTTAGAAATTGAGACTGGATAATTCCTGTAACGTTGTTAAATTCCCCATAAGAAAGAATTCCTTGCCATTGCCAGTGTATGATTTGCTAAACAAACTGTTACTCAAAAAAAAAAAAAAAAAAAAACCTCCCAAAACTGCTCTGGAGGAAATGAAATTTTATAGCTATAATCCTCGACCATACTTGAATAGAAAATTATCCTAGCCGCAAAAGAAAAAGAAGTTGTACAGAGGGTTGGGAAATTATTGCTCATATATTATACAGTACGCAGTATTTACTTGTATTTCAAAAACTTTGGAAAATTCTTATGCTTCCAGAATCCATGATTACTCCTTTTAAACCTCTGATTTCTTTGCGTCTGACTCCAAAGGTATTCTTTGCCTAAAGCTGCTGTCTGACTCTACAGAAAATAATAAATGTAGACCATAAAACACAACTCAATAGTTTAGTCATAAAAGTTGAAAGAAAACAAAAATTATTACCTGAACTTATCCATTATTTCAAATTCAAGAAGGGTATGTAGAAGTACATAAAATCACTAATGGCAGTATCTTTGTAATATTACTTTTCCAAGGTGAAGTATGCTGCTAGTTTCATGAAAATATCAGTATAGAGTTTATGAGAGGCCAGCAATGGGGAAGCTACCCAGGGCCTATAAATTGAATTTACGTAACATGCCTTTGTTAGAGCTTGTAATAGATGAGCTATTTATACTGGTCTTGCTAGGTCTGTTGTTTTATTTTTGTTTATCATTTTAATAATAGTATTATATAATTATAATTCTATATGCCATATATATATATATATATATATATATATATATATATATATATATATATATAGTTAAAAAATTGTAAGTCCAAAGGAACTTCACTAATTTAATGTTTTATATCTAAGGCAGGCAAAAATTAAAGAGATTCAAGTTCTTACATTTGAGAAGGGCTAAGGTAACATTTGGGAACCTAAGCATTCTCTTCAGTTTCAGTCAATTTGTCATTCTAATAATATTTGCTCATTTTCAAAATAGGAGAAAACAAGAAAAATATAGCTGAGGAATACAGCCAGTATATAATTTGTAAAAATGGGTGATTTTAAATTAATGATGTTCAGGATCCTAGAGTAAATAATTTCCAGCGTGTGTGAATTTTTTCATTTAAATCTCTTTACTATAAATTGAATTCACAGTTTTTTTAATTTGCAAGAGAAGTCAACACCTAAGAAAAGCTGATGAATGTTAAATAATCTTTTTTAAAAATCTGTAACTCTGTGGTGATGGATATTAAGTGTACTTACTATGATGATCATTTCACAATTAACAACCTAGCTAGCCTGTGACATGTACACTATTGTAGCCTGTGACATATATTGAATCATGGTTTTGTACATCTGAAACTAATGTATGTCAATTATATCTCAAAAAAGAAATCAATAAAATTTTAAATGGTGTTTCAGTGTTAATAAATCACATTTTTAAACTTTTTATATGAAAAGGGCAGAAATTAACTATCCTTATTCCTCTTTAGGAAACTTCACTCTTTGTCTCTGCCTTTTTGCTACTTCTCCCATTTGCTATCACTTAATTAACACTCAGGCTTTGCTGCTTGCCACCCCTTTCTTTTTTCTTAAGATTTTTATTAAAATATCACTAACATACAATATTATGTTAGTTTCAGGTGTACATCATAGTTATTCAACAGTACCCACCTGGCACTATATAGTGTTATTACCACATTATTGATTATATTCCCTATGCTAAAGAAATGATCACCATGGTAAGTCCAGCAACCATCTGACACCATACCATGCTATCACAATACTATTATTGACTATATTTCCTATTCTGTATATTGCACCCCCAAGACTTATTTGTTTCATACCTGGAACTTTGAACCACTTATTCTTCCTTATCTCCCCTCCCCCTCCTTAAATTTTCAATTAGAGTTGACATTCTAATTATTTTATATTATTTTCAGGTATATAACATAATGGTTAGACGTTTATATAATTTAGGAAGTGATCCCCCTGATAAGTACACACCTGGCACTATACATGGTTCTTCCGATATTATTGATTATATTTTCTATACTTTACATCCCCATGACTATTTAACTATCAATTTGTATTTCTTAATCCCTTCACCTTTTTCACCCTGCCCCTATCCCCTCCCAACTATCACCCCAACAAATCTAGTACCCATCTGACACCATACATAGTTATTACAATATTATTGACTATATTACTTATGCTATACCCTACATCCCCGTAACTACTGTGTAACAATGAGTTTGTACTTCTTAATCTCTTCCCCTTTTCACCTATCCCCAACACCCCCTCATCTGGCAACCATCAAAATGTTCTCTGTATCTATGAGTTTGTTTCTGTTTCATTTGTTTATTTTGTTCTTTAGATTTCACTTAAAAGTGAAATCAAATGACGTTTGTCTTTCACTATCTGACTTACTACACTCAGCACAATACCCTCTAGGTCCTCTATGTTGTTGCAGATGGCAAGATTTCATTCTTTTTTACGGCTGAGTAATATTCCATTGTATATGTATACCACCTTTTCTTTATCCATTCATCAGTTCAGGGACACCGAGGTTGCCTTCATATCTTGGCTATTGAAAATAATGTTGTAATGACCATAGGAATGAGCACATCCCCTCGAAATAGCATTTTGGGTTTCTTTTGATAAATACCCAGAAGTGGGATTATGAGGTCTTTCTTTGTCTCTTGTGATAGCCTTTGTTTTAAAGTCTATTTTGTCTGGTATAAGTATTGCTACCCCTGATTTTTTCTTTGTTTGTTTGTTTCCATTTTCATGAAATATCTTTTCCATCCCTTTACTTTCAGTTTGTGTGTTTCTTTTAATCTGAAATGAGACTCTTGTAGGCAGCATATATAAGGGTCTTGTTTTCTTGTCCTTTCAGCCCCACCCTATCTTTTGATTGCAGCCTTTATCCATTTACATTGAACTTAATGGTCCATAGGTATGTAGTTATTGCATTTATTATTCATATTTCCTATTATTATTATTATTATTATTATTATTATTATTTTCATCTTAAAGAAGTCCCTGTAAAATTCCTTGTGGTACTGGTTGGGTGGTGAGGAACTCCTTTAGCTTTTTTTTATCTAGGAAGTTCTTTATCTGTCCTTTGATTCTTAATGACAGCTTTTCTGGGTAGAGTAACCTTGGTTGTAGGTCCTTTTATTTTCATCATTTTGAATATCCTGCCAATCCGTTCTGGCCTGCAAAGTTTCTGTTGAGAAATCAGCTGACAGTCTTATGGAAGCTCCCTTGTAGGTAAATAACTGGTTTTCTCTTGCTGCTTTTCTTCTTTGGGTTCATCTTGTTTGGGACTCTGTGCTTTCTGGGCTTGTATATCTATTTTCTTTACCAGGTTAGGGAAGTTTTCTGTCATTATTTCTTCAAACAGGTTTTCAGTTCCTTGCTCTCTTCTCTCTCCCTTCTCCTTCTGGTACCCCTATAATGTCAATGTTGGTATGCTTAATGTTGTCCCAAAGGCCCCTTAAATTCTCCTCATTTTCTTTCATTCTTTCTTCTTTTTGCTGTTCTGATTGGATGTTTTTTGCTACCTGATCTTCTAAATCACTGACTCGACCCTGTGCTTCATGTAATCTATTGATTCCCTGTAACGTATTTTTCATTTCTGTTTTTGTATTCTTCATTTCTTACTGTTTTTTTTTTATGTTTTCTATCTCCATTTTTATGTTTCCTATTTTTTTGTTGTTGTTGAAGTTCTCCCTGAGATCATTGATGATCCTTATATCCAGTGTTTTCAACTCTGTGTCTGATAGATTACTTGTCCCCATTTTGTTTAGTTCTTTTTCTGAAGCTTTGTTCTGTTCTTTTACTTGGGACATGCTTCTTTGTCTCCCCATTTTGGCTGCCTCCCTGTGTTTGTTTCTATATATTAGGTAGGGCTGCTATGTCTCCTGGTCTTAGTAGACTGGCCTTATGTAGTTGTTGTGCTGTGGGGCTCCATGGCAAAGTCTTCCTTGTCACCTGAGCTGCGCACACTCCAGGTGTGTTCCTTGGGTGGTTTGTGTGTGCCCTCCTCTTGTAGTTGAGCCTTGGTTGCTGTTTGCACATCAGTGAGTAAGATTGACCCTACGGCTCATTGGTTGTGAGGACTGGCTGTGACTACAGTGGAGGAGTTGTGGTGCAGGGGCTGATTCTACAGAGCAGGATCTGCCTCAGCAGGACTCTGGTGCCTGCCCAACCCACCCCTTGTGTGTGATGTCCTTGAAAGCAGCTGGGTGATGCTCCAGCTTGTTTCAACACTGGCCATGAGTGGCACCAGTTCCAGGGTCATCTAGGTGGTGACCTGCTGTAGGTGAAGTTCAGCCACAGCCCATGCCCCACGCAGGGTCACCCAGCAGGAGCCACAGAGCTATCAAGAAATGGCTGCCACCCATGCCATGCATGGAAGTGCCTCAAGAGGCCAAACCACAAACCAAAGCTGGCTCAGTCAGATGCATGGGACATGCTGAAGCCAGATGATGCTTGTCTGGGTTCCACAAACCTTTGAAATTCCCCAGGAAAGTCTGCAGCATGAGCCAAGGCAGGCGGTTTGTATGAAAATGACGCTGGAAGTGGGTTAGGTGGGCCTGAAAGTTGGGCAGGGCGGGGTCTCAAATCACCAGGGTGTGGTGAAGGAATCTCGTTAGCCAGGCAGATGGAGACTCAGATGTGACAGCCACCTGCATCTGCATTCCAGAAAGAGGGAGGGCTCAACAAAGAAACAAAGGTTTCTGCTAGCTCCTCCATCCAGGATAAAGCTGCCCCTCCAGCTCTGTCCCTAAGTCAGACAACTTAGTACCACACCATATGTCCCTGTTGCCTCTCCAGCTGCTGCCCCAGTGTTGGAGCCCAGAGCCAATGATTCAGTTGGTGAGTATGTCCCTGTATGGTCCCTTTAAAAGGAGCGCTTGGGACTCCAGCTGCCCACTGTCTCACTCAGTCACAATCTCCACTGGTTTTCATAACCAGAAATTATGGGGACTTCTCTCCCGAACTCTGGAACCCTGGGTTGGGGAGGGCCTGGGACCCCCCAATCCTCTGGCTGGGGGGTGTTAGCTGAGATATCCCTATTTCTAATGGTAATCCGTGGGTGTGGGATCAGCCTCCTCTGTGTCCCTGCCCCTCCTACCAGTCTCGCAGTGGCTTCTTCTGCACGTCCTTAGTTGTAGGGCTTTGGTTCAGTAATTTTAGGCAATTCTCAATGATGGTTGTTCTGTGGTTTAGTTGTAATTAATGTGGTCATGAGAGAAGGTAAGCACAGCGTTTACCTACTGTGCCATCTTGACTGGAACTCCCCTGCTGCTTGCTGCCCTTACCTGACCTATTTTGAGAGATAAAGGATTCTACATTCGAAGTATTATCTTTTTGAGGATTCTGGGAAAGATGTTTTGAAACTCCTTTTTCATAAGATTTTGCTACTGATCTGGTGGTAATTATTAGCAAATTAACAAAGTAAGGAGTGGAGCCTGTGGCTAAATGCCTAACAAAGTACTTGAACCCCACTCAGTGTGCCTTGGTGCCTTACTTTGTAACTCAACTATTTAAGGAGTTAGAGGATAGTAAATGGGAAAGTAGATGGTTAGCCCTTAATTGTAAAATTCTTTTTAATAAGAAAAACTGTAACACTGTATCACTAATCAATATCTTTGAACATGGACTACTTTGATAATGGGGTATGATTTAGAAGGCCCTGCTTGCCCCAAGATGTATAGCTAGACTAAAGAAACAGGAACTGATAGCTTTTGAGATTTTGCTTCCCAGCATGTCATCATTTTGGCTTCAACAGAGTCATGAAAATTCTCTACAGGTTTGGACATTTCTCCTGTCCACATACACTTATTCTAAACAAACAAACAAACAACAACAACAAAAAAAACAGGAACTATCATTTTATCAAACTTCTTTAACAACTCTCTAAAGCAGGCCCATCCAGCAGACTTTAAAACTTTCAAATTCTAAGGTGGCGCAAGAAATTATTTTGAATTTGTTGCTTAACGTTTATTGTATCTAGCATGTAATAAATAATAATAACTAGCATCTTAATTTTAGAAAATAGTTCCATAGAATGTTAGAATGAATGGAATGGGACCATATGTGAGATTCAGAAGTAAAATGAACTTTCCAAATTTTCCATTGGCTCACTTAGGCAGCTTTTTACTAGCTCCCTGTTTTCAGAGAGACCACGGAAAAAATCAATAGCAATGAAACATGACATTTTTAATGTTCCCTCCAAAAATGTGTAGTTTCTTGGATTCCTTTGTATAAAAGACGTGGTTGGTTTATCCATAACCGTTTTATAAAATTATATTACCATTTTAATATGTTATATGATAGGTATTTATAGTAATTACTTAATTGTCATGAGGCATGGCTGGTCTTATTTATGATGTATCAAATACTAACTCCTGGGTCACAAATTCAACTTTCAATTTCAGAACTATTCTTAAGGGAAATCATAATCTGCTCAATAACATTCTTTATGCTCTAGTGTTCAGGAACGTTTTAAGTTAAAACAAAGGGACTGCCAATAATTTTACTTAGAAATAAACTAGAGCAAACTTTCAAATAAAAAATAAAAAGAATCAAATTATCTAACCATTAATTTCAGCTCCAATTAAAATTGTCAAATAGAAACTTGTTTGTGGCTACTGTGCACCTTCTCATTTTATTTTCTAGTTGAACTCCTCAACTGGCATCCAATATCCTAGTAATGCCCTTTGGATTACCAGAATCCTCATCTATGACTATGCCCTTTACTCTGTTACCCACCCACATACATACATACACACTGGGCTTTTCTTCTTGAAGACAAAGTAGGATAATCGAAAATAATCCTACCACAAAACGCTCATAACTGCCCTTTCTCTTTCTTCAAGTAACCACTTAATCAAAGAAAAGAAAATTAGATATGTTAATTAATAGGAAGATATAAAGAATGAATTATTAACTTATTTCTACCAAGAATTTTGCAAGAAAATGTGTCAAATCAAAGAAGTGAACTCTAATGGTACTATCCTAGACAGCCTGGTGAATAGATGAATGATAACTATGGATAGAGGGATCTGATTTTTTCTATTTAGTTCCTGATTCTCCTGCTGAATTGTGAAGGGGCTTAGGAACATTTTTTTTTTTTTTTATGGAATGAAGCAGCATTTTATTTGAACACTCAGATCTGTGGAGTAGCAGCACTACTTATATTCACAAATATGAGTGTTAGTGTGAATGGGATGGTGATGCTGAAAAAAGAAGTAGAATTTCCACTGTACACTGCAAGAAATGTAGACAGAACTTTATTAAAACTAGGAAATAAAAATTATACAGGGAAAAGTCTTCACGTGATATTACCTGAACTCAAAGGAGAATTCTGTTGTATCTTATGGCTTCAGTTAGTGGGATTTATATAATCCTATGTCAAGATGTAGTGTTGAGGTGATGCTACTGTAATAAATCTAGCAGACAGATGGAAAAGAAAACGGAATTTTAAAACTAGCTAAGTCCACTTATGAGTTGTAACTGAATGAGTCTAGTAAAAATAGATGATAGAAAGACAAAAGAAACAAAAAATTAGGACAAAACATGATTTAAAAAAAAAGGAATCTTAAAGAATGTCCAATCCAACTTCCCACGTCCTCTGCTCTGATCTCCCTTGATCCCCTTAAAACTTCTTTACATGTCCATGAGTGTGCCCACACAAGCATACAAGTAGGACAGACATAGGTGTCTGCATAAGAATTAGCAAGGCCTAGAGCAAGTTAATAAAAGACAGTACAGAGTCAACTCTGCTGTGCTGAAATCTCGTTTTCAAAGAATTAGTCCACAAAAAATGAGAATATTAAGAATGCTGTCTCTCTCCTCTTCCCTTGCCCCCCTCCCCTGACCCTTCCTTGTCTTATTTTTTTTTTTATTTAAATTTATTGGGGTGACAATTATTAGTAAAATTACATAGATTTTTCAAGATACCGAGTGCCAGGGTATGAATCCTACTGAAGTTGCGGACTATCTATAAGGTCAAGAGTAAGTCAGTAACTCTTACGACCATTAAATTTCTCATCTGGAAATGGAAGAGATAATCATATCTGTCCTGCCTAGTGCAGAAGAAATTGTTTCAGGAAGAAATAAGCCCACAGGATTCAAGAAGGAAGCAAACTTTCAGACTTTATTTAGATAAAACTGAACACTCTAGTAGTGGTACTTGTCATTGTCCACCTAAACTTGTCTGTACACTTCTGGAAAACTACAGTTGATTTTTTAAAAAATTTGCTTCAGCTATTCAATTTAAAATGCTAATTTTTCAATCATTATTTTCAACTGAGCTTCTTTCCTTTAATTTTTGGGAAGGGGGAAATTATGACTTCAAAACAAAGGAATTTTCTTGTAATACACTTACTGAAGCCAGATTCCTAATTCTTGGGTTGTAATTTAAGGACTAATGTTTTCATTTTGTTTTAAAGCTCAACAAATTTTAGATGTAGTTATCGTGTGCAAGCCACAATGCAGGGAGGGAAGTGGAAGGTGGGGATATGGTGATGAATGAACCATGGTCCCTCCATTCAAAGAGCTTGATAATTTGGTGCTTACTTATTTAAAGGCTAAATTGAAGCTCTGGTTGGAAATTACATTTCTCAAAGAGAGAGCACAGCAAGGAAAGAAGAGGCCCATGATGCAATCAAGATATTTCTAGAAAAGGAGGCACCTTAGACAAGGCAATTGGGACAGGTTAATCTGTAGAATCAATTAAAGCTGGGAAAATAAAAGTAATGCATAGACACCTTAAAACATAGAAATGTACTCTCCTTGAATCTTCTTTTGATGCCAGGCCAGGGCCTTTGCTTTGTGTGTGGATCTGTTGGTTGGAGCTAGGCTTTGTCTTTCACACCATAGAGCATCATTCTGATTCCAGTTTCAGCTTGGCTGAGTGGTGCAAGAACTTAAAGATACTTGCATGGTAAGGTAACTCAATGTAAAATATGTCTAGATTTGAGATAATTTTTTTCTTGGTCTTGTTTTTTACCTAATTTGACTGCAATGATTTTTTTAGCCACTAGCCATTACAGAACTTTTCCATAGCACTCATCTGAATTTTCATAGAAACAACTCCTTTTTTCACTGTCATATTTCATTAGTTCACACAATATTTGATAAAATTACATAATTAAAATAGCAAGTGCAAGAGTAAAACAGTTTTTAAAACAAACCATCTCCACTATGCTTACAGCTCAGTAGGCATGCACAGGCCAATTAGAGATTTATTTATGTGGCAGGGATCTTCAGCTGAAGTGTGGGGAGGGACTGATTTACAAAGAGGGGAAGAGCATCCCCTAATCCAGTGAGTTGGTTAAGTGGAGTAAAGGGCTTTAAGAATACATTCAAACAACCTGTGAAGTAAAAGAAGGAATTGGTGATGAAGAAAAGGTATGTGAGAGAAGTAACAGGGAAACCAAAGGTAGGGGAAAGAATGTTTTGAAGAGACAGGTGAGTGTTATTGATAAATACCGAGAGGGCGAGTTAAGATAGGCCTAAAACAAGGCTGTGAAGTGAACTGACTAGGAGTGAGGTCGAAGGTTGCTATAGGCTGGGGAATAAACGGATGGATAAACAGGTAAATAAGGGACATAGAGTGGTAAAGGTGGACTCTGCTTTTGATATACTTGGCGGGAAGGAAGATAGATTGGGTGTAGCTTCAGGAAGAAACTAGATTAAGAGAGAGTTTGGTTTGGGGTGTTTGTTTTAGTTTTTGTGTTTGGATTAACATGCACTTAAGAATTTTTGGAAGGGGATTGGTAGAGAGGGATAGGTTAAAGATGCAAAGTGCTACTTTTAAATATAGATTCTAAGAAACAAAGAAGGGTCTGCCTTAGTCATTAGAATGTATGGGACACTATGTCTAAGGCAATGCCCTATTTTACTTCGTTTTCCATTTTAGAGGCTCAGTAAATTATTGAGTGAATGATCTTAAGAGTTAACTAAAAAAAGAGGAAAATTGAAAAGATTGCCGGGATAATTGGGGAAAAAAAAATTTGTTTGAGGACCTAAGGTGGTGTGTGCTTGTAATAGTTCACTTTGGTTAAATATGTACACTAGAAAAATGGGCATGATTGTATGATAATAGACAAGTAGAAAATCTGCAAGACAATCTCTTTATTTAACAAGAAAAACTAACTGCTTTGAAAAGAGTAATTGGTCCATTTAAAACATTTTATGTGTAACTATTAGATACTATGTTCAGTAAATAGTTTATGACATGCAAATGTTTCATAATGTTAAATGGAAAAAGGTAGAATGTAAAATCATATAGATAATACGTTAGCATACTTACAGAAAAATAATTTGTTATATCTTACTACTTTTAAGCAATTAGATGAAGAGAAAAAAATGTGGCTGTTTTAAATAACTCATGAAAATCTGTTTATTCTCTTCAGGGTAATGATGTTTTTTATACATTTTCAGTTTTTAACATTGTTGAGCATATCCATGATCATAAGATCTAATTTTTCTGTAAGGTGTGAGTTGATATCACACTATGCAAAGGAAGGGCAAAATCGCCAGCAAAGGGCTGCCATTTCATACATTTCCCTCCTCCCCTCTTTCTCCATCATTCGTTCAGTGATCCATTAACTGCACTCCCCCAGTGAGTGGCTTCAGATGTAACTGCAGTATCCTGTCAACATTTGCCTCTGCCACTCTTGTTTAGCTTGTGCCCGGTACATCATAAACACTGATAAAAGATTAAATGTCCTTTTGGTGAAGAGTTGGACAAAGATCAACAGTATACATTTTTGGCAGTGTTTTTGGCAGTGTACCAGGCCCTTCCTCAAGGAGACCCAGCTTTCTCTTTATTCAAGGAGTTCTAGGTCTGAAAACTGATTAACATTTTGAAATTGTTTGAAAGGCCATGACTCTGTTTTTATGATTCAGGTGAGACTTTTGTCCACTTGACCTAGAACTTTTCTGCTGCTACAAATCAAATAAGAATTGTGTTGGCTTCTTATCTATTTCACTTCTTAGAACACAGGACCAAGCAGCCAGCGATATAGGTCTGTGCAAGTCAAACTATTCTGATTTGTACTTGTGAGCTATTGTCTACAATTATGTCTCTACAAATAGAACACCTACCTTTGGGCCCGTTTATTCTCTTCTACCTTCATTCCTTTCCACCTTCTTTCAACAATTTGAAAACAATCCATCTGTGATTAAACAAAACAGTTTCACCACCTCCATAAAACTTTCAATGATTATTCTAGTCCCCAATCATCCTTTCTTTCCTGAGTTATTATTAGGGTTATAATCTGTGCTGCAGTATTTAACATGCAGTTGATATTATGTCTTATATTCATTCATTTCTCATGTATTTAATTTTGTCAGCCACCAGCTACATTATGGTTTCTCAGTGACTGATACTTTGGCTTTATATCATTGGAAACCCTTGAGCATAATACATAGTCATGTAATAGATGCTGTTTGATTTAATATTTTCACTAAAATTTAACCCTTATGTTAGTCTGTACAATTCTTAAAAAGTTAATTTGTAGTGTAGTTTTATAGTTTTGTTTCACTGTCCAGCATACTTTCTTATCTTTTGCCTTTGAGTTTCATTAGGAAACTCTGCTTTCATTCTGTATCTGGTGTGACTTTATGAAATCCAAGCAGAACCAATAGTTGTCTTCCCTGGAGCATGTGACCTGATGCTGCGGGTGCCTTTCTTGACCATTATGTGTAAAACATGTCCTTGAAAATGAAGACAAAGCGATATAGAGAGAGCAGAGAGATGAAGAGAGAGAACTCTTAATGCCAATCAATCTGTTTTATAGTTGAAGTCAGCTGCATCCCTGGATTGGCCATTTATATGAGTCAATAAATTCCCCTTTTAGAAATGAACACAGTTTGAGATGGGTTTCTGTTATTTTGCTAATGAAAGAGACCTGAGTCATACATATGTAATACCATTTGATTGTCTTGTGTTTTGTATATGCAATGCACTGTGTTAGGTATTGTGGGTGATACCCATATGGGGAAATCACTCATATTCTGCCCTTAAGTTATGTTACAATCTAGTAAGAGAGATGAGAATTACACAGATAATAATACAACACAATACATGACAGGTGCTACCTGGGAAGTACAAAGGTCTACAGAAGTTCAGATAAAAGACCAATCTCTTTTGTTTGGAGAGACCACAGAGGCTTCATGGAGCAGGTGACATTAGAAATAGCCCAAGGATCATGCAAGGCTCTTTCAAGGAATGATAAAGTACCTAATAATATGTGAGTATAGCTTTTGTATAGTGAGGATTGGAAACTAAATTGGAAAGACAAATAGTGGCTACTGAGTGGATAAACTTAAAAATACTAAAAGAATGCATGTGGGCTTCATAAGGGAAAAGGAAGCCATGACATGATTTTGAAGAGGATCAAAACATTGTAAAATACAGCTAGTATTAAAAACAGAAAATTGCAGCTAGTATATAATGTAGAAACTTGTGAAAGGAAGCTTTAATAGTATGAATTATAACCTTTGTTTACCTCTTTTGTTCATGTTTTCTTAAATATCATTATCAACATCTGCCAAAAAAACATAGTTCTAGCTAACTATATCCAAGTATATGAGGGGATTTTAATTAGTATCTTTCTCATAGATATTTTGTTTATGGTATCTGTATTCTTCAAAGATTAAACCTTTGCCCAAATCATAGGACAATCATTACTATGACTGAGTTTGAATTATTTTTTAGTATTTTAAAACATGTTTATAATCCTTAATTATCCACTTAATTCAAGGGTGGTAATGATTACATTTACTTGCAGTAGAAATAGGCTTGAAGGTAGAGTACAGTCTTTGGGTTGTATTACTCAAAATATTTTTAAAGAATAGATAATCTTATTACTTTGTCCTTTATCCAGTTATACTTGGCACTCAGAAGCCTTGCTTTTGTATTGTGTGCACATGCTTAGAGAGGAGCTCAGAAAAGTTCCCTTTCATCAAGTTGTGGGCAGAAAATGACATACTATGGAGCACAAGCCAAGTAAAAAAGCAAACTTCCTGCAGAATCACAAGACGGCCCCATCTGTAATTCTGGGTGTAGCTGTGGTCTCATGCCAAGTCTTTGCTCTGGAGGAGTTAAATAGGACTCCTTCCCAGAACTTCTGAAAACAGTCATGTCAGGGCCTGAGTTGAAGGTCCTGATGCCAGGTATCTGATGACCATTGGCCCAGACTCAAAGGGGTCCTTTGCACCTCGTAGCTGCCTGGCTTGCTACGATTTACTTAGCACAGGCTATGCTGTTCTTTGACAGAGAAATGTCTTCATCTGAAAGACCGGGGCCCACTTTGATAATCCTGAGATTAGTAACAAATTAAATTATGGTTTGTTTACCCTACTGGTAAAGTTGTGAAAACGTATTATGCATTTTAGAAAGATTTGCACTTAAAATGTGTTACAATAAAAAAAAAATTATGAAAAGGGCCATTGTCTGATATCTCAGAAAAAAATAGCTGGGGTAATTCTTTCTCCTCGGTGACTAAACAGAAAAAAGTCGTCCGATAGGCATTTCTATATTGACTTTGTAGTACAAGCCTAGAAACTAAACCCATTTCAAAGTTGATTATTTTTAGGGAGCAGTTCTATCTGATGTGACTTCGGTAAATAACATATCTTATATACTTCTGATTCTAATATTCTGTTGTGACTGACCGAGGCAGGCTAGTTGACCCAGGAGTAAACTGGAGATGCGAATAAACTGAGGCTGCAGAGAAAAAGCAGAAGGTGTGAAATTTTAGAGACGAGTAGCCTGAGAGAGAATACTCTTTCTTAGGGTGGCCCTCAAGGGAATAATGGCTTCATTGTTGGGAGCGTGCCTCAAGGGCTTCTTCCTTTTGCTTATTTCTTTTAGTTCCTATGTACTCATCTGTGTTAGTATTAATAAGTTACTCTTTGCTTAAGTGCACCATGTGAGAGCCTATTTTCCCTGTTTTCCTGGAACAATGCCACCACTGCCACAAGATGAAACAAGCATGAAAGATTGAGAAGTGTGTGGTGAAGCAATATTCTGCTTTATTTTCTTTGCTCTTCAGATAATAATGACTCTGGGAAGGGAGAGAAACTCCAGAACTACTTTGTTCTCTTCAAAGCCCAGGCCTCAAGAGAAAAAGTAAGAAGACAAGACAGTCTCATGCCAAAGGGCTGCAAACCTGCCAGTCCTGCGCTATTTTATTTTATTGATGATACTGAGTTCAAAAGTGACTTACTTTTTGAAGAAAACAGCTACTGGTAGTGTATAGAAGAAAACATTAGTGGTAACATTGAAATCGAAACGTTAGTTTGTTTATATACATTTTCAATTACATTTTCGCTTGAAGAAGGCAGAATTTGAAGTCACAAGAGGAAAAAATAATGGATATAAATGAAAAACCTCTGGATTTTCATCATGCAATCAAATAACTAAAACGAGCATGTCTTAACAACTGTGGGATGTACACAGGTGAGTAAAGAATTGCTGGGAATTACTGGTAGTTGACGTGCTGGTTTCCAGTAAAAAAGCAAGTGTGAATGCTTGGACTGTCAGTAAGAGTAAAGTGACATGCAGCTAAATGACTGGTGATGTCAGGATGAAGAGCACCTCGGACATAGAAAGGAGAAGAGGAAAGGGAGGGAGAGGATTCTATGCAGGAGTACAAGCTTTCCAGGTCTGCAAGCTCACCCACGTCCAGGCTTCTATCCGAACCGCGGTTTCTTCAGGTTCTGGCTTGCCCATCGTCAACCGGCTCTGCACACTTTGTAATCTTGAATAAGCAAATTTGCCTCTCCTGCCCTTGGTTACACACCTGTTGTTATGGACTAAATATCTGTGTCCTCAAAATCCGTAAGTCGAAGTCCTAACCCCAACCATAACTGTATCTAGAGATAATGTTTGTGAAGAGGTTAAATAAGATCATTAGGGTGGGGCCCTAATCCAGTAGTGCTGGTACCCTTATCAGAAGAGGGGGAGACCCCAGAGTCTCCTCGCTCTACCACCTGAGGAAACAATGAGAAGGTGGCCAAC
This sequence comes from Rhinolophus sinicus, assembly GCF_057876585.1. Lineage (NCBI taxonomy): Eukaryota > Metazoa > Chordata > Mammalia > Chiroptera > Rhinolophidae > Rhinolophus > Rhinolophus sinicus. The sequence goes on from NC_142517.1 coordinate 35,379,774, forward strand.
TGCAAACCAGATATGCATGCTCACTAGAACTGAATCTGCCAGCACTTTGACCTTGGACTTCCCAGCACCCAGGACTGTGAGAAATGTTTGTTGTTTAAGCCACCCAGTTTATGGCAGTTTGTTATAGCAGCCTGAAACGACTAAGATGGCTGTAAAATAAGAAAAATGAAGTAGATGGTCTCTTAAGCCTTTTTCAACACTAAGCTTTAACTGAAGTTAAGATTTCATAGTTACATCTCTTAACTGAATGTATATGTGCACATGTGTATAGACATGTATGTCTATGTCCTCCTAGATCTATTGTGATTCCTCATGATTTCTCTGCATGTCCATATTCTCTTATACACACTTTCAATCTCTGAGTAGAATGCACTAGCCCTCAAATTGTCACTTACTGTTCAATCATATTCAAACTACATTTCAGTTTCAGCTGGACAAGTCAATCACATGAGAACTGCCATGGAAGTGTTAAAGAAAAGGAACTAGAGATTGGGATATGACAGCAGAAAAGCTTCAGAAGTATGCATGATTTTAGGACATTTAATGAATATAATTGAGATGATTCTAGGTAGATATAATTATAATTCAAAACTATTCACGCCATTATATTTTCCTCACAATCTTTTGATGCTCATTAAACATATGAGCCTTGTTTGCTAGAATGCCCTCAGAGTCCATGAAACAAATCTCCTCTTGCTGATTAGGTAGTTTATTCTGAATTACTGCTGGCAAGGTTGAGAGCAATGATTATTCTTCTTTGAATCATGAATGGATGAAAGAAATTGGATTTGAGGGTTTTTTTTTAAATAAAATTTATGCCATGAAAAATGTTAGTTGTGACATTAAGGCCTTAATATGTGATATTAAAAACGTAATAAAACCTGTAATATAGGACAAGTCCTATAATAGCAGAATGTCTTTTTTTTTTAATCAATAATATTTTCTGAAACGGATCCAAAACCTTTTTGTAATAGGCAGGAATACATCCTTTTTTTTTTTTTTTTTTTTAAGATTTTTATTAAAATACGAGGCCTGACAATTAAGTTCGTGAACTTGTTGCAACGATGTTCCTAAACTTTTTTGATATCAGAGGGATTATTCATTATGAATTTGTACCAACTGGACAATTAACCAAGTTTACTATTTGGAAGTGCTGGAAAGGCTGCGTGAAAAAGTTAGATGACCTGAACTTTTCACCAGAAAATCATGCCTCTTGCATCATGACAAGGCAGCAGCTCACATGGCACTGTCTGTGAGGGAGTTTTTAGCCAGTAAACAAATAACTGTATTGGAACACCCTCCCTACTCACCTGATCTGGCCCCCAATGACTTCTTTCTTTATCTGAAGATAAAGAAAATATTGAAAGGAAGACATTTTGATGACATTCAGGACATCAAGGGTAATACAATGACAGCTCTGATGGCCATTCCAGAAAGAGTTCCAAAGTAGCTTTGAAGTGTGGACTAGGAGCTGGCGTTGGTGCATAGTTTCCTAAGGGGAGTACTTCGAAGGTGACTGTAGTGATATTCAGCAGTGAGGCATGTAGCACTTTTTCTAGGATGACTTCGCAAACTTAATTGTCCAATCTCATACAGCTAACATACAATATTATATTAGTTTCAGGTGTATACCACAGTTATTCAACAGTTATATATCTAAAGAAGTGATCACCATGATAAGCCCAGCAACCATCTGACACCATATTATGCTATCACAGTATTATTGACTATATTCCCTATGCTATATATTATATCCCCATGACTTATTTGTTTTATACCTGTAAATTTGAACCTCTTATTCCTCTTCTTCTTTTCCTTCCTGTTTAAATTTTCAATTACAGTTTACATTCAATATTATATTAATTTCAGGTGTACAGTGTAGTGGTTAGACATTTATATAATTTAAGAAATCCTCCTCCTGACTAGTCAAATACTCATCTGGCACTAGTATTTATAGTTCTTACCATGTAAATGACTATATTTCCCGTGCTTTACTTTATATCCCCATAACTATTTGGTAACTACCAGTTCATACTTTTTAATCTCTTCACCTTTTTCACCCTGCCCCCCAGCCCCCTCCGAACTATCACCCCAACAAATCTCGTACCCATCTGACACCATACATAGTTATTACAATATTATTGACTGCATTCTTTATGATATACCCCACGTCTGCATGGCTACTTTGTAACAACCAATTTGCACTTCTTAATCTCTTTCCCTGTTTTACGCATTCCCATTCCCCTCCCATCTGGCAACCATCAAAATGTTCTCTGTATCTGTGAGTTTGTTTCTGTTTGTTTATTTTGTTCGTTAGATTCCACATATAAGTGAAATCTCATTGCATCTGTCTTTCTCTGTCTTACACTCCATTCAGCACAACACCCTCCAGGTCCATCCATGCCACTTCAGACGGCAAGAAACCATTACCTTTAATGGCTGAGAAATATTCCATTGTATATATGCATCACCTCCTTTTTATCCATTTCTCCACTGGCAGACACCCAGGCTGCCTCCACATCTCGGCCATTGTAAACAATGCTGCAATGAACATATGGATGCACATGTTCCCTCGAAGTAGCATTTGAGTTTCTTCAGATAAATACCCAGAAGTAGAATTGCTGGTTCCTTCTTTGTCTCATGTTATAGCCTTGCTTTCAAGTCTATTTTGTCTGGTATACAAGTATTGCTACTACAGCTTTTTGGTTGTTGTTGTTGTTTTCTTTCTCTTTTCATGTTTTGTTTCCCTTTTCATGTTTTGTTTTCTTTTTCCATCCCTTTACTTTCCATATGTGTGTGTCTTTCAGTCTGAAGTGATTCACTTTCAGGCAGCATATGTAAGCTTTTTTTGTTCTTATCCATTCAGCCCTATGTCTTTTGAGTGGAGCATTTCATCCATCTACATTAAAAGTAATTGTTGATAGATATGTAGCTTTTGCGATTTTATTCATAATGTTGATCTTTTTTTTTCCATCTTAAAGAATTCCTTGTAATACTGGTTTGGTGGTGATGAACTCTAGCCTTTTCTTGTCTGGGAAGCTCCTTATCTGTTCTTCTATTCTAAATAATAGCTTTGCTGTGTAAAGTAACCTTTGTTTCAGGTCCTCACTTTTCATTATATTGAATATTTTGTCCCTTTTGGCCTGCAAAGTTTCTGTTTCAGCTGACAATCTTATTGAAGCTTCCTTAGAAGTTACTAGTTGCCTTTCTCTTGCTGCTTTTAGAATCCTCTGTTCATCTTTAAGCTTTGCCATTTTAATTATAATGTGTCTTGTTGTGGGCCTGTTTGGGATTCTCTGTGTTTCCTGGATTTGTATGTCTATTTCCTTCACCAGGTTAGGAAAAGTTTTCAGTCGTTGTTTCTCAAATAGGTTCTCAATCCCTGCTTTCTTTCTTCTCCTTCTAGTACCCCTATAATTTAAATGTTGTTAAGCTTCATGTTGTCCCAGAGGTCTCTTAAACTATCCTCATGTTTTTGGATTCTTTTTTACTGTTTGCTGTTCTGATTGGTTGTTTTCTGCTACATTGTCTTCCAAATCACTTATTTGATCCTCTGCTTCATCTAGACTGTTGGTGATTCCTTCTAGTGCATTCTGCATTTCAGTTAGTGTATTCCTCACTTCTGATTGGTTCTTTTTCATGGTTTCTATGTCCTTTTTTATGCTTGTGATCTCTGTTGAGGTTCTCACTATGTTCCTTGGGCATCCTCATAACTGTTGCTTTTTAATTTTGTCTCTGATAGATTGCTTGCCTCTAATTTGTTTAGTTCTTTTTCTGGAGTTTTTGCCTGTTCTTTCATTTGAGATATATTTCTTAATTTCCTCATTTTGGCTGCCTCTCTGTTTGTTTCTATATATTAGGTAGATCTGCTATGTCTCCCAGTCTTGGCCATGTGGCCTTATAGTATAGGTGTCCTGTGGGGCCGAGTGGCACAGTCTCCCTGGTCACCTATTCCGGGTGTACCAGGAGTGTCTTTTTTGTGACTTGTATGTGCCCTTATGTTATAGTTGAGCCTTGATTGCTTTTGGCATGTCACTGGGTAGGACTGACCCTTAGGCTGATTGGCTATGGGGTTTGAATATGTCTACATCTTGCAGGCTGCTGTGCAGGGGGCTTACCTCACTGAGTGGGATTTGCCCCAGTGGGCTCTGGTGCCTATTGAGACTGCCCTCTGGGTGTGCTGCTTGTGGGGCTAATTAGGTGGTGCTCTGCTGTGGTCTGAGACAACCTCCAAGTATGTTGGTTCTAGGGCCCCTTGCGAGGGAGGCCCAGGTCAACCACTGCCTATTATTGGCCGGGGACTACCTGGTAGTAGCTTCAAAGTGATCCACAGTTGTCCACTGCCTGTGCTAACCCTAGTGCCATGTGGGAGAGGCCATTCTGTGAACTGAGCATGTCTGCCACCAGTACCAGGCCTGGAGTAACTCTGCAAAATGCCAGGACACCCCAAGGCCTGCTGCCATCTACTGGCTTCCTTAAGGTTCAGCCACTGATAAAACCTCATGCAACATACAAGTTGGGTGAGGCAGGGTCTCAGGGAGTCACTAGAGTGAGAAGAGTTGTGGTCACCAGGTTAATGTAAACTTTGGTTAATTGCCAGTGCTGAGCTTGGAGCTACTCAGCAGAAGTCTCAGAGCACACTGAGGCCTGTTGTCTCCTGCCTGGGGCGCATGGACTCCAAAAGTTTTCCAAGAAAGTGTGCAATATGGCCAGGGCTAGCTGCTGGAGTTAGTAGAGTTGAGTGGGGCAGGGTCCTGGTGAGTCAGCAAGGTGGAGCAAGTGGAGCTCACCAAGCCAATCAGATTTATATTTGGCCTGTGGGGAAAGGCTCAACACAGGAAAGATGGCACCTGTCTGCCACCTGTACCTGGAAAGGACTTCACACAGGGAAAATGGTGACTGTCCTTCAGCCCTCATTATGAGGCCACACACTTCACACTGCCCCCATATATCTTTGAAACCCCTGAGTTACTGTAACCTCTGCCAGAGCCCAGGGTGAGTGCCTGCAAATGAGAGAGTCTGTGAGCCAGCCATTTAAGAGGATGTCTAGGTTTTCCACAGCCTTCCATCCCACCTGAATAATCAGAATCCCCACTGTTTTTTACAGCCAGATGTTGTGGCAGGGGATCCTTTCCCCAGACCCAGTACTCTGCGCTGGGGAGAGTAGTTTGCAACTGGGGTCCCTCACTCCTCCAGAAGCAACCTCTGTGACTGAGATATCCCTCCCAGTTCTCAACTATCGCATGGAGGTTTGGGGCCCGGTTCCCATCTCAGCCCCTCCTACCGGTCTCCTATGGCTTCTTCTTTATCGCCTTATATAAAAGTTGTGTTCAGCTTGACTTTGGATGATTCTTCAGGTTGATTGTTTTGTAATTTAGTTGTAATTTTAATGTGCTCATGGAAGGTAGTAGGCACAGTGTTTATCTACTTTGCCATCTTGGATCTCCAGAAATATATGCTTTTGGTGTATTTGTTTGCACAAATGCACATTATCATTATTTCAGTATTTATTCTTGTGTATTTTTTTTTTTTTTAATTTTGGGAGAAAAAAGTAAGGGGGTAAGTTATTGACCTACAAAACCGGGAAGTCTACGAGCTGGGAAGTAGCTTGAGCTTTTCAATGCATGTATCAGGAGCTCCATCTCTCTTACTCTTTCTGTACTCCAGTACAGTCTTTATTTATAGGGTGAACCTTTGTGTGGGGAATTTTAATGAAGAGTAGGTGCATGACTTGTTTGTGAAAAAATAGGACTCTATATCACTTCATAAAGCTTTTTTAAAAAGATTTTTATTAAAATACAACTAACATACAATATTATATTAATTTTAGGTGTACACCATCGTTATTCAACATTTATATACCTAATGAAGTGATCAACATGATAAGTCCAGCAGCCATCTGACACTGCAATGCTCTCACAATATTCTTGACTATATTCGCTATGCTGTATATTACATCCCCATGACTTATTTGCTTTATACCTAGAAACTTGAATGTCTTATTCACCTTCACCTTCCCCCGCTTTTAAAATTTTTCAATTACAGATGACATTCAATGTTCTTTTATATTAATTTCAGATGCACAGAATAATGGTGAGACATTTATATAATTTAAGAAATGATCCCCTTGACTACTCTAGTACCCACCTAGCACTATACATAGTTATTATCATATTACTGACTATATTCCCTGTGCTTTCCTTTACATCCCTGTGACTATTTTGTAACTAAAAATTTGTACTTCTTAATGGCTCCATATTTTTCACCCTGCCCCTAACCCCCTTCCCATCTATCACCCTGATAGATACCCATATGACACCATACATAGTTATTACAATTTAATTTACTATATTCCTTATGCTATACCTTACATCTACATGACTACTTTGTAACAACCAATTTGTGCTTCTTAATTCCTTTCCCTGTTTTACCCATTCCCATTCACCTCCCATCTGGCAACCGTCAAAATGTTCTTTGCATCTATGAATTCGTTTCTGTTTTATTTATTTTGTTCTTTAGAGTCCACATATAAGCAAAATCACATTGCAGCTGTCTTTCGTTGTCTGACATACTTCACTTAGCACAATACCTTCAAGTCCATCCATGTAACCACAGATGACGAGAGCCCATCTCCTTCCATGACTGAGCAATGTTCTGTTCTTCCATTGATGGACACCCAGGCTGCCTCCACATCTGGGCAATTGGAAACGATGCTGTAATGAACATATGAATGCATACGTCCTCTCAAAGTAGCATGTTGAGTTTCTTCAGATAATTACCCAGAAGTGGGATTACTGGGTCCTTCTTTGTCACTTGTCGCCTTTTTTAAAAAGTCTATTTTGTCTGGTATGAGTATTGTTACCTCAGTTTGTTTGTTGGTTTCCATTTGCATTAAATAAATTTTCCCTATACCTTTACTTTCAGCCTGTGTGTGTATTTCATTCTGAAGTGAGTATCTTTTAGTCAACTTATATAAGGGTCTTGTTTTCTTATACATTCAGCCCCCATATCTTTTGATTGGAGCATTTAATCCATTAACATTTAAAGCAATTGTTCATAGCTTTGTACTTATTGCATATATATATATACATATACATATATATTCTTAAAGAAGTCCCTCTAACAGTCCTTGTAATTCTGGTTTGGTTGTGAGGAACGCCATTAACTTTTTCTTGTCTGGGAAGCTCTTTATCTGTCCTTTGAATGTAAATGATAGCTTTACTAGGTAGACTAATCTTGGTAGATTGTTTGTCTTCATTTTGTTTAGTTCTTTTTCTGGAGCGTTGTTCTGCTCTTTCGTTTGGGAATTTTTTTTTTTTTTTTTTTGTCTCCCCATTTTGGCTGCCTCCCTGTTTTTATTTCTATGTATTAGGTAGGGCTGCTATGCCTTCTGGTTTAGTAGAGTGCCTTATGTGGTGGTGTTCTGTAGGACCCTGTGGTGCAGTCTCCCTAGTCACCAGAGCTGGGTGCCCCAGGTATAGCCCTTGTTTGGGTTATGTGTGTCCTCCTGTTGTCATTGAGCCTTGGTTGCTATTTGCACATCAAAGTGGCTTCTTCTGTATGATGTTAGTTGTAGGACTTTGGTTCAGCTAGACTTCATGTGATTCTCAATCCATGAAATTTTAATTGAATTGTACTTGTCCTTTCATGGAAAACTCTCAGCTGCTTACTTTATGAGTGGGAAAGTCAAGTCTTCTGAATGCCAAGGAAGGGGTCTTTCAAGTGGCTGTGTGGTTTTTAGAGACATCAGATGACTGCTGGCATATATACTGAGGAGGAGTTTTTGTACCTTCATTATGCAGGTACCAGTAACTTGAACTTTCAAATATTTAGTTGCATGACTTCAGAGATTTTGATGTAAAACAATTTATTCTCGCCTGTTCTAGTAAACATTTTGCCAATGTGACACCAACAGCTATTTTGCCTTCCTGTTATTGATATTATGATATTATTTCCTATTTGTATCATGAACATGAACATCCATTTTATCTCCTTTTGGAGGCAAAAAGGAACAATTATCAACCATCTCACTTAATTACAATGCATGATAGGTGGACTGTGGCTTAACTCTGTGAGGAATATGACAAGCTCTGCTTTGTTGAATAAATGATGAATAAATTCACAAACCCGTCATATCCTTCTATTCCCTCTCATAATGCTCCAACAGTTTCTTCTGCCATTCTTCTGAAACCCAGATTTTGTTTTATTTTATTTTATTTTATTTTGTTTTTACCTAATATTTACCAGTTTGATCAGAGGGACCAGAGATATTCATTCTCATTAATCCATCTGATCCTACTTATAATAATACCTTTGTTTGTATTTTGAGGTTACAGATTATAAAGTGCATTCACATACTTCTCATTTAATCCTCACTACCACTTCCAAGAGTAGTCTATGTGATCAGGTTGTGCTCTCTCATCATCTGCTTTTCCTTTGCAGGGTTTAATAATTGCCTATTTAATATCTATTTGTGTGCCCTGCACAGTTCTTGGTACACATTTACTGTTTAATCAGTGCTTGTGAAAGGAATGGATGAATTGATGAATGAATGAAAATTTCTATCCTTGTTTTATAGTTGAGAAAATTGGGATTCAGAACATCTGAATAACTTGACAAAATTCAGAGTTAAAATAGGCTGAGTCAGGGCTCAAACTCTTCTGGAGTTTAAAATTGTCCTTTCCTATCCCACAGCTGCTAGACTGGAGAGAAAGTGCCAAGAAAAAAAATTTAAGAACAAATAGAATCCATAGAAACCAAATAGGAAATATGATGATATTAGTTTTCTAGGGTGGAATATCAAAATCCCACACACAAGGCAACTTAAAACAACAGAAATGTATTCTCTCTCAGTTTTGAAGGCCATAAGTCCAAAACCAAGGTGTCAACAGTGTTGGTTCCCTCTTGGGGGTTCAGAGGCAGAATCTGTTCTATATCTCTTTCCTAGCTTCCAGTCGTTACCAGCTATCCTTGGTATTCCTTCACTTGCAGCTATATCTCTCCAATCTCTACCTCTGTCTACACATGGCCTTCTGCTCTGTGTGTCTATGTATTTGTTCTTCTTGTAGGAACACCATGATCAGATTTAGAGCCTGCCCTAATTCAGTATGACCTCAGCTTAATTTATATCTGCAAAGACCCTATTTCTAAACAAGGTCACAGACATAGGTACCAGGGGTTAGGACATCAACATATCTTTTGGGGAATTCAACCCACAACAAATGGTTAAAAAAAGGAGTGGGGACTAATGGTATATAACTCAAAAATGGCTGAATTATTTCCACAGGTAACACTTGCCATAGCACTAAGATTATAACTTTATTAAATCACTTAGTACAGATTTTCCTCAAATTTTTGTTTGTTTGTTTGTTTGTTTTGAAAACTAGTCTGCAGAATATTAAGAGGTATTGCCTAGGGGGAAAGGGTTTTATTATTAAATAGTTTTAAAAAATAGTAAGCTAAGGAAAGTTAAATAGCCTTCTTTTTACTGGATTCCTCAGAGCCTGCATGCGAGAGTGCATTGTGAAGGTGTAGTAAGTTTCCCAAACATATGATGGCAGACTATTTTTTAAATTTAGTGCTGTCCAGGGGAACACTTTTTATGAAATCCTAAACTTCACAGATAATATTACATTGTGACTGTCTGTTTACAAATTTGTCTCATTACGTTGTAAGCTCCTGAAAGGCAGAATCCATATTTCACTAATTTTTGAATTTCCAGGACACTCTTAGCATCTGGCAGCTATAGGGCCACATGATTGTACAGAATGCAAGTAAATGATGCTCCCTAAACTTGTGCAATACAACTGCACTAGATGCATACAGTAGGTATTTTATCAGTTAGGACCTCTTTCAACCACGTGTTACAAATCCTGACCACTCCTGAGAAAAGAAACAAAGGGGTTTCTTTTCCCAGATAATAAGAAATGTTCTAGGCAAAATAGATGTACAGCTGCTCAAAAGGACTCCTTAAGGACACATCAAGAAGTTGGTATTGTTTCCTATACCAACTTCTGTAGTAGGAGGTTTTCACCTCAATGTTGCAGAATGACTACTTCACAGCCAACCAGCACTTCTGAGCTCCCAACAGGAAAAGAAAGTCTTTCCTTCCTCCCTCCTTTCCACCCTCCTTTTAGTCCTTCTTTCCTCTCTCCCTTAGGGAAAAAAAAAAAAAAAAATCAAGAAAATAACAGTTGTCCTAGAAACCGTACCAAGAATTTTAACCTATATTTTCCTGTCTACAGTTGGGTCACAAAGTTTCCCCCAGATGCACAAGAATCTAAGAAGGTGTGTACTTTTAGGCTCATTGTCAAGCCAAAAAAAAAAAAAAAAAAAATGGGTTTCTGTTGGCAAAGAAGAATGAGAGGAAGGCTTTTGAGCAGCGAGGTCTAGAATTATGTGCAATATCTGTTGGTCCCTATTGTTGTTAACTATATTGGAGTGTGGCTAGTGTTGACTTATAGTTTCTATAGGGAAAATACGTTTTTTTTAAAAATTAAATATTGCTAGATTTTAAATTCCACGGAGAAGAAATTTGTTTCACTTATCACTTAAGCTGTTAGGTTATATAACCTGTTAGTAATAAACTATCTTGATGGGGGAGAAAAATGTGCTGGAGAGTTTCCCAGGAGTTCTGGACCCAGAATAGTAGGCTAATTGAGTGATTATGCAATCGTTGGACAAGCTCACAATATAACTGAACAAGGAATTAAATATATAACTTTAAAATATTCCATTGATTCATTGCTTTGGGAAACCACTATTAACTGACTGCATCCTATTGATTCAGCGTGATAAATGCCAGCATTTTAATGAGGACTTTGATTCCATGATGATTTAGTTTCCAACATCTGTAGAAATCTTAAATCCATCAGAAAAACAACTAGCTAGTCTTGAGCCATGCTGATATGGCCTTCGCTTAACAAAGGTGGTGCCCTTTCTCTCTTCCATACAGCCACACTCAATTAAAATCATGCAATGTTGGTTAAGTAACAGGGCAGCAACCAACGTTTCAGTTGTGGAGAAAAAATTCCAAAGTGTTTCTGAATAATAGGAAGCAGGAACTCAAAAATAGAAACTGCTTTTTGCTGTGATCACAGCAGTGCAGCCGTTGGAGACTTTCCCATTGATTTTTGTGAGTGTAGGAGACACAAATTAAAAATAAATAACTTTAGCAGCATAGCCATGACTTTTTCTGTCACATTTAATTAATTAGAAGTTTGGAAAACTTAAGACTTTGATATAACTATTTTATCTGTCTTTCATTCTATTATTAGGCTTCCTGAACATATTTAGTAGGTAAATCTGAGATAGAGGACGAACTCTCCTTCAGTGTTTTTTTTTTTTTAATCTGAATATCAAGGCAATTAATTGAGAAACTGCTCATGATTAAATGTGATGCCATAGCACCTCTGGCTTCTCAAACATAAATCAGGTGGGACTGACCTCCCTCTCCCTCAGATGTTAGCTCATGAAACCCTATTTTTAGGGAGAGAATGCAGAAGCTTTTAGCTCTGTCACATCCTCCAAAGATTATGGTATTAGGAAAACTAGAAGATGTCCTGAACACTCATTAAGACAGGATACGGATGCTTTGTCAAACCTTAGCCCCTAACTTTGTGGCCATTCTCAGGAATTCCCTGATAAGCACGAGGTACACTTTCACTGCTTTTCAATTCCTTCATGTTCTAAATGAAGCCCTGTGTGTTGTGCCAGGGGCATACTCAGGCCTTTGGCTCCTAGGGACCTTCTCAGGGCCCTTTCTTGATTTCTTCCTGCCTGAGGGCCTTTGCACAGGCTGTTTATTTTGCCTAGAACAGTCTTCTCTCCCCTATTTCCTTTTGTTCTATACACCCTTCAGGTCCCATTTTAAATTTCATTTGCATGCTAAGTGAGTTTTTTCCAGTTAGGAGTTCTCTAGTACACTTCTCCTTTGTTTATCGTATTTATAATTATTAATAATAAATTATTTGGCTAGTACCTTACTTTCTTTCTTGGGTGCAACTTAATGGGAATGGGTTTGGGAGATACTGGAGAGGTATAGAGAACAGTGGAACCACCCCAGCATTGTGCTTCCATTAATATTTTAAGCCTTATAGCAATATATTATAATAACCTCTGTATAGGATGCTTGTTTTCTGTCAGATTGTGCCCCATGAATGATTACTTATTCTCCTACTCAAACCCTTCTTGTACTGGCTATTCCCACGAATCTGAGGTATTTGCAGGACATTCAAATGGAGATTCTCCATGGAAATTTGGAAATATGACCCAAGATGAAGGTCAACAGAAGAATAGGAGTTAGAAATTTTGGGACACATCTGCAAAGAAAAATATAGTGAAAATTGATAGATCACAGTGAAAGGGAAGTTCAAGTAAGTAGCTGAGGACAATATGATGAAAGCAGGAAGGGCAATATGATGAAAGCAGAGAGGGAGTGAGGCTGAAAAGGGAATGGGTAAGATAAGGCAGTGTCACAGAAGACAAGGGATGGAACTAGGCAGCCTTGAATGACAGTCAATCCTGAGGTGAACTCTAAGGTGTGGCCATCACTTTAGAGAGTTCGGTTTGCACAGGGTGGAGCCAGCATATCTGGGGGAAAGTTTTGAGTACATTCTGCAAATATCTCTATTTTCTTCATATATAACTGTGAGTACGTCACCCATGAATTTATCTAATTTCTTCATAAACCTATTTACTTACTTCTTCCCGCAAAGATCTGAGGGAACCCCCTATTCATAACTTGAATCTATACCATCTTTGCAAGATATTCAAAGGCAATGTTCATTAAAGGAAATAATTTTGACAGAAAAACGAGATCAGGATTGGGGCTCCAGATACTTGGTTCTAACCTCAGGTTTGCCATTAATTAGCTATGTGATTTTAAGAAAGCTGCTTAATTTCTCTGGGCCTAAATCGCCTCATCTATCACAACGTGGGTTTGGACTGTATGCTATATTTAGTACTTTGCAAATTTGTCTTTAATTTGTGTCTTCATAGTATGATTTTTGCTTATAAAAATTTAAACGCAAACAGTTTTTCTTATAAGAATTTTAAAACTGGGTATGTTTCTCAATATTATCACACCTTCCTCAATAAACCATACTTACACTATTTATATTACATTCCTTATCCACATTCCTCATGCAGATGGAGAAGCAACTTATTTTGGTGGCCATTTTGGTACCTAGAAAGGGTAACACATTAGAATTAAGAGCTGGCATAAGTCCTTAAGCATAAATTTAAGTGCTATACAGTTTAGAAAGCATGTCATAATAAAAGTCTGCATATTGGTAAAGGAATGCCTCAGATTACTGAAAATACATATACAGAGTTAAAATGAGAGGGCGGAAATATTTTAACAGGATGTAGAAAAGAAGCAAAACATGATATTAATAGAAGTTTACTGCTTTTAGGACTTGCTTGGGCTATAGTCATGTCTCTCAACTACATATAGAAGTTTGTAAAATATTATTAGCTTCTGAATTTTGTACTAGTGAATTAATTACCTATTGAAAAATAAAGCTAAGAACAGAAAATCAAGAGAAATGGTAATATCAATATATTTTATTTTTAACTTTAGATTAATACATCTTTTAAAGTTGATTATACAAGTATTATACTCTTAGAAGATGATTTTTAAAATTATAAACATACTTTTAAAAAGATATATTTTGAAGATGGCCTTCGGGAAACCAAGATAGAATTATGTAGTTTATAGGACACTGGGGATTATGGAATTATAATTTGTATACATATAAATTGTGAAGACCTTCCTGACAGCATGGTTGTAGAACTATTTTTCAAATAACCGGTTTCAGGGGGTTCTTCCATGATTCTGTGGCACTTTCGACTTTTGTCATTGTCCTGTAATGAAGAAGTTGTGGTTTCTTGAGTTTTTCCCTTTGATCCATTTGATATGGTGAATGTCCTTTTTATTCTCCAGCGTCAAATCAGCATCCCATCCAATTATTGTTTATTACAAAGGAATTTAACATTTTAGACCAAATGTTATGACCAAAATGTTAAGAATATGTCTGTTTTTATTCTGAACATAGTGGATGCACATATTCCAGTCAATATTCCTCTTTTAATGTTTGATGAGTGTTTAATGCATTCAATGAATTCTACCGATTGCATTAGTGTAGTCCATTACAGAATACTTGCTCTTTGTAATCAATATATCAATATTAGTTAGCAGAGAAATCCTCCAAATTCTTCAAATGAGAAAGTTTCCTTTTTAATATTGCAAAAGCACATTTCTCTCAAGACTTATAATGACTTCAAATACTTTTAAAACAATATCTGTTTTTTCTATCCAGTTTACATAGAAACATTGACTAATTCTTTAAAAATTGTAAGTTGAATGGGAAGTTTCCTCTGCTTAAACAGATTGAAAAATCAATTTATAAGAAGACATTATATCTCTTAGATTTGCTTTTGTGTATCTGAAATTTGGCTTGTAATGTATTTGGCACTTCGTGTCACGGGGGATTTCAGTGAGGAATGTTTGTCATGCCAAATCCCACTTTTGTAATGACAGCATGTAATAGGTAAGGTATCACATGCAATTGCATTTCGATTAGCTGTAGAGTGTGGAGGTTTGTGACCACTAAAATAAGTATTTTAAATATAATCTATTACCTTATATTTCTCTTAATAATAACATTTTTGTTTTGTCTGTAACAAGTTAAATTGTGCTAACTGGTGTTTATTATGGTAACCTTGAAAATGTGAATGATTTTAAAACACCTTCTGATTTGTCAAAGAAAGATTATATTTTCCAAGTCACTTCAATGGCCAGAAAATTCTAAGTTTTTGAAAATATTAATCTATATACAATTTATATAATAACCGTCTCTATATATTAGAATATCTTATTTCTAGGCTATGTAAAAAAAAAAAAAAGAAATTTGCAGTCATTTTCCATTTCAGGTACTTCTTTACAGCAAGTTAAAAATTTCTAACTGATTATTATAGAATGTGAGTAACTTTTATTTTCCTTTTATTCATCTATCCTATTGAAAACAAAAAGCTAAAATAAAAAGATTTGGATAGTTTTCTCTTTAGGAAAACAAAAATGATGAAACATTGCCAAGCTATTTGGTCCCCTTGACAGTATCATTATTAGTGATTTTTTTTCTTCTAACACAGTAGCTTATATTGAATAAGAAATAATTGGACTTTTCTAAGTGAAAAATAGACTCTGAAAATTCTAAATAAGGGTGAGTTTTTGTTTTTGTTTTTCCCCCCAGTGTATTCAAACCAAGAAGAACATGTTAGGTTCAGCATTAAAAGTAGGTGATATAATCAGAGAATGTATATAAATCAGGATATGAAAAGGATCTTATGGCATAATGAGATAAAGATTAAACCAATAGGCCTAGTTTTCCATCTGTTTTGCTTAGAAATGAGTAAGTACATAGGTCAAACTTTAGGTTAACTAAACTCTGGATGTTAAACCAAACATCTTTCAAGCCTCTTGAATTCATTTTTCCCACTGGGTTAACCTCCTTCCCTTAATAATGGCTCAGAGAGCCAGTGGAATTTACACTAATCAAAGCACGGTTGACAACCCAAGCAGCCTCAGTTTCAATACAAGAAGCCAGGGGCAGACTTCAAGCTACTAATGAGTTTTGCACTTTGTACCACCTAGCAGGGCAGACATTCTACAAATATACCTTAAAGAAAAATAATAATAATAATAATATAATAATAATAATAACAACAACAACGACCAGCCAGTACAAACCATATTGTACTGGGCTGGAATCGAGAGGAAATGTAACCCAAGCCCACAGGTCTGGTAACAAGGTTAACTAACTTGTTTGGGTCCCAGAATTTACTCTTTCAATGAAAACTATTTTAAAAAGGTAGAATGGGTCTTTGGCACAATTTCAGCTGTTTTATGTATTCATTTCTACTTCATTTTGTCCTGGCTTGTTATTTGTTATAAGACCTTAAAGTTGATTTAAACTAGAAAAAGCTCAATTCCGGAGGTTCTTTCAAAGTTTGTTTCAGGAGATGGAACTAACTCAGTGAAAGAGTCTCCAATATTAGTAGATCCAAATCCCAATTCTGCCAGACCTAGGTCTCGCAGGAACACTCCTACTCTCAGGTTCCTGATATGTAAAATGAGGTTCATGATGCCTTCCACAGAGTGTTACTGGATGTCTAAAACTCGGATATACTTGAAGCACTTGGCACATAATAAGGTTTCAGTAATGATTGTTCTGAACAACTTTTCTTCATTTTCTCTTTCTCCTTAAGGTAACACAAGGTTCCTAACGTCAGATTTTGTTTTTGTTTGTTGTTTTCGTAATCCCCCCACCCCCACTCTCTGATTTTTATCTTTTCCTCCTTCTCTGAAACTGAGCCCTATGCTTGCTATTTAATTATTTTAGGTTGAGGCAATCCTTACATTTTGACATCTCCCAAAGAGTTTGATACTCTTCATTCAAAAGCAATTGGCTTGACAAAGAACAGATACCTTACTATCAGGAAATGAGCTTTGCATCTTACTATTTAAAAAAAAATAGGTGTTTGTTGTTGTTGTTGTTGTTCTGAGATTTATGGTGTACTGAGTGTCAATTTGTATACTCTGGCCAAAGTTTCTTTTTATTATGGATTTTAATCCCTGCATTTTACCTTTTCTGACCTGGTAATGTTATACATTTTTAACGTTGCGATGGGGCAGTAGTGAGATAGAAAGTCAGAGAATGATGCTATTGGAGAAGGACAAGTTAAATTTTTTCTCTCTTCAGATTTTTTTCTTGGTCTAGGGATCCAGTATTTGCTTTTTCAATATAAGGAAGGGAAAATATCTCCTCCAGTAATTTCAAGAACAAAAAAAATCAGGGCTCTTGAATATATAGAACTGACCACTGCTGAAAAAACAGAGTGAAAAGGAGTGAAACTGTAGAGCTTATATTTATTGTGCTTCTTACGTATGAAACACAATTTGTGGAAGCATTGTGCATGAATTAACTTGTTCATTTCACAAGAACCTTATTGTTATTCTTCTGTTACAGATGAGGAAGTTGAGGCACCAATAAGATGAGTTGTGTAACAAGTAAGTTGAGTTCTTGTTTCACAGGAGTGTCAGGGCCAAGATCTGAACCCAGACAGTTTAGTGTAAAGGAGTAGCTTATCTGCCTTATAGTGTATGATGTGAACTCAGTGAGGGCCAGGATTAGTCTCCATCTCCTAAAATTGTGCTACTCAAAGTACAATTGGCCATCCTTGACCAGATACACCAATGTGACCTAGGAGCTTATTAAAAATACAAAATCTCATGCCTCACCACAGACCTACCAAATTATAATTTACATTTTAATAATATCCACAGGTAATTAGCGTGCATATTAAAGTTTGGGAAACACAGGTCTAAAGCATTATATAAAATATAGTCCCATATCTTCCTTGTATAAATGTTGAAAATGAGTTACATGATGGCTAAATATGTATTCAAAAATAAATAAATGAATTCTTAAGAATTCAATAAACGTTTATTGAGGGTCTGTCATCTGCCAGACTATATGCCAAGTAGGATGGGGATACAAAGACATAAATCATGCCCTCTGAGAGCCCAGTGAAAAAGACAAATAAGTACATGGATTTTACACATGCTATGAGAAAACCATATATACAGGGTGTATGATAGAGCACACAGAGAGAAAGAGGTTAAGATGGGGGTCAGGAAAGACATCATTATGGACATACCATTGGAGCTGAGTCTTGAAAGACCAATAGGTACTAGAATTTGAGCCTTTTCATTTGCAGTTGGGCCAATAAACATCATCAGTCAGAGCAATAAGCTATTCAGAGAAAGGAGGTATTTGGAGGAGTGGATCTCAACGTTGGCTTTACATAGACTCACCTGGAGAACTTTTAGACTAACAGCGATTCTTGGGTTTACCTCCAGAGTTACTGATCTGGTTCATCTGGGATGAGACCTAAATACTGTTTTGTTGTTGTTTACATTCTGCCGAGGATTCTAGTGTACACCCAAAGCTCTTATCATTCTCTTGTTCTTGGTTTCCCTCTTAAATGTTTGTATCTTCTGACCATTCATCTGGTTCCTGACCCAGACTTAAGAGCCATTCTTATTGTGAATCACATGTTACCTCTTGGATCCTGAACTAAATCCCACAGTAAATGCCATATTCTTGTAATCCCCCTAGGGCATGGAGGGGCCTTCCTTCCAAATCTAGCCCACAATCAGGGACATTAACATTAGAACAGCCTGAGAGTTGGGACCCAGATCTGCAACTATAGATTTACCCAGCCCTCTCCACAGTATAAGAAGTCATCATTTTAACAAAGTAAATAAAATGTCCAAAGGTTTTTCACTGTAGTTTTAATTAGCCTGATTTCCAAACTAATTATAACACCTGGAGTCAGTGAGGGAGGAGTCAGAAATCTTTCTAGTTGAGGCAAATGTTGAACAAGTTTTACTGATACACTATGAACCTCGTGCAAGGGAGAGAGGACACATTTCCCAAAGCATGGCCCATGAGCCACTCACATCAAAATTATCCAGGAAAGCTAAATATAATTCAGTTTTTGGCTTTTTCTATAATCCTACTGATTAAGAATTTCTAGAGACAGATCCCAAAAGATGAATGTTTAACAATCACCAGATGTAATTCTGATAGACATCAGGTAGGAGAAAGACTGGAAAAGTGTATTATTTTATCTGAAATTATTTATTAATCTGGCAAGTTTATATTTTCATTATTTTTCACTGATTCTTATTTTAATTACATCCAAAAGAAAATGTGTCATAAGCCGTCAGTGGAACACTATAAATAACCATGAAACAAGAAGTACATTTCAAATATTCAAACGGGCAATTATGTTGCTTATTTTTGTGTTGGGACAATTTAAAAATGCATGGTGTAGTGAGGCCTCTGAAGAGTTAAGGAACGTTTGTCTATCTAATGTTTAGAGCATGTATTTATTGATGTGATTTTAATTTAAAGCACTGATTTTTGTTGACCAAGAGTACCCGCCAGAATTGGCAACAAGGAGAGAGTGCCCAGGAATCATTAGTGTTAAAAGGCTCCATAGGTACTGCAATGGGCAACACTGCTGAGAAGTTCTGCTTTAAATGCTCAGACGTGCAGAGAACATAAGAGATGTCTTACCTTGCATGCTCATCAAGTTGGAGAGCAGCTAGTGAAATTGCACAACCTGGTTGGAGCCAGGTAAACAAGGGGGAAAGGTCTCCTACTACCCTTCCCATTTCTCTTCCTTAGCTTCTCCCTTCCTCTCATTTATCTTTTTCACCACTGCTCTTCATTTCTGCTGCTCAGGTTGTATTCTACCATATCTACTCTGGATTATTGCCGAAACCTGACTAATCTCCTCAACTCCATTTTCTCTCTTCTACCTGCTGTCAGAATCCCCCTCCTAAAACAAGATCTGTTTCACTTTTGAACTTAAAACTTTTCAATTAATGGGTTCTCATTGCCGACAGTCAAATCCAAAATCCTCACCATCTCAGTGCAGACACCCTGGTTCCTGCCACCCTATCCCCTCCTTGGCTTCAGTCACTTGCTCTCTTATGTGCAATTTGCAGCCATGTTTCACCACACTGACTGCAGCTTATTGAGACATTCATGAATTTTCATCTCTCTTTCTTCCTCATAGACCAGAGAAAAGCAAACTTTTTGAAAGTAGTATACATTTCTGGCCAAGGCTTTTAAGGTCTAGTATGTAATATTTTCCCTCCCAACACTAGTTCATGAGCTCCTAAATTATATGGCTGCTATCGGGAGAGCATATACATTATCTTGATCTCACAGCTTTTGACCTTTGCCCATGGAATTTGTCCTGGGAAATCCTTCTGATCTTTATATGAGCTGGTAACATCTTATGACAGTCCTTTTAGCAATGGGGAGTTTTCCTGGACACCTTGGCACCCAAATCCCTTCCCCATGTCCAGCCTCACCTTATGGGGCCATCCATTACCCAGGCTATCCTAGGTTCTATGTAACAGCAGGGGTAAGGTGAAACACCTGCGACAAAGGAAAAGTGCTATCACAGGGTGTGAGTTGTAGACACCAAAACAAGAACAAAGGAATCTAACTTTGTTTAATTTGTAACTGATATTACTCCAGGCTCCTGATTTTGCCTAAATTGGAAGTCTAGGATACTTAGGCTATTCAATTAGACAGGGGAACTTTAATATTCTCTCTCCTGTTTGCTAACAATATACCTAGGATTAAATATTAATGAGACACAAAGTTAATAATTCTGCTCAATTCCTAGCATTTCTCCTTTTCTTAAAAAAAAATCCCCAGCTATCTGCAGATGCTTAGATGCTCGCTCTTCAACAAGATTCTTAGATGCCTTAGGGTAAATATTCTTTCTGTCTCTCAAATAAAATGCTTGTATTAGATTCCATGATTTAAAAAATTATATGGTAAGCTTTAGGGGCTGTATGTGTTTGTAAGACACACTGAGACTGGCCAATAGCAGGATATGATTTGAAAGAGATTGTAAAATAGTGCCATTAAGACCAACCTTCCTTCCTCCTTCCTTTCCTCCTTTCCTTTCTTTCTGTCTTTTTAAAATTATCTTTGTTGTTTTTTCTTTTTCTTTTGCTCTCTGATTTTTTTTTTTTTTTTTTTTCCGTCTTTGCTTCCATCCATTCATTGAACTATTCAATAGGCCAGGCACTATGCTAACCATTAGAGATAAAAACATGAAGGAAAATAATCCACTACTGCCTTTAGGGACCACACAAACTAGTATTGGGAGAAACATAGGCACACAATCAATCAAGAGGTTTGTGGTTAAACTGATGTTTTGTTTGTTTGTTTGTTTGTTTGTTTTTAATGAAAGGAAGGATTTGGTATCTCCTACTTATTCATACACATATTGTTTCATGCTGCTAGAGTATTCCAAGAATGATAACTCTTTGTAGCTATAGTACGTGACTGAATTGAAGAGTGCTGATAAAGAGATGGAAAGAGCAGTTAATAATGACCTATAGTTCATGATGAGGGGTTTGGCATTTGTTTTGAAGTCTGTGAGAAGTCACTACTGAAAGCCTTTAAGCAAGGAAATGAGATGATTGTATCATTAGGAACGATGTTGTCTGGAGATAGTGAGGAGAATAGACAGGCAGTGAGGAGTGGGTGGGGCACTGGGTTGAGATAAGGAGACCTTTTAGGAGGATATTGTCACCATCTAGACAATGATAAAGGCCTAAACTAAATCAGTGGAACTTGAGCCTGTAGAAAAGATTCGAGGTTGTAAGCTAGTACAGAAGAAATATGGGTGAGTGGTGGAAAGGGAAAGTTTGCAGATTGCACCCAGGTCTGTGAACATAGTATCATTAACAGAGGTACAAATCCCAGGAGGAGGAGAAGGCCTAGGGTGGGGTGGAGGGAACGTGATTTGGGGTTCAATTTTGAACAGGTTGAATTTGAAGTCTCTTATTGGATATTCAATATACACGTATATTTAGAGGGAAAAATGGATTAGGAACTCAGAAAAGAGATCAGTATTAAAGATGTAGCTTTAACAGTTGGCAATCTATGGGTGGCGGTTGAGACCATGGGAGTGGGTACGATCATTGGAGGATGGAGGGAAGAGATAATAGTAAAGGAAAAAGACCAGAGTCTTTGGGGACACTAATACTTAAGGAAAAAAGAGATGGCAACTAAGGAGACTGAGATTAAATGGCCTGGGAAGTAGAAAGAGTAACTAAAGCAAGTGATTTCATGTGAGCTATGGAAAAGAACTTTATGAAAAATTCACTAAAAACAAGCAAAGAATATTGTACAGAATTCAAGTAATAAAGAGCCTGGATAATGTTAATTGAATTTAGCAACAAGGTGGTCATCGGGGACCTCAGTGAGAGAAATTTCCATAGGGCAGGGTAAGGAGTGGAACATGAAATTGGTTAATGAGGGAAAGGGTGGGGGCATTGGGAAGCTGGGCAAAAGCTAATGAGGCCTACAGTGTGATGACATTGGCAAAACTAAGCCGATGGCAGAGAGGCTGTGAATAAGAGGCTTGCTGGGGTGCAGGTGGACCCTTCTGTGGGGGCCCAGGAGCAGGAACTAAAGAGAACAAAGATGTGTCAGTGCTGAGCCACCACAGGAACAGACAGAGGGGCTGGCCAACCTCCGCTGGCTTAGAGCCCACACTGAGCTGCAGTCCCAGAGCACTCAGCCTCAGGAAACTGACCTGCCTTCTTTTCTTTTGTAATTCAACCCCAGTACTGGAGAAGGAGAAGGAGAACGAGGAAGCCATGCACTTGGCATCTATCTGTGTTTACTTTACTATACTCCTCACATCAAAACCCTCCTAAAAGGAAAAAAAAAAAGAAAGAAAGAAAAAAGACTGTCATTACTTAGCCAATTCCACTTACAATACTCAAAGGAGAAAGAAAGATGTGAGATCATTTAATGGAGGAGGATTCACATTAGATTCTACTCTGGGGCATGTTTTTATTATTTTATGCTGCTGAGTCGAGACTTTTTTTTTTTTTTTTTTAATTTTTCTATTTCTTAGAGGGGTTGAAAAGACTATATGAGTATAAGTGAGTATATGTGTAAAATAAAACCTTCGAAAATAAAGATGATGAGGATTCTGGACAGAAACAAGTTCTGAAGATGTGAGAGCATTAGTGATGATGGTGGAGAGAGACTTCTGAGGAGTTGGGAGAGCAGGGAGGAGAGGCCCAGATGTGCTAAGTCAGGAATTTAGTATCCTGTTCACTGGCCTCTAGTTTTCCACATAGAGGAGATTAATCTTGGGCCTGGGTTGTATTCATGGCAAGGCTGAGGCATGCTTAGGCATGATGGGGAAATTGAAGAAACAGACCCTGTGGAACAGTCAGTTATATAAGGTTGTTTCCAGGAAAGCTTTATTGTTTGGTGAAATGATGAAGAAAGTTTTAGTTGCCCAGGATCAGTGTGGGATGGAGGGCAATGATAGTGGGGATCGTAAAAAAGAGAAGAAGCATTAACTACCAGCTTCTCTGAAAGGAGGCCAACAGCAAAAGCTGAAAGAGCTGTTTTTCTTGAGATGTGGAGGCACCAGCTGACACCAGGAAACAGCGTTAGTTAGAACACAGCCCTACCTGGCACCTAGAGGACCTCAGCACTTCGGTTTCTTGTACTGCAATGACAGAGGTCTTGGGACCAAAGAGATTCATGAAAAACATGGAAGTCCTCAAAGGATGCCCAGCTAGAGATTCTTGTTGGCCTCCCCAGGTCTCAATATCTCTCCATTTGGGGTGGATCCTCCAAGGGCATGTTCAGAAAATCATGGGATCGAGGTCCTAAGGGAGCAGATGAAGGCAAGGGCTATGTTAATTCGGATTACATTTTCATGATGAAAGAGATGAGGTCATCCACAGGGAGAAATGAGGTGTGGGTCTTGAGGAGAAAAGTGAAAGTCAGTGTGAAAGAGAACAGAGTCCGGTCTTGGGATAATGAAAGACTGCCGAACAGCGTGGAAGGTCTAGCTGGGGATAGTGATGGTGAGTTTGTAGTGTTATCATTTATCTGATTTTCTTCAGTATTTAGTATCTTGAATACGGGACTGTAAAAAGCAGACAGCTAGCTTAATCCATGGTTGAGATCATTTACAAAAAGAGAGGAATAATCTCACAATAGACTCTAAAGGATTTCCAGAAAGAGTTGGTGGGGGGAGGGTATCTAAAATTCCCACGGGCTGAACAGGAGAACACAGGTGGTGGTAGAAGCAGAGAAACTCTCTTTTGTAAAAGGTTATTGTGGCTGGTGTGGCCTGAGGGAAATCTTTGTTACACTTCTAGTAAGGCAGCCTACAATCACATTAGCATTTTTGGCAACCACATCACACCGTTGGCTTATATTGAGCTTATAGTCAACCAAAATCCCTAAATCTTTCACACGCGTTGCTCTTAAGCCATGTTTCCGCCATCTTGTACTTGTGAAATTAATTGCTGTTTTGGGCCTAAAAGTGGGGCTTTACATTTATGGCTATTAAATTTCATGTTGTTAGATTTAGGTCATTGTGCCAGCTTTCGAGGAATATTTTACATATTGATTCTTGTTTTCATACACTTTCCCCCTTAACTTTCAATAAGACAGAACCCAGAGGAATTCCCTATGCAAGTACAAAACTGGCAGATTTACACTACTGTCCTGTTTTCAGTCCACATCTTCATTTTGCCTAAAAGGGACTTTGTCATATTCCTAACATCCAAATTTGCCAAACTGCATTGGTTAGGATGTTTTTGCATACAAGGTGGAACTCTAAAATCATCCTGGAATAAACAATAAGGACATTTTTCACTGCACAGAGGTGGGGAGGGATCCAGGCATCACACAGCCAGGAGCTGTTAGTCTGTTCTGCTGTTTGTCTGTTCTGCTGTTTGTAGTGCACCTTCTCCCCCATGTGTCCTCAGGACAGCTTCCTTTGTGGTTGGAAGTTGGCTGCCAGTAACAGTGGGGATAACATGCTTCCTTGTCTGTGTCCAGAGGGAGGGTGAGAAGGGGATAAAGTGTGAATAGAAGACTATTCTTTTAGTTTGACCAGGACAACCCCCTAGGTCACCTTTAGAATGACCAACAATCCTGATTTGTTTGAAGTGAAGGATGTCCTGGGATGTGGGATTTGTAGTGCTAAAACCAGGAAAGTCCTGGGCAAACAGGGATGGTTGGTCACCCTAGCATTTACACTGAGAGCAGTAACTGTTCTACCAGGATAAAACCAGATCCTGATGGTCCTGAGCCAAGGCTCCTGGCAAAGGGAGGGGCACTCATGATTGGTTTGGACACATGTTTCTGAATTGTGGTTCTGGCCTACCCGTGTCAGCTTCCCCTCGGGACAGATTCCTGGGCCCCTAGATCTATTGATTCAGAATCTTCTGGCACAGGAAGGGGAAATAAATTTTCTATCGAGCATTGCAGATGGTAGTCCTACATACCAGTGCTTTGAGAGATACTTATTTATACCTAATAGTACTCACCCCTGATGCTGGGGTCAACACCCAAAATGGCATGGCTACTACACAATGGGCTAGGACCATGGAGGATGTCAGGCAGTTACACACCTGTACATGCCTACTCTAGTTCCCTGGTTTTCCCGTTGAGTAATTTTTCCCCCCAGAAGGAAATATGAAAGTGGGTTGGGATTGCTCATTCTTAGAGAAACCATCCTGCTTTGTGGTAATGCCCCGGATGTTAGTAAGACACCCCTCACTAAGTGCTTACAAACCATGCTTGAGAGTCACTCTTGCTTATTTCCTGGAATCAGTATCAAATTCCTAAGTAGTTAGCTTATAGAATCCATGATCTTCCTTAAAAAATATTTTTTTGAAAGTCAGGATAGTATTTCCTCATACTCAGTTTTGGGAGAAGCAGCGTATTTTTGGAGTTGAGATTGAGCTCTGGTGAGGCAAACTAAGGAAAAGATCTGAATCCTTCACTTGCATATATTGATTTTGCATATATTCCTTAACTTCCTGAAACTCAACATCTGCAAAATAGAATAATTGTAGAACTTACCTCATTGGACTGTGAATTAAATGAAATAATGTTTATAAAGTTCTTTCACAGTATTTGTATCATTAGTCAGTCAGTAAATTTGGATAATCAATATCCTGCCTCTTTATTCATTCATTGAGATAGTCTGAGTATTAGCAGGCATAGGCATAGTGTTTGTCACAAAGAACACAAAAACAAGGAGGCAGTCCCTGCTATCAGGAAACTCACAGTATTGGCATTAAAAGATGATGACACTCTAACAGATTTATATACAAGATTTCAGGACAGGACAGAGGACCAGAGGACAGAATGATCAGTTGGGAGGATGATCTGGGTCTTGAAGAATGATCAGGAATTTTCTAGATGAATGTGGGAGAAGAAGAAAGAGGATACTCCAGAGAAAGGATGTAACATGAGCACTAATAAAAGCATGGCACTTGAAAGAGCAGGGCCCCTTTGTGAGTGTAAGTAGTTCGGAAGACTGGAATGCAGGGTCAGGTCAGGAGCGGTGGTGGGTGACATGATAGGAGGCAAGGGCTGATGCAGAGACTTTTACTCTAGAATTAGAACAGGGTTTTAAACAGAAGAGTTAGTTGCATTATGACACTTGTGTTTTGGAAAGATCAGTCTGGGGACAGTGGATGATAAGTTGGAGGGTGGTAAAGCAGTGAAATTTGTTAAGAGTTTACAGCATTACTTCTAGTGAGAGTTGATGAGGTCTTAAACCAAGGGAAGGATATTAGGATGGAGTAGAAAGGACAGAAAAGAGAGAGAGAGAGAGTAGATCCAAATGGCAGCACTGGGTGATTGATTAGGTATGAGGTGAGGGAGAAGGAAGATTTGAGAGAAATTCCCGGGTTTCTGTCTTGGGTGGATGGTGATATCACTTCCGCATAGGAACCATAGGAGGTGATGGTGGTGGTGGTAGTCAAGCTTTGGATCTATTGAATTTTAGTTCCTTGGAAAACATCCAAGTGGAGATGAACAATAGGTTGTATCTGGGGAGTAAATTCCGGGCTGTAGATATAGCAGAGGAGTCAGCAGGAAACAACTTTCATCTGTGGGTGACAAAAATTGCCTGGAATGATGCCATAGCAGAGTGTATAGTCTAAAATACGAGGACAAGAACACAGAAACAACAAGATTCCACAGAATTCATTGACAACCAATCAGTGATATATATCATCTGCATGTTCTCCCAGGGTCCAGGCCAAAAGAATTAAACTTATTTAAGCTTTTATTTTTCACTGTCTTTCCAGGATTTCCCCCTAATCTTTCTAGTTCCTCACTTACTCACCTTTAAGTAACTGCAAGTTTTCTTGCAGTTTTGTTTTCAAGAGGGTGAAAATATAATGTTCAAAGTTTTCAAATTACATTTTGGGAAGCTTGTTTTCTAAGTACATTTTTCTGGTTGCTTTGGAATTTCTTATAGCTGTTTTCTTATGGTCTTGTCCAAAATTCAGACAATTCTAATAGAAAAACTTTTACAAAATATTTAAGTTAAAATAGAATATTACTTCTGAGGGTGAAATAGAGGTGGGAGCATAAAAGTGAAACAGGCCTGAGAAATATATATTCAGAAGAAAAAAAATTACTGCAAAATCTGTACCCAAAGAACATTTTTAAGAAAGTGAAATGAACGTGTTTACCGCTGCCGCTCTGGCGTTTCAACAAGCTGAAGCTAGATTCTTCATTCTTTTTCCTCAACAGTTATAAAGGCAGCCTTGGAAAGATTAGAGGGGGGAAATCCCAGTAGTTTTGCATAAAAAAGAAAACATACAAGAATCTAGTTAAATAGTCGAAAAGATCTCTGCCAAGTGCAAAAACAAAACCATGGGTCACTGGGGAGAAAAATCCTGAAGCAACCCAGGAAGTAAAGAACTCCAGATAATGGACGCCACCTAGTGGGACACTGGAGGATTTTGAATGGATGATAACAGGATTTCAGAATTTAGAGATGGCTTAAAATAATTATGAGTTTTATTCACTCTTTCAATAAACATTCATTGAGGATCTGCTGTGTACACATTACAGACACGGTAATAAGTTCTAAACATTATAAGTTCTTGGAAACCCAGGTTTCCAAGAATTCTAACTTTATTTTTTTATAACATAATTGATATGTATACTAAATACTCATTTGATGATGATAATTTAATCTCAGTCACTTCAGTGCTTATATGCCCCTGCCTCCGTTAGTTCTGAGCTCCGGGGTTTAGTTGTGGCAAGGCACCCACATTTAGAACACCAAGTAGCTGTCTATACAGCCTTCTGCTGAGATGGATTTGTTTCTATCTGCTTTTGCACATTGGCCTTCACAGATCACTGCTGAAGCTGTTCATGTTTATATGCACAGGGTTTCTTCGAGTCTGCCTCCCTCTCAGCTATTTTCCATACCTTCTCAGGCATTCTGCTGCTCCTGTAAGGCTGTCACTGCCATAACTGCTAAGACGCCCAACATCCGTTTTTAAGCTGGAATCTTGATGCTCTCTTGGCTTTATCTAGGAACTGGATCACAGGTCCCTTTGACTTCAGGTTTTTCATTTCTCTCTTGGGCTTCTCTTGCCCATTTTTTAGAGGCATGGAAGAGCCTGTTATGTGCAAATCACCCTGTGTGGCTAGATCACAGGCTGGACAGGGAAGACAGATGTGGTCAGTAGGGTAAACTGAGGTCAGTTAGCAAATCATTTTGTATGTTATGATAAAGAATTTTGTATGCATGCATTGCAATTAAAAGGATATTTTAGTGGTTTGGGTAAGGCATGAAATAATACTGATTTAGGCATTGGAGAAGAATTTGTCAATTTAAGAGACAATGAAAACTGGAACTAACTGTACATGAAAACCCCAACCACCCCTAGCCCAGACAGCACCTTTGTGCAAATTAAACAAAAGCAGTTCATACAGGAAGAGGCAACCCAGGGGTACATCGCTTGAGAAATAGTGGTTTCTAGATTTCATGTCACCACTTGTCTGGGTTCCTTTGTATAGTAAACTGTTCTGCCCAAACAAATGTGGTGACCCTGAATGTGGAAGTGGAGAGCAGGAGGAATGACTAAGTCAGTGCCCTTAAAACATGTCTGGAAATAAATTTCTATTCACTAGTTCTTGACCTTAAGTAGTTTAGAGAATTACTATGTAGGGTGACAAGCTGCAGTTTGATGTGTGTGAGAATTTCTTACCTCAGTTTTCACCCCACCAGAATTATGATTCAGTCAACAAAGATGAAAAGAATCTACATATTCTAGGTGATTTTCGAGGAAAAAATTAAGTCATGATGAAAATGTCTAAAACGACTTCCTTGGAAAAGTCTGAAAAACTGTCAGCCAAGAAGAGTCTTAAGGAGACATGACAAGTAAATGTAATGTGTTATCCTGGATGGAATCCTTGAACAGTGAAGACATTAAATATAAACTAAATAAATCTGAAAAAAAAGTAGTTAATAATAATGTACCAGTATTGGTTGATTATTTATAACAAATGTATTATACCATACTGATGAAAAATGTTAATAATTGGGGAAATGGATACTGGATATCCTGCAACTACCTTGTTCTCTCCTAAATTTTTCTGTAAACCTGTAACTTCTACAAAACAAAGTCTATCTTTAAAAAAAATAAATGAAAGACAAAAAATATGGAAAGATGCCATCTTATGCTAAGGTACGATCTGGTCACTCTAGAGTAAACAAATCTCACCTTGAACATTAAAGAGATGAATTCACTCTGTCAGGCATTATGGGTCATACTGGGTCTACAACCTAGTTAGGGAGATGTGTCATATACATATATATGGATAGATCACAAATAAGTATATATATTAAATTCCAAATGAGTGAGGCACAGTAAAATATCTTGAAACTTAAAGGAGCAAGAAATATCTTTGGTGAAAAGGAAGAATTCTTAGGGGAAGAAATCAGCAATTTCATGTAAAAGATGGGAATTCAATTGGATTTGAAGAAAGAATGGGGCTTGGATAACTTTAGTTTAATTCCACAAATATTAAATGGGTATCAACTGTATGCAAAGCATTGTAATATTGGCTGATTGCTGATTTTCTTATAAGCAGACATTTGAATTCAGAGAAGTCCCAATCAAGAATCACTCTGCTGTCTTGATCAATTTGGTGTTTTGTTTTTGTTTTTGTATTTTTTTATATAGGTCTTTTTAAAATATCTCTTTCTTATTGAGATGCATTTTTCCTGAAGATGATACAAAGTTCACTATTCAACAGCCTTCTTAAATGTGAAGACTACCACTGCTGGCATTGTATGCAACAGCAAATATTAGTTTCTCTGAATGCCTTATTTATATTGTTTGGATTTAGTTTTCATTTCTATAGGGTAATGAAATTCCCTAATTTTACCTGGAAGTAAAATTTCTGCATTATGTGGTGTATGTTTGATTTGATAGAAACTGCCAAACTATTGTACAGAGCAGTTGAACAGTTTTGCTTTCTCACCAGACATGTATGAGAGTTTCACCTGCTTCACATCTTTGCCAACACTTGATACGTCAACCATTTTTACTTTAGCTATTGACCTGACTATGTAATGCTTCCTCATTTTGGTTTTAGCTTGCATTTCCATGCTGACTAATGATGTTGAACATTGCTGCACATGTGCTTATTTTCAGTGTGTTATCTTCTTTGGTTAAGAGTTTGTTCATATTCTTTGTCCATTTTTAAATGCAGCTCGTTGTCTTCTATTATTAAATATGTGTTGTATATTTTAGACATATGTTTCTCATCAGATATGTGTTTTGCAAATAATTTCACACTCTCTGTGGCTTGTTTTTCTTTTGTTTTATTTTATTTTATTTTTTATTGGGGAAGGGGAACAGGACTTTATTGGGGAACAGTGTGTACTTCCAGGCCTTTTTTTTTTTTTTTCCCAAGTCAAGTTGTTGTCCTTTCAATCTTAGTTGTGGAGTGTGCTGTTCAGCTTCAAATTGTTGTCTTTTCAGTCTTAGTTGTGGAGGGCGCAGCTCAGCTCCACGTCCAGTTGCCGTTTTCTAGTTGGCGGGGGCACAGCCCACCATCCCTTGAGGGAGTCGAACAGGCAACCTTGTGGTTGAGAGGACGCGCTCCAACCAACTGAGCCATCTGGGAGCTCAGCGGCAGCTCAGCACAAGGTGCCGAGTTCAATCTTAGTTGCAGGGGGCGCTGCCCACCATCCCTTGTGGGACTCGAGGAATTGAACCGGCAACCTTGTGGTTGAGAGCCCTCTGGCCCATGTGGGAATCAAACCGGCAGCCTTCGGAGTCAGGAGCATGGAGCTCTAACTGCCTGAGCCACT
This sequence comes from Rhinolophus sinicus, assembly GCF_057876585.1. Taxonomy (NCBI): domain Eukaryota; kingdom Metazoa; phylum Chordata; class Mammalia; order Chiroptera; family Rhinolophidae; genus Rhinolophus; species Rhinolophus sinicus. The sequence continues at coordinate 35,410,566 of NC_142517.1, forward strand.
GGGCCGGCCCTGTGGCTTGTTTTTCCATTTTTACCCTCATTTTTTTTTTAACCTGCAAAAAAATGTCTTTATTCCAAATGTAATTTGAAATTGGTCTTTTTCCCCCTTATTTTCTTTTTTTGTATGTTTTTTTTTTGTTGTTGTTGTTGCTGTGTGTGTGTGTGTGTGAGTGACTTAGTTTTATAAAATTTTATCGCATGTCTACATTCATATATGTATCACAGTCGAGATCAGAACACATGAGGATTATTAGTGTTGCTTTTTTATAACCAAAGCTACTTGACTCTTCCTGCCCTCACCCTTATCCCTGGACAACCACTAAAATTTGATCATTTCAAAATGTTATTTAAGTGGAATCATACAATATGAAACTTTTTGAGATTGAATTTTTTACTCAGCACGATTTTCTAAAATTGTTTATATCAATAGTTTTTCATTTTAAATGCTGAGTAGTACTCCATAATATGATGTACCCCCCTATGTTTAACCATTCACCCATTCAAGGACCCCTGGGTTGTTTCCAGTTTTTGAGTATTAGGAATAAAGCTGATATGAACATTCATGTACAGATTTTTTTATGAACATAAGTTTTCATTTCTCTAGGACAAATGTCATGAGTGTAATTGCTGGATCACATTGTAATATTGCATGAAAAAAACTGCTAAACTACTTTCCAAAATGGTTGTACTATTTTACATTTCTACCAGCAATGCATGAGATCTAGTTTCTCTGAATTCTTGCCAGTATTTGTTGTCATCACTATTTTTTACTTCAGCCATTCTGATAGGTGTGTAATGATGTTGAACATCTTTTCATGTGTTTGTTTGTCACCTATATATGCCCTTTAGTGAAATGTCTGTTCATGTCATTTGCTCATTTTTTATTTGGATTGTTGATTTACTGTTTTGTAGTTTTTTAATATAGTCTATATAACAGTCCTTTGTTGGATATGTAGTTGGCAAATATTTTTTCTCATTCTGTAGCTTGTCTTTTCATCATCTTCACAATAGTCTTTTCCAGAGCAACTTTTTAAGATTGTTGAGGTCTAATTTATGGATTTTTCTTTTTATGGATTGTGATTTTGGTTAAGTCTAAGAAGACTTTACCGCATGCTAATTTCTGAAGTTTCTCTCCTATTTTCTAAAGTTGTATAATGTTATGTTTTACATTTAGTCAGTGATTTATTTCAAGTTTTTTTGTATAAGCTATGTGGCTTAGTGGGATGGTTTGAGATTCTTTTTTTTTTCTTTTTTATTATGAATACCCAATTGTTGAAAAGATTATCCTTCCTCCATTTAATTGCTATTATACTTTTGTCAAAAATAAGTTAAGCATATTTGTGTGGGTCTATTTTTGAGTGTTCTATTGTGTTACATTGATCTATGTGCCTATCCCTCTACCAATACCTCATTATCTTGATTATTGTAGCTATGCAATATACTTTAATATTGGATAAAGTGATTCCACACTTTATTTTCTTTATCAAGATTGCTTTAGCAATTTAAGGGCCTGTGCCTTTCCATATAAATTTTAGAATAAGCTTGTATAAGTCTAAAGAAAAATGTGCTGGAATCTTAATTGGAATTTCATCCAATCTATAGATTAATTTGAGGAGAATTGACGTCTATACTGTATTGAATCTTCCAATTCATGAATATGGTATGTTATTTAGTTAGGTCTTTGATTTACTTCATCAGCATTTTGTAATTTTCAGCATACAGATCCTATATATGTTTGAAATACATACCTAAGTTTTTCATTTTCACTGGAGCAATTATAAATGGCATTGTGTTTTTAATTTTTGCATATTCATTGTTAGATATATAGTTGATTTTTTTCTATGTATTCTATGACTTATATTCTATGACTTTGCTAAACTCACTTATTAGTTCTAGACAATCATATTACCTGCAAAACGTAGTTTACTTTCCTCCTTTTCAATCTATTTGTCTTTTATTTTTTCTTCATGTCTTCTGTTACTGACTAGAGCTTTAGTAAAATGTTGAATAAGAGTGGTAAGAGTAGATATTTTAGCCATGTCTGAAAGCATTCAATCTTTTACCATCAAGATGTTACCTGTAGATTTTTTTGTAGATGCTACTGATCAAAATGAAGCAATTCTCCTTCATCCTTAACTTAATGAGTGTTTTGTAGTCATGGTGTATGATTCTTTTTATACATTGTTGTATTTGGTTTGCTAATGTTCTGTTGAAGATTTTTTTTTTCATCTAAGTTCATAGTAGTTTTCTTTTTTGTACTGTCTTTGTTTGGTTTTGGTATCAGGTTAATATTGGCCCAATAAAAAGAGGCTAAGAAGTGTTTCCTCTTTTCCTGTTCTGAAAGACATCGAGTAAAATTGGTGTTAATTCTTCCTTACATGTTTGCTAGAATTCTTCAGTGAAACCATCTGAACCTGGACATTTCCTTCTTGGGGGAGCCGTTTAATTACTAGTTAGATTAGTAATTTAATGATAAAAAGACAAATTAAGCTATTTCATCTTGATTGCGTTTGGGTAGTTTGTAATTTTTGAGCAATTGGTCCATTTCTTCTAAATTTTTGAATATGTAAGTATAAAGTTGTTTGTAGTATTCCCTTATTATGCTCTTTAATAGCCTCAGGACCTGTAGTGATATCCCTTGCTTCATTCCTGAGAGATGATTTGTGTTTTCTCTTTTCGTTATTGTTAGTCTTGCTAGAGGTTTATCAATTTTATTATTATTTTTTTAAGGAACCAGCTTTTGTTTCGTTGATTTTTCTCTATTGGTTTCCTATTACTAATTTCATTGATTTCTGCTCATATCTTTAATTCCCATCCTTTTGGCTCTGGGTTTATTTTGCTCTAATTTTCTAGTTTCTGTAGGTAGGAACTTAGATGATTGATTTAAGACCTTTTCTTGTTTCTAATGTGAACATTTAGTGAAATAAATTTCCCTCTCAGCACTGCGTTAGCTGCATTCCACATATTTTGATATGTTGTATTTTCATTCGGTTCTCTGTATTTTTAAAATTTCCTTTGAGATTTTTATTTCATTAGGCAATCACCCTGTTTAAGTTTAGCATGCAGCTCTTGGCCCATTTTTGTGGGCTGTGGGTCCAATGACAGTTCAATTATCAGGGATTTTGTGGTGTCATTTTATTTGTCATGGTTTATCTGGAGTTCTCTCTGGTCTCTACCGTTCTTGAGGGGATGGAATTTTTCCCCCAGGCTGTGCAGCCTGCTATGTCTTGGTGGTGAAGAGGTATCTCAGGTTTGTGGGACAAAGAGGCTTCCTGGCCAGACAACTTGTGGCAGGGTCCTTCTTGCTGGTGCCCCTGCCACTCTGGAATATCTAGTTGTGGGAGGGAAGCTTCAGGCCTGGAGGGGAAAGAGCGCTTCCTTGGCCAACTGTTGCGTACAGGGCTCTGAGACCTGTCCTCCTCACCAATGGTGCCAGGTTCATCTAGACTCCTGTTGAACTAGGGATGTAATGGTCCTACCTGGACTGCCTCCTATTACTAGTTTGGGGGTTAGGAAACACAAGAGCTGGATTGTCTTCTTCTATTGGGTGGGAAGACAGCTAAGATGTCCTTCCCTGTGTCATTCTTCCAGTTCTGGGATCCCAACCTAGTTCCTCTTAGTACCTTCCAGAGTTCTCCGTTGGTTGCTTCTTCTTACAGTGTCTATAGTTGTATGTAAAAGGGAGAAGCAGAGAGAAATGACTCTATGCCAGCGTGTCTGGACAAGCAGCTTACCAGTATCTTTCAAAAGCCAAAGTTTTACAAATTTCGACAAAGTTCAAATTATTGATTTCTTTTTGTCTTCTATGGTTTGTGCTTTTTGAGTCTGAGGTAGGAAATCTTTGCTAAACCAATGCCACAAAGATTTTCTCTTATGTGTTCTTTTAAAAGTGTGATAATTTTAGCTCTTATGTTTAGGTTTATGACACATTTCACAGTAATTTTTGTCTATGGTGGGAAGTAACAATCAAGGTTCATTTTTTGCATGTAACTATGTAGTTCTTCTGGCACCATTTGTTGAAAATTTTATTGTTTATCTATTGAGTTACCTTCAAATATTTGTCAAAAATTAGTTGTCCATATATGTGTGGGGCCATTTGTGAACTCTATGTTCCATTAACCTATATTTCTATCTTTACAACACTGAAAGTCCTAAAATTTTTTCTTCCTTGTGTTTCCGTATTAGTTATAAAATCAGCTTATCAATTTCAACAACAAAAAAATCCTGCAGATTTTGTTTGAGATTGTACTAAATCTACAGCTCAGTTTAGGGGAAATTGATAGCTGAATGAAATTGAACTTTCTGATCCATGAATATGGTATATCACCACATTTACTTAGGGATTCTTTAATTTGTGTTAGCAATGTCCTGTAATTTGCAGTATGTCTTACACATTATTGTTAAATATGACTCTAAGTTGTTCATGGTCTTTGATTCTATTGCAAATTTAAAAAAAAAAATTGATTTCCAGTTGTTCCTAGTATATAGACTATAATTGAGTTCTTTATTGACTTTGTGTTCTGCAACCTTGTCAAATTCATGTGTTAGTTCTAGCAGCTTTTTTGTATATGACTTAAGATTTTCTAGACAATCATAGTACCTGTGAATAAAGTAGTTTTATTTCTTTTTTTCCAATTAGTTTTTTTTTTTTTTTTTTTTTGTCTCATTGTATTGCCTAGGACTTTGAGTAAAGTGTTTAATATAAAGGTTTAAGTGAATATCCTTACCTTGTTCCCAATCTTAGAGGGGAAATATTTAATCTTTCACCATTAAGTATTATGTTATATTAAGAAAGTTCCCTCTTGACAGTTGACTGTTCTTTCCATGACAACACAGATAACTAGATTTCAAAACCTTTCATTTCACACAAGGCGGTTGAAGTATTTTATTGTAGCAGCATGGTAAGTGCTCATGAGATTAATCTAGTTTGAAAAATTAATTTAATGTCTTCATCAGCTGAATGCTGCATTTTTCAACTCAGTCTTTCTTCACTATTGACCCATTGCAACTTTAACCCTCTCTTTCACTATTTTGCTTTTTTGCCCTTTTACTTTTAAGTAAAAAATGGAACATGAAATTGTTTCAAGATTTGATTGCCTTGAATATGAATGTGCTTAAACAAATAAATGCCTTTGAATCACAGAGACTTCCTTTCTCCACACTGTCTTTGAGACGGACTTCCTTATACACTTTTTCATTGCAACTGCTTTTCACTCTTCCTCTCTCATATTTGTAAATACCCAAACAACTCTAAATACAGCTTGAAACTATGGAACTAATGCCAGTGACAGAGATGAATCAAAGTAAAAAACAATCGTTTGCTTAGAAGTGAAATTAAACACAAATAAATAAAATTAAGACCTTAAAAATTTCTGGAAGTTCATATCAGAATCTTTATATAAAAGCTATCTGCCAACTCATAATCCTTTAATTAAACCTACCTTCCTCAGCTATCAGCTTTCAAGACACATTAAAAAAAAACACAAAAAAACCATTTATTATTAAAATAATTATTCTGGTTTTGTTTTATTACAAGTATTGCAACAGCATTTCCTCCAGTTTTAATCATAAATCTTCAGTTTCTACATTTCATTATAGACTAAATTAGTGCTGTAGGCTGACCTAGGATATGACCTCTAATGTAGCAGTTTTTTTCTGTGAGAAACTGCATTTGAAATAACAACCTCTCTTCATTCAAAACAAGTTTTCTTAAGAATCTAGTCTATATTTATTACCACTAGTTACTTTCCATCTCTTCCTCTACTCATTGCAATCTAATTTGCACACTGATATGTCTATAGAATGTACTTTTGCTGAAGGTATCAAAGACCTTCTATTTATCAAAGCTAATAACCTGTTTTTATTCTTCATTCTCCTTGAATTTTCTTCTCTTGATAGTGTGGATTGCATGCTATCCTTTCTTTTTTAAATCTATGGTATTGTTTCTTCTAGTTCTCTTAATACTCTGACCATTATCTATTTGTGTTTCTGACTGTCCTTTCCCCCTTTCTGCCTCTTTAGGTCTAGGTTATTTATTTCCTTATCCCTGCATATATTCTTGCCTCACATAAACATCATCATTTTGGCAATCTCATTCACTCTCATGAATTCAACTCTTTAGACTTCCAACTCTTACTTTCCTATTGAGTCCTAGTCTCATATTTCCAACTCTAAAGTGTAATTTATTCTTTCCTTCTCAGTTGCGGTTAGTGGTGCTTTTCAACATCAACCCAGCCACTGTTAGTTACCTAGGTATTAGCTAGGGCCATTCAAAGTTGGACTGAAAGGTGACTGACTATGATCAGTCCTAAGGCTGCAGGAAGTCAACACAATGCCTTTTTGCAATTTAGACAAAGTCACTCCCATACATGAGATACTCTACTTCCTAAAGCAATCTATAATAACTTCCATCATGTAATGATTTATTTATTATGAAATATTTTTTACAAATCTATAGTGACTAGGATGTAAATGGCCCTCCCTTAGATTTTGTGTTATCTGCTTTCAAGCAGTGTACAACATATACAACTGTATACAGCAGAATAATATTTCATATCCCTATGAGTAAGAAAGGAAAGGTCAAGATGATATTCATCCTTATGAGACTACAAAAATTTAAAAGATTCCCTAAGGAATCTTAATGACATCTGTTACCTTCCAGGGGTTATTGGATAAAATGATTAGTGTTGTGAATTATTAGGAAGAAGTTGAAGTGGATGATAAAATAATATTAGCAATATCTTGCAGGCACAAGAATAAATGTTTTGGTGATATAACCTCAATATTGTTCTTTGACAGGTGCCACAAAATATATGAGACGTTCAGTGTCTAAACAGGTGGGAAACACAATTCCTGAGAAAATATAGGTCATAATCTTACAGGTATGTCATGCCATATTCCAATGTCTAAGAGTTCAAAACATTTTTGGGATTCAGTGGTTTGCTAAGCTTTCAATAGCTTGAACTGTTGTTCCAGACAATGAACAAGTCATCATGAAAATAAGGCATGAAAGCAGACATCTAGAACATTTTGGGGCTACTGGGAGCACATAGGCTTTCTTTTTTTGAGCATTATTTAGTTAGGAATAGTGTCTGATTAAATGCAGTGGGGGCAGTTCCTGGAAGAAGATTGCAATGTTCAGTAGAGTGGTCTCAAAAAAAACACGGTAAGAGAGAGTATGTCGTGATGTTTAAAATAACGTATGCATATACACTGCCAGAATACTTTCACAAATACAGGGGGCTGGATAATACAAAGATATATTTCAGAAATACTTAAATTTCTTGAAAAATACTAGTTGAATATACATAAGTATATATAATAAATATACTTGAATTACTTGAATTCAGAAATGTATATATTTTAGAAATACTTTCTGTAGTTTGGAAACACTTGGGGACAGCTTTGCAGGAGGCTGGATAATATATTTATATTTATGTATAATAAATATATATTTATACATAATAATATATATTTATATATAATATAATTATTCATTAGATCTACAGGCTAATGATGCATAGGAAAGTCAAGCTATTTATTATACATGTATATAATACACATCATTTATACTTGTTAAATATGCTTTAATTTTAGATCATACTGTATAATTTGGATTCTTATTTTTCATTTGTCTTATCATGAGCATTTTGCCTATGTCAATATATATTTTCCAAAATCATTATATAAAAGTCTGTGTAGTAGTTTGTTATGTGCTGTAACATAATTTGTAATTCCATCTTTATTATATTTGCTATATTTACTTTTTTACCTTTCTAAACAACACAAACCACATAATAATTATGAAAGAATCTAACTCCAGAAAAAGATTTATGTACAAAAAGTTGAATTATTTCCTTGGTATATATTCCTGAAGGAAGATTTTATGAGATGGTTGAGTAAGAACATTTTTGTAAGCCGTGGTATGTACTTCTGAATTGTTTTTCCAGAAAGGTTATAAAACTTCTTTTTGACAGACTGGTTTGATTGCTCTATCAGGGGGAAATTGTAGTTATAATGTAACTGAGTGTAAACAAGGATTTGGAAAAAACTTATTTCATCCTTACAGAAAAGTTTGAGAAATGCAGAGTTGATAACAGTTCAATAAAGTGGATTTAATGTACTCACAGGTGCTGATTAAATAAATACATCAGCCTTAAAAAGGGTTTCTAGTACCTTGTTACCAGGTTCTCTTCTATACAGTATTTCTTTTTAAATAAATGATATAAATGAATATATTAAAAAAAATCTGCTCCGAAAACTTGATGTTCCAGAAAATCAACATTTAGGAAGTAATCGTTTTGTTAAAATTTGGAGGCACTTAAATATAGTAGTTAAATGCATAGTATTTAGAGTCAGATTGGGGTTTGTTTATTTATTTATAGTTGTTGTCCTTTCAATCTTAGCTGTGGAGGGTGCTGTTCAGCTTCAAGTTGTCCTTTCAGTCTTAGTTGTGGAGGGTGCAGCTCAGCTCCAGGTCCAGTTTCCATTGCTAGTTGCAGGGGGCGCAGCCCACCATCTCTTGTGGGAGTCGAGGAATCGAACTGGCAACCTTGTGGTTGAGAGAATGCGCTCCAACCAACTGAGCCATTCGAGAGCTCAGTGGCAGCTCAGCTCAAGGTGCAGTGTTCAATCTTAGTTGCAGGGTGTGCTGCCCACCATCCCTTGCGGGACTCGAGGAATTGAACTGGCAACCTTGTGGTTGAGAGCCCCCTGGCCCATGTAGGAATCGAACTGGCAGCCTTCGGAGTTAGGAGCATGGAGCTCCAACCGCCTGAGCCACCGGGCCGGCCCCAGACTGGATTTTAAAGATCAGCTTCATGACTTGTTGGCTCTGTAACTTTGGCCAAGTCACCTAGTCTCTCTCAAACTCATTTTTTTTTTTTTTTTTTTTAGGGTCACAGTAAAACTGAGAGGAAGGTATAGAGATTTCCCATATACCCCTGTTCCCACACATGCATAGCCTCCCCCATTATCAACGTCCCCCACCAGAGGGGTACGTTTGTTGCAACTGATAAACTTACATACAGATCACAGTCACCCAAAGTCCACAGTTTACATTGTGTGGGGTTTGGACAAATGTATAATGGTGTGCATCCATTACTATAATATACAGAGTAGCTTCACTGTCCTAAAAATCCTCTGTGCTTTGCGTATTCCTCCCTCCCCACACTCCAGCCCCCATCCCTGGCAACCACGGATCTTTTTTATTCTCTCCATAATTGTGCCTTTTCTAGAACGTCATATAGTTGGAGTCATACAATATGTGGCTTTTTCAGATTGACTTTGGATATTCAGTTCCTTTGGATATTCAGACATAAGTAATAGAAATTAGGAAAAGATGGGATTTCAAAGAGTCTAAGGAAGACCTGAACAAACAGGCCTCAGTGAGGTAGGAAGCAGAGAAGCTCCTGTGTCAGCTACACTCAGTATCAGAGCTTGAAGCTTCTTTCTCTGGGTGCCACCATTGATATGCCTCAGCACCAACCTCCTAGTCTCTTCCCAATTCTCTGGAGACAGAATCTGATTATCTGATTATCTGATTATCCAAGATCCCCTTTTGGATTGAGCATGCATTGCCAGGTAGTAAAATGGGCTTCATATTTAGATCCCTAGAAGTAAAAACTCAGACTGGATACTTTGCACATTCACAGCGAGGTCTGCCTCCCTTTCCTTTTTCCCTCTGCTTTCTCTGAAGTCCACGCTTTGTTGACATTCTCATCCTTTTCTGTCAGTGAATTGCTCTAAATCCATGATATGACAGTTGCTGTTGATCAGTGCTTAAGACTGAGCAGAAGGAAATGTCCTTTATTGATATTTTGCTTTTCCTCTGAAATTAATGATTAATGTGGTGCATCTTAAAGGGGAGAAGACTGTATTTAAAAATCCTTGCGCAAAGGACAGCTGTTCAGTATGGATTTGTTTTAGATCTGGGCTTATAGAGGCAGTCCCTTTTTATACGAATATTTTAGGGAGATATTCAATATATAGTATTTTATTTATATAAGAGATGAGCTTTGGCTAACTGAAACTTCAAATGTAACTTACTCTGCTATTCCAATAGTATGGAAATATGAACATAAACTTCAAGGCGAAAATAGATCCTATCAATATTTATAAATATTTTAATCAATAATAGTAGCTTTTAATAACTAAGCCAGTAGATTTTTAAAAATCTTTGAACTACTGTAATGTTGTAACTAAGGGATTTGGCAAACCCTGCTTTTTTTTTTTTTTCTTGGATCATTTTCCTTTCTTTTTTTAATTAAAATTTACTGCCGTGACAATGGTTAGTAAAATTACATAGGTTTCAAGTGTACAATTCTGTGATACATTATGTACAAGTATATATCACATTGCATGTTCACCACCCAGAGTCAGTTCTCCTTCCATCACCATATATTTGACCCCGTTTACCCTCATCTACCCCCCCGCTCCTCCCTTACTTACTGGTAACCACTAAATTATTGTCTGTGTCTATGAGTTTTTGTTTCTTTATTTGTTTATCTTGCTCCTTTTTTGCTTTCAGTTTTATATCCCACATATCAGTGAAATCATATAGTTCTTGACTTTTTCTCTGTGACTTATTTTGCTCAGCATAATAATCTGAAGATCCATCCATGTTGTCACAAATGACACTATTTCATCTTTTCTTATGGCAGAATAGTATTCCATTGTGTACCTATAACACATCTTTATCCAGTCATCTATTAGAGGACACTTTGGTTGTTTCCATGTCTTGGCCACTGTAAATAAAGCTGCAATGAACAATGGAGCACATATATTTTTAGTGATAAATGTTTTCAGATTTTTTGGGTATATACCCAGGAAAGGGATTGCTGGGTTATATGATAATTGTATTCTTAATTTTTTGAGGGTCCTCCACACTGCCTTCCATAGCAGCTGCACCAATCTGAATTCCATGGATCAAAGACCTGAAACAATAAACTGCATAGGAAAAAACAAAGGTACTAAACTTATGGACCGTGAGTTCAAAGAGCATTTTATGAATTTGACCTCAAAGGCAAGGGAAGTAAAAGCTAAAATAAATAAATTAGACTATATCAAACTAAAAAGCTTCTGCACAGCAAAAGAAACCATCAACAAAATAAAGAGGCGAACAACTGTATGGGAAAAGATATTTGCAAACAACACCTCCAATAAGGGGCTAATATCCAAAATATATGAAACTCATATAATTCAACAACAAAAAAATAAACAATCCAATTAAAAATATGGGCAGAGGACCTGAATAGACATTTCTCCAAAGAGGACATACAGATGGCCAATAGACATGAAAAGATGCTCAACGTCATGAATCATCAGACAAATGCAAATAAAAACCACAGTGAGACATCACCTCACACTAGTTAGAATGGCTATCATCAACAAGACAAATAATAACACGTGTTGGAGAGGCTGTGAAGAAAAAGGAACCCTCATACACAGTTGGTGGGAATGCAGATCAGTGTAGTCACTATAGCAAACAGGAAGGGCCCCATAGCAATTATTTTCAGCTTTGGAAGCCACATGGTCTCTGTTGCTATGTACTATTGAGTGCCGCCATTGTCATGGAGAAACAGCTATTGACAGTGCAGAAACAAATGAGCTTGGCTGTGCTCCAGTGAAACTTTATTTACAAAACCAGGTTGCGGATGGAATTTGGCCCCAGGGCCATATTTTGCCACCCATTGTAACTCATTACATGTTTGTATTTGTTTTGGCAGTTAGGATGCTCATACCTGACTTTGCAGTCCGTCTCTAGCATGGACCACACAGCCTGCATCCTATGCTACTCTGTATTTGTGCTATCTTTCTCTATGCCAATACCCTCAGCCACCTTTTAAAAATTGTTATGTTGTTTGTGTCTCAAACCATCACATGAATGCATCTTTGAAATACAATTAACATAATTAAGTTAAACCTAGTTTTAAATTGGGAATCAATTTTGTATTACTGTTGGTATAACTTTCAGTTTATAAGGTGTAAATGTGTCAAGCAAATACCAAAATTTTGATCTCACACAGTAGCTGCATTTTATTATATTTTTATAGCTAATATTCAAAATCCTCACAGTGGGACTGATATTTTTGATTCTCGGCATTATTCATCTTCACCCTGGATATTGGGAAATTCTATTTTTTCCATTTATTATTTGTTAGGCTATATTTATAGGACTTAAAACACACAAATGTAAATATTAAAATCCAGACCCCTCCAAAAATCCAGTGGTTCCAATAGGTCTTTACTCCCGAGTCTCAGAATGTCAACTCACGTGCCCAAGGCCTCTTAGGATCACATGTGCTTCAATTTAAAACCATCTGCTTTCTTCGCTTGAAATGAATGTTTCACAAACCATTCATTCATGTACAACCTTCACAATTTTTGGCATGTTTCATAAAACTTGACCATTACTTTTTATTTAATTAAAACGTTTTTCATTCAAACGAATAAATGTAAAACAAAACTATACATCACCAATATAAATAGAAAATTAGTATCACATGTCATAGGGAAAGTAATTAAAAATACTAATATATCATGTATATGTGACTTAACTTTATCTTTTTAACACTGGTAGTAAGTACTGTATGTTTGGAAATACTGGTTTAAATGATTCCTCCTTCCTACGCCCTTGTTTACTCTTAGCCTAATCAAGCAGTCAGTCAATCAGTAAGAAACTAGGACCTCACTCCCTACAATTTTGTTCCTACCCTGTCCCATCAATAGCCTTATTAACTTCATGAGGCCCACAACCTCACGAAAGTGGCTCGCCTTAAGTTCTCTGCTCCTACAATTACTGGGTCCAAATCTGCCCTGCGGGTGTCACATCCTTCCTGTCAACATCATACTTTCTTCCACCCAAATCAAGGGCCACTGAAAACCCTAAGGAAAGGGCAAACCTGTGCATTTCATTTTATAATAGACAAATGACAGTTTCAGCTTGGATTTCCTTATCTTTGGTGTATTGCGTTCTAAACGTCATACTTTTTTTTCCCCTTTACTAACTCAAGTCAGTTACTGAAATAGAAAGACAATTTCTGGAAAGGATGTTAGACTTTTAACACAAAGCTAATCAGAAAATAGAATTTTAAGGAGTAAAAGGTGGTCCTACCTCACGTTTTCACATTATATAGAGCAAAATTTCAAATATATGGGCATTACATAACATTAATTGTTAGGCCTTAGCACTGTGTCATAAATCTCTTCCTTTATGATGCAAAATTGATTTTAAATAGACCAAAATATTGTTTGTATTATGGAGGTATTGATTTAATTTTCCATTACCCTTAAAAGTTGAGATAATTACTAAAAGTAGTTTTAAAAGTTAAATCTAAGCGTTGTCTAACAGACAAGTGTCCCTGAATTGCCCCTTTCTGCTTAGCAGAGGATTTTATAAAAGAAAGCACAGAAATTTGACCTACTTAGTCTGACACAGAAGTTGTCCTTCTAAATTTGAGATCTGTCCAGTTGGCAGTGTAACATTGACAGGGATAATTCCTGCACTAACTGTCATTTCCACAACTGAAAAAGATTACACGGGATCACACTGTCCATCTGTCATCCTTTCCAATGAGTAAAATTATTTTAGATGGAATGTAAAAGCCCAGGACTATTCCCCTAAACTAGCGATATAGCTGCTTCCTGTACTTTTGTAAGACACGCCTCCAGCTTATAGTGAGGACCTAGTAAATCACAGGAGGATCTGCCTTACCTGTGTATAATGTTCCATCTGCACCCAGCAGGGAGTAGGAAGGCAGTCCAAAGAGCAAATATTTACCCTAAGATTAGTGGTTTAAAGTCTGTTTGTCGATACCAGCTTCCTTATTATAATAATTCATACTTAATGACTTTTATTTTGTGCCAGGTATTGTATAAACAATATCTATAGTTCTAACAACAATTCAGCACAATGGGTAATTATTCTCATTTTTTTGATGGAGAAACAGAAGATAAAAACTTAAGTATCAAAGCAAAGCTGTGCTTCAAGCTGACTTCCAATTGGCATCATCCCTAACATTTCTATTTTATACCTTAACCTTCCTTTTTAATCCTCTTTGCTTTTAAAGTCTGGAGTCTACTTGATGGCCAACTTTAGAAAACTTTTCCCTGTTCTCTACTTTCTGGGGCTTTCTAACACATTGGACTACTGGCTTGTCTATCTAAACTATGATTCTACGAAGCTCTCTTTACAAGATTCTGTATCCTTGACTGGATTTATGAATTAATGTTTGAGTCCTTGCTCTCCTAGAGAACATCTTTGCCAGACCCCTTCCTTTTAATCAAATTTCTAGCTATGGCCTCTTCTATCACTCTTTCCTTGAGGGCAGAGGCTATTAAGTGGCAGCAAGGTGGGCCTATCCACTGTAACACGTGTTTGGTTTATCTAAACCGGTGCTGGTGGTTATTATTATTATTATTTTTTTTTACTTTTTTTTGCCTTGTAACCACATTTAAAATGGAAAGATTTCAGAAGTCAGACACAACAGATAACATTCTATCATTCTACGTATATTAAATATCCAGAATAGGTAAATCTACAGAGAGAGCAGATTGGTGCTTTGCAGTGGCTGAAAGGAAGGGCAAATGAGGAGTAATAGCTTAATGGGTACAGGGTTTTATTTCGAAGTGCCAGAAATGTTTGGGAACTAGATAGAGGTGGTAGTAACACCCACTGTGAATGTACTAAATACTACTGAATTGTTCACTTTACAATGATTGATTTTATTCTATGTGAATGTCACATAAATGAATAGAATGATTTTAGATTTTCTTCCTTTTTTGGGAAACTGCTTTCTCATTCTCACCATGTAACTGTCAGCTAGAGCTGAGGGGCCACAACTCCTTCAGATGAGAAGACCAGACTCTGTACTGTTGACCACATCTGCGAAGAAGAGTCAGCGCCAACTTTCTACATGTCCTCGCTGCTGATGTTGCTGTATCAGAGAGCTGTTTCTCTGTATGCTCCATCAAAAGCAGGGAAAGAAAAAAATTGCTGAGAGAGCTACACTTTTTAAAAAAAAAAAAAGAGGGTCAGTGGAGAAGAAAACTGATTTTCTTTCTTGGAAAGGATATTCTTTTATGTTTACTATACATACAAAGCATATCAATATCAAACCAAAGTCAAGTGGGAGCTTCACCCCTTTACCCACCACATCTGTGGGCATTTGACAGATGATCCCTGACATAGAGTGACATTTTAATGATTGAAACTAATAGCAGTGGATTGGAAGAGGCAGAACAAGAGAAAAGTGGAATCAAATGAAATAGAGACTTACAGTAACAAACAGCAAAAGCCTAAAACAAATAATGTCCATTCTCCCCTATGATCCCTTGATATTCTTTGTAAGGTGGGAAGAAGAAAATTATTGGTTTCCTCCTTTAAGGAACATCACAGAATAAATCTGGAATCAGTTTTGATGCTTTTACTCCTCTAACGGTTTATGTACTTGGAAGCCCATGTAGTAAATAACCTTGCCTAGAAAGAGCTCTAGCCTTTGACCCTTGGCTTCTGGGAAGTAATGGCAAAGCCCTCAGAATGGCAGTCCTGATGGGAGTATCCTGGGCACTCTTATAGTTAACCAATAGTCTAACAACATGATACATGGTGAGGGCTCGCTATACCCAGATAGATAGTCTTAGGGTCAGGGCTGACCACACCAGAAAACCCATAATGTTATTTAGGGTCATGCCATGTCAGATAATTTCGAGACTGAGATCAACCATGTGGGCAATGAACCTATGGATCATGATCCAATAAAATCTCTGAACACTGACCTTAGGTGAATTTCCCTCATTGGCGATACTCTATATGTATTGTCACATAGTGATGCCAGGAAACTAATGTATGCTGACTCCATGGGGAGAGGACATTGAGAGCTCCATGTCTGGTACTTCCCTGGATTCCACCCTATGTGCTTTGTCTGTTGGTTGATTTTAATCTGTATCCTTTCCCTCTAATTAACTGTCACTGTAAGAATAACAGCTTTCAGTGAGTTCTGTGAGTACTTCTAGAAAAGTACTGAGGGTGGTTTTGGGATTCCCCACAAACTTGCATTTGGTGTCAGAAGTGAGGTCAGTCTTGCGTGCACTATGTGCCCTTTAATTTTGCAATTGGCTAAACTCTTCACAAAGTCTCATTCTTCATTGTGTCTTTTTAATACACATACGTGCAAGCACATACACACACATATCTTGATTACGTCATGGGAGTAGAATTCATGAGGAGAGGGACAAATTTCACCTCCTACTTTACCCATTTCCACTCTGTTTTAAATTTTTGTAAGCAGGTATTACATTTATAATAAAAATATTTAAGAAATTAAAGAGTTTCATCTTTTCAACATTACCCCTCTATCAAGCAAGAAGTACTGGAGAGAAGGAAAATGATTTATAAAGATAACAGAAATAGTAAATCTGGAAACCAATCACAGGAATACATAACTAAAGTAAAATTATGCACTATACATTACAATTTATTTTAATCCTTGGCAATATTTGAAAGAAGTATATTGAATTGAGTATATAATGTGCCTGATTTTGAAAGGCAATTAGGTCATTTAAACTATAATTAGAATTTTAAAATAAATCATCATAATTTCTTTAAATATGCACACCGAGTCATAATATTGCTTTTTGAAAACCACATCAGAGAACAATTTAAATAAAGCTTGGAAAGTTTCATGAGTTTATGTCTATGCACCTATTGGCCTAAATAGAGGTCTTCAGGAAGAAGAAAAAAAATAAAAACTCTAAATGCCAAACTTGGAGCTAGAATAAAATAGGTTTTTAGACACAGTATTGGGAGATAACAGAATGTGAATAGAATAGAGAATACTAAAAATAAAATAAGATAAGCATCTGCTGATTTCTCCCTCCCCTCTTTTCTCTCCGTCTTAGGAGCTCTGTTAAGGTAGAGTCCTGTACTTGGGCCATAGGTGTAACAGTTTCATGATGTCAGAGACAAAATGAGCAAAGGCCATTTATTCATTAGCCAGGCAAGGGAACCCATCTGTCATAACTTTCATTTCAGCAGGATTTCTAAGATGGTAGAAAGGAGAATAAGTTTACAAAGTAAAAAGAGGAATCACAGTCTCTGACTGGCAAGCTTTCTATGAAAGTGGATTTTTGGAAGTGGAGGAGCCTTTCCATTTGGACTTCTGGCACATTTCTTGGTTGGCTTCAAGGGGGTAAGTGAGTTTTCTGGAGACATTTCAAAAGAGGAAGAAGTGTACAGTGTTAGGGCTGGAGGTGTTCTGTAGCTGACCATTTCCTGGAACAAGTAGGGGACCATGGGATCCTTTTTTTTTTTTCTTTTTTTTTTAAAGTCAAACTATCCTAATGGTCCTTATGGAGAGTAGGCAGAGGTGGCTCCCATGGCAGACAGTTTCTCAGTAAACACAGAGTTGGGCAGCTGTCAAGTCTTATTCCAGGTGGAGTCACTGGCCTTGTTCTCCCTTTTCTCCTGCCGTGCTCTCCCTCATTCACTCTACATCCATCACTTTGACCTTCCTTCTGATCCTTAAACACATGACACCAGTTCCTGCCTTGGAGCCTCTGGTCTCTCTTTCTCTTCTCTCTGCAACGTCCTTCTGCCAGATCTTCCTGTGGCTCAATCTTCCTGTTTACTCAGGCTTTGACTAACCAGACCACTTAAGCCAACCATTTAAAAGAAAGAAAAAGGAAGAAAAAATCTATATTCAAATTTGCTTATGTATGTATAATGATACTCTGGAAGTTACATGAGAATTCAACAACAGTGGTTACTTCTGGGGGAGCAGTGAGAACAATCTGAGAATATGGAGGTGAGCATTGGAGGGGGAGATTTACCATTTATCTTTTCATACATTCTGATATTTGAATGTATGTATTACTATGTATTACCTATCAAAATATTTTTTAAAAATGAAAATACATTAACATGAATAGCAGCTACTGAGCCAGCCACCATTACTATTCTGTGTGTGTGTATATATATTGGTCTAAAATTGACTTTTTCCACCTTCATGGTTAGTTAATAATTTGTCTGAGTATAGAAGTCTAAATTGAAAATAATTTCAGCACAGAAGTTTGAACACATTTTTCTTCATTGTTTTCTAGTGTTCAGTGTTCCTGATGAGAAATTAAACGTTCCTTTGTTGTTATTATTGTTATTTGTAGGTGATCTGTCTTTTTATTCCCAAATCTCTTTATGGAAGCTTTTAGGAATATCTCTTTATCTCTAGTAGTTTTTTCCCCCCTCAACTTTAAAAATTGTGGTGCAATAAAAACTAGCATAAAATTTACCATCTTAACTATTTTTAAATGTACAATCCAGCGGTATGAAATATAATCATATTATTGTGCAACTATCACTACCGTCCATTCTCTCTCTCTCTCTCTCTCTCTCTCTCTCTCTCTATATATATATATATATATATATATATATAGTTCATTTGTTTGTTTTTACTTTCAAAACTAAAACTCTCTATGTCCACTGACTAATTACTCTCCATTACCACCTCCCCCCACCTCCTGGTCCTGACGACACCATTATCTTTCTGTCTCTATGAATTAGACAACTCTAGGTACCTCATATAAGTGGAATCATACAGTGTTTTATACTCTGTGTTTTGTAGCATTTTTCAGCATTTCTTTATTCATTTGTTATTGCTTGTCTCCTCCATTGTGTTTTAAGCTCCGTGAGAGCAGGGACGTTGCTTTCCTGCTCATCCCTGTATCCTTAGAACTAAGAGCAATGCCTGGAACAGAGCATGAGGAGAGTTGATGAATGTTCAACAGTACCCAATACGGCAGTTCCTTCTGCAGGAGGAATTATCTACACCACTCTCCCAGAAGAGGTGTGAACCTGGCAAATATTTAACAAGTCATCAACTGCCTGGGATATGGGGTGTGCTTGGATTTGGTCTCAATTGCCTGTATTTCTGACTGGCTCTCTGTTTAATATTATAATGAAATAACTAAAATAAGTTCCCATTTAGTATAATTAGGATCAAATTAACACGGTAAGACAGTTTGTGAAAATTCTTATAATGAAAATTCCTTAAGTGCAGTTTCTTAGTTGGCAAAGAACTTCTTTTTCTTCTCTCTTGTCTTGAAGTAGAAGACTATTCTACTGTCATCGGATAAATACCACCTTATCCTCTCCTTAGTAGAACCTTGACTATGACCTTGTTAGAGTGCCAATATTCCTTTCTTTCTGGAATAGATTTAGGCTAGACCAGGAGTCAGCAACACTTCCTTAAAGGGTCAGATACTAAATATTATAGATTCTGTAGGCTGTGATTTCTGCCTAACTACTCAACTCTGTTGTTGCAGCCCAAAAATAGCCAAGACAATAGACAACATAAATAGGAATTAGCATGTCTGTATTCTAACAGCACTTTTTTATGGTACTGAAATTTTAATTTCATATAATTTTCATGTGTCATGAAATATTATTCTTGAGAGTTTTTCCTACCTATTTAATCAAAACCATTCTTCTCTGTTCCTTTCTTCTTTTCTTGATCTCTTCCCTTGTGGTTTGCTGGTTTTCTTTAGTGTTTTGTTTGGGTTCCTTTCTCTTTATGCTTTGTGTGTCATTTGTAGATTTTTGGTTTGTGGTTACTGTGAGGGTTGTGCATATCATTCTGTATCTGTAGCAGTCTATTTTAAGTTGATAGGTGTTGAAATTCAAATATATTCTAAAAGGACTACATTTTTAATCCCCACTCCACACTTTATAGTTTTGATGTCATATTTTACATCTTTTTGTTCCGTGTAGCTCCTAAGTAAATATTGCAGTTTGAGTTAAGTTTGGTACTTTTGTCATTTGACCTTGTACTACCTTTTTAAATGTTTAATTTGCTGTGTTTGTTAATATTTGCCTTTACGTGTGAGATTTTTCCTTTGTCATATATTCTTATTTCTGGTTATGGCTTTTCCTGTTTTGCTTAAAGCAGAACTTTTTTGCTTAAAGTTATTCTTGTAAAGCTGGTTTAATGGTGATGAACTCCTTTAGGTAAAGCTAGTTTGGGACACTATCTTTCCTTAACACTTTTGCTGTGACGTTCGACTATAGTCAAATTATATTTCCATGCTGCTTATGGAGGCGTTAGACTTTACCCCCACGAGCTTAGTGTTCCAGAAAGGAAGTTTAGGAAAGCAGATGTACAGTTTTTTTATATTTTTGTGTTTTTCAAGAATGAATACCAATAGGAAATGTTTATACTTCAAAGTAATCATTTATTTTAATAAAACGTAGCACCTTAACGGTATTTACTTAAAAATATAAATACTATAATTATTTTTTGTGGATTTTTGACACATTTTGGAGAAAAAACTTGAAATCAATCAATGCAGTGAATTAATTCTGAATGATAACCTTGCCAGGTAAGTTATTCTAGGTTGTAGCTTTCTTTCTTTCAACACTTTAAAGATGTCCTGCCATTCCTTTCGGGCCAGTAAAGCTGTTGCTTAATAATCACCTGATAACCTATTGGATTTCCCTTGTATGTAACTTGTTTTCTTCTTGCTGACTTTAAGATTGTCTCTTTATCTTTATCTTTTGCCATTTTAATTACAGTATGTCCTGGTGTGGCTCTCTTTGGGTTCATCTTGTTTGGAAATCTCTGTGCCTCCTGGACCCGGATGTCTGTTTTCTTTCCCAAGTTAGGAAAGTTTTTAGTCATTATTTTTTCAAATAAATTTTCTGCTCCTTTCTCTCTACTTCTTCTAGGTTCCCTATATATATGAATGTTTGTGTGCTTGGTGCTATCCCAGAAGTCTCTTAAACTATCCATATTTTTAAAATTCTGTTTTCTTTTCGCTGTTCTGATTGGTTGATTTCCATTAGTCTATCTTCCAGGTTGCTGATCTGTTCTTTTGTGTTAGCTGATTTGATGTTGATCCCTTCTAGAGTGTTTTTTATTTCAATTATTGTATTCTTCAGTTCTACTTAGTTCTTTATTGTACTTTGAATTCTTTGGTGAAGTTCTCCCTAAGTTCTTCTATTCCACTTTCAAGTTTGGTGAGCATCCTTATTATCATTTCTTTGAATTCTTTATCAGGCAAATTGCTTATCTCTATTTTATTAGTTTTGTGTGTGTATGTGATTTTTCTTGTCCCTTCATTTGAGAGATATTCTTCTATTATCTCATTTTGTTTGACTTTCTATGTTTGTTTATATAAGTTAGAAAAAATAGCTCTTTCTCCCAGTCTTGAAAAAATTGGCTTATGTGAAAACAGCCTCTGTGTAGGCTGTGCATGCCTAGTAGTTTTGGAAGGTGGGTTGGAGCTGAGCAGGTGCTTACAGCATCTGAGGCGCCAGCCTACTGGACTGGAGCAGCTCTAGGTTTGGAGGCCAGGTGTGTCTATTAATACTCTGTTGATCCCACTTGCTCCATTTGTTTGCAGCACAAACAAATGGAGCAAGACAAAATGGATTCTGGGCAATGTGGCCAGAAACAAACTGTGGTGACCTTGCTGGTAGACCAGACCACCTGGATAGAGCTCCACCTTGCTCTATCAAGACAGAGAGAAACATAAACAATGGCCTCACTGGCACTTTCTATCCTGGAGAATTCCTGCAGATCCTGGAGAACTACCACAGCTTCTCAGCCTTCTCTATACAGTCTCTCTTTTGTTTCTTGTGGACTAAGTAATCATGTGTAGAAGCAACCTCTCTGTAGACTCTGTGTGCGGGTAGTTTGGCAGGCCAACTGAAACCAGGTGTGTGCTTACTGCACTTGGGCACTGGTCTGCAGGGCTGGAGCAGCTAAATAGGGAGGCCAGGTGCCTGTGGTAACCCCCTATTGATCCTACTTGCTCCCTTTGTTGGCGCTGAAGTGGACTCCAAGCATTGTAGCCTTATTTACAATATACAAGATATGGAAGCAACCTAGGTGTCCAGCAATAGATGAATGGATAAAGAAAATGTTATATATATATATATATATATATATATATATATATATATATATATATATATATATATAATATTACTCAGCAGTAAAAAAGAGTGAAACCTTGCCATTTGTGAAAACGTGGATGGACCTAGAGGGTATTATGCTAGGTGAAATAAGTCAGATAGAAAAAGACAAATACTATATGATTTAACTTCTATGTGTTATCTAAAAAACAAAACAAAACAAAAACAAATAAACAAAGAAAACAAAACAGAAACAGACCTATAGATACAGAGAGGAAGCTGATGGTAGCCAAAGGAGCGGGGGTTGGGGTAGAAGGAAAAATTTAAAAACAGAACTAAAGTGTTAACAAACAGAACAGAGTCATTGAAGAAAATAAAAGACCCACATACTTAGCTTGTAAGCTACATAAAAACAGGCTGTGAACTCGATTTGGCCGATGGGCAGGAATTTACCTACCTCTGGACTAGACTGTTATCATTTTGAAGGAAGGAATACCTGTGAAATGTAAAACATAATTCCCAGATAGTGCAGAGCACACAGAAGACAATACGTAGATACTCACATTGCATCAAGTATGGATCTTTTGAAATAAACAGGAAGAAAAGAATTTTGCCAACTCACGTGTAGCAATAAAGCTATGTATACAAACACACAGATATTAAAACATGCTACCACATGGTAGTAATTTTAGCCTTACTCCTGAAAGAAATTATTCTTGGACTAAAATTAGACACTAACTGAAAAGCCTATATTAAGCAAAGGTCAGTATAAACTATTGCATTCTTACTAGAAAGGAAAAAAAAAATCTCAAATTGGTTGCACAAAGACTCTCTCTCTCTCCATATATATGTAAATTTTTCTACTGGGTCTCATTATTGCCTTTGGTGTCCTTTATCTTAAATCACTCAGCTTAAGGATTAAATCTTCAACATTTAAAAAAAAATGTGTGTATATGAAGCAAGTGTTTAAAGATGAGAGAGCTGAGGCACAGAATAGTTAAGAAATTTCCTAAAGTCACGCAGCTGCCACATGCCAAGCCTGATTCAGACCCAGTCAGTAAGACTCTAGGACTCGTTCTTGTTAATACTGTGCTATTTTTAAATCATCACACCTTTTAATTTTCAGGCTAATAATACTCTTTCTCTCCAAGGGAAACTGTTTCCTCTATAAAGAGAGTGAGAGTTTAAAAATATTTCACCCACTTCAATAAATAAACTGTGATACATAAACATTCAAGTCTTAAAGTACAGGATATAATAGTCTCATCAGACTGGCAAAGTGAGTGCTACTGAAGACCCACTCAGGGGAACCACCTGGATTTTACATGCAGGCCCAAAATAGCCTTTTTGAAAAGAGGCTTTATATATATATATATATATATATATATATATATATATATATATATATATATATACATACATATACATATATATGTACATATTCCATATAAATGTATATGTAAGAAACTGGAGTAAAAATTCATTCTTCTACAGCAATGCTCACTTTACCAGGTTTTGCTATATATGTGAAGCATAATTAATAACAATTCAAATTGGTGCTAGTAAAATACCTCTTAGACAGAAATGTTTCAGCCCAATATACAAAGCTAAGCAAAGTTCATGTTACTTTCAAATACTAATTGTAGAATGTATTGCAGGCACCATTGTCTCTTTTGGAAAAAGGATGTTGATCAAAGGTCTATTTCAGAATGCTAAATATAGGAGTTGGCAGGTTCAGTAATTTTCTTTTCATCAAACATACCTGGAAAACGATATTACAAAGAAATGAGACCCTGCGATGATAATGGTTTCTTCTTTCCCAGTAGTTAATAGATATTTTAATTTTATAATTTACCATTGCCATTGATGAGTTTTAAAGAAAATGCAGTGGTGTAGGCTGACCTCATGAAAGTGAAACAAAATTAGACAGAAATGCCACTTTTTGATGAGGCAGTTTTTCAGTGTTCTTTCTTCTCGTATTTCAAATTAGTTCCTATAACTTCAATCACTTCTATCCCAAATAAGAAATAAAAATATCTTTAACTTATACTGCATCATATAATTTATGAAGTATTTTTACATATATGAACTAAGTTTATCGATGCAATGCTGATAGGTGTTTTTACTCCTTTTTATGGATGAGGACATTGAGAAAGATTAGATGATCTTGCTAAGATAATTTTCTTCCTATTCTCTCTTTTTTTTTTTTTTTTGAAATGAATGATTTTATTACCCACAATCTCATAAGAAGAAATTGTAGAAAAATGAGACTATTATGAGTATTCCATAATTCTTCCTGGTTAACTTGGTAAGGACACTTAACTCTGGGGAGATAAGAGAAAGAACTATTGCTGTTTGTCTTTTAACTTATTTTTCTTAATTATATTAGTCACCATCTATTGAGTTCTCAAAAAAACATTTAATAGACATTAGCATGTTTAATCACCACAATACCTGAAGTGGTGGACACATATTATAGATGTGAAAACTGAGGCTTAAAGATATTAATTTACTCAAGATTAATAGGGCTGATAATGAAATCCACCTTGGATGGTTGTGGAAATTACGTGAGCTCATGTGTGTAAAGCATGGTGTTTGTTAAACGAGAATTGCTCTATAAATATTGACTATTATATTTGGTCTTGGATGGTCAAGAAGAGTTGACTAAGGAGCTAGGATTAAGGCTGGTTCAAATGCATAAGCAAACATGAACAGATGGACACGATGCGATGGTTAGTTAGCAAATGGTACCTAACCAAAAATAGGTACACCCAACTCCCCATACCCGCTTAGACGTGATTTTGTTCTTGAGCTTTCCTTGAGTTCAATTGTGCAGCACACCATTCCTTACTTGGGGATTATATAATAATGACAAATAACTGTTCAATGCTTTTCTTACCTGTAGGATTTAGAAATTGATTTTAATATAAGAGTTATCACTAATAATGTTTTTTACCATCCATCAGACCATGGTTTGAGACAAGACTTTGTAGTCAATAAGTGTCTAAATATTCTCTATTCCAGAGATTCTCAGAATTTGGTGTGCATCAGAATCACTTGGGAGGTTCTGGTTAAGAATCCAGTTTCATGGGCCCCTCTTGAGAGACATAGATGCAGAACATTGAGGATGGAGATCAGGCACTTCCAGATGACCTGATACAAGTGGTTAGAGATGCCCATTTTGAGAAATTCTTTTCTATTACATTTTTCTAGTTTGGGGAGAAATGATTATTTATCTGGTCCAGACAGAATCATTCATATTTCCCCAACCTTGTTCTCCTTTCAGTAATCTCAGTTTATGAAAGTCTATGGTTTACTATAGATTTGCATGTGAAAGAACAACCTACCTACCAGGCATCTCCAGGAACCATGGCTCAACCTTGATTACTTAGAAACTTCCATTGGAATCTCAACGGAGACATGTTTTCTGCTTGTTCCCAGGGTCAAAGTATCCTACAGATACATAATTCTAAATCACTCTTTTCTGAGACATTTTGCAACTGTTATTTTTAAAAATGCGATAGGAAAACTTAGACCTCTTTTGGTTTTCTTGCTTTATTTTTCCAGCAAGGCCTCAGTAATTCTTGTTCTGAATTAAGATAAAATAACAGATGGGTCATGTATGTGATAAGATGTAATTAGGAGATGCTAATTAAGTACTTTAACATGATTTGATGAAAACACCTTGTGTGCACTGCCAGCTCTCAACAACACAGCCACAGCCAAGGGTGCAGCTGGAGGTTAATGTTGGCGGATGACGGGCTTGGCTTCCCTGACTCGAACTGCTTTTTGGTGATGAATCCTTAGGATCTTGAATTTCATTTCTTGCCTCAAGCAAGTGCAAGAACAAAGCATCTTCCTATCCCTTAATCAAAAGTCATAATGCCATGACCCTTCCCCAGGACTCCCCAGAGTGTTTTAGAGGTACACTGGGTTTAGAGGTACATTGTGCATTGAACCATGAATTAAAAGCAGATGACATGCTTTTACTTAGAGTTCAATTACTATGAACAGTCACATATGAACTGTGGAACAGTCACTTCACCTTTTTGAGCTTTGATCCCACCTTTATAAAACACAAGTTGTTGTGGGAATTGATGGGATAATATTTAACACACATGCAAAACATTTAGCATTTGATAGATAATGAATGCTAGTTATTATTATTACCTTCGATTGCATTTGCTGAACCCAGCTGAGAAGCCAGAACAATTTCTATGATAAAGGATCAACAGCAAGTGAGATCTGAAAATATAATGAGTCTGGGACTTGTTCTTATAGGCTTCATATGATTCAATCGTTGAATATTCCATCCTGTGGAAAAAGTAAAAATGGAAGAAGGAAGGTGGTTGGAAAGCTGGCAGTATGTTGCTCGGCTAAACTAGGCTAGTAGCAAAAGCCAGCATTAGAGAGAATTCTTGGAGAAGCAGCCTATAATTAGCTGTGAGGGCAATGAATCCTTTCAAACATCTTCCTGCTATAGGGCTTTCATTGCATTCAGCATTTCCTTGCTATCATTTTCTCTTTTTGGGTTAGACATACATACACCGAATTACTTTGAGCATTTAGGCAAAGAGCATAAGCCCTTCTTTTGTTGACAAGTCAGGAGAACTGTTACCAAAGGTAATGCCAGGTTAATGAGTCTATCTAGGTAACTCATCAAAATCTTCCATTACTTTGTGTGGATTTGATCTGTATAGGTGGCACATCTGGGAGACAGTGACAGCTTTCTAAACACTCCCTTTTTAATAATGTTCTAGGGCCCAGAGAATTAATTATTTTGCCATCAATCATATGTGTCTTTCACACTTGTGTACTTTGCAATTCCAAAGGATGGGAGTTGGCAAACTTGTTAGTGCAAGTGAGTCTAGATACAATTAAAATTTCTAGAACAAATTCTTGTCTATGTTTAAAACAGATGCTGATCTTGAATATTTTTGTACTGATCTACTTGGGGACAGTAGGATAACTTGATTCAATAAATATTTCTGAAGGCTTACTTTGTACACTGCAGAATGTTGAATATAGCCAGCCACTAGGATTATTTTATTTTATTGTATTTTTTTGTACTTCAGACAACCAACTCAGGTGTACAAGAAACAAAGTAAATTTTCTTTCCTAGGAAGAAGCAGCAGATGGATCAAATTTTGAGGCTTTTTCCCCTCTCGCCCTGAATTTTTCCCCCCTGTCATCCAGAAAGGCATGCAGCTTGTTCTGCTTCATTCCTTTCAGGGAGGATTATGACAGTTTCCAAAGAAGAAGAAGTCACAGTAAAGTTTCCTGGATTTTGTTTCCAAAAGCTTAAGCCAAGGTTAACAAATCTGAACACTTGGAAGGGTCTGGCAGATACAGTGATGGGAGGCGTGCATTGGATGGGTCTGTGGTAAGCTGGAGGTCATGTGGTTTGGGGAAGGAAGGCGGCTGTTACACTGCCTCAGTGTTTGTTCTTTGGGACATGAGCCCAGAGAGCCCAGACTTCCAACTTTTTTAAAGGTAATCTGGAAATCCAACCTTTTAGTACAAAGAACTCCTGGCCCCAGACTACTTAGGAAGAGAGACTTAGACAGAGAGATAGGCTCCCCGATAATCATAATAATAAAAAAAGGATTTTCCTGGGTTCTGAAAGGAAGATAACTTTGCGGGCTCCAGAGAAGGCAAGATCTTACTCATATCCTTGTGGCAGCCCCTCTGTGGGCGGGGAGAGAGGCGTGGCTTCATGGTGCTCTGGAGCGGAGAGATCCCAGGCACTCGGATTTTTAGAAAGCCAATAAAAGGAACCTTGGTGTAGAATTCCATTTTCAGGGAAGATAAGAAACTTGGATATAAAAAATAAGTTTAAAATATTTAATGTGCTTGCATAAGATAATATATTGAGGCACCAATAGCAGAGTGGTTAAACAAAACCTGGTTTCAAACACTAAGTTCAAATCATGAATCTCAAATTTACTTGCTGTGCATCTTGAGGAAACTTACTAAACTCTCAGAGCATCAGTTTCTTTGGCTTTAAAATGGACATAGTACTGAATAATACTAAACCTACCTCACAGTATTATGAGAATTAAAGTGAATGATATGTGTATATGTGGCATGTTGAATAAGCAGGACTCATGAGATATAATCACAAAGCATCTTTATTTTAATCTCCCACTCTCTTTTTAAAACCGATTTAGTATGGGAGTCCTTTCGCTGCTGCTGGTTGAAACTGCAGGCTGATGGATTCATTCTCATGTAGATATTAAGTTTTTCAGATATTCAACGTTGCAAACACTACCTCGATGGTGAAAAATGGTCTGATCCAATAGAACAACACAAACTGCAAATTTGATTTAAACTTAGATCTTCTTTCTCCCATCTGGAAGTCGGGACGGGAGGAAAAGGAAAGTTCTCATTTGTTTGAACATGAAGTTCTCATCTTACTGCTGTAAGATGGCATTGTGACCTCTGGGCCTGGCAGGTGGTTAAAATGGACTGTCCCTTGGCCATTTTGTGTATGTTTCTGGGGCCTCCCCTGGGAATCTCCTACTGAGGCAGGCAGTGCATTGTTCCTTAGTAGGCCACTTCCCCCTCAGTCCATTTTCTTTTTCTTTTTTTCTTAGTGGTCCACAGTGGAGACTCTATTGCTTGCTCTCCTATTAATTCCCCAGACAGTTCTCTGGGGTAGGTTTTAAAACAGCTCCATGCTGGCCCATGGTAAGTGTTAAATAAATATCATTTTATTATTATTATTGTTATTATATTTGGAAATAACATTTGAGAGAGTATTGCACAAAAGACATATTTATCTAGTTCTTAATTAGTACTATAGCTACATTTAAGTGTTTTTTACTTAATAAAAATATTGACAATTTGGTTCTTGTCCCATGTACCTCTTGTAAGTCCCACACATGTGCATGGAAGACCTCCTGAAGGAGGCAATGTTTGAATTAGGCCTTTGACAGTGAGGAGGGTCTTTCCAGGAGCGGCCCACATCGCAAGGAGCGGGGACGGAGTGGGAAGCACAGCAAAGAAAATGTGTCTTGAGCTGACACCCATGGATGACAGTGTGTTACAACAGACTTCAATTATGGGTGATGACAAAAGCTAGTATTGATGGAGGGAGGGCTGACTGAGTGCTTCATTTGGACTAACTGATTTCTTCTTCTCAACCCTGTGAGGAGGAATTATTATTATCCCCATTTTGTGCATAAGGGAATTGAGACTTAGAAAGGTGAAGGCAGTTGCCTGAGATCTCCCAGCTGGTGAGCACAGGAGCGGGGACTGGATATAGGGTCTGACCCAGCAGCCCCGCGCCTCCCGGGGCCCATAGTTACTAGGGACTGTGGGAGGGCAGTCACAATATGCATCAGATCATAAAGATGGTTCAAGATGGTCTGCTTCAGAAAAGCTTTAATTATATACTTAAATCATGGAAAAACTTTCAGTTTTTATTATAGTCATCACTTTTATAATTTCCTGCCATTTCTTTCTTCCTTATGTCCTCTCTCTCTCCTTTTTTCTTTATCAAATATTTATTAATCCAAGAACTGTATCAGTCCTATGATATACAGAGGTGAACTGAAATATGTGTAGTCTCTGCCCTCACAGGAGTTATATGCTATTGGGGGGGATAGATATTCAAATAATTTCTAACAATAAAATCACAAGTAGGACCTTTACCCAAATGAGGGAAATTTGAGCTTAAGATGAAGGGCTTTGATTTAAAAGACCAGGGGAGAATTAGCAACCTAGAACTGAATTCTGAAAGATGAATAAGAGTTAACTAGATGGAGCAGGAAGGGAACAGTACCGAGAGAGCAGGAGTAGCATATGCAAAGGTCCTGTGGTAAGAAGAAGAATTGGCTGTAAAGAAAGCCTGAGTGGTTAGAGCTGAACACACCACCGGGGAATAGGGTACAAAGGTAGTGGACTGATTAAACAAAGTCTTGCAGTACATGTTAGAGTTTGATCTTTAGTCTCAAGGCAAGGGGTTTTGACAGAAGAATTTTAAACAGGGTGGCACTGTGATCAGCTTGTGTTTTGGACATACAGCCTGGCTGCACTATGGGAAGCAGATTGGAAGTGAGAGAAGTGGAAAGAGGTGGAAGAGTTAGGAGGTTGTTCAATCAAACAGGTGAGAGAGCAGTTGCTTGGACCAGGTGGTGGTAGTGACAAAGAGAAATGGGCAGAGTCAAGAGCTATTTAGGGGGTGAGAGCAATAGGTTTTGGGGATTGACTGATTATGGAGTGGTGAGAAATGGTAGGGGCATCAAGCTGACAATTTTTCTGACTTGGAAACTGGATGGTTTATCATCATTGGAAAAGGAAAGCTAGGAATAGGTTGTTATTGTTAGTTATTGTTTTCTTTTTCTTTTCTTTTTTTTTTTAAGGATTGATTTGAAAGTGACAGGGAAGGCCATGAATTTTGAATTAAAACAAACCTGGAGACCTCAAAGTTGGTTATGGAGTTTTAGCTTTGACTTTTCAATTTAGTTCCTGCCACACCTTACCTCTAATTCTCCTATTCGTGGCTTAGTTCTTATTCTGTGGGAAAATTTGCTCTTCACAGACTGGAAATCAGGTGTTACTGCCTAGCATCATTGGGGATGCCCTTGAGCCCTTCAGATTTGACTTCTCTCTCCTGCAGCTCCCAGAACCAGCCCAGATGCCCAGAGTAGACCTCAATGGGCTCAGGTGCTTGTGACCTTGGCTCAGACCATAGTGTGGGCCCCATCCTGACACTGATCAGAACTCTCTGGCTGCTGTGTCCTTGCTTCAGCTCTTGCTAATTTGACTTCATCACCACTGGTTTGCCTCCCACCCAGCACCCCCACATCCTTACCCGTCACTTCCAGCATGTCTTACAGCCAGTTCCACATTATCTATGGCTTGAGAAGATTAACAGTTTCTTCCTTCCTTCTTCTGGCCCTACCTTCTGTCTTTCCTCGGAAACATTACGTTAGATCCTTAAGTGAAGCTGCTAACCTTAAAATGATCCACCAGATGGCACTAAAACATTATATTCCAAGTGTTAATCCCTCACTACACCTTCAGGGAAGAGAACCCAAACCTTCCACTACTTTGAGAGGATAAGGAATAGTCCCAGGTGCAATTCAACAGAAATTCAAATGACCACTCCAACTTCCCAGAATATTTGATATTGAATTTTATCGATAGAGAGAGAGAAAGAGAGAGGGAGGGAGGGAGGGAGGGAGGGAGAGAGAGAGAGAGAGAGAGAGAGAGAGAGAGAGAGAGAGAGAGAGAGACTGACTTTTCTCAGGAAAAAAGAAATCATTTTTTTATTTTTCCTTTTCAGATTCTGGCAAAAGGATGTGATAGACATTATAAAATGAGGAACATGAATATTCCCAGGGACCCTGTCATTTTCACTCAGTATTTACTTCACTGTCCTTTTCTCAGGGCTAAAGCTCTGCTTGTTACAGAACCGCATGTTATCTAGAACTGAAATACAATAACTCCCTCTTATCAAAATAATAACTAAGAGACAGGAAAACAAATCTATGCATACAACATCCTAGCTAAACACAAGAGTAAAATTAATCATTTTTTACAATTTTGAAATGTAATTATCATTTTTTCTTCAATTTCAAATTTTAATTATTATTGATGGAGCAAAAATAGTATGGGTGACCATTTAAATTGTTAAAATAGTTAATGAAATTAACTGCAATATATCTTCTTGGTATTATGCTCTAACTGGAGAATAGACAGTATTTTCTAAATCAATACAATTAACAATTATGTGGCTGATGGTATAATTTAAGAAACTTTGAGGTTTTAATTTTTGCTAATATTTTAATGGCTTAAAAAATACCATACCTCTATACATCTTATAAATTAAAACTTTTTGTTGAGTTTTCAAGTGGCCATTTGACAAATTTTAGTAAAAAATTCATGTGAGGAAAAATCTATAAAAAGCTATTCTTTCAAATTTGGGTATCTGGGTTCTAAGTGATTGATTTTTCCAGGGTCACAGAAAATGGATAAATGGACAGTATTTACTTTTCTCTGAAGGGGGAAAATGATCTATGAGTAAAAATATAGCATGAAGTGAATTTTTAAAAATTGTCATGTTAAGAAATAATTTGATGGTAACTTAATTTTGTGTATACACCTTTATAATATTTTCAATATATACACTTATGTAAAATTTTGCCAGCAATTGTTGTATGCACATACACATACGTAAAGCTCATAAATATTCCTTGTTTTGCAAAGGTGTATGTGCATGATGGGGTAGGTGCTGTGTTTTTCCATTGCACAGAATGGACTGTTTTATGAATGTTTGGCTGCTTCCCTACCCTGAGGAGTCAACTGAATGTCCACGGTTCCCAAAGTGCTTTGGGATTACTTAGGCTAAAACATGCTATTTATTGTGAAGCCATCTAATTTTATTCCCAAGGGAATTTCATCATTTTTGTATTTTTGAAAACTGTCAATGTGTCTTTCTCAAAATGTAATTATCTGAAAGAAGCCAACCAACACAGAGTGGACCCCTTGTCCTCAAAGTCATTTTATTAAGAGTAAATTAGACTGGAAAAATGATAGTCTAAAATGCATTTTCAATAGATTGCTGTCTAAAATGCATTTTCAATAGATTGCTGTCAGGCTTGCTACCTGTCAAACACAGAGGCCTGAAGTTTCATAGTGACATATGGATTAGCCCAGTCTTCCCTGCAGTGTGAAAACAAAAGACAATTGGTGATGCATGGGGCAAACTCATCTTAAAACAGAGATATCAACAAAGGAATATGACAGCATGAAAAGACAGAGTGCAGTTTTCTGTCCACATTTGCAAAGAGATTCTGTCTGAATCCATAACTTCAATATACTGTGAGACAGAAAACGAGAAAATACACATTAACTGTAATTGTTCATTGGGTACTTCATTTTAGCAAATGCTGAATTTCAATCTCTAAAGTGAGGAACAAGTGGGAACAATGGATGAAATAGCTGCAGTTATAAAAAGTCATTAAGAAGAACCATGTGGAATTAGAATTATTTGATTTTAAAATATCATCCATAGTAGAGATTTTGAATGAATGTCAAATTTCTCATCCGCTAATCAATTGGAAAAAAAAAAAAAAGGCTGGAGTCACAAAAGAATCTCAAGAGCAAAACAAACTCTTCCCAGTTAGAGCTTTAAACTAGACTGCTGAGGTAATTTAGTTCAGGGTTTGTTTGGGGGAAAAAAGTGCATATCAAAAGTTAAAGAAAATCATACAGATCTGCTTAGGTCTGGTAAAATACAATATGGATTTTCTTTTAATGTCCCATGTGAACAATTACATAGAACACTTGTCTGACCAGTAACTTTCAATTAAATAGAAATTTAATTCCTTTAATAGCCATTTTAATCTATGTATCCCAAGGGACTCAAGAAACAAGTATTTATTGTAAAATATTGTAAGATAACAAATTGCAAGGAGGAAAGTGTTGGAAAATGGTGCATTGCATTATAGAAACTGCTGGGATTCTAAGCTTGGGATCGGATGCTATAAAACCAAAGTAAGATAGTTCTGTAGGAAGTAACCGTGCCCACCAGAGAACTATGCAGAGTTCAGTAGGAAAATCTCAGGAAAGGGCATTATTGGGTATCCTGAAGAAGTCTGTCTACAGGACAGGTTCAGTGATGACTACCATTTTGTCAGACTCACCTGTGTGATGGCTTCTTTCCCTGGTGATAGGGCTGCTTTACAAATTGGAATAGGCAGCTCCCTACACTTAAGGGGAGCTACAAGGCCCATTGAGGTGCCTACCAGAAACCTATGTTAAGTCTTCATGAGTATATTTTATAAGCAGGGGGACATACTTTCTAATTAACTTATTAGGGTGCTTTAGCACATACATGCCCTGCCTAGCAAAATTCAGGGTCTTGAAGGTTTAAAAAACAGAGCAAATGAGTTTTGAGGGTTGTCCTTGACTGACTCAGAAGGCACACATATGAGGCACTATATCAGAAGTCATGAACGTTTGGAGGGGCTGAGGATTTTAGCTATCAATATATAATTAGCCACATTTAGGGGCACCAGTGAGAGCATTTCCAAAGTTCCCAATTTTGACTTTAAGTAGAGCTCTGCCCAGAAAATTTAACTGATTGATATTTGCCCTAGTACTATATAAGGTTAAACATGCATAGAGAAATTACATATGAGTAAAATAAAAATGTTTGCTGGACATTTTACATCATTTTTTACACTTGCGTTTTTGTTTAATGTCTCTTTGTTTTCTCTCTTCATTATGTCTCTTGTTAATAAATCTCTCTTATTTTCCGACAAGCCCATAGGAATCAGCTTTGATTTTTCATTATTGGCCTATAAACTCATACCCCTGAAATCACCATGTGTGCTCTTCTGATCTAATTGCTGTTAATTTTCTTGCTATTATTGTTGTGGTGCCAGGGTGGTTGCACTATTATCTCAGTATTAACACACAGTGTCAGATAAGATTGTTTTCAACTGCACAAAACAGATCGTAGTCAATTATCCCAATAAGAGTTTATGTTTCTCTCAGAAAGTAGACCAGGGATGAGCTATCCAGGAGTGTTCCAGGGGCTCTTGGTGACATCAGAGTCTAGATGGGCTTTCTCTCTTTCTGCCCCTCCCTTTTTGGCATGTAACTTTTTCCCACATGTTCGCCTCATAGTTCCCAGATGTGTGATGTCTACCCTTCCCTGAGCGTCACAAGCGGAAGCAGAAGAAAGCCCCAGGGGGAAGGGGCGGTGTCCTTAACAGGAAAGCAACACCTTCCCAGGTATCAGGTTTGTGCAAAAGTAATTGTGATTAAAAAAAACAATTGCAAAAACCGCAATTACTTTTGCACCAATCTAATATCCCCAGTCATCTTAGGGTTACGTTTTGTTAGCTAGAACTGTGCCTGATAACCACTCCTACCCTACAAATGCGTGAAAATACAGCTTTCAGCTGGTCACAGAACCGATATTCTGTGTGTATAGATGAAAGATAGACTAGATATTGTTAGGAAATGGGCAGACTCAATCCCACATGAAAATCTCACAGAAATTGCATAGAGTGAAATAGGAAAATGCATTTAAAAAATACAATATTTAATTGTTTAGGATATAAAGAAAATATATTGTAGCGAAATGCAGACCAATGGAAAGATGATTGAAAATTCTGGTAAGGGATGCAAAAAGGTTGGTGTTTGGGCCAAATGCATCAAGAAATCTATTTTTTATTTTAAAGGGATGTGAGGTTGACCTGTGTGGAAAGAAGAGGAGCAAGAAAGGGTACTAAAGTGAAGGTAATAGGAAAAAATAACCATGATTTTTCGTGCTGTTTGACAACTAAAGATGGACAGGTAACTTGGACAAGGGGCTGTAACGAGGAAGAGCAAAGGAGAGCAGAACTGGCCAATTCTGGCTTCTTGACAGCTGCACTGTGTGATCTTGGACAAGTCATATAATCCTGGGCCCAGATTTTTCCTGCAATAAAATGAATGTAGTAATACTAACTTCATGGGCTGATTGTAACAAGCACATAAGAGAATTATGTAAAAATCCTTTACAGAAGGAAGTGTTATATCCATGTCTGAGATGTTACTAGTGTAACTCTATTGCCTGTACTTTGTTCCCTTTTCCTATTTGTTACTTTTTTTCTTTTCTACTCTCTACACCTTCAAATGAAATTGGTACAGGGTGGAATAGACAATATTTGAGATCTTTCTAAAAATTAGTGTTGATAAGTAAGGGTGATATTCCTTCAATCTGGAGCCACTAGTGTTCAAATATTTATCTATGAGCAACTGAGCCATGGTCTAA
Source organism: Rhinolophus sinicus (assembly GCF_057876585.1). NCBI lineage: Eukaryota > Metazoa > Chordata > Mammalia > Chiroptera > Rhinolophidae > Rhinolophus > Rhinolophus sinicus. Next base: position 35,446,249 of record NC_142517.1, read on the forward strand.
AATATTCCTTGTGATTTTTAGCTCATACAGAAACATTGTGTTTTTCCAGGCGTATGTACCAGAGACCAATATACTATTCTGACATGTTGCATGTTTTAAGTGCTTCCTTTTGGCTTTGAAAAGTATTAAAATTGTCTACCTTTGTAACAATTCTTATTAAAAACAACTTCAGCTTGGCAGGTCCCCAGAGGAGAAGAGTGCAGAGATCTGCCTCTGACAGTGGGGGTCCTCACAGATCTCCACCACCACCAGCCTCAGGCCCGGGGACAATGCCACATGTGCTTGGCCTTACTAGCCCCATAGTTTCCACATGCATTATCAGCTTCAGTCACTTTAAGTGGTCTCTGGTACGTACTAAAGAAACGGTTTCAGTAGCATATTCCTAATTTTTAGAGCTTAGGTAGATTCCAACATGTTCCTTTTATGCCTCCTACATAATTTTCTACTTGGCAATCTATTGAATTTCTATTCCAATTTTCCATAATTTTACTTAAGGGACACTTAGTACTTGATAACAGATTTTTCCAAATTGGTGCATCAGAACTTTTTGTTGTTTTGTTATTAATTCTAAACCTTTACAATGAGGCCGAGTAATGGCTGGCATTTTTCTTTTTTCTATATTAGCAAGAAGAGTTCCTCATATCTGGCTTCAGCTCTCCTTTAGTTTATCCCTCTTTTCTGATATTTCTTACCCTTCTTATAGACAAGTTCAATGCTACCCAAGATGCCAGCCAGCACTTAGGCAAATCATGGGGGTGCCATTGTCTTCATATGGTCCCTATGGTCTGAAATGAGTTCTCAAGGACGCAGGGCTAGGGAACTCTATAGATTAGATGTTGAGGAAGTAGTTTTCAACTAGGAAACCCATCATAGAAACCCAAGAAGACCCATATATTAATATACGTAAAAAAACATTTCTTATTGTGATGAGAATATTTATGATTGGCCATCCCTCGTATTATCAGGCCCACCCCTAATGTGTGTGGGTGCTGGAGCAAGAGTACAAATTGAGGCCCACAACACCACCTGAGTATTTACTAATAAGGAATCTATATGTTGTTGATTAAAATGTGTTCTGTCTTCCTACCTTGACAAATATACTTTATCATCATCTACAAGGCCAGGTTAGAATTAGAATTCCCCACTTTCCTTCTGGGGAGGAGTCTGCTTCATGGTTCCCAACCTCTACATCTGTGCTTTATAGCCACAGACCCATGTCTTTTTATCCCTGATTCTTTCTCTGCCCTACCAAGGGTCTCACATCCATGCTGTGAACACCTTAGCCAGCACCAGCTCAAGTTCAATCTATACGACCAGAAAATAGCCAACCACTGACCTCTCTCTGCCTTCCTTTGGGAGGTGAGACCCAGCCAAGAGTCAGGACAGTCTTGAGGCAAACTTGACGCCATTTGGGCAGGGCATTCAGAACGTGAGGCCACAGCCAGTCTAGTTGTCCAAAGTAGGCTTCAGGTGGCTCAGGTGCTTTAGGTTTGTGACCTTGACTCACACCACAGGTGGAGCCCCTCCTGACACTGATTAGGGCTGTCCAGCTGCTCTGCCCTTGCTTCAGTTCTTGCTAGTTTAGCTTCATCACCACTCACTCGCCTCCCTTATCTTGACTGCTGCCTCCCCTCTACTTCCTCATCAGCAATTCTCACCTGCCCGCACTTTCCCTGCTCCCTCCACTCTGCCTAGAAAGCTTTATATACACTGTCAAATTCTTGTTTCCAGAAAGGGCAAAATTGAATATGTTTTAATCAAATAGATTTTTAGGTCTGCAATCTTGAAATTCCCCTGAATCATCTTGTCTGGATTTGGGGTGGGTCTCTCAACTCTTTAGTCACTTGTTCTTAGGAATTTCTTGGGTTCATATACCTATTACTGATCTCATCTATTAGGTGAGCTTCCTGAACCATTTCTGGAAGTCATTAAGAAATATTTCACCGATAGCCAAGATGCTCGTAATGTGAATTCCGGCCCAATTTTCTTAAGTAAATATTTACTAAGATTCCTTCTCATTATTATAAAATAGACCTCAAGTTCATTACTAGGACACGTGGTTCTCAAACTCTGCTAAATATCAGTGTCACCTGTAGGGCTTGTGAAAACCAGATTGATGGCTAGGGGATATGTGTGTGTGTGTGTGTGAATTTGCATTTTATATTTTTATTAAAGTTTATTGGGGTGACAATGGTTAGTAAAGTTACATAGGTTTCAGGTGTACAATTCTGTAATACATCCTCTATATATCACTTGGTGTGTTCAAATTTGCATTTTTAACACGTTCCCAGGTAACACTGATGCTTGCTGCTGGTCCAGATGACACACTTTGAGAACTACTGGTCTTCATGTGCACTGTTCTCTTCCTCTTCTGTAGTTCACTCTTCAGTACAGTGCGATGTGTCTTCTAACCTCACCATCCACTGGCGTTGCTCTGACCAGAGTCTCCCACGGCTAAACGTAATAGCTGATTGCTAACTCTAATGGACACTGTCCATGTCAATTAGATTCTTGGGAATTTCTGATGCTTTTGCAGTGATTGACAACTACTTCTATGTTTCCTCCTCTTTGGGTTTTATGTGACACAATTTTCTGGTTCTTCTATTTCTCTGAATGCTATGCTTTCCTTGTTTCACCCTTCACCTGGAAAGCCTCTGCTCACTTATCTTTCTAGATTGGGGACCAGTATTCCTTCCCAAAGAAGCAGTTCCTTTTTTATTTTTTTCCACAGAAACATGGATGACCTCTGCTTTTTCTTTCCCATTCTAGTCTGTGTTGATATCATTCCCTCTGTAATACCTGTAATAGTATATGTTCACCAGTCTCCTTGCTCGGGGATAATTTTGATCACTTTTTGTTTTATGTTCCCAAGGATTGTTAAATAGTAGGTGTGAAGACTCTCTGAGATTCATTATTACCTTGCTAGGTACCAGTGTCCACTCTCATTCTTTGGAATGTAGCACAGGTGTGTCTATGAGAGGTCATGAGAAGGGTGAGAGCAAAGTCTCTGGGTTGGGAAAGATGTCGAACGCTGGGTATCCAGTTGACACGTGCTGGTTGCCCATGAAGGGAAATCCTCCACAGATGCAGTTGCCAGTGGTAGGAACTGTTAGCATTATCTTGGGAGCATGTAATGTTTTGCAGGCCTGATAGTCTGAGGATGAAAACTCAGCTTCCACTTACCGCCCGATACCTGAACCACATCACAGTTGCTTTGCTGAAAATATTTTTTGGTTTGCATGGCTTTAATGGATTTGGCCCTCCCTTTCTTTTCTCATTAAACTCTCTGCCCTCATTCTCTCCCCTTTTATCTCTCCTCCCTGCTTCATAAAAGGAGAATCTTTATCTTTCGAGCAATGTTTTACCCATTACAGAAGTTCACTGCATCCTCAAGGCTTAAATCATTAGAAGCAAAGTTGTAAAGAAGGAAGACCTTTTTCTCTTGTTCACTTTTTCACACAATTCTGTTGCTCTTTTGGGTAATGTGCCCAACACAGACCAGGTACTTCTCTGTAGGATGACAAGAGTGTGAGAAGTGTTCTATCTGTAAAAAAAAAAAAAAAAAAAAAAAAAAAAGGGTTGGTTATTATGCCAAAATATAGCCTATGATTCAATTCTGTTCACTATGCGACTAGATTTGGCCATAACCACTCTGTGGCCAGGAACTCTGTGCACTTCATCTTGGTATCCACCTTGCCCATTACACCTGCCGTGCCTGTCATGTTTGCCAGAGGATCAGGAGATGCCATCATTTTACACAAAACAATAGCCTACTGCTATCATCTATCGGACAATTTCAAAGAGTATACAGTTAACCCCTAATACTAGTGCACCTCAAGGCTATAGGTCAGAAGGGCTGAAAAGAGCCTCCTGAATAATCGTTCCCTCCCTGCTCCAAAGCTCCATTTCTCCATATAATCCAGGGTCAGTAGCAGCAGCAAGAATGCCAGCAGCAGCCACATATGTGCAAGTCAAGCTTCTCTCCATCTGCTTCTTCCTTAGGGAAAATCTAATGCTAAAATGACTTTCTAAGGGGAGGAAGCACAGCTGCCATCACCACCATCTCCACAGAATCACAGGATGAAAAACCCTACTTCCTCTCCCCCTCAGCTCTGTTTTCTTTTAGATGCATTCTGAATGGCAGCGATGATTCACTTTGCTGCTGGGACGCTGGCTCCAGCAGCACCTTCTTTGCTGCTCTGGCCTCCACTCCATTTATCTTCTGGCCCCGAGAGCCAGGGAGACAGGACTATTTCTAGCTCAGGCATCTGTGTTTCTGATCAGCTGGTGTTTTAGGCCAACGTAAGTGTGAGGAAGAACTGGAACTACTTCACGTTTCTCTGAAGTCGTGCTTTCATTTGGATGAGGGGCAAAGAAATGTGTGTTGATGCTGAAATGTCAGAGTCAGAAGGCACAGAATTCTGGGGTGGGGGAGGAGGACACCATCGCTGTCTTTGAGTCTTGGCAGAACTCAGGGGACTTAGAATGGGGCCTATGGAGCAAAACTTTGGACAAATCTGACAAGTCTGGCAATGTCTTCGTATTTCTCTCTTTGAAAATGAAACAATGTCTGGAGAGAATAATTTCTATTTCTTTAGCCCTGAAACTAAGCTTATAACTGGTTAAGCATTCTCAGGTTTTTTGCTTTAATTTACTGATCTATGCAGAGGTCCTGATTTTTCAAAGAGCTCTGACTTAAACATTTTTAATTTATATTAATAACTTTTAGCCTCTTTTATTTTTATTCTTTTCATGTGATGTTATTCTTCTCAAGAATGACCATTTAATTCTTAGTTTGTTTGAAGGTACAGCCTGGCCATCTGTATTATTTCAATTCTCCCCAAGTGAGTCTATTGTATAGCAGGGCTGAGAACCACTATTGAGACTGTAAGACTATCTCATTCTAAAATATTATTTGATGAGTCAAAGATTTACTAATAACTTACAGATAGAATCTATTGATTGGTTTCTTCTTCCATATTGTAACACTATGGCCTCTTTCGATTCTGTAATTTGTTTTTAGTACAGAAACATGTTGGGATATAGGCGAAATGGATCGTTTCCTTTGTTATTTAACATATTACTATGTTATCTTTCATTTTTATAGTCCTTTACATTTTTTGAACAGCTTTTATGCAATTTCATTTTATTTTCAGAACAATTCCACATGGTCAGTATGCTAACATTTGTAATGAGATGGGGGAAATGTTTCTGGAATGCTTCATAAAGAATATTTTCAAAAAAGTAGCTTTTCTCTCCACACACATTCCACCCTATAATCCCAGCAATGGGTGAGAGTCAGAGATGTGAAATAGGGAAAACACTTGAGAGACCTACAGGAGTGTAAAACCTGCCCCTTCTACTCCATGTGGGAATGGGAAGAAGGAAAGGCTAAGAATTAAGAGCAGGCAATTGGTCAGACATGGTGACATGCCTTCCTTTCTCTGGTTGAAAACCTGAGGGCATCGGGGAAAGTGGCAGTCATTTTGAAAGGAAATCTGAAAGCAGAGTTGTACACGGGCTTCCACTGAAATGTAGGGACAGAGTAAAAGTGGAAGCAGGATATAACTGGGCTAAGTTCTATGTGACATGGAAACGATGCAGATATTCACTTCCCACAGGGAAGCAGAAGGTGGAGTGTCGTTGGGCTTGCTCTGAGGTGATGAGGTGGGAAGGTAGATAAGCCCCATAGGGCTTTACAGAATCCACAAAAGCCAAGGTAGGGCCAAGTTATCAGGGGAGGGCAATTCTATATCTATTTCAGTTCTCTCTGAAATGAATGGAAACTATTCTAGACTCTTTAATTATCTAACTGCTTTCCCCTTATCAAAACTTACCTAACTCTGTCTCTTCTGTGTGGACACTGGTCTAGATTAAGTGGTGGCTGAATGATAATGTAGCTAATTCAAATTGGGAGGGGTGAAACAGAAAGACTCCGTGGTCAGACAGACGTGGTCCAGTTCCAGTGCTTTCTAGTTTGGTCTCCTTAAAAAAAATCACTTAACCTTTCTCAGCTGAGAAGATACTCACATGTAGCTCTTACAGGAATATGAAAATTAACTACATAACTCTGCTTGTCAGTTTTAATCTTTGTGGGTCATTGCAGAAGCCCCAAATGCCTAGAATAGAGTCTCATTTATAGTAAGCACAAAATAAGGGATTGTTGAATAAATTGAATGAATGTCTCAGCTAGGAGGCTTTTAGCTACAAGTGGCAGAAATCCCAACTCAAACTCTCTTCAAAATTAAGAAATCTATCGGATAGCATAACTGAGAAAATCCAGAAGGTTGGTGATGATCCGGTCTGATTGAATTGATGGCCTCAGGTCTTTGTGATTCTCTAACTTGCCTTGCTGCCCATGCTGACTTCTTCCTCATACCAGTACTAAGGCAGCTGAAGAGTCTAGACATTATAATGCACGAAGAAAATTCAGCGGAAAAGAGGCCATTTTGGTGTTCTCTCTTTGGAGTGAGGAATATTTTTCCCAAAATTCCCATCAAACTTCTCTTCATGTCTCATTTGACAAAAAAGTAACACATGCTCATTTGTGAGCCAAAGTCGTAATTAATGCCTATCACTGAATAGCTCAGGCCTGGGTTCCTGTGCCCACCACTTGCAAGGACAATGGGATAATCCTTAGAACAATCAGTCTCTGAAGCTGGCATTGGGATTAGCTCTATGTGGTTACGTGTGGGAAGGGTGGATACTTGCACCACATTAGGGTCCTTTCAGGGGAAAAAAATGGACAATGGTGAGACAACCAACTGCTAATAATTACCACATTATATGTGCACCAGCCACCATATTTGGCATGTGGTGGGTTCTCAATTATTGGTGCCTCCATTTCTCTTATTAGCAGGACTCATGTAAGGACTCAAAGAAAGTGAACAGGTTTTAAATGGTGGACAATAAATAATTTATTGGGTTCGGGGGAGATTGGAGAGTATATCAGTTAGCATCCCAATAGCAAACACATAACACCCGCAAGCGAGGCAACTGAGGAGGATTTTAGTAAACGGGCTATTTACAAAAGCAAAGGGAACCCACCAGGGTTAGAGTCCATGTAGGATCGCTCACTTTGACTTTTCTAAGCTCATACAGCTGTTGGAAAATGGTAAGTTAAGAATCATGGATTCCTAATTTTCAGTTCCGACTCTATTCTATTCAATATTACACTCAACCAAAAAAAGGTAAGTGCCCACTTTGTGCAAGGCAGTGTAGACAAATGGGTGGGGAGAGGAGGAGGCAGTATAAAATGTAACAAAGGACTTGTTATGAGGTGAGCAATAGGCCAGATCTAGATGCTTTTCCAATTCTCTTACTTTGAGTTTACAGTGGCCCTATTTCCTCAACCTTATACAGTTGGCAATCTCTTTCTTCATGCTGTTAAGTGCTTGAGACATGTATCAGGCAGCTCAATTAGCATAAGGATATGTATGCCATTAAAATTGGGTCTTATATTGTTAATCAATTCATATGCATACATATTTAAACTATAGCAGTCAGGCCACATAGATACAACTACCCTCTTTATGAAGCAAGATCAGTATTTCTTTTTGCCCTTACAATAATTTTATTTTTCTTGGTTACCACAGAGTGCTGTGGTAAACATTAGCTTCCTTGAAAATCTCTTGCAGTTAAAGCTTAATAACCATCTTTGGTTCATCTCCCAGGGAGAAAACATTCCTAATCAGATCTCTCATACCTGCGGTACTGAGTCTTCAGTACTGAAATGAAAAATTCTGCCCTTAGAAAACTTGTGAAGAGAAGACTAATTTTGGGATTGGTTATCTCTCATCTCTTTTGCCTTCTTCATCTTCCTTCTTTACTTCTTGGGTGCCAGTACCCAATGCCATCTGCATTTGCGTGGCTTTTGTGTAGACCTGAAGTTTCTTTTAACTCCGTCTGAAGTCAGGTGAGGTTTTAAGAGTAAGAAGTACCTAGTTCTAATATGCTGTGACAAAACTTACAATTTGATTTTATTGGGTGAATACGAGATACTCTGTAGAGACTCTGATGTGCTAAATGCAACACTGATACCTGTTGGGTGAGATATTTTAAGCCTAATGTTCTGAGGCCAATGTAAGAATCTCTCCTCTTTCCAAATGTTACTCTCATCACATTCCTGGATCCGTTATAATAATATTAACAATTTAGGAAAGTAGAAAATATGTTAAACCATGGAAGTAGACAACTATTGAAGGCATACCATAAGAAGCCGCTGTGACTGCAAATATATTTCTTACAAAGGCAATACATACTGGTGGGTAAAGCTTGATCATAAATGTCAAACAATCTCCTCAAACATGTGAAATTAACAAGGACAAATTACATCACAGCCATCTTCTCTAACATATATACATTATCTCTACAATCTTGCAAAGTCAAAATGGCCCTCCAAGTTCCCTGAAGATCAACCGTTTAATCTCATATCTAGGCAAGTTTGTCAACTTCTTGTCCTATGCAAAGAAATGAAAGACTTTCCTATACAAAATTTTGCCACTCTGACCTCTGACCAGTGTGTGAGAGAATTTGATGTTTTCTTTTTCCTCATTATAGAATATTTTTGTCCTTAAATAAGTAGGGAGCAAACTTTTATAGATTATGAACTTACTAATTCATAATTAATGAGAAAAAAGTATAAATGGAAAATGTTTGCTATGTTCAGTCCTTTCTTACATTATGCATTTTTTTGAAGGCGTTTGCCTGCTATACAAGACATTCTACTTCAAGTTGTTTTATTTGGACGACAACTTGAAAGAAGGTGCTCTGAAACTTAGAACTAAAGTGATTCAAGACCAATGGCTCTTGGCTAAGTAGTAAAGCATGCCAGGGAGAAATGTCACTAGGACTGTGGCCATGTTAAGACTTTCCTTTTGAGGGCAATTCAAGATAAAAGCAAACTTATGAATGAAGCAAGAAGCCAAATTTTATGCTTCTGATATTTATCTTCTTGCTTGCTTCATTTTCGAATTTTTACTATTAGATTTCTTTATTTACGGCTAAATGAACAAAGTCATCTAACATACTGTAAACAAATATGGAGCTGTGTATTTATCACATATATCTGTGGACTGTCTTGAAGATTTGTAATTATTATATCTTAAAATTCAAACCAAAACAACTGTTCAGTTTATGTAATTCTAATAAGCTGGTGGCAGATATAACTAGGGCAAGGCATTCTAGAGAAGACCCTTATAACTTGGATGTCCCATACCTACAGAGTGGTGTGAGTGACACATGCAGCATTATAAAACTAAAAATTGTGCTGATGGAAATATGCTGGACTGGAAATACCTGTGCAGAAAAGCAAAGTTGGGACACTGTATTTGGAGCAATTTTTGTTGTTGTTACTCCACTTGAATTTCTATACGAAGCTATAGTTTTTGACTTTTTAAAAACAAAATGAATGAAAAGTTATTAACTATAGATTACAAAAACAGCAAGGAAGTATGTAGAGTTCATTTTGCTTGCTGCTTATTGTTCAGCTGAAAAAGAACATCATGTCTATTTTACTTTCAATATTGCAATGAATTGAAATTAAGATTTTATATCAAAAACAAGAGGTTAGAATTTCAGGAGTTAAAAAAGCAACCAAAGCTGCTAAAACACTGAGAGGTAAAAAGATGTTCTTTTTAAACATCATTAGTGCCCCTCTGTTTCCAACCTCCCTGCTGTCTAACAACAAAATCCTTTAGAAAGTAGCTATACATAAAAAACAAATATAATAAGCCACATTTGTTTTTTTCTAAAGAGAATATACTCAAAATGCTTTCAAAAGATTCTTTAAGAAGGGAGGAAGGTGGCAACGTTGATGTAAGTCCGCACAGTGAGAGTCTGAGGAGGGGTTTAGCAGAGCAGCTCTTTCAGGAAGCCCACTCAGACCACTGGAGAGGTTTGGTTAGAGCACATTCCATCGTGGACTTAGATGTCAAGCCTTAACTCCTGCTCCCCCCCCCCCCATCCTTTTGCAATGGGAACATTCCTTTGAACAACCACAAAGTGAACACAGCTTTAGCTCCAGTGTTTTTCAATGAAGTAATCTATGAATTCTATTCCCACACAGTCCTCCACCCTCTGTGACTCCAGGCCAACACTTCTGGTCATACTCTATATAACATTCCGATGACTTCTATATTTGCCTGTGTATGTGCAAACCATCTGAAATGGACACTTCTTTGGGGCGGAGATGGGGGGGGTGGCACTTGTATGTAGTCCAAGTTGTTTAAGGCTATTCTGTGCCATGAATGTGCAAATAACTTTTTGCTGTTGTTTTTGTATTTGGCCAGCCACCTCTCAGTTTGCCTTCTAGCTCTTATGGCCCACACAATCACAGCTTATTACTTAATCATAGGTCTACACAGTTTCATCTCTGAAACTACGTACCATAGCAGATGTATCCTCCATGATGCTCTTGCCCTTTTTATTCATCTTCCTGGACTGGGCATCTTTCAAGTGGCCATCCTAGACAGCAGCGGAATGAATCACAGGTCCTAAAACACATCTGCTCTCCGTCCAGGCCACCCGGAAATGCTGGCTATGAAAGTAGCAGATTCTGTAAGCTTGTGGCTCCTCTCCTGGGGTGCTCTCCACTCTATGTTCAGGTTTTTATCTGGTTCTGCATGTCTCTGTGCTACATAAAGCTTAAGGATCCAGCACACTATGCTGATACTCCTGCTTCTGCTCTTACTGTAATAAAGTTCTCTGTGTCTTTTTTTAGCATCTATGGAACTGTAGAAGGCTACTTACTAGCTTGGATAGTTATTTCAGTTGTTGTTCTACTGTTTCCAGCTCTCCTCCAGTCCATCAAACTTATTTAGGAGAGTAAAATTACCAGAGTTGTGAGTCTGTATAACTGCCTAAATGTACAGGCCTTCATCCCTCCCTCCCTCCCTCATTCTTACCTTCCTATCAGTATTATCTATCTATCTATCTATCTATCTATCTATCTATCTATCTATCTATCATCTATCTACCTACCTACTAGCCATCTCTATCTACTTATTTGTCATCTACCATTTTTCCATTTCTTCAACAACTATTGAGTACCTCCTATATATCAGGCACTGTTCTAGGCTCTGCATATGCAATAGCAAACAAAATAAGCTAATATCTTACTCGTATTTTTATCTTCTTCTTTATTTGAAAAAAATATTAAAGACAGATTTCAAGGAATGCATACAAATGGCAAAATCCACATCAGAAATAGGAAGAGAGAGAGAGAGAAAGAGAGAGAGAGAGAGAGGTGAAAAACAAGGAGGAAAGGGTAAAGGAATGAAATAGTGCTTAAAGGTGAAATTAGTTAAAAAGATAAAATGTATTGCTTTTGCCACAAATTTAGCTCTAAGGTTTATGCTGAACTCTTCCACGTTCTGCTATGAAAAAGGTTGCTAGGATTGTCATATGTGCAGGCACATAAGTATTTTCCCTGTGAGATTGCTTTCATAACTGAAAGTGTTTTACCATATGTTAGGAACACCTAATCATGGACATCGCATGCAGAAGACACAAGGTGAGTGCCCATCTTAGCCACGCCCATTTTCTGGGCTTAGCTCCTCATTCATAAATTGGTTTATTATAACTCTACAGTCAGTGTCTCTTCCCTACTGTGGTATTATATGTGTTCTAATATATGAATGCAGAAACATATGGAGGTGAAAAGTGATTATGATTCTAATCTGAGAGGTAAAATTGGTACTTTGGAGAGGCTCCTGTGCATGTGGAAAATTCATATTTATCCCTTCACTTGTCCTTCCTTGTACCCAAGTTCTAGTATTTCAGCTCCTCAAGATTCTAACTTGGTCTTTAAGACATCTCTCATATATTACACTATTGTAATAAGGGTTGCTCAGCATGTTGCTTGTTAATAAAGGACATCTGCATTTGTTTTAATGCTTATTTAAAAAGAAATTGGGATTTAGTGCTTGTTGGCACTAATGGAATCAATGGTACTTTAATATGTGTTAATGGCACTTCAGTTCCGTTAACAGCAGAAAACAGTGAGGTTATTAACCAAACACACTGTTGCTCCAAATGAAAGAGAAAGTATATGGAATGTAGAAAAGGCAAAGATGATACGTGATTTTGCTAGTGTGAGGTCATTTAAACTTAAATGAAATATATACATTTTTCTCCTTTGCCATATTTTAATTCAAAGGGCAAACAAAATTGTAATGGCAGATGTCATTAAAGCTATCATGCATCTTATAAAAAACAAAGGGAAAAAAAAGCATGCTTAATGCTCCTCCTTGTGAAATTTCGATGAGATGCTGACTGTTAGCTGCTAGCTTTAGGAAAGGATTTTTCCTCCCCATTGATATAAATATCTTCAAAATGCCTAGAGATTAAGAGGGAGGTAAAGGAAGATGTGTTCTAAAAAGAACAGAGAAGGGCAATACTGGAATAGGCCTTCGTTCATCATATTAAACTCAACAAAGTAGGAAGACAAGTTAGTGGTTGAAGCCTTGACTTATATACCTTGATTTTGGACCACCAAGCCTCCCTTTGCCTTGTACCTGCATAAAGTTTCATCTTTTAGTGCTCATTTCTGGATACATTCATTATATCTGGTGGCAGATTTTGTAATTTAGGCACTGCTTGTTGGTAAGTCAGAGACTAGCAATAATATTATAAGAAAGAAAGACATAATTACCTTCCGAATGAAAGAACTATTCTTCCATTTGATATCTATATCAAAATGATCCTAAATATTTCCTACTATGACTAATCCTTAGATTTTAAATGTCTGGTGGAGATTAGTCAAGCACTTTGAATTAATAAAGAATATATTTAACTTTTGGACTATTTTGTGTAATTACTGGAAAATAATCTATTCTGTTGATCTTTCCTTAACATTCACGTTATTTTTCTTTGGGATGGAATAATAGACTTAAATTATTAGCTGAAAAAAAAAGTCTCTTGAGTTCTCATACAACTGATTTTAAACTTGTTTATTACCCTAAAAGAATCTTCTCTAAAATATAACCTTTTACAAATCTTGTATGGAATGGATAACTTGGGGCGTTTTTGGACTAAAGGGTGATCAGTGATGGAATGTTTAAAAGAGTAGATTAGAAATCAGAAAACTTAAGATATTATCTCAGCTCAACACATCATGTTCTCAGATATCTTGCACTGATGAGTTGTTAAAAAGCCCAATAAATCAATTTTAAGGAAGTGATTTGTACTTTGAGAAGAAAGGTTTTATATCAATATAAAGCATTAATACAATTTGCTTAGAGTGCCATTGCCTGAAATCTGGGGGTAAATGCAGTACTCTGTGTTGCTAGTGTCTAGTTACATAAAACACACTGGGATTATACTGTCAATTTAATAACTATGCAGGGCTTTTCTGAATGCACCCTCTAACAGAGAACGCAAAACAGTGAGATCAATGAACTATTAGAAATCACTCTGCATGTGGGCAACATTTCTGTCTGTATCATCCTTCCTAGTTCCTTAAAGGAACATTTTCCTATCTTGAATTTCAACCTGTTATATTTACTTTCACATCACAAAGACAAATATATTGTTTAAATTTTCTCTTTTTTTAAGAATGGAAAATTAAAGTCAGTGGTCGTGAATGTTTCACAAAGGGGGGCAATGATTTCACTGTGATTGCCAGACATGAGTCAAATAACAATGAATGAAGTCAATAACACTGGAGCTTCAATCCAGAAAGAATGGACTGCCTAGAAGGCAAGTTTATATATAACACAATTTCTGCCACAAGACCATAGCTATTTTCAAATCTTTTAAAATGTATTTCAGGTAGCATTCTTAGCACTTTAATGTGGGGCCATTTTCTTCAATGTTCTCTTCAGGGCGAATAGCTATCATCCTACAAAATGAGAATTCAGGCCACACGTCAAACTTTCAAGGAGGTACATTGGAGGTGATAATGCCCAAAAGATAAATTGGAAAGATACCATAGGTATTAGCTTGTGTAAATGCTGCTTTCAATTTGTGTAGCTGCCACTGTAGTGCTTTCAGAACAAGATAATGAATTAAATGTAATTCTTGGCTGTCCCCTGAAGTCCTAATAAGGACCAAATAGCTGGATTCAAACTGATTTGAAACCTATCCTGCAGCCACTCCATAGATGCCTCACTTTCATTCTATAATTGGGCCAAGACAGGCTTTAATATAGCTTAATTTCTACCCTCTTTAAAGCACTGACAAGAATGGCTCTTGAATTATAGCAAAAGGTCATGTGTTTTCTTGCTTATGAAGGACTCACCAAATACCAAGACTGCTATCCTATTCTCATTTCTTAAGTGGGATGGTGTTTGTATTTTTGCCAAAAGAAGCATAGCTATTATGCATGTTTCTTTTTTTTTTTTTTTTTTTGCCTGTTAACCAAGGTGATAATGACAGTACAAGTCAGCGCTTTTGTTAAAGAGTTTTCTAGGTTGGCCTTCAGAAAACTTTAGTTTTAATTAAAACAATTCAATCATTCAACATGACCTTACCCAATATAGTCTGGTACTTTGAATGATATAAATAAGTATAATAGACATTTTCCATCTTAAGGCGCTTAAAATAAATTTGTTCAGAGGAAGTGGACAGTAAAATTAGAATACTTGGATGTTAATTTGTAACAATCAACTCAGTTTTTATCATATGAAATTCATTTTAAGTGGACAGACCCTGCTGCGTATTTTTGTTTGTTTGTTTGGCTTCCCAATATTAGTTATCATTAGGAGTGCATTGGGAAAGGATTTACCGTGAGGAAAAATTATGAGGGCAAGTTAAGAAGAGCTTATCTTCCTTTGGAATATGCAAGCTGATATTTTCTAAATTCAATTTGTATTTTAATTCATGCTTTGCAGGGCTTTCCCAAAATTGATTCATCCAACCAGTAAATCAAAAAGGATTCATTAAAATGTTTCCCTGTGAGGCACTGTTTATAAAAAGTTAAACAGATAGTATCATTTAGGTCTGAATGCTGTACAGGGAGAGCAAGTCCGCAGAGTCAATGTTTTCTGGAGGAAGAAGCACAGTGACTCAGAACTCCCTCATCCACAACCAAATGGTCAGAGCAATCTCTCTCCATGAGGACTTCCAGGTTATTGCTCTGCCTTTGCTTAAAGCTCTTGTTGACCCTGAGGACCACAGGGTTCAATTTCTCTGCCTGATCTTTCACCTCTAACTGCACTGAAACTTGCCCTCTTGAGTGCATCTATACCAGACTCTAGGTTCTACCTGTTTCTTGTCACTGTTTCCAGGGTTGTTCCAGCTAATGGCCCAAGCTCTCAGTGGGATTTCCAGTATACATATTTCTGTATGGCAAGTTTCTCTCACTTTATACTACAGCTTCTCATGCTTTCAAACTCTCTCTCTATATATATATATCACTCTTCAAAGTGCAAGGTGAGCCTTTGAGACTTGCAAAGTTTAGACTCTGGAGCGTGGTCTTGAATGGATGAAGGTCTTTTGATCACTGACAATAGCTAGTGGTCCCAACGAGTTGTTCTGAACTGCTACCAACCACAGCATAGGGGGTCCAGTTCCTGTATCTTTTCAGAGGGGAAAGGAAAGCTGGGTCCTAACCGTTTGTCGGAGGGTCTGGCAGGGTCTTGTTTGTGTGGCTTCTGTGGAATAGTGTAAAACAGATAGCTTTCTTTCTATTGAAGTTCTTACAACCAAATACTCACGATAATATAAATCCAGAGCTTTTCTGGATTTAAAGAAAAGGAGTAATCTTGAAAGAAAATTCTTGCTTCTGGCAGAACAGGGTAAAAAAAGCAGTGAGATCTAAACAGTGGTGAATTTATTATTTTATTCAACCAGAGGGAAGATAAAGAATTCATATATAACTAACAATTTTCTTAAAGCCTAGTTTTATTTATTCACTTTTTAAAAGTTTCTACTTAGTCTTTACTTGTGGTATGGGACATTTCATTTAAAAATATGTTAAATTAAATGTTCCCTGTTGGAAAAAAAAAATGAATGCTTTAGCACTAATGAAAGGCATGCTGTAGAATACAAGTTGGCAGAGATGGAAGCCAGGCAACGGCGAGTTGGTTAGGAGAACTGCGGTCAAACATCAGATTTTGCACATAGTCTTGAGAGTGGGGCCACATTAGGCAATAAATAGGAATTCACACAAGGAAGCACGAAGAGTCCCAGAGGGAGATTTGGGAGACTAAAATCAAGGGCCAGAGCTGAGTTAATCATCCAATGGGAATTCAGGCATCATGAAAAAAAATAGGGCTCTCAGGCAAGGTTGCTTCTAAAGTTTTACTGAATGGATTTCTTCAGTATCAGCTAGATTTTACTGGTCCAATCTAATTTGTAAACAGATAAACCAGTGGTGTCTTCAGGGTAGCTCAGGCTTCTGATACAATCACTCTGACAAAATTTCATTATATGAAGATACTTAAAGAAATAAGCACATAAAAACTAGTCAGATAAGTCCATATATCTAAAAGACATTCTGTTTCTCATGATCTATTCATCACATGTAAGAAAGAATCCTTTCAACTAGAAAACATCATTTTATATCGGATATCCACTCCAAAGTGAGAACATACTATATCTTTTATGCTTCCCTCTTACATTACCCAACGAATAGCAAATAAAGCCATGTGCAAAGGTTTTGGGAGAGTCCCCAGTGAAGGCTACTGTGAAGACAAATGGTTAATGTCTGCTCTCCCAGCTGCTCAGTTAATTACTGTAATAGAAAACATCTTGAGGGAAAACACTGCATACAGTTACTAGCAATTAACCCACAACTCTAAAAATCACAATTCTTACTAATAATAGAACATTGCCCAGCCAGCCTAATTATAATTTCCACACAAGAGTCCTGTATTTTCAGAAAATGTAAAATCTTGTAGGTTACTACTGTTTAAAATGAGAATGGGAAACTGGGATGATGAAAATTACATTGAAAAATGCAAAATGCAGTAGATAAAAACAGAGGGGGCATAATTTATGTGGTAATAGACCAACTCCCAGACATGCAAACAATGCAGATACACCAGCCAAAATAACTTTTCTCTGTGTGTTTGCTACAATAGAGGGCTGTGTGGTATTAATGGTTGATGGTACTAAAGTGGTGAACAAGGTAGGATAGAATAATGCAAGGCTGGAGAAATCCATGAAATAAAATAAACAGATGTGGTATTCCTTTGTTTATCTTTGCATCATGGAATCTCTTAGCTATAACAGTCTTGATGCTCAAATGCTTTTCCTCCCATTTGGATATGTTTCTTCTGCTGTTTCCCATGCTGCTGACTTTGCCCAATGACTACTGGTCTTTTAGCTTTCTAAAACATACTAATTTTATACTTGGCTCAAAATCTTAACACTTGCATTACTTTTGCCTGGAATATTGGTCCCTCAAATTTGGCATGACTAGCTCCTTCTAAGAATTCAGATATCTGCTTAGATTCAGGAAAGGCCTGATAATACTACAAAACATCCTGCCTCTTATTTCTCCTTCTATCCTATAACATTCTTTTATTTTTCCATACATATACCACTGTATAATAGAATAGCTTATTCTGCTATTTTTTAATTTTTATCGTATTAGGCTGTATTTATTGACTTCCTTCCTGTTTTGAATCTATTAAACTCCTACTCCACAAACCTTCCTTTCCTTTAGTCTCTCAGTAGTTATATCACAAATCTGCATCAATATTTATATTATTTTATAGATTGCATATTGTTTTCAGCTAAATCAAATAATGTCTTAGGATATTTCTTTCTCATATGAACTTTGTTTTTTTCTACAGTTAATCATTTTCCTGTGTTGTTCTTTTTTTCTCATTTATTGGTAATTGCCTCCCTAAATGCTCTAATGCCTAGAAATAGTTTCTATGTCTCTCAAATGCATTAAATGACCTGCTCCCCCCCCCCCTTATCTTCCAGAGATTCTCATTCTAAACCCCTACTTACTCCCAGCAGGCAGGATGCTTTTTAGTTTTGGCTCGCAGCCTGGGTTTAAACATTTCTTTTACTATCTTCCTGCAAATTCCCTTTGCCTCTCAAGTGTCAAAGCCCCTATTTTCTGATTTTCTTATTTTCCTATCTTATTTCACTTACTCATTTTCCTGAGATGTTTCCTCCAGTAAGTTCCAAAAAAGGATATGTGAGGAGTAGTCAATTTTTTTGAGTTTTTGCATTTCTGAAAATGTCTTTCTCTTATACTTGATTGATAGTTCAGCTAAGTATGGAAATCTAGGTTGAAAAGTATTTCCCTCAAAGCTTTCAGGTTATTGCTTTCCTATTTTATATCAATTGGTGTTTCTTTTCAGAAGTCCAATGTTGTTTTGAATGATGTGCTTTGTATGTGTGCTATCTCTGTCCCTGCTGTTCTGAAATTCATGATCATGTGCATCACTGTGACTTGTTGTTGCCCTAGGAACTCTGTGGCCCTGTTCCATCGAAAGATTGATGTCTTTTGGTTCTTAGGTTATTTCTTTGATACTTTCCTCACCTTTGTTTATTTTATTTTCCCCTCTTTCTGATGCTCTGGATTAATCCACTAATTTTATTTACTTTTCTTTTCCAGTTTCTCTCTCTCTCTTCCTCTCTTTCTGGGAGATTTCCTTGACTTATATTTAACCCTTCTATTGCATTTTTTTTTTCATTGAAGTTTATCCTGTGTTTAATTTCAGGAAGCTACTTCTCATTTCTGAGTGTTCGTTTTTCAGAATAATACTTTTTTTGTGTGTTATGAATGTAATATATTCTGTTTCTGGGATAATTATAATTTTAGGGCAAGGGAACGTTTTTCTTTTCTTTCAAAATCACTTTATCTTTTTTTTTTTTCCGTTTGTAGGTCTCTATATGCTAGAAGCTTTCTTAATATCTGGTGAGACTCAGCTTATTATGTTTAAGAATAAACACTACAGAGATTATTAGAAGGAAGCTCTGTCTTTGTGGGTGGAAATAGTCAAATAGTAGACCTTACTGGAAGGCTATCAAATCACTGGTGTTTTCATTGGGGTCTCTGGAGAATGATCTTCCAGCTACCTGCATGGTGTGAGATACACACTTTGATAAAGGTTTTCTGGGTACCAGAAGTGAGAGGGTTTGTGAGGGGCCCTCAGGTCTTCCTGTGGACTTTCACCTAATGGTCTTGTGTTCAGCCCTTGACTCACCCTGTTTTTCACTGCATGAAGGCTAGATCCTAGCAGTCCAGTTTTTCCAGGAAACACATCGCCTGTCTCTTGAGGGGCATAAGAATAAAGGAATATCAGGGAATCTACTACTTTACTTATTTCACAATCAGATCCCTCATTTTAGGCTCACACGTTACCCACTCCTTCTAGGTGTCTTCAAGTACTGTTTCTGGGCATTCTGTCTGGGAAACTGGCTCCCTTCTCCTCTCTCAAGCACTGCCTTGAGCAGGCACCATTCTTGTAAGTTTTGTGACTTCTATCTTCCAACGTGGTTAAGAATCCTGTATCAGGCTTCTATCTTCCAAACTCTTCTTAAAATTGTAGGCTGATTATTATCTCCTTTCTCGTCTGCCTTGGTGAATAGTATCTTGAAACGTTTCTTTACTCTTTATTTAATGAGGTTTTCAGAGGGAGAAGAGATAAAGTATTTTGATCAATTTGCTGTGTTAAAATGGAACATTCTCTATGTCTTTTTTCCCCAAGACTCAACATCTATTTTTTAAATAATTTGCTATAGTTATCTAAAATAGTGGCTTTTAAAACTTTAGTGTACATCAGAATCACTTGAAGGGCTTGTTAAAACAGTTTGGTGTGTCCCACCCACAGACTGATCCAGTGGGTAGGTGATGGGCCTGATAATTACTTCTAACAGTGTCACAAGAAATGTGGCTGTCACTGGTTTGGGAATGTCAATTTCTATATATGACCTTTTAGTTTAATTAACCCTGATTCTATTCTTGTAGAACCACAGATGTGTGCCTGCTGAACTTCTACTCATCCTTTATGACCCACCTCATATACATCCTCTGGAAGACTTTTCTGACTGTATAGAAAGTACATCCTGCCCCAAAGTAACCCCTGCTTCCTCTACATTTTATTCCTATTTCTCGTGTTATACTAATCATAGTAGACAAGTCAGATGTCTGAGTCCCCTAGGAAAAAATTCTTTAACCATTTAGCACCTGTCTTCTTATTTTAGATTCTTCTTCCTCCTCCTCCATATTTCCTTCTCCTCCACTTCTCATCTTCCTCCTCTTACTCTTTCTCCTGATCCTCCTTTTTAAAACTTCTATTTTCTCATCCGTTGCCTGACATATAGAGGCATGATCAACTGAACTAAAGTTATATTACCATATGCAATCAATACATAGGATATAATTGGAGAATAGTTTCTCTCAGAAATTGTGACTGTCTTAATTTATTTATCAGTGTGTCATGTAACCAATGGCAGGTGCTTTCTTGAAATCAGGCATGCAGATTATAGCAGCTTTACTCAAAGCAGCCATTCTGTGAAGTCTTTATTACCTGGTCCCACAGATGATAAGGAGCTTACCACAGAAGGAAAATCAATGGACTGCTTACTTTATTGAGAAAGTCATGCGAAGGGAAAAAAAAAATGTCAGCAGAACTAAATAGTGTGCCTAGTGATGTAGGCTTCTTTCATTCTGACATTTTCATCTCATCTCATCAGGGACAAGTGTTAAATACTTTGCTGTTTGGCACTGGTTTGCAAACTACACTTTTCAAAAAAATGGGGATATAATTTACATACCAGAAAACTCACACTTATAAAGTTTACAATTCAGTGCTTTTTTGTATATTCACAAAGTTGTATAACCATCACTATTACCTAATTCCAGAACATTTTCATCACCACAAAAAAACAACAACCCTGTGCCCATTAACAGTCACTCCTCATTTCCCCTTCTCTCCCAGCACCTACTACTTTACTATTTTTAAAATCTCTATGGATTTATCTGTTTTGTATCTTTCATATAAATGGAATCATAAATCAACACATGGCCTTTTGTGTAGGCTTCTTTCCTTTAGCATAAGGTTTTCAAGGTTCATCCATGTTGTAGAATGTATCAGTACTTCATTCCTTTTTACAGTTGAATAATAGTATATTGTATGGATGTACCACATTTTGTTTATCTATTCATCAACTGAGGGACATTTAGGTTGTTTTCACTTTTTGGCTTTTATAAATAATGCTGTTATGAATATTCTTGTACATGTTTTTGTGTGTCCATATTTTCCATTCTCTTGCAGTGGAATTACTGGGTCATATATTAACCATATGCTTAACATTTAGAGGAACTGTCAATTTATTTTCCAACATGGCTGCACTATTTTACGTTGCTATCATCAATATGTGAGGGTTCTAATTTCTCCACATCATTGTCAACACTGGTTATTATCATTCTAATAGATGTGAAATTGTGGTTTTGAATCGCATTTCCCTAGTGGTTAATGATATTGAACATCTTTTCATGTGCTTATTGGCTATTTATATATCTTCCTGTAGAAAAGTTTATTCAAACCATTTTCCCACTTTTAAATTGTTGAATTGTAAGCATTCTTTATATATGCTGGTTACTAGTCCCTTATCAGATATATGATCTGCAAGTATTTTATCCCATTCTGTGGGTAGTCTTTGCACTTTCTTGATAGTGTGCTGACTACACTTTGGATACCACTGCTCCATAGCTATGAAAGCTGAAGCTACCTGTCTCATACTGCATAAAACATATAAAGCTATAGAAAATATTCCAGGTTCAAATGTGCACTATATATGTATGTAAATGTAGGATAATAAACTTTCAGGGTCACTAGCTTTTGGCTGGTGATTTGGGGCCTTAACTGCAATTTGGACTTAACCTTACAAAGAATGGCTGACAATGCTTCCTGTCTCCTCCTCCTCCTCCTCCTCCTCCTCCTCCTCCTCCTCCTCCTCCTTCTTCTTCTTCTTCTTCTTCTTCTTTTTTTCCTTCCTATCTTCTTAGGTGGGCTTATAATGTGCAACCATACTGGGTTTGATAATTTTTCCTTAGGTGGATACTTTTATTTATTAATACTGAGGTTCATCAGGCATTAATTTGGATACTTATCCACTTTTATGAAATTCTCTTTTGATTTATCCATATTGGGTTGGAAAAGAAATGGAAAACTCTAAATTACAAAAATTGTTTTTAATCTTTCCTGGATTCAAATGCTTATTTTACAAAAGGTAAGCTAATGACACATTATCAGTTATCTGTTGCAGTCGTATCCTAGATAACTAGGTCCATTATCAAACACATATCAAGCTGTATTGCTCCATTTGTACTTCTTTATGATCATATCTATTCAAGATTCATAGCACAGTTACTTGTAGAGACATTGATAGTGGCTGTTTGGATTTGGCGAGTTACCCAAGGTATTCAGATACAAAAAATCGAATTCAGAATAAAAGTTGCCAGGGAATAAATTTTGGTATTTATTTTTTCCTCTTTGGCAGACAAGACTCAGAAAAAGTGGGACTTACTCAAATAATAGTGAGTAAACTTTGTGTATTCCATAACAAGCTTTAAGAAACTACAAGTAGCCAAACAATCTTGAAAGAGAGCAAAGTTGGAGGCCTCACACGTCTTGATTTCAAACATGCTTCAAAGCAGCAGTAATCAAAATGGTGTGGTATTGGCAAAAAGACAGGTATATAGACCAATGGAATAGAATAGGCAACCCAGAAATAAACTCTTGTATATATGGACAAACAATTTTAATAAGGGTGTCATGACTACACAATGTGGAAACTGTTGTCTCTTTAATAATTAGTGGTGGGAAAACTGGATATTCACATGCAAAAGATTGAAGTTAGACCCTTACTTTACACCACATACAAAAATCAACTCATAATAAAGACCTAAACATACAACTTAAAACTACAAAAAAACAACACCTAGAAGAAAATATAGGGGGAAATCTTCAGGACATTGGATTTGGCCATGATTTTTTGGAGTTGACACCAAAAACACAGGCAACAAAAATAAAATTAAAAATTAAAATTAAATAGGCAAATGGGACTACATCAAACTTAAGAACTTCTGAATATCAGAGGAAACAAAAGAGTGAAAGGGAACCTATGAAATGGGAGAAAATATTTGCAAATACATATATCTGATAAGGAGTTAATACGTAGAATAAATAAGGAACTTCTACAGCAACAACAACAAAAATAATAATAAATCGACAAAGCATTTAATAGACAATTATCTAAAGAAGATATATAAATGGCCAAAAACTGCATGAAAAGATGCTCACCATCACTCATCACAAGATAAATGCAATTAAAATCACAATGAGATATCACTTCACGCTCAAGATGTCCACTATAAAAAGAATATAAAATAGTAAGTGTTGGCAAGGATGTAGAAACATGGGATCCTATGTGCACTGTTGGAGAGAATATAATGATATAGCCACTATGGAAATCAGTATGGAGGTTTCCTCCGAAATAAAAAAATAGAATTATCATATTATCCAGCAATCCTGTTTCTGGATATATATCCAAAATAATTCAAAGAAGGATTTCAAAGAATATTTGCACACCCATGTTCATTGAAACATTATGCACAATGGCCAAGAGGTAGAAGAAACCCAACTGTCCATTGACAGATGAATGGATAAACAAAATGTGGTGTACACATACAATGGAATATTGTGCAGACTTTAAAAAGAAGGAAATCCTGTTACATGCTACAACATGCATGAACCCTGAGGGCATTATGCTAAGCAAAATAAAACAGTCATAAAAAAACAAATATTGTATTATTCTACTCATGAAATATGTAAAGTAGTCAAAATCATAGAAACAGAAAGTAGAAAGGTATTTGCCAAGGCAAGGCAGAGAGGGGGAGAGGGAATTAGTGTTTGACAGGACTAGAGTTTCAGTTTTGCAAGATGAAAAAGTTCTAGAGATCTATTGTACAACACCGTTGAATATACTTAACACTACTGAACTGCATATTTAAAAATGCTTAAGATAGTAAATTTAATGTTACATGTTTTTTAATACACATACACACACACACACACACAAATTAGTTGTGCAAGGTATAGTTTAAAAAAAAAAGTCAATGATTAGCCCAGTAGCTGGGTTAATCTTTTAATTATGTTCTAATAAATATATATAATACTGGAGTGGGTAATTTTGTTATAACTCACATCTGATTGATCAAGTCTTTATGGCCAATAAGCAGTGCAGTACTGAGAAATTATGTAGATAAATGTACAGATATATAGATTATATATATAAATGTATAAATGTACTGATGTATAAATGTACTGTATAAATGCACTGATGTATAAATCACTATATATATCTTAAAAGTTTTATGCTGAATGTATTATTTTCCTTAAAAAAAAAAAGAGTGTGTAGGGACAAACACTCTACACTATGGATGTGTAGGGACAAAATTTAATGGCAGATAAAACCAAAATGAAAAAGTATCCACATCTTGGTGTGACAATCCCAGTTGGCTCCTGTGTGAATTTTGTTCTGTTTTGCCTAGCATCAAGATTTAAATGTGCATGGCTCCTTAGGGCTTGTAGACATTTCTATAATGGCAACTTATTACTCTTTCAGGTGACAGAAGCTGTCCTTTGAAGAACGGCTTTCTGACCTCCTCCTCTTTCAACCCATAACACATGCCGAATGAAGTGGCTGACTCTCTTTTCCTGTCCCCATACAAACACTAGAAGTTTTTGTCTTCAGACGGAGAGCAGGGCTGAAAAGCTTTGGCAGGAAGGTTTTCAGAGCCTGCCTATTGAACCGCATGGATCAACAATTTCTCAATTAGAACAAGATAGACGAGAAGATAAAGTATGCAGTGACTGTAAAGCTTAAAGCAGCAGCTGAGGAAGATTTTGAGAACATCTGGTCGGATCTATTTCTTTTTAGGTAAATATTCCTTTTTACAATCAGCATACATAAAGCATGAAATTGGCTTACCCCGCCTCCTTCATCCAAGGGGGAAGCTGGTTAGATTTATTACTCCTTTGATGCAGATTTGGAGAGAGTAGGGTGGCATGTGGCATTCCCACTGGAAGTACCCCCAAATCCTTTGGATGCTTCTCAGAGAGAACATTTGTCTGTTATATCAAATCCATTTTTAAGAGCCTGTCCAGCTTGGCATTGTAAAAGATCATTTACAAAAATAAAATCCCATTCATGATGATTGTGTTTTTCCCCCATGAAATTTATGCCTGAGCAGGGGATGCCATCAACACAAAACTTCTCTCTCAATTTTTAAAATTGGTCGTGTATCTGGCTCATTCTCTTCATTTGTTAATTTTTAAATTTCTTTCACTTTAGGCAATAGATGCTGAATTAATTGTTTTAGCTGTACTTAACTTCATTTTGCGTATTTATAGCATCCCAAAATGACCAAACTGCATTGTTCTTTTAATATGCAAGACTATAAATAACAGGTTTCATAATGCTCCCCTGTTGTAGAGATATAGCACAACCAACCAATCAAACCAAGTCACCAATTATTTTTAAATTGTATGAATAGACTGCAAAGGGAGAGTTGAATTAAATTAGGTTTTCCTAGTTCATGGCAAAATTTTAAATTTTTACACTGGAAGAGTATGTTTCATTTAATGATAATTGCTTACATGATATTGTGTTCACATATTAGCCATGCTAGGACAGTTTGAATTCAACCTCACTTTATGAAATAAATACTAATCATATTTAGACTGTCACATCCGAAGTGCTTTAAATGTTTATATAGAATAAATATGCTTTTAAACTAATGTACATAAAAAGAAAATTTTCTAATTTGTGCTTTTCAATTTACTGATTCACTTTCCATATACCTAAGCATCTGTCCTTTCCTAATAAACAATCATGCAATCAGATTATTTATATACATTCCTGCATTTTCCCATTTTTCTTTAGCTCTTACAATAGTTCTGAGATTTGTCTGTAGCTAACACAAAGTTTAGCCTTGCAATAAAGGAGGTCTATTATTTATGCTAGGCTTTGTGTCATATAAAGAAAGAAAATGATTAGAAACTTTTTACACTCTAGCAGGGAATGACAGGTGAAGATAGAGCCTTGTAGAGTTGAAACTAGTCCGGAAGCCAAGAAAAGCTTAGCAAATCACAGGAAATTTCAGGGTACAGTTAATCTCTAATGCCATCTTTACATGTGCTATAAATTTTCATTGAGACAATTAAGATCAAACTGTATTGAAACAACCTGGAGTCTTTAGGTTTCATGCAAAAGACAAACTAGAAATTGAATCAATGGAGGGGATTAATCTTTTCACCTACATTTATTTATACCCAGAAGGGAGAGAAAACAGCCCCTCCTCTACATAGTCAATACACTCAGTTCAGGAGCCAACATTATTTTGAATTATCCAGTTTCCTTTTCTCCCTTTCTTCCCCATCAGTGTCTTGTCTGCTTTTGGTCATTTCACTGTTCACTAGCACCTCACCAAAAGGAGAGGGAAAAGAGTAGGAAGCGAAATTAAGCACCCAGCTTTGTTACTTAATAACAAAGGTGGCAAAAAGCTTTAGGAGAAGTTAAAATTAAGAGGTGCAAATAGATTTCAAAATTATCAATGTGTTTGACCCATGCCAGTCCTGTCATTATCAGAACTAATGAGAGTTAGCCAAGAGATAATGCATGCCTACACTAGGTATCAGCACTGTCCCCAAGTCCATTCCCCCTTGGAATTAGGGAAGGTCTGGTTCACGAACAACCAGTGTTTAGAAAAGGAAGGGAAAGTGAATCCCTCTTTTATGAAATAAGGGGGTTCCAATAATGATTACTATCGTGCAAACTGTTGTAAAATTCTATTTGTGAAAGACATTTGTCAAAAGATTAGAGATATCATCTAGTTGTATATTTATGATTTTTCCCCTTATGTTAAACTTCAATTTTAAAAGGTTAAAAAAATAAATAGCTATGTCTAAAGAGAAAACACTGCAAGGTGGTGTGAATTTCAACTGCACAAATCAAGGAGGGCAGAGTCACAGATGCTTAAGAATTCATCCGTGGTGTGGTTCTAGCTCACCCTCATCTTTTTCTTTCTTTTCAGAGAGAAATCCCATATGTTTGCTCCTCAGTTCCTCCTGTATGTGTCCAATTACTTCTTTAGTTGCAAAAAAAGCAGGGTGGGGGGAATAGAAGGGAGAACAAAGGCTCAGAAGACAAACTAAGAGCCATATGGTTAATCCAACTACCAGGGGCAAAAGGGAGCCCAAAAGACCTTTGGGGAAGATCATTTTAGGGCTTCTAAGACTGAGGAAATCAGGTGGTACCACTTTAAGTATTATCTGCCTACGAACGAGTCATTGAAGAGCCACTTTGGGTAAGTTTGGGAATCAAAGCAAAAAGTTGTCCCACTGCAGATCAAACCATTTTCTACTGGGTTAAACTGCAGATTATGCCTGAGACGTCCTTGTTGGAGGGCACGATACGCCATAGATTTTTATTTTCACGAAACACTCTCCAGAGGTTTGTGGCCTTCCAGGCAGCAGCTGGCGCCGGGCAGAGGCATAGCCTCAGGCCAGAGCTGCTGGCGACTGCCCTGCGCTTGGCTGTGCGTCCCAGGCAGTAGGGCCAGCGCCGCAACTGAAGCTTCCCATTCCGAGCAGACGCTATACCCTTCTGGAAAGGCCTTGGGGGCTTGCAACTGGCTGCTCCTGCGTAAATCTGGGGAAAGAGGAGCTGGTTTGAAGGAAAGGAGGGAGTAGGTTTGTAAAAGAGTTGGCTCCTCCTTATAACTCTGGTGCTGAAAGGGGTGAGATGGTGGCCAAATAAAATGAAGGGAGATTATCCCATTTTGAGTCACGAGGGTTTCTGGATGAGCCCATGATGTGTCCTGCAACTGTCGATTTGGCAGGAGATTTGACTCAATCAACTGCCGTTTGGTTCCCACTTCAAACACACCTCCCCCAGTCTGTGTTCTGAAGGACTCCCGAGACCCTCGGTGGAAGCGAGCGGAACCGGAGAATCAAAAGTCAACCTTCTTTTGGTCTCTGCTTGTGGCAGATGCACAGCTGGTTTGGTGTTCTGAGCAGGTTGGTGTACAAGGGGAAAAGTCATTGCTGCTTCGCCTCTTTAGGGGGATTTGTGTGTGTGTGTGTGTGTGTGTGTGTGTGTGTGTGTGTGTGTGTGTGTGTTGGGTGGTGGGTGAGTAGGAAGAGGTGGGGAGCAGAGTTAGTCGGAACTATGAGCGAAGCTGCTGATTTTGTATCTCAGCTGCCTCTCCAACCCCGAGGGTCCAGCCCCCGCCGTGCCTTGCTGCTCGGTGGCATCGCTGGGTGGAGGTGAGGGGGTGAGGAGGACACGGGTGTGGGCGACGCCCAGCAGCGCTACGAGCCCTTGGTGGCGGCGGGGCTGTCTCTTTAAGCGCTCTGGAGGGGTCGGGGCGGGAGGGCTGCAAGCGCGTTTCCATGGCACCGAGGCTGCGGGGTTTCGGGGCCGCAGGGCTCGCTTGGTTCCAGTCGCTCCCGGCAGAGCAGGGGCGCGCATCTTGGCGGTCACAGCGCCTCGGGGGCTCGCCGGGCCGCTTCTCCAGCGCTCCCAGTAGTGTGTGATACCCAGTGGGGCCGAGCTGCTGCTGCGCCCTCCGCTGGGAGACGCACCTCGCCAGTCTTGCAAGCCCCGCACTCCAACTTCTGCCCGGCGAGCCCAACTTCTGCGGCGGGCTCGGACTTGCCGAGCGCGAGAGGCGCGCGGCGTGCAGCCTGGGTGGTGGCTGGAGCCTCTCTGCCCGGAGGAGATGACCTGGCGACTGTGGCTCTGGTGCTTCTGTGCCTGGGTGGCCGCTAGCTGGCCGCCAGGCAGCGCCCTACAGCTCCGACCGGACATGTAAGTGGTGCCCGCACACTCCTGGACGCATGGGGGAGAGCAGGCCGGTTGGCGCCTGCTCCCCACCCCTGACCCACTGCCAACGCTGCGGACAGAGCTGTTCCCTCTGGGACGGGATGGAGGGCATGAGCTGTCCAAAGTCTCTGGGTGGGGTCTGCGAGCTGTCCCAGGCGGACTGCAGCGGGAACGCGGTCCCCAGTGTTTCATCGGGTTTGGGGGCTGTGTTTTCCACCTGATTGATACTTTCTCAGCCTGACAAAATTTTCCTCCAGATTTGGTAGTGCGCGTGTGTGCTCTGTGTGTGTGTGTGTGTGTGTGTGTGTGTGTGTGTGTGTGTGTGTGTTTCAGTTAGTTTTATGTTTGGGGGAGTAATTGGCTAATAATTTGGCTAAATTCCACTTTCTGAAAGGGTTTTAAATGAAAGCATGATGAAAAGCGAATTTCTTGACATGTTCTTTCTAGAAACCAGTGAGTTCCTGTACATTTTTTTTTTTTTTTTGAGAAGTATCGTCGAGTCCGAAGGAGTGGATTATTCCACAGGTTTGATGAGAGGCAAGCCCCAGTTCAGACTCATCTGTGGAAGCGAGCTGCTGAGGCGACCAGTATGTTCACGACTAAGTGTGTGGCCACTTAGACGCCTTGTTAGGAAAGAACTAAAGAGTAGAAAGATGACTGAAACGCATCTTTAGAAGATGCGGCCTGGTTTAATTTCCAGATTACAAGTGATGAAGGCAAGGAGATATTAATTCTTGGTCATGGTGTCAAACATAGTGAGAAGCTCAGGGGAAGTCTGAGTCTTGACTAGATTGCCTGGCTGGAGAAGTTTTCCCTAGATCTGTAGCATCAGGAGGGATCGTTATCCAACTGTCTGCGGGAAGGCAGAGCTACTCTGCTTTTCCTTTCTGCTCTTGAGCAGTTATGAACAGGCACCCGAGTATTTTGAACATTTAAACATCTTGGCTACTTTGCTATTTCTTTGATTTCCTGAAATGTGAATATTTTATAATAGAGAAATGGTTTAGATAAGTGCACAAAGCCATCTATACCTTTCCAGGGCTTTACTTCTCCTTGTAAGAAAATACTCTTTGGGTGTTCACTCCATTTCCATATTTCATCATTCTCATGCGAGATTCAGTTTGCTACCTGGTTACTGCAAATGTCATTAACTATAAATCTTGAGACGTGGCCAGGGTGTTTGTGGCATCACAGAACTTCTTGCCTACACAGTTTGTAAATACATATTTGACAGAAATGCATGGAGTTCTGAGTAGGTGATTTCTTTTGCATTGATAAGATGTGTCTTGTTTATTTTGAGGAGAAAGTTGATTTAGACTTTTCCACTCCCATTTATCTCAGAAAACATATCTTGCTTTGGATAGCTTGTGCTTGCATAAACCTTCGTTTCTTAGAAACTGCTTTTTTAGCAAGCTTGCTGGCTAGCCAGCTCTTACCTTTACAAGTGCCCTCATTAAAGTGGACCCTGGGTTGTCTTATTACTTAGCCACAGGGTCGCCCATGCACACAAGATCAAATAATCCCTTTGGGCAGCACTGAGAAATAAGAGAACTATCACATCACTTTTTACATTGCTTAACTGTTTGATCTCAGGTTTCAATATCGATACTTTCGTTGAAAAGAATGGAAGGATGACATTGCATTTTTATTAAAGGACACTGCTACTGGCAGCTCATTTATTCATCAGGTGAGATGAGATTGGATATTAAAATCAATATAAATTCTTGGGTGTTTAATAGAGAGGCTCTTTTGGGAGGAGTTATTGAGATCACTCTGATGACTCTTAGTACTTTCTGAAATCTGGATGGGAAAAAAATCCAATCAAATTTGTATGTAGTCCTCCCTTGTATTAGAATTAATGGTTTCTTCAGCAGGAACCACGTTGGGATTTAGTGGTAAGTTTCTGCAGATGCCTTTGCAATTGTTATAGGTATGTGGAATACAACCATGTATATAGCACTTGGCTTCCACACACCTGCCCATCTATTAAATTAAGGAGAGTTCTTCCTAAGATTTTTATTGACCTCTGAGGTCCATTATCAGTGAGAGCAGGCTTCTAATGAGGTGAGGACCACTAATAGGAACGCATCAACTTACTGACTGGCACTTATAGGTCATTAACACAGTTAAAAGTTTTATGTAGCTGATCTTATACTTCAGCAGATTTTAGAACTAGGGTGACAACTGAAAAGAGGAAGTGATTGTGCAGCTAAATAAAGGTCAGCCTAAATTTAATACATTGTATTTATGGTACATTCCTCCACAGGTAAGCTCATTTCCAAAGGACATTTTATTAATGAAGCAAAAAATGTATAACATATGGATACTCCAACTTTAATGATAATTGATCTGTCTAATGACCTTGTCTTACTACATTTAGGAAACTTTGTATAACTAAGGTTAGACAGATTCATAAAATCAGTAGTCCACAAAGAGTGACTAAGTGCCTACTATGTAAGTTAACATTGAAAATCACAGTTAATACTTCATCTGCTTGAATTTATAGATCAATTTCTCACTACTTTATTATTTCATTTTATCCTAAAAAAAAAAAAAAAAAAAAAAAAAAAGGCCTATGAGGTAGGCACAATTATCATCCCCACTTATAATGAAGAAAGAAACATAGTAAGGTTAAATTCACACTCCATAAATTCACGAGATTTGGATCCAGATAGTTTGAATTCCAGTGCTGGAATTCTTAACAAATATGGTTCATCTCAGAACATCCGGGCCCAGCTTCTGTTTTAAGACGCTTTTGAAAAATCACTGTCAGGGCTTCTCAATGGGAGTGGGACGGGTACCTTCTACCTAGTAAGTATTAAAAAACCTTGTAGTTGTTTCTTTGAATGTTGTAAAAACTACAAGGTTCTATTGGTATTTGGTGCTGGGTATGGAAGGGGATTGGGATGCTAATTTTATTGCAATGGGAAGATAGTTCCTCACAAAGAAGATCTGATTTCTCTCCTCTTCATTGAGACTCTTCATAAGAAATGATTTTACTCTCTCATGGCTGTAGGTGTTTAAATATGAAAATGACGGACTAGGCTTAAACTGGGAATTGTGGAATGGAGAAAGCTATCTTTAGCAAGTGCATTATGAATTAGAGTGTTGTAACTGGCGATGGCATTTTGATAAAGGGATATTGAAGAGTTTACTTATGTTAATGGTACTCTGCAAATGTTTTCTGAAGGATTAAATAGAAGGAAATAAACTCTACTCCAGATCGTTAAGACATCAAAGGAACATCACTGGCTGTATAACACACTCTATTAAAGTGTATCCTTTGTAATGCTCTCTTGTAAACACTTTCATAATTATTGCATACAACATGATGAAAAGTAGTAAACATAGACGTGTTGCAGATACCATGCAGGCAGAAGTGCATAAAGTCAGATCCAGTATCTTAAGCTCCTGGGACTTGAGATACTTGGCGGGGGGGGGGGGGGGGGGGGATTCTAAAAAGGTGTGACCACTTTGTGACTCAGCAGTATCCTAAACCAGTTAGGACATCTCACATCCATTCCCTAATGCAGGTACCCAATACAGGTAGTTTGACATATAAATCCAAAATATGCCTGATATTACACTCTTTATCCAACCCAACCATACTCCTAACACACCTATGTTTCATCTCAATCTTCTGTCACTGATATAGGGACTTCTGGTCAGAGTGGTAGAGATTTAGATTTTTGAAGAATTTATACATTTAGAAGTATTAATAGAAAAAGACAAGAAGCTATAATAATCCAGAATTGTGACAGGGATTGACAAAGTTGTTTCTTGTATCGCACACCACGTTGGAATTTGTCTTATTTTGTTTTGGTTTTCTTTTTCATTTTTCTTATGATAAAGCCTGAAATGGATCTAGTTAGAGATGTCTGGGGCTAATAACAGTTCACTTTTAAATGTACAAATGATTTACGCATGGCCTGTGCTCTGTCGTTTACTCGTTAGTATAAGTTAGTTCAAAAATATTTTTCTTTCTTGTGAGATCAGCAACAAAGGAGCAAAAAGTGAACCAGAGGAGGCTGTGGTCATTCCCTGTGGACAAGGCATTAATTTCAGCAGTTTGTGTTGACTAATATCTTTAATCCTAACAACAGTCCTATGAGGTAGACAATACTATTACCTCTATTTTTCAGATGAGGACACTGAGGCAGAAAGAGTTTAAGTAACTTGCCTGAAGCCTCATAGCTGAGAAGTGGTGGGATGGGCTTTGGACCCATTCTGTCCAATTCCAGAGCCCTGTTCCTAATCACTATTCTCTGTGGGAGGCTCTCTGCCTTTGACCTTTCCTTCCTAGACTCTCAAATTACCAGCCTCCCTGGTCTTCCTCTCAGTCTCAGCCTTTTTGTTTATATTCAGCAATAGCTGACTGTCTCCTGTTGTCCCAAGAAGGGCTTATCCTCACCTCTGCCACGTAGTTTTAGCAGTGAACTTCAATCCGTACTTTATGGGTGAAACTGAGATTGTATTGTGTGAACTTTGACAGGTTTCCTGTCCTTGGCTTCTGTATTTTTTTCTGTAGCTTAAATTCTTTCTTCTGTGACTCATGGAGGATAAGCTTCCCATCTTTTTTCAAGGTAATCCCTTCCTTGTATGTTCCAGATCCCATCTTAAAACTTGATCAGTCTTTTCTCTTATTAATTGCCAACTCTTTCCTTTCTACTGTTTGCTTGTTTGTTTGTTGCCCCCTTTTCTCCCCAGTGTATCTGCGTCTCCTTTTCTACGTTTCTCTCTCTATTTCATGTTTTTGGTATGTCTGTGTTTATATGCAGATCTGGCTTGACCTGGCTGCTTCTCTCCTTCACCTTCCATTTCTCAAGAACAGCTCTCTGACACTGCTTCCTTTCTTATCTTTGACAGTTTAACCCATTGCAGTCAGGCCTCTTCTGCTAAAATTCCTTTTCAGAGCCTGAAAATGAAAGTAGCATGTGACATGACTTCCCTTTCCTATTTCCCACTTTTCCACTTCTTCGCTTGTACTGCTCCTTGGTACACTTAGTATCATCTGTAGTTCTCCGTTGGCCCTTGCACTCACCCACCTTCTATCTTTATTACTCTTCCCATTCTTTACACTTTCCCTGTTTTATCTTTCTTTTCACTGACTTCCTGCATATGTTCAATTTGGATGAGACCCAGATGTGTACATCTAAGCCCCAATCTCTTCAGGGTCACAGACTTGCATTTTCAACTATAGATTTATCAGCTCCATGAGTTTCAGACTCAAAATGTTCATACAGCATCTCTAGTCGTCACTGTGTCTCTCTACATTTTCTCCTCCTTCGGTACTTTGTTCATCTTCCCTTTCCTTTATATTTGAAATGTTGTATCTGTCACTTTTCTCCCAGTTTACTTTGTTATTATGAACTTTAGGTGAGATGATTGTAAAAAGGCCTTTGTATATGACAATTAGATAACTGTGAATTAATATTTATATTCCTATCATTTGCCAAATCCTATAAACACCAGCAATGAAATAACTCTTCAATTAGCTCTTTCCTGTTGCCAACACTCAAGCCCAGCCATGCTATTTTTATTCCTAGACTATTACAAATGTCTCTTGGGTGGTCTTCTCTTTCGTATTCTCCCAATCCTCTTTATTTATATACATATACAATTTAATTTTCATCAGAGTTGGTTTCTAAAGCAAAGACCTGCTAACATCATTTCCTTTCTTAAAAACTTTGATTATCCATGGAATAAACTTCAGGCATCAGAATATTATTATTAAATAGAATTTATTATATATCATGAACAATTTAAGTATTTTACATATTACAGCTCATTTTAGCCTTACAACAGCCCTACTGGAAGATAATATTAGTGTCTACATTTCATGATGAGGAAATTTGGATCTAGGGAAGTTAAATTGGATCTAGGGAAGGAAATTTGGATCTAGGAAGTTATTTTCAGGCTCTGAAATAATTGCATATAAGAGTATGAAACTCAGGAGAGTTCATAACTGTAAAAGCTAGGACATGAAGCCAGCCTGTTTGGGTCTAGAACCTGTGCTCTTTACTATTATATTCATATTTCTGACAATATTGAATTTTATAAACACTTATTCAGCACTTTTTTAAAAATTTCTCTTTATGGTAGTTCCCTTCTCCTTGTCAACAACTACACAGTGTCTAAGATTTTACTCAACATATAAGGTAGCAAGATAGTCTGCCCCAGTTCATAGGTGCTGACAGAAGACCTGAGATGCCAGGATCACAGACAAAGGACTTTATCGGTCACGCCATTGCTGGTGGCATGAGAAGCATGTCTGTACTGGCTTCCTTGGCCCCTCCCTTACCCCATCCCAAGTTCCTCATGCAAACAATGAGGAACAGCCCAAATGTATGCTGTGCACACAGTGGGCTTAGGTCACAGCTGAGGAACCCAGGGCTTAAAAAAATCTCCAATCTTATAAGGGGGCTGCTAGCAAACCAGCCCAACTTTTGCCATTAGAGGAAGACATTTATCATTATCCTGCTAGGAAACACCTCTGCTTTCAGCCCTTGCAGGAGATACTCTCTATCTCTTCCAAGGCTGTTTGCTATGCAAACATCCTTCCAGAACAAAAGCCATCAAGCTTCTGCACACAATACGTAGAAATGCAAGAACCCTTGAAGACTTGGCTCCCAACGTCCCTAACATTTTCCTTCCCAATTTCAGCAGCATGGGCTTTGCTAAACCTTAAATCCAGTTTTGTTCTCTTTTGTTGAATCTAGCCCTGGATTTTGCCATTCTATTTCAATAAGTGAGAAGGCTCTGGAACTAGATGAACACAGAGGTTTAGTAAGCTGACCCAAGGGGCTGTGTTCGAATCCCAAATATCTATTTTTTCTCCATTGCAACTGAAATGAAATCACTAATCCAGTTGCTTAATATGCGGCCGGTTTCTTTTCTTACTACTTCGATTCAACAAATATGTATTCAATGTCAAATACTTTGCTAGGCTTTAGGGACACTGAGAGGATAAGGAGCCCCTCTGTCCGTGAGCAGCTCATAGATCTGTGGGAAGATCGATGAACAGACCAGAGCCTACCAGAAGAAGCTGGCAGAGATGGGACATGTAACCTAACCGGAGGGAGGAAAGAAGCCAAGGCCTCAGAGTAGGTTTCCAAGAGTTTATTTTTTGAAACTACTTTTTTGAGTAGAGGTTAGATGGGTGGTAAAGGTGGTGATGGTGGTGGTGGTGGCTTCCAGTTGGTGAGAAGAGCATGTGCGAAAAGTGGGAGGCAAGGTCTGCCCTTTAGGAAAACTGTAAATCATTTTCTTAATGGTATGTTTGGTGGGAAGAATATGGAAGGGGCCACAGTAGAAGATGAACTTAGGGCAGGTCAGAGGGAATACTCAGGAAGGTTCTTGCATATCAAGTTGAGAACTTCAGACTTTGCAGTGGACCAATGAGGATCCAGAAAGTGACTAACTGAAAGCAAAGGGGTGACGTCATCAGACTTGTTTTTTGAATGATGAATGGGCTGGGGAGGGAAGAAGCCAGAGCAGGGAGCCCAATTAAGAGGTTCTCTCAGTAGGAAAGGGAGAAGTGGTGTGAGTCTAATAAATAAAGGAAATAGTGGTGGTAATAAAAGGAAGGAACAAAGCTGAAGTTTGAAGAGCAGGATGAGTTGATGAATGAGTGGAAATGAGGGAGTGAGAGAGAAAGAAAACTTGAGAGTGATCTCTGTGTAATGGAGAACACACAGGAAAAGGAGGAGAAGGGTGAGTTCAGCAGTGACCATTGGGCACTACGTATCTGTGGGATCAGATGGAGATATTCTGGAGAGGCTCCACATAAGGGTCTGAGGCCAGGAGAGTGGTCTGGGCTAGAGCTATATTTGGATGTTAACGTGGCAGGAGACAAGTATATATATAAAAAGTGAGAAGAAAAGATTATCAAAGAAGAAAGCCTGGAAAACTTGAATACATGAGAAGAGGAAAGATGAGAAAGGACCTAAAGAGTAGATTTAGAAACTGCCTAAGAAGAAGGAAACAGGGAGTGGTAAATACTATGGAAGGCCTCAAGAAAGTTAAATGAAGTAGGAATGTGGAAAGTGGACAATGTCGCTACTGAAAAAATAATTGACTTAGAGTCACCTAAACAGACCTGATAGAAGAACCTTGTTCTAGTTGAGAACTCAAACCTAATAGCCATCACTTTTGGTTAAGTGAAAAGAAGTGGAACTACTTATTGAACGGCTGCAGGTGTTGGCGGTCTGCGTTCTTGTAGGACTAAACACTTACTACGTATCTGCCATCGTTTTCGGCCTCATTGTTCCCATCACCAGAAGTGACAGGAGAAAGGACTGCCTGCTATACTACTCCAGAAGAATTAGTTACAGATGGGGCACAATTTCAGATCAACTCACAATCATTAAGACATTTTTCTTGGTTCTGTGGCGATTGTAAAGATGGATAAGATAGAGTCTCCACCCCCAATGAGAATTTAATCAAATACTGTATTTTTTGTTGTAGAATAGTTAGGTACCATAAAGGACTTAGACCAAAGTATTACTGTAATTTAAAAGGAAGGAGAAACCAAATTCATGAGAGGAAATCATGGAAAGCTTCATGGAAGTGGTGGCATTTGAAGATGAGGTAGGATTGGGAGCAGAAGAGCATTCATTACAGGAAGACAGCAGAGCACGGCAAAGCCTTGGAGGCAGAATATCTTCTGGGTATGATATACACTGTGTTAACTGGTGTTGCCATCATTGTCCCCATGTACTTGCAGTTCTACCCTCACCAGGATACCTCAGGGTCCCCAAATGCACTCTACACTTTCCTGCTGTGGGGCCTTTGCTCTCAAATGAATGAATTCCCTGCTTCCTCTGTCTATTCCAGGCCAATCTTAAAGATCCAACATGAAAGTTATCTATTTCACAAATACTTCCAGGTCCCTCAGATAGGATTAATTGCATGTTTCTCTGTCTCAGCAGTCTAACTGACATTTTAATTTGACACAGATATCTAGAGATCTCTAGTTCTTTTAGCGAAATCTATTTGATAACCATATGATAGTGGTGAGGACACATTTGGAATTAATAAGGTGTTTCCAGATAACTCTTTGTAATATCAGCTCCTTGGACATAAATTGTGTGGCTTGTCAACACGTGATCTGGGAAATGTTTACTGTCACTCTTCAGTGGATGCTCTTCAGTGGTGTTTAATGTTCCTCCTCACTGATATCGTTAATTAAGAATTGACAGTAATTCCGAGCTTTAGTGGATTTTGCTCTTGAGGGAAGAGGTAATCCCAGCAGACTTGAGGTTTGGTTTCTCTGAATTATTAAGAACACTGTTTTCATGGTTTAGTTTAGTGGATTCTGACCAGGACAAAGGTAACCTAAGTATGAATAGTTTTTCCTTTCTGGAGCTCAACACACTAATATTCATTCAC
Source organism: Rhinolophus sinicus (assembly GCF_057876585.1). Classification (NCBI taxonomy): domain Eukaryota; kingdom Metazoa; phylum Chordata; class Mammalia; order Chiroptera; family Rhinolophidae; genus Rhinolophus; species Rhinolophus sinicus. Next base: position 35,484,442 of record NC_142517.1, read on the forward strand.
AGTACTTTGACTATGAAGGGTTTGGCTTATAGATAAAAGTGATATGTGATAATAAAATAAGAGTCAAATTGCATTGCTTCTTTATTTATTGTGGAGTTTAAACAAATTTTGGTTATCCCAGCTTGCGAAGTCCAAAAGATAAGAAACTGTTCTCAGCATGAATAAACCGGGAATATATCTTGACATCAAAAATTTATTTTCCAATGCATTTCACGGTTTATTCATGCTGAGAACCACTTCTTATCTTTTGAACTTTTGAACTCCCCCTGTATCAGGAGGAGTAAAAATGAACACAGGTTTCCTTTTAATGTACTGGTATACCATATGTAAAATAAAACAAGTGAAAACCCAAGACACAGCAATGCACATTGGCCAATTATGTGATAACAGAATAGTATTTGTATTATGCTTTAGGCATGTTATATACAATACTGAAATGAATTTTGAAATAGGAAACACAATAGGCAGCAGGCTTTAAGAGGGATGCCTTACATCTCTTGTAAAACACATTTTGCTTGAATTCAACCGACAGTAACAAGTCAGGGCCAGGAAACAACCCAGTCAGCATTCTCCTTCTTTCATAAATCTATTTACAGTAGAAGCCCCATTAACATTTTAATTGTTTCACAGCTAAAGTTGCTCTCTGTGCCACTGTTAAAGGGCTCAGGTTCATTAAAATTTAAGGGACCAGGGAGTTCATAGTCTGCTCTAATGACCTAAGAAAGGTTGTAAAGGCTCTAAGTATATTTTTGGCTCACCGAGCAACTGAGGGATTCTTTATAATGGTTAAGTATGCTCCCAGGTAAGTTGTTGCATTACCCCATTTCAGTTCTACCAGAAAACTCTCCCTCTGTTCCCTTATCTAATTCCTAGAGTCTCCTAAAGTCCCATTGAGCATTTTCTGCCAACTTTTATATAGATGCCCATGTTAATTCTATTGCTAGATTTTAATTTCATTGAGGTCAAAGTATGAGCTCCGTAATCGTGAATTAAAACTAGTCACTGATAATCTAACTCCAACTCATGTTTTTACTCTTATCAATAAGCATTGAATGTTGCCTCCCTGCAACCCTGCTTAGACAAAAAAATGTGCCCCAAACTTAAATTATTTATAAGCTTTAGGAGTTCTTATTCTGGACGTGCTACAAATTAGCTGTGTGAGACTATATCTTTCTGGTCTCTCATTTCTCATTTATCTGTTAAAACTTTGGTATATGTTTCAGTAGATACAAGTGCTTCAGAAGTTAACCAGCCTTAAAATATGCCCCTAATGTGACTTGTTATATACAATTATTTAACATTGAGCACTGAAATGTAGGAGAATGTCTGCCCAAGACAACAGTTTCTGTTTGGCTCCAGCCTATGTTAAGGCCTCCCTCATACGATGTAGTTGAAGGTCTTTCATCTCTAAAGAATGTTTCTGATGGAAAATAATGAAACCCTCTCAATTGCTTATAGGGAGAAAATTTGGTTTTCTTTGGGAAAACTGGGATAGAGAGAAGTAGACTATCATCAAAATGATCCAAAGGCCTTACATCATCAATGTGCATTAAAACTAGGAGACGCAATAACGTCTTACTGTAAGTTGTTATTGTTATTACTATAAATTGGAGTGTTAAGGATCTATTCTTAATCCTGGGATTTGGCAGTGATGATAGGATGAAAATTTTGCAAAAACAGTAATAACTGGCAGCATATGTTCACTTTTAGCATGCAATTTCTGTGCATTTGTGAAACTGAAGAATGAGGTGAACCATGTTTATGGGGTTGTCGGTTTCTGGAATTGCCTGGAGGGCTTTCTCCACACTGTATATTCAATTTTCAAGTACTCTACTTTGCCTTCAAAAAGTTTGGCTTTGGACTCACTGCCAGAAGATTTTGGTTAGTGGTAGAAAATAACAATTAGAGTAGATTTTAAGGTATCTTATGCCAGGTTCGGCTTTTCCAGGCTGAATCTGCACTAGAGACTCTTGAAATCCTTTTGTTTTAGGAGATACATACTTCAATTTCACTGACTCTTGTTTGCTTTATACTTTTCATGAAAGTTATTGCTTTTTTCAGTAGTATTTCATATACATGGTATCAGCTTACAAGCTGCCCTTTTTAGTTCTTAAATTATTTACTTTTCTTAAATTTACACAGTAGACTGGTTTACCAGATAGCGTGTTCACATAAAAAATAGTTTCATAATTCCTTATCCATAATTCTGAAATCTGAAAAGCTCTAAATACCAGCAGGTACTTTTTTGTTCTTGTTATTTGCCACAAAATAATTTGGTAGCAAAACCCACACCGAGCTGACATGAGCCTAAGTATAGATTTTATTTATTTTATTTTATATGAACATTGTTAAGTTTCCCTGAAAAAATATTAATGTGTTTGACTAGGATATGAATCTAGACATTTATGGGCACATATACAACATATTGCCTTTCTAAAATCTGAAAAATTCTGAATTTTAACATAATTTGGCCCCAAGGAATTCAGATACTTCTAACCTGTATTTGTAAGTAAGGTATTTGAAGAAAATACTGATTTTCTTTTTCTTTTTTTAATTAAACTTTATTGGCGTGACAATTGTTAGTAAAGTTACACAGGTTTCAGGTGACAATTCTGTAATACATCATCTATATATCACATTGTGTGTTCACCTCCCAGAGTAAAGCACATACTGAATTTCAAAGGGTAGTTTAAATTTTAGAAGTTTGCTTATTTGAACAGAATTATTTTATAAAATGAGAATTGCTTGTAAGTGAAGAAGTACCCCTTTATTATTATTATTATTATTATTTAATTTTTGATGTTGGTTAGTGTAAAGCAAGGAAGGTTCAGCTTCCTGTTTTCTCAAAAAATAGCATTAGTATAATAATATTATCGGATTTTTGAATATGAAATTCCAAAATTTTATAACATACCTTGTCAAAAGTTAAAAAAAAAAATAGTACTTCTTTTCAGATTTTATCATTTAAAAAAGTTTCTATATTAATAATTAGAAGGTAGAGGTTAGATGATCCATTAAGGGTAAAGCATGAAAATGAGTTCTCTTATCATTCTATTAAGCCCACTGTCTCTGTAAAGAAGAAACAAAATTAGTCGACATCCATTGAATAGAATCACCATGCCAGGAAACACGGCAAATGCTTTCTATATTATTTCATTTATTCCATCTGGACAACAAACACTGTGCTATAGTACTACTATGCCTCCTATGTTGAAAAACCATTATTTTGGGAGCGTGATAAGGCAAAACAAACAAACAAAAAAACATTTCTACAATTTAGATATTTTATTCATTACAATTCCACTCTTGGTTTTAGTGAGGATAAAATTCTATGGTCCTACTCTTGGTTACTTTTTATGATGTTTAATTCCAGAGCGTGTGCTGGTGTTTTGAAGGGTAAGGATCAGTCTGCTGATCTCCTGGTACCAGACTCAGTATTAATAGAAGTAGACTTTGAAGTTTTCTGTTCTCCTCTGCCTCATAAACTTTCCTATTTAATTTTTTCATAAATTTTGTTTTGTGAAGCCCCTTTTTTGATCCAAGAAGCTGTGATAGCTTTTAGGTTGCACTTGTTGGAGACCCATAGCTGTTTTGACTCTGGTAAATGATTAGATTCCAAGGAGAGTCAACTGAAATGCCTAACTCACTTTGCTGTAGTCCTTGTATTTCATATTAAATGTGCTTATAATATTTTCTTTTGTATGTGCTATCTACATGACCCCATGTTGCGTTATTAATGGCCTCCCCTAGGATGTGCTTCTTGCTGTGACTACTTATCTCAAAATGTAAGCTCTTCATCTGGTGGCATAAGTGGGGCATTTATGTTTCTGGCATGACTTTCTAATGTCATGCCAGAAACATAAATGCCTCACCTATGGAAAAAGGCCTCTTCTGAAGGAAATAGGGGTCCTCTGAAGATGGGGTGGAGTCCCTTGATAGATAATTCTGATCCCTATGGAGACAGACACTTCAAGAGAGCCTAATGGCCTGGGAAGAAAAGTTAATTCTAAAGGACCACGGAAGCCCCTGGAAGGTACTTTTGCATCTGACAGATGGAGCAAGAATTGAACTTGAAAAAAAGGTAAATATTCTCATGAGAGAGGAGGGTGACACATGGGTAGAATTGTAAGTGAGTCTTTCTGCTTCTGTTCAGTGTGGCAATAAGAGATAGTAGGGCTTTTGACCTACAGACAAATTAAATGCCACCTGTCAAAAAAGTGAGCTTTATGGTTGAGTCCTTGCCATTGTGTGACACGGCAAACATATTTGTGAGGAAGCAGCTAGGAATGGAAAGTCTAAATTAAAATGAATTATTGCTTGAAGGAAAGATAAATGCCTACTCTGATTGAACCTGAATCAGGTTAGCAGTGAATCTGTTACACTAACATATCATCACTGTCTGTTTCATTGTATACTTCATTTGCCTAAGAAATAAAATTTGTTTTCTCTTGAAAATCATCTCTAAAATTTCTGTGTGTTAGCAGAAAAATGGAAACAGCCTAAATGTCCAACAATGAGGAAACAGGTAAATTATGATCTATCCTTACAATGGAACATTTATGCAGCTTTTAAAAAATGATGGTTACAAAGAATTTTAATGCTCTGTAAAATGCTCACATTATAAGTAAAAAAGAAGCAGGATACTAATGCCTGTAACAACATGATTTGATGTATAAATGTAAAGACAATAAACATAAAAGGAGGGAAATGCACACAATGTTTTAATAGTGTTTGTCTTTTGGTGGTGAATTATGGATAATTTTTATTCTCTCATCTACAGTTCTGTTTTTGCCAACTTTTCTATAATAAACATCTATTAATTTTTCTTAGGAAAAAAATTTTTTTAAAATTCTATTTGTTTCTGAAATAGTTTTTGGACCTGTGATGTATTATTGACCAGAGCCACTTGAAGACAACTTTGTAAGATCACATGGAAGCCACCAGTGTCACCAAACTGTATTTCCGATAAGAATCTTTACAGTTCACTTGTTTTTCAGTAAAAATGTGGTATCAGGTACTATCTATCTGGGTAACTATTATCTATTACCATGATATTAAAAGAAAAAAAAAAAGATAAAGGCAATTTCCTCTGTTTAAAGGTTCTCCAAGTATCCCAGAGCAGGGGTGAAGAGCTAACCATGCCACATGAGCTCCAAGCTCGTAACCTGGCTCCAAATAAACTGATATAAGCATATTCAGGAATAAGTAGGCCATAAACATGGCTCCTTCAGACCTATAGCTAGTGATTCAGAGTTATAGTCTAGTGTTTAATTTATTAGCTGTTAGATGAGCTGTAAATTACTAAATACTTTAACAATTTATCACCTTTTTTTCTACTCTTAAGGGTGAGATTAACGACTTAATTTTTGATAGACCTTCTGTAAATAGTTGCTTGCTCACGTAAAGAAATATTTTGCTTACCTAGAACTCAACTATCTGGTTGTCTATATACCTGGAAAATAATTGGGAATCAAGAAGTAAACAACAATAGTAACATAAGTAATAATAATTAACATTTACTGGATAATTGCAATCATTTTAAACTCTCTACGGAGTACTTTCCTCATTACCTCATTTAGTCTTTATAACAACCCTATGCAATTGTTAATGCTCACCCTATTTACAATGAGAAAACTAAGGCTCAGAACAGTTGAGTAGCTTATTCAAGGTTACATAGCTACTTGCTCTGGAGCTAGAAGCTGAACCATTTCAAAGCCCAAACATACGTTTGACTATTACAATAAATAAAAAGTTCAAACAGATGTAACAAACTCTGTGTTCAGAAAAATACTAGGCTTTTTACTTCAAGATCTCAAGCAAGGATCACTCTATTTTTCAAATGACTTTAGCAAATTTACAAACAACATACTTGTAAAAAAAGGAGAAGGGATATCTAGAAGCAGGAATTGTTAGTAAAAACAAACAAACAAACAAACAAAACATATGTCTATAGACTGATAGTGAGAGAGGCTGAAAAAGTTAAAATATATTGCCCAGAGCCCTAAAAGCATTATATTCTGGATTGATTAGGTAAAGGCATCTTGTTTACTTTATTATCTTCTAAGTGTATCAATAAGGAAGGAATTTGATGATGATAGATTTATCTTGTTAATAAAATATTAAATTCAATATAGTCCTAATTTATATAAATTTCTATATTATATAGTTCATACATTTTTATTGTAGAAAGATTAGAATATAGAGATGAAATAAAATAACAAAATAAAACCCTTTCATAATCTCACACCAAAGATACCAACTATTAACATTTTAGAAATGCTACACAGTATAAACACAAATGGAAACATAAAGGTAAATATGTATGTTTATGTCTTAAGAAAGTGGGACTCTGCTTTACTTTTTAAAATCACCTCCACATAATGTGGTGTGAGCATATTTTTAAATATACTTTGATTATAAAAGTAGAGAAGTGTATAATATATTTTCTTCCAGAAAGGATGAACAAAACATTTTTTTGATGTTTTAAGGAAAAAAGCTTATTAATCCAGAAAATTATTTTATGTTAATCAGTTCATTTCTTAATGATGCTATATCAATGAGACACCACTGTACTTTACGTATCTTCATGCCAAAGAGCTCTCATTATTCTTCCATACTTAGATTAAACATTTTAAAGTAACTTTTTTTTTTTTTTTGTAAAGCAGAAAGGACCAATAATGAGGGTGATAATTTAAGGATGTTTTAAAAGGAAAAACATATATATTCCTTGACTGGAGCTGATGTGATTTAAAGCCATCTGCTTCTTTCACTTGAAATACAGTTGCAGTTAGCCGTGCATCCATCAGCCGACATACTTCAGAGAGGGGGGCAGAATCAGCTTCAAAAAGCCATGTTTTTATTTGATGTTTCATTAGACAAAGATATATTGAGCACCTACCAGGTGTGATAAAAAACTACAGTGAATGTTTAAATAAAAAGAAATATTACAGTAAAAGACACATTGCCATTAATCCCCCTCAAAATAGGCCCCCTCTCTTTGAACACACTTATACCATTGTTCTTGCCACTTTCTGAAGCAGTTCTGGAAGTTCTCTTTCATGAGTGTCTTTAGTTGCGCTGTCGTGGCTGCCTCGATGTCCTGAATCATTTTGACTTTGGGGAAGAGCCAGAAGCTGCAAGGTGCCAGATACAGTGAATAAGATGGACGAGGACACACCATAATGTTTTCATTTGACAGAAATTGCTATACCAGAAGCAATGTGTGACATGGAGTATTGTCATGATGGAGGGTGAAACCATTTGCCCATTTCATGTTAATGCATTTTTGTGATCCATGATTTACGACACACACTGTAAAACACACCTTCTTTTAACCATAGCTCAAATCTGACTGACTGCACTGAACAAGTTGAAACTTGCTGCACACTGTTACTGTGGTTAGACACATCATTTTTCTTATTGAAGACCCCTGCCTTTTCATTGGATGGTGCTCAGCAGCAGCATTCACTGTATTTCTTGATCAGAATGGAAAGGCTCCATGTCACACATCATTCTGGTACAGCAATTTCTGTCAAATAAAAACATTACTGTGTGTCCTCATCAACCTTATTCACCAGATCTGGCACAATTCGACTTCTAGCTTTTCCCCAAAGTCAAATGACCATTAAAAGAAAATGTTGTAAATCGTTTCAAGACATCGAGGCAGCCATGACAGAGCAACTAAAGACACAAGAGAAGACTTCCAGAACTGCTTCAGAAAGTGGCAAGATGATGGGATAAGTGTGTTCTAAGCCAGGGGGATTAATGGCAATGTGTCTTTCACTGTATTATTATTTTTTTAATTTCTTAAGCATTCATCATGTATTTTTTTTAAATCACACCTTGTACTTTGTGTGGGTCTGGTGTTAGATGCTTATTTAATACAAAGAGGTATAGGATGTACTTTCTGTATTCAAGAAATTCATTCTAGTGATGGAAAAAAAAAACAAATAAAAAGTAATTACAATTCAGTGTGGTGGGTACAGGGAGAGAAATGAGCTTGGCTATTGGAGCACATGGAGGGGGAAAGTCTCCTTGGGCATAGATGCCTGAGTGGAGAAGCAGAGTGAGGGTGAGTCAGAGAAGATAGGTGAGTGGTGAGGGGGAGGAGAGTGGTGAAGTATGTTTCAGGAAGAGGGGCCACATGGAAAATATTTTGGGGACTAGAGAACAAACATGCTGTGTTTAGGGTCATGGAGATTAGGGTCTAAGGTGGATCAAGGATTGAGAAACAGCCGTAGCCTATCAAGGAGACATCGTGTGCCATGCTGAGGAGTTGGGATTTTATCCTGAAGGGATGAGGAGTCATTGGAAATATTGTTAGCCAAGCCATGAGGAGAACAGCTATGGTTCTGAGAAATCACTCTGGCAGCTGTGTGACGAGGCCCTAAGTTTTGACAAGAAATAATCAGGATCTGAACTAAAGTGCTGGAGAGGAAGAAGCTGAGCTGATAAACATGCTGATTGTTGGATGTGGGGGGCAAAGGAATGGGTGGGTAGGATGGCATCATTATCTCTGGGTTAGGTGAGTGGGTGCATGGTGGCGTCTTCTGCAAGCAAAGACTGCTCTAAATAAAGCTGTCTGAGAGGACAGGCCAAAGATGATGAGTTTGGCTTTGATGTGTTCTGCAAGTGGCTGGATGGACATGTGGATCTTGAGCTGAGAGGAAGCAGAGAACTAGCACAATAGATTTAGGGATTGTCTCGGTATACAAGTATGAGAACAGGGAAGGGGGTAACATCACCAGGTAATACCTTCAGATTCAGAGGGACCCTTGAAGGCTACCATCATTTAAGGGATCAGTATAGAATAATAGTTAAGAGTGTGGGCTCTGCTGTCTGGGTTCAAATCCTAGTTCTCCCAGTTACTAGGTCAAGTTACGTTTTCTCCCTGTTTTCCAATTGTCCTCATCTATAATATGGGGATGACAAATATTTGAGTCATACAGTGGTTGTGAACCATAAAATGAGTTAATATATTAAAGTGTATATAATAGGACTGGCCCATAGTAAAAGTTCAATAGCATTAGCTTTAGTGTCATATTATAATGATTAAGGGAAACTTGGACAAACATACAAAAGAACCAGTGAAGAATCTAGAATCGATGTTGCCAAAGGGGTAGAGGAGAACATCTATGAGGGGAGTCACAAAGATTAACGTGGGCCAGAATTTCAAGAGGGGAGGTGAGTTGTAGTAAATGTTTCAGGAAAGGTAAGGCAAGTAAGAGCTGGAAAGTGACCTTTGTTTTTTGTTATTCGAATTTGCTGGTAGGCTTGGTGGGATGTGGCCAAAACCCTGATCCAGTGGTCTGAGGAATGAACAGAAGGTGAGAGTGAAGGAAGCAAGTGGAGACAACTTTTTCAAGAGGCATGAACTTAAGTCCGAGTTGGGACAGTGGTAGGAGATTTCCGTGGTGTTGAGGGAGTGTTTGTGGTTACTGTAAAGGACGTGTGAATCAGAAACATTGTATTTTAGTGAGGAAAAAGCCAGCATAGGGGAGAGAATATGCACTGAATTAAAATAGCCCATCATTTATTTATCACATTTCCCTCAGTATATCCTGTGTCTGGCACTGGGCCATGAGCTGACTAAACTCTCAAGGAACTGTAGTCGGAGGCTCTGTGTAGAGGGAGATGGCTATAACTCTTCCACCCTGTCTTCTGTGTGAGTAGGAAGTACAGCATTGCGGGGCACCCTGACTCTATGTGGCTGATACACTCTCATGAGAATATGGGTCTAGGTTAGGGGTGCTAGGAGCCCTGGGTGAGTGGCAAAGCATGGTGTTGACCTGAAGTCTATGAAGTCATCTCAGTAGCTCATCAGCAGATCAGACAACAGTTTCGGGACCCTCCTGAGTGAGGGAAACTCCCTACAAGTTTGGCTGTTCTGTAGTCATGCTAACTAAGCTATTTCCTATGTGACCATTGATAACACGCTTTTTTGAATACTTTCTTTTTCAAAGAGAGAACATTGCATTGAAAAGAACATAAAGCTATATAACAAAAAACCTCTCTCTCTCTCTCTCTCTCTGTCTCTGTCTCTTTCACATTCACTCAAAAATATTCTCTGAGCACCTGGTATATGCCCGACAATATGCTGTGCGCTGGAATAACAATGGGGACAACAGAGGTTGGCTGTCTAACAAAAAGAACTTGCATTCTAGTGAGGGAGGGCAGTACCTAAAGAAGCACATGCTCCCATAGGGAGAGTGGAGATCCACTCCTCTGAGGAGAAGGTCAGGGCATCTTCCTGGGGGAAACGATGGCAAGACAGAGCTGGATGATAGGTTGTGATTAGCCAATTGCAGGGAACAGTTTTCTAAGCAGAGGAGACAGCAAGTGATGGAGCCTTGGAATTATGAACTTTCCAGGACCTAAAAGAAGTTTTGTTAGGCTGGACTACCGAGAGTGTTGTACCTCTGACTAGCTAAGTGATACTGGGCAACAATGATTTTGATCTTGCATCTCCTTTTCTTTAAGGCCAGAAGTGGGCGGAAGGATGTCCCTGTAGGCTCTTGTTCTCAGAAGGCAGAGATGAAAACAGGGTATAAATGAAATGACTCTGAGGATTGTAAGTAGGGTGGGTTATGGTGTGGGCAAGGCAAGGGAGAAACTGGAATCAGGGAGGTGTATTGGGCAGTTACCTGTAGATGAGACCGCTATCCTGGTAACGTAAATGGAGAAAGGAGTGGCCTGGAAGAAGAAACCAGTTTGCTCCCGAACAGGAGATGCTGAGCTAAATAATGACTTGGAAATACCTGGAAGGTGGTTCATTTGAAAAGGATCACCATAAAGTGATGAAAAGGAACTGAATTTTCAAAGGGAAAAGTATTAAAGGACAGATCAGGGAACAGCTACTGGAAAGCCAATGAAAAGACACAAAAAGCACAGCACCAGGGAGAGAACTAAATGCATTTGTGTCAAGGAATTGTAGAAGGGAGTGCTTTAACAAATTTGATTGAATTCTAACTTTCTTTTGATAAATGCTCTTTTCAATCCAGTTAATTGGGTAAATTTTAGACTTAACAATAAAGAACTCCAGAGTGTTGTATGTGGTAGTTGCCATTCTTCTAGCACCTCTTAGAGCAGATGTAATCTATTTTATTTTTATTGCCAGTTTGTGAATACTAACAAATGGGTGAAGTTTCCAGTATTTTGTTCAGGGTGTCATAGAAGGAGACATTCACATTCCTTAGTAGAGTTATTCCTGAGCAAATCAGGGGAGACTCAAATCTCATGTGAAGGTTTTCTAGCAATTATTTGAAGTGGAGTGTGGAAATTTAGCTCTTGATGTGCGTTTGAATTCTGAAAGAGATGAAAGATGCTGTGAAAATGCACCGTGCTGTGTTTGTTAGGAAATAGGATTGCCCAAAAGAGCATAGTCAATGCCCGGTACAAATTCACTGCTGGCCTATCCTATGTGGACCAGAGGCTGGCCGGGCACAGGATCGATAGGCAATCAGGGGCACCACAGGGAGGCTCCGCCGCCAGCCAGGCAGCGCCCCTCGGTGCTCATGTTCTCCTCAGAATTCAAGATTTCCTTAGCATGTGACGCCCTGCCCACTTTAGTATTAATACTGGGAAAGAGAAGAAACCCGGGACCTTTAAAACAATGCCATCTTGGGTTGCTATGATTTGGCTTGGGTTTTTATTTGTTTTATTTTTTTCTCTGTGGTCAAAGAATGTTGTTTCTAGCCAGAATGTCTTTCCTACGTGTCCTTCAAAAGACTGACTTATGGTTGCTATGGGAACTGGATTATCAAAATTTGAAAATTAGTATATTTTAGGTCCCAGGAGACTACAACATTCGTGTGTGTGTGTGTGTGTGTGTGTGTGTGTGTGTGTGTTTCTTCCATTTGGGGAAGGAAGGAATATAATCTTTTTAAAAATTTATTTATATTCAAGTGAAACCCACACCTCTGTTAGGTGATCTGTGGAATGTGTGATGGAATATTCCATGCACTCATTCATTCACATTCATTGTGTGTTTGCACTGTCTCATTCCCATAGGTGCAAAGTAAGTAAAATGCTGAGGAAGGGGTGATTACAGCTCTTTTCAGTTTCCTTTTTCTCCTCTTTTAATGAAAAATTAACTGTTCTTCCATGGTTGCAGGATAAGTAGATTTTCTCCATTTGTCTCACACTTTATGGGGAATTGTTTTTCTTATAGGGGAATATTGGGGAACAGCACATTTCTCCAGGGCCCATCAACTTCAAGTCATTGTTCTTCAATCTAAGTGTGGAGGGTGCAGCTCAGCTCCAAGTCCAGTCACTGCTGTGGGGGGTGTAGCCCGGCAACCTTGTTGTTGAGAACTCATGCTCTATCCAACTGAGCCATCTGGCCGCCCCTCCGGAAGCTCAGCGGCAGCTCATTGTCTTCAGTCTAGTTGTGGAGGGCACAGCTCACTGGCCCATGTGGGAATTGAACCGGCAACCCTGTTGTTCAGAGCTCATGCTGAGCCATCTGGCCACCCCTATGGAAACTTTTGATGATTTGATTATTCTCAGTTGTACTTTTCCCCTTCTGCAATGTTGTATGCTGGTATAAGGGATTGGGGGTTGGGGCTGGGTAGGTGTGGATACCAGCTTCTAGAAATTCTCCTAAAATCAATGCAAAACACTTTTGCTTCCAAATTCCAGAGTAACTAGTCACCTTTCCAAGGATGAGGACATTTTGCATTTCCTTACTGCTTTTTCCTGCCTTTACTACCAAGGGACACTGTGTCCAGCAACCACAGGGAACTCTGGGGTTCCATTTCTTTGATTCATTAAGAGTATTCTCCTTCCAGTTGTCCCCTTCACATGCCATCTCTTTGTATTTCCCCTCCTACCACACTTGATACTGGTCCTCGTCTGAGCATGACTATCTTCTTACATCCTCTATTAAGAAGGTGGCGTACCAAACTCTACTGAACACTGTACACATTCCATTTTTTTTATATCTTTCATACTTTTTCAGGCTGTGGTCAAAGGGTTATTTGTCCATAGTAATTGCTGTTATTTGCTCATTTAGATCCTAGCCAGTAGTCATCCTTTATTCTTCAAAAATTGCCACCTATGTTTTAATTTTTAGACCATCAAGTAACTCATGTTTCATTAAATTTGATGGCATTCAAAATGCTTAGGCATTAGCTTTTGGCTCCAGTCTGTTTTGCATTCCATCTCCAAACCTTAGATCTTTACCGTCACAGTAGCTCCTTACTTGGACCACTTCAATGTAGTCTTCAATGTAGTCACACTGGTCTAAGACATCATCATATCCTGATGGGTAATTGATCTAACCTTCCAACTGGCATCCCTATTTATGTCCTTGCACATTTCTCTACATTCTCTGTGTAGTGATTCTGTTAAAATGTAAAACAATCTGTATCAAATCCCCAGTTGGCTCCTACCTCACTGAAAATAAAAGCCAGTGTCTTCACTGTGGTCCAGCTCCCACTCACTTTCTCAGCCCATCTCTCTGAACTCATCTCTTCCATATTCATCCTATTCTGGGCACACTGAACTCGTTGCCAGGACTTCTTCCTCAGGGCTTTGGAACTTGTCATTGTTTTTTAGCCTAGAATGCATTTTACCTAGATATATATGAAGTCAGACAATTAAGTAGGCGAACTTGTTGCAATAATGTTGCTAAACAATTTTGATATCAGATGGATTATTCATTATGAATTTGTGCCAACTGGACATTTAACCAAATTTACTATTTGGAAGTGCTGAAAAGACTGCATGAAAAAGTTAGACAAAAATGACCTGAACTTTTTGTCAACAATTCACAACAACGCACCAGTTCACACAGCACTGTCTGTGAGGGAGTTTTTAGCCAGCAAACAAATAACTGTATTGGAACACCCTCTCTACTCACCTGATTTGGTGCCCAACAACTACTTACTTTCTTTACCCAAAGATAAAGGAAATATTGAAAGGAAGATATTTTGATGACATTCAGGACATCAAGGGTAATACGACGACAGTTTTGATGGCCATTTCAGAAAAAGAGTTCCAAAATTGCTTTGAAGGGTGGTCTAGGCACTGGAATCGGTGCATAGCTTACCAAGGAGAGTATTCCGAAGGTGACTGCAGTGATATTCAGCAATGAGGTATATAGCGCTGTTTCGTGAACTTAATTGTCCGACCTCGTATACTGCTCACTCTCTCACCTGTTCAAGTCTTCGGTCAAATGTCACTTTCTCAGTCAAAATTTCCAACTCCTCAAGATCTTAACCCTCCCTTCCCCCTTTCTTCTTCTGTGATTTTCATAGCACTTACAATGATGTCATATGCTATATATATTGTTTACTTATTTATTGTCCATGTTCTGCATTAAAATGTAAGCTCCATGATGGCAGGGCATCTGATCATTTTGTTTACTGCTTATCGCCAACATTTGGAAAAGTACCTAGCATGCATAGTTGCTAATAAATACTTGTTGAATAAATAAACTAAATGTTGTCATATTATCATTAATTATTTTGCTATATTGCTTTGCATATTCTCCACAGTAGTATCCATTTCTTTTGGAAATAGTTGTTTCGTTCCTATTCAAGTGTTGACAACATGTTAATCTCCAAACAGTGGGACATCCCCTCTAATACCAGCACTAGAATACAAACATGAATAACAAGCAGGCCCTGAACCACAGGGAGGTCACAGTCCAGGAAGGAGTCACAGAGTTACTGTACATGGTGATAAGTGCCATGGTAGAGGAACACTCAGGTGGCTTTCAGGGAAAGGTGTACATGTTTTGCCAGAATCTATGATATGCCAGGCACCTTGCTAGTCCCTCACCATTACTTTCCTATTTTTCTGATAAGGAAACAGCGTCAGTGGAGGAACTGAGACAAATTTCCCAAGGTCATACAACCTGCAACTTAGAATGTTAAGACTGGCTCTGTCTAGTCTTAAAGCCCAAGTTATAGCAGGAGTCACTTTGCCTTTTTATGGGAAGGTATATATAACTCTGCAAAAATGCCTATTTGCTTCTTTCCTGGTAGTCCTAGCTGCAGGTGACAATGTGTGCTTTTAGAAGACTTAAGCTTAAAGACCTTTAGCCTTTACAAAGGAAGAGATTGTGTAAATTCCAAATTATTTCTAATTGTTCAGTGTTCTGAGCTAGTGTGAGGAGGCCATGATGAATGGGGATATTAATTACTCGTCCTTCAGGGGTCTTCTTGTTTGTGAAGCCTGTGACCTCTGGACAAAGTTTAAATGCCTTGTTTTCTATATGCCCATAGTACTCGCATATTTATTATTGATCAGAGTTTTGGCTAAATGTATGTTTATATAGATATCTCTTTCATCTGAAAGGGAAATGCCTTAAGCTTGGTGTTTTTGTTTTATCTGTTCCCAGTGTCTCTGAAAATGTTTGAGGAAACAAATCCTTAGAGGAAATTCACAATTCAACCTATAAATCTGTAGAAAGCACCCACTAAATGGGTAAAACTGGTCTCTCTTAATCTCCATGTAATATCACAGGATTTGGGGACAAAGGCAGATAATGTTGTATTTTGACTCATTTATGCAGAGCTGGACAGTGACAAGATGTAGGAAAAATTGATTTCTAAAGTGCAAATGTTAATGATATTTGGAGAAAGTCAAAGAAACACAATTCATAATTAGAATCCATGGATTAGTTTATAATTGAAGTATTATTAATTATTATAAAACTCAGTGAGATAGATAGAATCCAATTTTACAGAAATCTTCAGAGATGTTAGGATAACTGTGACCTTGAGCAAGTCACACAGTTAAATGATGAAGTCCACACACAAACTTCTAATTCCAAATCCTGGTATCTTCCACTATACCATGTTCTTTCCACAATACTGTTTTTTTGTGTCAAGAATACGTAGGACTCTGACTTACATATTAATGGTATCCATTCATGGTTTCTGCAAAAATGAGTTATATGTTGCATGTTTAATATTGTTTTTTTCTCATCCCAAAATGTTTGTGTATGATTTAAAAAGACTCAAATGCATGTTAAATCACATTTTATATTTTATTCTTTTTTTATCTGTAAAATGGGATTATACTTCTCTGTCTCACTGAGTAACTTGAAGTGCTTTAGAATAGATAAGTTCATGCAAAATCCAGATGGGCACAACTATTTTACAAATTTAGAAAATGGTTTTATGTTCTTTTTCTTTGAGTTCTATCTTGTAGATCATGACCTTTCAAAAGTTTGTGGTTAAATCCAGAGTGACACACTCGCAATGTTATTTGCCCAGGAAGCTATTAGTATGAGATTTATATATGACAGGAGGTAGATGTAATCTTTGCAGATAAATACTAGTAATATGAAGTAGCAGATATTAATATGAAAAATGCCAGCTTCCCTAAAAAAATATCAAGTTGAACTTTTGACTTAAAGCAAATACACCGGGTCTGCAGGGACAGTAAACAATAGATCGGAAGTTATGTTTCACACCTGCATACACTTAAAACATCCAAGTCTGATTTCCCTCCAGCATTACCAATTAGATTGCTTAGTTCTTATTTTCCTTTGCATGTTAACCAAGTTTCCAGAAATTCAGAAAGTACTTAAATGATCGATCTGTGTATATTTGCTGATTGATTGCATTTATCACAAGCCACAATGGAACAAGTTGCCATAAAGGTCTTGATTAAATAATACACAAGCTGCCATAGACAAACATCTCATAGTTGAATTTTGGCTCAATATGCTGGGCTGCAATTTTTCACTTCATATTGATTGGACAGCCTGGTGATTGTAGATAGGTGTGGAAAATAGCTCTCTAGAGAAACTCCATCCTTCTGTGTATGTGCAAGTATGTTTATCTGTGAAGCAAGGGAGAGAGTACTGGCAAGGTTCATGAACTAACTATTGATGTGGAACCTGGAATTCACTCAAAATACTATTTGAAGTGCATAGGAGCCTCTGTAAAGATGACAGAATGACATAAACTAAAACACTGGTTATAGATCATGGTAATTAATAATACCGGCATAATCAGATACTCTTGATTAGTAAGAACAGAACTAGATTTCTACTTCATTTTCTTGTTAGAAGTGAAGTGTTTATGCTCTTTGTTGAGTAAGCACCCTTTACCAGGAAGCTCTTCTCATTTAAAGGAATAACCCAAAATGTGGAGAAATACCATTAGCATGAAGATGTTCATAACTGCCTTGTTTATAAAAAGGAGAAACTGAAAGCAAACTTCTAGGATGTGATGAGTCCACTTGGCAGAATTTTTGTAGGCATTGGAAGTTATGCTTATGAAGTCTTAGAAGCATGGGAATTACTTAGATATGATGCTAGGTGAAACATTGTTTTATGCAGATAAAATTGTAAATAACTTACCATTATGTTTTTGTCATAAATATATATATGACAATAGATTTATGGGAAAATGGTAATTATTTCATTACAGTTATTATCAACATGTGAGATTAAGTAACTTGTCAAGTTCATAGGTACTCAGAGACAGAGGCTAGATCTGATCTCAGGGCTATCTGCCTCGCAAAATCATGCCTTAACATTATACTAAAATTGTAATAGTGCTTCTAAATTTAAAATATACATGTAAGAAAAAGTAAGAAGAAATCCAGAATGGTACCATAAAAATTTTTCAACTTAATTTTTTCAACCATTGTTTTCCCCTATAGTTCTTTTATTAAAGTAATTTTTAATAACAGTTGATATGAAATATTATATTAGCTTCAGGTGTAAAACATACTGATTAGACATTTATATAACTTATGAAATGATCACCCTGGTGAATCTAGTACCCATGTGACACCATATGTAGTTATTACAATATTATTGACTATATTATTTTTGCTATACTTTACATCCCACCAATATGTACTTCTTAATTCCTTCCCCCTTTTCACCCATTCTCCCAAACCCTTTCCCATCTGGCATCCATCAAAATGTCCTCCGTATCTATGAGTTTGTTTCTGTTTTGTTTGTTGATTTTATTCGTTAGATTCAACATATGAGTGAAATCATATAGCATATGTGTTTCTCTGTTTGACTTACTCCACTCAGCACAGTACCCTCTAGATCTATCCATGTTGTTGCAGATGGCAAGATTTCATTCTTTTCTATGGTGAGTAATATTCCATTGTATATATGTACCGCTTCTTGATCCATTCATCTCTTGATGGACACCCAGGTTGCCTCCATATCTTGTCTATTGTAAATAACTCTGCAGTAAATACTTCATTCATTCTCTCCTCTCCTGTCCTCTCTTGTCATCCTTCCCCATTTTTTTTTTTTTGTAGAGGAGGAAAAAGTTTTCCTTGAATCTTTTAAGGTCTTTGGCTGGTTCTAAAAATTAGACTGACAAAAATTAACAAGAGAAAAGCATACAGATTTATTTATTATCAGTTTTACACGACATAGGAACCTTCATAAGGACATGCAGACATGAATAAATGGTTAAAACTGAGTGTTTTTATGCTAGGTTTGTTGAAGAGTGGAGAGTAGTGGAAAGATATGATAGCACAAAAAGTAGGCGGTAAGTGTAGTAAACTAGGGGACACTTAGTAAGGCCTATTCCTTTAGATTCTTTTTGCCATTTTGTCCATCCCCTTCGAAGATAAAGATACTCCTTTCCTCTGGTTATAGGTACGGCACTTCTCACATGAGGTTTTATAACCTTATTCATGGGAGAAGGGAAGGTGAGGAGAAAGTCAGAGAGACCTTCCTGCTTCTGCTATTTTCTCAAAAACCTTCACCTTAAAATATTCAATATGCCAAAGTGCCATATTTTGGGGTAATGTGTACTGAACCCTGTCACTTTTAAATCTCAATCAATAAGCATTGTATTTCTACTATGACTGTGTTCTAGTAGATAATCAAATACTGCCTCACCTAATCTCCCCTCCTGTTCCTGACTGGGTATCATGCGGGAGACCCTGCTCACTCCGCCATTTGTCGTGCAGGGCGGCCTGCAGGTTCTCAGCTCCCACTTCCCACATAAGAACCCAGAATATGGCTGTGCCCAAAAGGAACACCTACGGAGCTATAGATAGGGGAGTCATACCACTATAGTTTCACTGGTGGCACTATAATCTCACTGGAGGCTGGAGTCACACCACCTGCAACCTGCCGTCCACTTCTCTGCCTGCCAATCCACCGACTGGACTCAACTCTCTCGACTCACTCACCAACCAGCACAGCTGTGTCAGTTATATCAGGGGCTAATTGGCTAACTGGTAACAGCTGTAGGTCAATCAGCCACAGCTGACAGCCATCTACTACCCGAGCTGGTACCTTTCCATGTGAGGCTGAGAGCCTGGAAACTGCTTTCTGGGGCTCTGTCCCCATACTGGGCTTCTCCCAGCCTTGGCCATTCCTTCTTGTATGTCTCCTACCTGTCTTAGTTTATTCCTTCTCAGTTAATACTAGTGGAAATAACCAACGGAATTTCCAGACCCTGTTGAGAGTTAACACTGGGTGAGTCTCATATATTTTCAATCTGAGCAATTAGAAATTTCTATTACTGCTTTTTAGCTTTTGTTTTATGAGTTGCCTTTCTTGGAAGTAATGAGTATATGGAACAAATGTTAACTGTTGAGCATTCATAATTTGACCTTTTAAAAGTTTTAAGCAGAAAAACTATTTTCCTTGGCCTCCCAGGGGTAGTGGGTCGAGGGGGAAGATGCTGGTGTTTATCTCATATTTTTAATTAACATGTTTGTTTTAAGGGTGTCTTTTCTCCTCTGACATTTCTCCCTCTGGACTCAAAAAGTTTTTGAATTGCTGGTTCTATTGCCATAAGATCATCCTTTGAGAGAGACCCTAGAGATGTTAAGAGACCCTGGAGATCTCAAGAGATGTTAATTAGTAGAAGTAAATAAATGGCTGGTTTATTTGTATGCACATTTTAATGCTGTCCTTTCCATTTCTAAAATTAAGAAGTAGAAAATGTGCTTGCGTTTAAATGTAGTGTCAAGTTTCCTATATTCCTTTGGGTGCTGGTATATTTTCCCTGGTTGCAGAAAATATGTTTAAAGAAATTTTATCTCTTGAGAATGTCCTTCCTCCATTTTAATGCCTTCTATTGCCGCCCTGCCCTTGCACAAAAATGGCACCTGAATAGTGATAGTATTTTATAATCTGCTATAGTAACCGTACTTACTTATTTACAAAAATTATACTGAACTAGAGTTGAAGAAGTAGAGGCTTGGGGATTGCTCATCATTTGAATAAAACTCCTTTCAGCCAAAAGTGTAAAAATTAGAGTGACAGCAAGAAGACAGATTTAGAATGTCTTCCCCATTCTTATCTTTAGGCAGCCTCACACTAAAGACAGCTCAAGAAAATGAAATGCTGCCTTAGTTTGAAAGCCATTAAAATTGTTTTCAAAACTTTTCCTGGTACCCCCTTCCTAAATATAATGTCATGATTTAAAACTTTCTTATTAATGTTTTACTTAATCTCTTAAAACAGAATCCAAACTTGTTATTTTATATCCTGTTCAAGAGAAGCAATATAGAATAGTGCTTAAGAGCTTGAACTATGGAATTAGACCACATGGGTTTACACCATGGCTTTGCCACATACTGCTGTGTGACCCTGGGTAATATAGTTAACTTCTCTTGGCTATAGTATTCCCATCTCTAAAACTGGGTGACATTAGTCATGAGAATTTAGTGAGGCCTTACATATACGATAGTTAGAACAGTGCCTGGTACATAGTAAGCATTAAACAATTGTTATTAGATTACACTGACCATTAAAAGAGGAAAATGATCTTCAGACTGGAAAGATAGACCAGTAATTGAAAGGGAATTGAATTTCAAGATCTGAAGATGGTAAGAAAGCCTCAAATTGAGGTTTCCAATCCTAGACTAATTACATTCCATATTACTGACATAATATGTATATGTTAGGACAGAACCATTTTTGGTAATCTTGGAAGCTTGGAGATATTTCTGAAGTCTGGCAAGAAATAAATGATATTTTTCAAAAGGCACGCAATAAATGATAATAATGTTGTGGACACAATGGAGCAGTATTAACTTGATTATCATACCATCAGCTGGATTGACAGATTTGTACTGATACAATTACAGTGTGAGTTCATGGGTCAAGACTAATTTTTAATTTCTGTTCCATCAGGAATTTGAAGGAGTTTACATTAGAATACCTATAATAAAAGAAATAAAATTTAAATAAAGTGGAGAATTGACATTATGATGAAGCAGAAACTAAATATGAGATTTCAGGTCTGGTGTGTATGTGACCACTGACCTTCAGGTTTAGTTCTGAGGCTCTTGGCAGCTACGATGACAAAGGAGATATGATCAGTCTTATTACGGTTATTATCCAAAAGAAGGAAGTAAATAGGCTTCTCAGAGTTAAATTTTTTCTAGTACTGATTTTTAAAAGATATTTATCATGAGACTATCAATAATGAACACCGATTTAATAGGTAGTTCCTTCAACAATATTGTTTGAAACAAACATTCATTTTAAAAGCAATCTGAAGAATAAACTCTAATGATTGTCATTACATATCCATTCACCAAAGGCGTTACTGTGAAGGGCTAAGCTAATGTGGTCAGTGTATACAAATTTCATGTGCTCTGACATGATCCAAAGTAATTTAGAGATTGACTCTATATCCTTCAACAGTATTTTTATTAAGATTTTAATTAAAATATAGCTAACATAACAATATTGTATTAGTTTCAGGTGTACACCGTAGTTACTCAACATTTGTATACCTAAGGAAGTGACCACCATGATAAATCTAATGACACTGTACCACACTATCACAGTATTATTGCCTATATTCCCTATGCTGTACATTGCATCCCTATGACTTACTTGTTTTATACATGGAAATTTGAACCTCTTTTTTCCTTTCACGTTTTTTACCCTCTTTTTAAATTTTTCAATTACAGTTGACATTCAATATTATTTTATATTAATTTCAGGTGTACAACGTAGTGGTTAAACATTTATATAATTTAAGAAATGATCCCCCTGATTAGTACCCACCTAGCTCTATACATAGTTATTACCATATTATTGATTATATTCCCTGTGCTTTACTTCATATCTCCACGACTATTTTATAACTACCAATTTGTACTTTTTAATCCCTTCCCCTTTATCACCCACCTCCTTATTCCCCTCCCATCCGGTAACCATCAAAATGCTCTCTGTATCTATAAGTTTGTTTCTGTTTTGTCTGTTTGTCTATTTTGTTTTTTAGGTTCCACATATATGTGAAATCACATTGCATCTGCCTTTCTCTGTCAGACATAATACACTTAGCACTATACCCTCCAGGTCCATCCATGCCACCGCAGATGGCAAGAACCTATTTACTTCCTTGGCTGACCAATATTCCATTGTATATATATATACCACCTCCCGTTTATCCTCTTTATTCATCAATGGACAACCAGGTTGCCTCCACATCTTGGCTATTGTGACTAATGTTGCAATGATCATACTGATTCACATGTGCCCTCAAAGTAGCGTTTTGGGCTTCTTCAGATAAATGCCCAGAAATGAGATTGCTGGGTCCTTCTTTGTCTTTTGTTATAGCCGTTGTTTTAAAGTCTAAGTCTATTTTGTCTTGTGTAAGTATTGCTTTGCTACCGCAGCTTTTTTTTCTTTTCTTTTTTTTTTCGTTTTCCATTTTAAAATCACTTCTCTCAGCCAGAATTTGAAGGGAGCTGGGTATCGCATTCTAATTTAAAAAAAGGACAGGAATAGAAATATTTTTGTTTGTGAGTTTTAGCAGGACACAGTATGCTTTAGAAATCAGCTAGAAAGCTAGTAAAGTCAACCTCCTGTGAGAAAAGCCATAATACATTTCTACACCATGTTTCTTGAAGGTCTGAGTTCAGATGAGGTGTCTTGGGGCACTTGATTGGGTGAGGAGGTGGGAGAAAAGAAAGACTTGAGGGGTAAGATTAAGCGGTCCGGCTTTACTTATTTTTATACATTGGAATTCTGCAGAGTATGTGACAAACTGTGAAATAAATCATTTTGCTTAAAAATATTGGAAAATTACTACCACATTGCATGGCCATTGTGATTTTGGCCTGTACTCATCATGAAAAAGAAATAAAAAATAAACTCTTCTGGGTTGTTTTATTTTAACAATATCTTTTTCTGAAGATCTAGTCAAATGAATTAGCTGCACAGTGTACTTTCTAGAAGAGGTGTGGAGCTAGGCAAACAAATAAACAAATAAATTCCAATTGTCTTTTGAAGAAAAACTTCCTAAGATACTGATTTTGGTTGTAGAGTAATTAAGACTAATCTGTAATCTATTATTTTTTTATTTTGGCCGGAAAGCAGAATGAATTATATATTCCTAGACCAACCTAGGATTCTAGGTTTCTAGATCAACCCAGGTTAATGAAAATAAAACCGCATATCAGCACACAGGAAGATAAGTATTTTTCTAATTCCTGTGGAAATGGAAAATGCATCCCATTCACCCAATTATTTATGACAAAGTTAAGGCACTAGAACACAGCCATGTTCCACACCAATAGAGAGTATTTGTTCTGCTTTGATAACCCTCGTTTTTCCAATGTGTAAAAATTCAAATTTTGCCTAAGTATCAATAATTGATGTTGATAATGGTATCATGCAGCTTACCTCACACTTGGTTCCTTAGAGTTAAAGCCAATTCAAAGTGGATAACAAGCTATCTTTATTCTGAAATGGAAACATATAAATGAATAGAAATGAGGCCTCTCTCTCAATCCCTCCTCTGCAGTTGGCATAGAGCTTTAGAACATCATGAGACAGAAAACTGGTCATATATGAGAGAGCCCTTTGCTTCTGCTTGAAACTTCCTATCAATAATCCTACACATTTAGTTAGGATAGGGTCGCCATTACTTTATTATGTAACCCAGGACACCTCTGAGTATGGAAGTGGTTAGTAACAGGACAACAGGCAAAAATAGAAAGGACTTTTCTGGCCAAACTTCACGTGTAGTTTTCCAAAGTCTGAGTATAAACAACATAGGAATCTTAGTGTGTCAAAGATTAAGGAGGTGGAAAAATGGTTGATTACAATTAATAAAATAAATTCACTATTGGCCAGTTGTAATATATAAGAAACAGAAATAAGAAAATGTAAATCACCTGTAAATCTACTTTCTAGACATTATAATTATTAATATTTGGGTGAGTGAACTTCCACTTAGGATCTTCATGCATAGTAAAGAACATTTTAATAAAAAAATTCAGATCCTATTTAACCATTGCTTTTTATCTGTTGCTTTTACTTGACTTAATCATAAACATTTCCTCATGTCAAATATTTAAAAATATACACTTTTAGGGCTGTGAAATATTTTATCTTGTAGTTGCACTATATTAATGTTTTCCTACCTTTGGAATTTTGTGCTATTTCTTATTTTTTATGATTATAAAATATGATGAACATCTTTGTACCTCAATTTTTGAGTAGGAGTCTTATAATTTCTTGAGAATAAAGTCCTGAAAGTAGATCTAAGTCATTTTTTTGCAGCTCTTGGTGTGTGTGTTTGTATGTGTGTGTGAGTGTGTGTGTGTGTAATTCAAATTTTTGTCCTCCTGCAAAGTACACCAACATAAAATACAACCAACAATGTATTAGATTGCCTCAAATGGTTGACTTTTTAAAAATGTATTATCTAAAACACCAATACCTGAAAAGGAAATAAAAAAGTGTGTGTGTGTGTGTGTGTGTGTGTGTGTGTGTTTGTGTGTGTGTTTAGCTTCCTCCAGGCATATCTCATAAATTGCTATGTGGCAAGTAAATAGAAAATAATTACTTCATTGAGATACCCTTTGCTTTATTAACTTTGGAGATATCATGACATCTTTTATTTTTTATCACTTAATCTTATTATGAAATGACAAGCAGCGTGTCTTGGGTTGATTATGAAAACACAAAAGTGTACGGAAGTTTCTTACATGTCTTAGTGGGTTACAAATGAAATGGAATTAAGTGTCTAACTAAGTGGTCAGTTGATCCTTTTGACTTAAGTGCCAATCAGGTGGAGTTATGTGAGGTGTGGTGTGAATATCAGGGCTTCTAACTTGAGTGGACATTGCAAATGGGGTCAGTGGAGAGTTTGATATGTGAGAGCAACATTAAGTTGGGGAGTGTTCTCTTTGCTTAGTTGCAGAAGATAAATCAGGTTATTTTTCAGAAGCCTAAGTCTATCAAACTGGCATTGCTCTTTATTGAGAAGCTAGATGGATGATTACAGGCTCTTGTTTTCAGAGAGCTACTGTGATCGAGACGTAGCAAGTGAATAAAGCATAGGCTTCATTCTAATGGATCTCAAGGCTGTGAGCAAAACTCAAACTTCCCTTTAAAGGGGTTTTATGTGTTTATTTATATGATTTTTAATTTATGGGTGTTATCAGCAAAGTTTCCTATCACTCTATTCTAAATAATGTGTTGAGAAAAATACCAGTTCTAACTAACTTTTCCTTGGTCCTCAAATTGAGGGAAGTGATCAGCAGTCCCCTGTTCTAAAATGATTCTTGAATAGTCATGTCATGTTTGCGGCACAAAAGGTGAGAAGGCCTCTAGACCTGGTTATAGATCCTCCACAAGCTTTCCAGGGACTTCTCTGAGTGCCTCCACTAACCTTTTCCTCATCTTATGTGTACATTTCGTGAGGCTTGTACAGTGTCTAGGGTTGTCAGGGCCGGAACCTCTAGACTCAGGTGAGCAAACACTTTGTTAGGGCTTGGTTGGTATATAATAAGAGAACACAATATAAATCGGACACTTGAAATGTGCTGCTAATGTATGTAAATCCTCTAAGCTAATAAACTCTTCTGGATTTCTCCATTTCTTCATTAATACCATGTATGGCTTAAGGGGAGTTGGCTACACTACTGTGTTGTGTGGAGGTTGGATTAGCAACTACAGTTCACCAAGCTTAAAGCTGAATCTTTCAATCCTTCATAGATTTTTAAAACAGGAGCCATCAGCTCAAACAAGATAACTGTGCAGACGGGATCAAAGAAATATCAGGTCATTGGCAGAGACACAATTTGATGTTCTCTCTCTTTCTAGTGGATAAATAATATAAAAGGCAATATCATTTAAGAGAAAAAAATAATATCAAAAGAGTTTCTTGGGACAGACCTTGAAGGTTTCCCCCCCTATTTTCAGTGAGGAAAATTAATGTGTTCACCAAAGTTAGAAAAGGAGGGGAAAAGGTCCTTAAAATTGCAGTTTGAGAAATTTAGGTTGGCTGTAAGGAATCATATTCTAGTAGGATTGTTAAACATTGGAGAAAGGGTTACAGTAGAGACAGTGCCGGCCTAAACGTGGGGCGGAGGAGGGGTAGGCATACCTGGCTTCTGAATGCATTCCAGGAGAAGTCTTCAGAGAGCTGTTAGCAAAGCTTGTGTGAAAGCCTAGACAAGCCCTGGCTACAAAGAACTAGTAGGACTTGTTAGAAAGTAAGAGGAACAGCAAAGAATTGCTCCTAGGCCAAAAAAGTCATCTTATGGGCAGTGGAAGAGCAGAGGTATTAATGCTTATCAAAATATAAAAGAGGCACAGAAGGAACTGTCTGGACAAGCAAAACACTCTGTGAATAAAGGTTAAAAAAAAGGCGAAGGAATTAAAATGTCAGCTTGCTGTGTTTATAGGAAATAGTTACATGCTTGTAGAAATATTTTGGTTTGGTGGCTGGGAAATATGTATCAAATGTAAATATCTTTTATTTAAAAGATTTTGAACTGCCATGTTAGACGAGTATTAAATAGTGGTAGACTCTTAATTGACCGAGATATTTATGTGCCTTCAGGTAGAAAGATAAAATCAATAGACTCCTAGAATCAATCCTTAAATTATGATTCTCTGACCATTGTTGAGATTATTGGTGTGGTGTGTGTGATACGAGGTTGGGAGTGCATAAGGACATCATTAAACAAATGTTTCCTAAGCAACTACTGTGGAAAAAGGCATGGGATATTAAGTTTAACCAAGCGTGATGAATTTTCAAAAAGGTGTTTGCAACATCCTCGGCGAGATGTGATGGTAACAGGTATGGTGAGGGCTGTCTGAGAAGTACACAGACATTTCTACAGAGCAGAGGGCTGGCAGACATGAATTTGGGCTAAGTGCGAGCATACCAGGCTCTCCTGGAGGGACAGCATTGGGCCTTGCAGGGGAAATGGAGTTTCTGATTGCTGGAGATGTATGGGTGGGGAAGGGGTTGGGCACCCGGGGCACAGAGAATCAGTGAGTACTCTGTACACTCACAGAGTACATAAAAACTCTATGTGTAAAGTGTGGTGTTTTCTGAAAGGCAACAAAGACTTTTGAGGAGAAAATAGCATCATTAGAGCTTTAGGAGATAACCTTTGGGGAAGAAATAAGAAGACCAATTAGGGAGCTACAGGTGTGACTGCATGTCCTAGCTAAGAGACTGAGGAAATGAAAATATGCAGCTATGAGGAAGAACTTGTGAAGACAAACGCAGTTAGATACAAGGGATAATTTAGAGACAACCAAAGACAGTAGGATGATTGGTAGAATATTGCAGCCATTGCCAAAACTAGAGAGAAAGAAAGGAAACTGATTAGCAAGTTCTTGGAATCAAAGCTTGCTTCTCTTCTGGCTGCTTTTCTTTCTTCCTTCCCATCCCGTGTTCTGTCCCTTACATGCAACCTCTGCTTTGTGCTTGGCTCTACTCAGCCTAAAGTAATAAAGGGAAATTAAAACATGCAAAAGACATACATCCGTTGCCCTTTAAATGCTCACCACATAGTTTGGGGAATAACATCTATCTATAAATGTGAAACAATTAGCACACAGTTAAAGATAATGTGACTACTGGGAGAATGCAAAAGGGAAAACTGATGGGTTGAGGTCTCTGTCCTGCACGAGCTAAACTTAGAAGCAAATATGCAAAGTGTACTCTTTTTAGTTGTGCATCAAGAATTATAATAAACGGGATCAAGCTCATCGGTTCTGGTTCCAGTCTGCTATTAACAGATTTCTCTTTCAGATATCCTTGAAGACGTTAGCATATCTCCATGTGTTGTCACCCTCATATTCACAGATCAGAGGAATATTAAATAAGTTTATGACAAGCTATTCCTGCCCTCTTGTTATTTATGGAGATTTCTTTCCCCTATGAATTATTTTGCAGCTGCTTGTTTTTGAAAGCTTTCTTGTATTTCATAAATAGTTTTTGAATGAATGGAATGACATTTTAAATTAACTTAACCCCAACTTTCAAACACAGCATTCCCAAGTGAAAGGAAGGCTTCACACATTTTAGGGTTGGA
The DNA here is from genome assembly GCF_057876585.1 of Rhinolophus sinicus. Taxonomy (NCBI): domain Eukaryota; kingdom Metazoa; phylum Chordata; class Mammalia; order Chiroptera; family Rhinolophidae; genus Rhinolophus; species Rhinolophus sinicus. The sequence goes on from NC_142517.1 coordinate 35,512,702, forward strand.
TTTGTTGTGGTAACGTCTGAGCATAGGATTCAAGCTTCGATTTCACACCTGGGAATTGTGAACTAGAATACTTAAACATCCCTTACCCACTCCCTATCTTGAAAAGCCCTGGGACTTCAGCAGAAGCTCTAAGAATTTACTTTATTGAAAACTCTTAAAAGAATCAAAAATGGGCTGGTTATTTTGCACTTTCCTCTTAATAGCATCCATGGATAAATACCAGTATCTTTTGTTGCCATCTGTTTTCTAGTTTCTAGGTCTATTTTTATGTCCTGTTTCTATTCTGTTAAACATTCTATTCTATTTATAAAAACTACATAGAGTTGGCAATATGAGATTTTTTTTGCATCGTCTTCCATTTGATGAGACAAACTACTAGATCATTTTAGAACACAAAGTGATTTGTGAAATTTGAATATGAAAACCAGTAACAAAAGAAAGAAAAGCAATTGGGGTATTTGCCAGATGGGAGATGCCTCACTGCTGTTTCAAAGGCTGGTGAGGCCCACTTGATAGGAAAAGGCTCACTGTATCTAATCTTTTGATATTCAGTCAGGGTGACCATGGACTTTAGAAGAGGTAGTGTCTATAAAAGGAGTAGATAGTGATCCCTGCGGGACACTACAAGTCATTTCCCCCCCTCTATTTCTACTCTTTTGGGTCTCTGTACTCTAATTAAAATTGGTGTTTTGTAAAAAGAGAACATGAATTCTGAATACAGTAACAAATTATATCCTTGCCTCAGATGGATTTAAAATGACTGCAGACTTGAAATTTCCCTGCCTCTGAAAACTTAATTTGATATTTTCTGTTACACACTAAGCAGTGATTTGCAGAGGCACAGACTATAAGATTAATTGAGGCAGCCATCTCTTCTGGCGAATCTAATCTTACATCTAATTATCTGATCATCTGAATCGCAAATACAGTAGTTAAAGGGTGTCTGTTTAAAGGGCAGCCACTCAATGTAAATATTAAAAAGGAGCTCTGATTTGCAGGAAGCATACATGGAAGCTAATAATAGCCATTATGTTATTCATGGTAGTAGGTCAAGAAGGTCACATAAAAATGTGCTTATATTGTTCTATCACTAAAATGTGAAGATAATTCTGAAGTCTGGACTGTGCTTGCTTTGGCAATTAACCTCCATTAGTATTCCAGGCCACATAAGAGCAAAACTCTTAAAAGGCTCTCTTTTTCATGAATGTACTGTCAAACTGACTTCATCACTTAAATAGGACTGTAGTCACAGTAAATGATGAGTTGATATTTATACAAAGCATAACCTTAATTAAAATATTATGAGCAATTAAACCCAGTGTTCATGGAATTGTTATACATTTATACGTAACAGAATTAAAAAACACACACAAAAAAACATTACATAGGACTGTTAAGTTTTGTATGAATCTAATTAACTTTGACAGGGTTTGGGCTTTTCTCTCCCTTATTTTTAGAAGTGCTGTAGATAAATGTACTTGCATCTGAAAAATTTCAAACAGTTGTGATCAGCAATTCAAGTCTGATTTAAAATGTATGTATTGAGATGCTCTCTTAAATACAGAGTTGATAGACATGCAGTGCACAACTTCTTTTAACAGGAAGGCAGATGTGGAAGGAGAACAGCTGTAGACTGGAGCTGCTAGTGGGTATTGTTTTTGTCACAATTTAGTGTCAGGCAGCTACTGCTGTGAGCAGGACTTTGTAGATTTGGCTCTGGTTAATGAAAAGGTGAACTCACACTGTTGATTCCCTGGAAAGCAATTAGGAGAGAGAGAGTTTCCCTCACCCTTTCACTTCTGTAACCCTATGGGAACAGAGGTACTGTGAGCAAATCCAAGTTCCCACGGACTCTCAGGGACTTCCTGGCTTTTATAAGTGAGGTAAGGAAGGCCTCCTGCAAACAGTGAATACAGCATCGAGGGTATTGGAGTTCCAGTTCTCCTATTGCTGGCTTCCCTAAAATCCACTAAGGAGGAGCCCGGACTGAGAGGAAGCTAGGAAGTTTTCAGTGCAGTGTGTATGGTTCAGAGGTAACAATAATAACAACAATGGCTATATTTTATTCAGCACCAACCATTTAGGTGATTTGCATATGTTATTTTATTTAATCTTTACCCCAACTCTTTGAAGTAGGTACTATTTCCAATTTACCAACGCGGAAACCGAGACCCAGAGCATTTATTGTCATTCTCAAAGGCATGTAACTTCAAAGAGCTAGTGCTGTTAAAATGCAAGATAAACCATAGAAATTGATGTTGAATATTGAATGAGATGAAGATCAGGTGAAAAAATGTAACAAAACAATACGTGTAGAATATAAACCTATTTATCTAAAACATGCAAAAAAAGAACACACACACACACACACACACACACACACACACACACACAAAGAGAACCAGAGTTGAGCACACTAGTTGGCTGACACTGGTTATTTGAGGTAGCTGAGCAGGGGGAAACACAAGTAGAACAATATTTTCAAGTTTGTTTTCAGTAATCTCATATTGTTTAAATCTTTAATTAATGTGTTGCTTGGGTAATTACAAACTTCAAAATCAAGAAAGGACTTTTGCTGCTAAAATGAACATTTGAAAATAAACATATCGAAAAAGAAAGTGGCAGCAGCTCTGATTTCAACTAGGACTATCTGACTCCAACGTTTGTGCTTTTTGGTGCTTTTTTTCTACTAAACTATGTGGCCTTTTCAAATGTGTGATTAATGTTGAAAAAAATCCATGGAAGGGGTAGGTGAATCTTCTGACCTCCCCTTGGTCCCTAGCAACCCTGTTTATACAGAGCTCACTTGGGGACACATCGAACATCCATCCTTAATCTATTTAAGCCAGTCAATATATATTGAGTACCTATTATGTGCCAGTTGCACTGTGAAACCCAGAGGAGGCTGCAGAGATGAAAAAGGCACTGACTCTGCCCTTAAGATGTTTACAGCATCAGGAACAGACAGACTCATGCCTAAACAGCTGACAAATAAAGCCAGACGTTACACATGTAGTGAGTGACAGTGAGGGAAACAGTGCAACATGGGGCATTAGGAGGGGACAATTGTAAAGCTAGGGCTCATACAACAATTTATTTGGTACCTTAGGTAGATGTCTACGAGGTGGGCATGATGGGAGATGTTAAAATATGGCCCCAATCCTCAAATACTAGTGTTGTAGGAAAGAGAACATTAAAATATGGACAAATAATAAAGAGCAAAAAAACCCAGGAATAGTATATAATTGATGGCTAGGTAATGTAAGTTAGGCCCTAAGTGAAATAGGAAGTCAGGAAAGGAAGTGATCACTACAGGTAAGAATTGTAGACAAAGGTTTCCTAAGGAAATAAATGATAATACCAGTATTTTTTTTTTTTTTGCTTAGCAGTTGCTCTGCAAAAGACAGGTGGCCAGGAATCCTAGTTCGCACTTGGAAATTGACCTTTAAGTGGACCCTCTCTTCATTCTTTGAGCCTTATTTGAAAAACAAACAGAATAACAAATCTGTCTGTAGCTGATGCATTTAGTTGATAGTCTCTCTCTCTCTCTCTCTCTCTCTCTCTCTCTCTCTCTCTCTCTCTCTCTCTCATCTATCTATCTATAGGTATATGCACTTAATTAGTATACCTATATAAGTCAGGCATCACAGATGTTGCCCTTTCTCTCTCTCTCTCTTCCCTGCTTCCCTCACTTATTTGCTCCCTCCCTTCCTTCCTTTTTCTTTCTGCTAGTACTTCTAAGACATGGGTCATAGAATCAGGCATACGTGATTTAAAAAAAAGAAAGATTCTTACTCTAAAGAATAGGAAACAAGTCTAGAGGAGGTAGGTGTTTAGGGAATTTCCCTTTAAGAGACATTAAACCTGTGTTCTGGATCCTTCTAGTAGTACTGTGATCATGTATCACCAGTACCTAACACAGTGCTAGACTTATTAGATGCTTAATAAGCACTAGTTCTCTTTTCCACTCTTTTCTCCCACCTTTCTCCAAGCCTTTAGGGACTTAATCTGGGGAGAAGAGAGAAAACTTCACGTGGGATAATCTAAAACTGAGGATTAATTGTTTGGAAGGAATTTGATTTTCAATAGTCAGTTCCTGCCAATCTCTCAATATTATAGTGACTGAGTCAGTTATTACTAAGCAACTCTGCATTTCTTGGAAGATAACAATGTAAACAGCTTAGAAAATGCATATGCATCTAGGGCAAACCACATACACTGTTAAGTGATTTGGAGATTATTTTTGAAAAAGATATTTCTATCACATCAACTTCTTTCTATTCTTTTTTTGTTTTCAATCATTTTAAAATGGAAAAAAAATCTCCCACAGCCAGTCTGAATCATATTTACTTAATTCAAGACTGAACTCAAGACTCAGCCCCTTCATGCATTTTTTTAAAGCATGATAATTTTTCAAATTATATAAGTATGTACTCTGACCATAGAAAATCTGTAAAATAAAGTGTACAAAAAATAAGCAGAAAGACTTCTAATCCTACAAGCAATCCTACAAGAGAAAACTATTGTTAACATTTGGTTTCAAGTGTTTCCAGTCTTTTTTATGCTAATTTACAATATAGTTAATACATATGTTTGGTTGGGATCATACTTCTTGAATTTGGTTGAATCGATTTTTAGTGTGACCCAGTTTATAATCATTATTCCTTTTCACAGTAATCCTGAGGTGTCCATAGAGAAGAGGCCTGTTTTGGAACCTGACCGAACACTCTGTGCCAAGGATTCTCTCCTCCACTGTCATCCCCCAAAGTGTGGAAGGCCAGAGAGTGGCTGGGCAGGAAATTCGGCCCTGTGCCCGGCAGGGCAGACTAGGGAAGCAGTTGCTCAGGCTGGGGATGGATCATGGCAGCTGGCTGGTTCAAAGGCTCTTAGAGGGCTGACTGGACAGGAGCAGAAACAGAAAAGAGTTGAATTAATTGCCACATGTCCTGAGATACATGCCAAAGCAAAGTGACAGGTTAAGACCTGATGTGACCTGCAAGTGGCCAGAAACAGAAGCAGTAGGAGAGAAAACATTCAAGGAGCATCTTTAGACAGACAGAATGCTTCTACTGTCAACAATATTTTGTCTTCACTGGGTAGTAAAGTGGCTGCATTTATGCCAGACTCTAGTGGCCCAGAGCTCACATATGTGAAGGATTAGGATGGCAACATGTTTGGAAAGGGAGACAAGGTATTTATCCCAGAACTGCTTTTGTTTGCTTATATGTATTTATGTGGGGTAGTTTGGGGGATTTTGGTGGAAATTAGGGGAGTGGGGGCTATTAAAGGCTCCCTCCCCCAGCCACCCTTTGGTGTCCTTCCTGATTATTTCTTTGGACCCCAAGAACTACCCTAAGTTTAGGAGAACCCTTGAAGCCTTGTTTGAGGGAAGGTCCTTATCACCTGAACTGACTAGGGATGCCATGCAATGTCCCTGGGCCCGTGGTGGTCCAGGAAATCCATGTCCTTCTCTGTGGGATGACTGACAGAAAATACTCCTTGATTTAGTATATATTTATTCAGCACCAACCATGCGTAAGATACTATGCAGAATACTGTGGATATAAACACTAATAGAAAGGATCCTTTACCCCAGGAAACACTTAATATAATATATGCAGAAGTAGACTTTTAAAGAGATTAATATGTCTTAGAATCAGTGGGGTCGTGCTATTTGTCCAGTCATGAGAATTGAATAGTGAGTGGAGCTTAATGAGTGATTGTCGAATGATTATGTATTATGTTTACCTGCTTAATATGGCCTTATAGTATAAGCTGAATTTTGCACAACTTTTATTATGCTGAGCTTCTCATGCTATTACTTGTGTTTTGAAACCTGAGTGAATACATGCCTGTCCTTTCCCCGCACCCCCACCCCCGCTCTTTTTACAATGTACTTTCTTTAGAACAGTCCTTTGACATATTTCCTTCTCCTTAATTCAACATTTTATCTCATTTAAATCCAGGAACTTGATAGGTATGAGAAGTTTCCTCTAACGATCTTTAGAACCAGGTTTCAGGATTGTAGCAGCAGGTCTTGAGACTCTGAGATGGGATAGACTTTCTGAGCAATGCTTCTGCATCTTTGGTATTTGTCAGGCATCCCAAATGATCCAATCCTTGTCACAGTTGGAGAATCAGTGGGGACTTTGAGCTATAACTGCAGATTGTTTCTGGACATGTGTCAATAAAATGTCTCTTCCATGATTGCAAATTGCACAACAACGTGAGTCTGCCACTTTAGACAAAACTGGATCTGAGTTTTGGCTTTTTTAGAGTAAAATATTTTTTTTAAATTTATAGAGGTCAGCTAGTTCTCTTATGACCACTGGGGGACAGTGTGTACAATACTGGGCATTGATCTTTAGTAGATCTCTAGGGTGGTGGTTCTCAAACCGAAGCATGCATAAGAATCACCTGACTCAAACAAACAAAAAGAATCACCTGTAGAGCTGGTTAAAACACAGAGCTTGCTGGGCTCCATCTCCAGAGGTTTTGACTCAGCATATCTGGGTGGGTTCCAGAATTTGCATGTCTAGCATGTCTAGCAAGTTCCAAGGCTTTGCTGATACTGCTGGTCCAGAGACCACACTTGGGAACCACTGATCTAGCAGATTCCCTTGACTGTGAAAAACTATGATTACTTTTTAAAAATGTAGATCTGAAAACAAACAAACAAAAACACAAAAAACTACTGGAGGATGGATTCTCATTAGAATAGCCATGATTCTGTGGAAGACTGGAAAATCTGTGTTTTGTATTCTGTGTTTTCAGGTAGCAATAGCTTTCCTCATAACTTATTTAAATAGTTTTTCAATGGAAAAGATATATTATAAAGTCTTTATCTGAAACTTAGTTCACCTTTGTCTTAGACTTTTTTACTTTGGAAAAGTGGCATCATATGGTAATTGAAGATCATTATCAGTCTTCTTTATTTCCTTCCACCCCAAATCTAAGTAATATATTACTTTAGTACCTTAGCATTGACCTTAATTTTGATAAACAAAAGGATGTTGAATAGTAAGACCAATTATCTTTGATGAGAGAAAGCTGAACTCTTTTAACCTGTACAAGACATGTTTAATAGGACATGTCCAAGTTCTTGGAAGGAAGTTTATCTGACCCAGACATGACAGGCAGAAGTGATTTTCATTTAGCATGCCTCTTTTGAGTAAGACTTTATATCAGAGATTTATTGGATACACTTTGGTGCAATTTTTTTGTCTTTCAGTTAGTAAATTAACATCCCATGTAACACCCAGCCTGTGGAATAGCTATGCAACTTTTCCTCAGACATCAGGGGTAAATTCCAGTTTTCATGGAGCCTGACCTGAGACTTATAAAATCTGGGAGACCCTCTTAAAAAGTACAAACATACCTTATACTTGAAAATTTTAATGAAAAATTTAAGTTTCATTAGTTTCAAGGTCAATTCACTTCTGACTATATTACAGGCCCCCGACATAATTGCTGATACATTGTAGATACTCAAGGAAATGCTGTGGAGTGAATTCATGAATTCTTCATCACAGTATCTTCAAAGCACTGTGATGTCCATTAGTTTTGAGCTATTGCTGTCACTATCCATGACTTGATGTTGAACATACATTAGTACTAGGATTTTTTGTTTTAAAGAAAACACAGGATCTAAATTAACCAGTGTTTTTCTTTGTAGAATCAATAACGTATTCATAAGGGGCCTCCCATCCTAAGGTAAGGTGAAGAGCAGTGAAGACAGACCAGCAATGAATGGCTTAGGCTAAGGAGGATGTCAGGTGGGCAGATCTAACAAATAGAATTCAAAACTAGTTAGATCAGAGCTCAGACAATCCTATTGTTCTGTCTTCCGATTTTTAGTAGAAATTGCGGGGCTGGGAGGTTTCAAATGGTGGAGAATTTGCACTCAGATCTGAATGATTTTAGCAGAACTTTAGTTACTGCAGGGAACTGGGTGTGGGAGGCCAGGTTTGGCTGAGGACAGACTAACAGCAGGAGAACACATGGAGTCTGATCCTGGAGCGTGGTCAGAGCTGTCTGTCTCCTTTGCTCTTTGTGTGTGCGTGTGCGTGTGCGTGTGTGTGTGTGTGGTCAGGTGAAGATTCATGAGTGTTGCTGCTTTGAGACAGCAGTAAAAAAAGAAGTGAAGAATAAATGGTTTCAGCTTCCTCTTGATTAAGGTCACTGTGTTGGTTTAGGTCTTCCCAGAGCTTCGGGATTCTGAAAGAAAATATAATAAAAGAGGATTAAGGAAGTAGGCCAAACCATTTAAAGATAGCCACAAACATGGAAAAGGTTTAGCTTAATGATTTGATTTGGAGCATGAGGGGATCATTTAAAAGGAAGGAGGACCACATTATTAGCCCATTATATCCCTGATCAATTTAGACTACCCATTCCTTTTAAATAGTTTATGTATAATAACTAAGAGATTGCCCAGGGAAAACAAAGTATCATTTATAACTGCTATTTGAATATTTTATATAAAAGCTAATCTTCTGAAGATTTAGAGAAATCATTGCAGATTAAAATAAGAAATAGAGATTTGCCTTTATAAGAAATTAATGATAGTTCTGAAATTGAAGAACCATTTAGTGCTGGGAGAAATAAATACAAATTGTAACATCTATTTGATAGAATTTTGTTTAGATTGCTTCTGGTGATAAACCATCTATAATAATATAAATCAAGGGTTGGTGTTTGCCATAAATTTGCAATGTTTAGCATAATTTTCATTTGCATTTCATACTAAAATGACACCAAGAAATATGAGATTAATAGTTATTAAGTGAAAATGACTTTCATGTCTGTAGTCATTTTTAGAAACAGTTACATGTAATTCATTTAGGGAGCAGAAAAAATTAATTTGCAGCTGTGGTGGGATCTAGCACATTAAAACAAAGAGAGAAGTGGTGTAAGTAATAAATTTTTGGAACGTAAAGGTGGATTATTTTTAACCCCTCATTTTGATTTCTCTCTAACTTCTAGATACCTTATGGTACCCTTCAGGTAACCATGCTTTGTTTTTTCCTTTGAGAAATCTAACCTCAGACTTTAGAAGCTTAAAAAATCCATAGCCAATATTTCCTAAGCATTTACCATGTTTTAGACACTATTCTAAATGCTGTATATGTGTGAACTCAATTGAGTCATTTTGATTATTAGAGCCCTTTTTAGGCAGAGTCACACATTTACTCATTCAGACACTACTGAACACTGTTTCTGTGCCAGACACTGAATCAGCTTGGAAGCATTAATGTTTTAGAGGAAGCTGGAGGAAAATGATCATATTTAAGAGTTTATAAAAATAAATCCGACTTCTGATCAATATGATATTATAAGTTCACATTTTGATGTCCCTCTGTTAAGAATATCTATCAAAGCTATATAAAACATTTTTTCAAAACACAATAAACAGCAGTATTATTTAAAAATTTAAATTTAGACCTCTAGGTGGACCAGAGAGGGTACAGAAATGACAAGCAGCGGTGAATCGAGGTACAGTGTGAGCTTGCTACACTCTAGGTCTAGAAGCAGAAAGAGGTGGTTTAGGAGCTTGAGAGGCTAGAGGAGAACAATAATTGCCCAAAGCCAGACTCACAACATGAAATAGGGACTGTCCCTCCCTGGCCACTCCCCTTTCCCCAGATTGCTGCTTGGGACATTGATTTCTAGGAAGCTGTGTGTTTAGCACTGGGAGGACAGAATCAGCCCAATTACCAGGACCTGAGCCAAGCCACCTGCTGCCTTGGTTTCTGTGTCTACAGAATGCCTGCTCATATCAGGGAGCAGTAACTGAACTAGCAGGGTTATAAGACCCCTGCTTCTGGACTGAGTGCCCAGGAGGATGGGTGGAAGGAACTACAGATTAACCAGCACTGCTAATTGAGAAGAGTTCTCAGTGTGCTGCGGTATAACATGGGACTGTTTTTATTTTTAGTTTTTTCTAATCATTACTTTCAATTATGTTAGTTTGCTTCTTCTTTTCTCATCCTTACAACAAGTCACTAACTGAGTCCAAAAATTTCCGGTCACTTTCATTAATTAAGTTATTCTAGCACAGTTTTGAACTTAAGTCTTCCAAATCTGGCTCCTTTCTGTCACCACAGACTCGAACGATAGCCTTTGTAGCTTGAAGGGATCGACAAGGGCGCATGCTGGCTGTGGTCTGGCTCTGAGGTGTCTTCTTTTCCTCCCATTTCCTCTAACAGCCCTGTCTCCTGCTGGGTTGGGGATGGTAGGAAGAAGGGGTGATGGAGGCTGACTTCTGGCTAGTTATGGGGTGGTGCTTCATGTTACTTGGATTAGGCTTAGTTCTATCGGAAATTGGTGCCTTCTATTTTAGGTGGTGTACCCTGCCTTCTTGGGGGAAACACTCACTTTAATCCAGTCTGTCTCTGAGGATCATTGCAGAAAGGGCTGCAGTTTTCCTTTGGGTCCTTCCAATGGTCCACATGCCCAACCACTTCTTTGGTTGGGTGAGAGATCACTTGATCTACTAGCTGCAGGGAGCCTGATGACTTCTTCCCCTCCTCTCATCTCCGTGCTCCTGTGCATGAAGCCAAAGTAACCCTCCTGAGTTTGTGGAGAGCTGATGTGCGGCGGGCTTACTGCAGCTCGGCATCTGCAAGACCTACTTTATGAACCCTTCCAACATGGTCTCCTTACCTTGTTTCATACATCCAAGCACCAGAATCAACACTCATTTACATGAGACTTCAATACATCAGGGGACTCATGATGAGTACTTCCAAGAATGCACTAACTATGGTAAAGGTAACCATTAAAATATTAGAAATTTAGAATTAGGCCAAATAGATTGTGGAGAATAGAGAATATAGAGAATATTTTCTGTCCAACAGACATAAGAAAGAGAAACAGTAAATACAAACTGCTTGTATACAGATGCCACAAAATGAGATGGTAAAAATAAATACAGCTTCACTTGTACTGAAAATGTATGTAAATATATTTACCTTACCAATTAAAAGATAGAAACCAAGAAGTTAGTTTTTTTAGCTGCAGCAATAGACATAAGACTGTATAGTAAGATTTAAAATGAAGTAACAACAAGGTATGACTAAGAGCATGCTAATCATTATAAGTTGGTATAACAATGTTAACATCAGACAAATAGCTTTAAGGTAAAACAGAACAATACAAAAAATATCACGAGTTAGAAGACACACTACATAATGATAAAAGGAGTAATATACCAAATATAAACAGTAACCATCAACTTGTGAACTCTTAACAATATAGTCTCAAAATATATAAAGTGCTAAACTGCCAAAATTGTAAATAGTAATGTCTGAGATAACTAACGGAAGATTTAAATACATATACATCTTTCATAATCCAAAATCAAGCAGAGAAAATCATTTAGGAAGTACAGAGACTTAATCAACAAAATGCACAAGCTTGAATGTGTGTGTATGTGTGTATATACACATGCACATATTCATGTTCCTTTAACAAAAAAATACATATTACTGAATGTACATGTACACAAAACATGAAAACAACTGCACAAAAATTGTCCATATATTAAGTGATAGATATTTTAATAGTCATAAATTTTGAACAATTACTCTTATCCAGATAATCACCTTTGACATCATATAATTTAATTAGAAATCAACAATTTTCAGTTCTTCCATGTGTTGGGAAGAAAACCTTGTCCTCTACCAACTTAGGTTTAGTGGTTGGGAACCTGCAAATTGACAGCAGACAGATTAACAGGAGAAAAGCCCCTTATTTGTGCATGTAGGACTACTCTGTAGGGAGTAGCACACCGAACCGCCTGGGTGTATATATTTACTTACCAGCTTCATATGTGTGTGTGTGGCGGGGGGGGGGGGGGGTAAGGCTTTGAAGGATGGAAGGTTTTGATAATGTTTGTTTTTACAAATTATTTTGGAATGTCCTGGTACCCAAGGTCAGTTGCATCCCTGACTAGAGACCTTTCTGGAGTGTGTGGGGGGGTGGGTTTGTGGCAGATGACTCCAGTAAATTGTTGCTTTAGTCAGACAGGGAAACTTCATATAAGGTTCCTGTTTCATCTGTAGCTCAGATGTTTTACTTTGAAGTCATCTTTATACCTTTCTAGTGGGTTGTTGGTTGCTTCATTTCCCCCATGTGAAACATCTTGGAAAGAAGCTGGGTTGATTGCTCTGGAGAGAAGACCCAGGTTAGAAGTTGTAAGAGACCTGAGATCTGCAGAAGGAACAAGAACATAGATTAGAATGAGGAAAAAAAGGAAAAGAAAAGAAAATCAAAGATTAATGGGTGGAGCAGACTGTAAACCCAGTTTCTGAGTCCACAGTTCAGCCAAGGGAGAAGATTTTGAACATTGGCTTTGAAGTATTGTTAGATGGTGGAGAGAGGATGTCGGTGGCATCCTGGTGGATTTCCTGGTTTTAAGTTTGAATGTCTTTGGTGATGGCACAGATATCAATGTCATAATCATGGTTATTTCCTGAAGCAGACCATGAAAGAACGAAGGTATTCTGGTGAACTTCCTGAGAAGTCCATGTAGCATGCACTCCAGGCACAAAGGTAGCCCATTCATGATCTGTTGTGGTGATGAGTCCCTTGAAGTTTATATCAAGTCATTCAGCTTCAACTTGCAAGGCTTCTTTTTCCTGAGGGGAAAGAACAACTACAAGACATCCTAGACTTATCTGGGTTAATCAGGTTTTAGTTGTCAGTAATGTACAGTTAGGAGAGTGGGAGAAAAATTGGAGGGATGCAGACAGATACTGAAAAGGGCACTAGAATAATTGAGAATTTGGTAAGGGCTGACAATATGTTTGAGATGGCAGGATTCAGTCCAATTCATATTAATAGATAGATAGTAAAACCTCAAAGATAATGAACTGGACTAGGATCTGATAACCCACAAGGGTGAGTTATAGTTTTGCACTGGAACATACAGTTTTTGTATACAATCATCCCAATTTTAATAAAAAGTAGTCAATGTAAGATTAGTCTTATTTACAAAATAAGTCTGATTTCATTACATGTACCTGATTATTTACGTAAGCGCTGCAAGAACAATAATTGACCATACAGGCCTTTTTAAATTTTGCTTTGCTGGAACTTTCATAAAGAATCTCAGACTGGATTTTAAAACCACTCAACGCTAGAAAGCCAAGCCAAAAACATGTCAGTAGACTTCACATACAGTCTAGATTTGAGTGAATTTCTTTGTACTCAAGGTTTCTAAAATATCCTGATTCCTGGCCTGCCAAGAAGTGACCTTCCTTACGCACCTGTAAGGCTCGGAATGCTATAAGCCAGGTAGCAGGTCAGTTTCCCCAAGAGGACTTTGCAAGCATTGCCTCTCGAAAGTCAACCATAATTCCTTCGGACTGTCTGATCATATGTAATCCCATGTATCATTTTAAAATATGACATTCCAGTCAAAGTCTTGGTGATAACCAATGTTTCCAATTATGTCCTGTTACAAGGTGGACAGATTCTTATCAAATTTATGCCAATAACTATTTGCCATGAAAATAAGAATACCTAATGAGAGTTACCAAAATTCTGGAGGGATTAGGCAAGGAGAAAAATATAAATGTTTAAGTGTTTCATTTTTGTTTACAAAAGTATAATTTACAAAATTGTTGTAAGTTATAGATAGCTTGAAAGAAAATAAAACTATATATATATTTTTAATTCAGTAACAATAGTCCAAGCAAAAGCCATAGTCATCCTTTATTAGTTCATTCTGTCCCCTGTAATTCTTGTTCTGCATGATGTTGGATTAGTAGTTTCATGAACCTCTGAGATTCTCCACTGGTATTCTGGAAATCGTGACTTAGTTCAGTGGTATGATCTTAAAGTTATTTAAGCAAAGCGATTATAAGCCTATTCCCTAGAGTACCTGGCGTAGTCCCTTTTCATGGGTCTCTGAGAAAGTTCCTTTTTGTTGAAGATAAGCACTCTGGCCTATGACTGATTGCAAACACTTTTAGGAAAGCATCAGAGTAAAATGATAACTATTTGTGGCTGATAAAGTCTTTAAAACACTGTGGTTAAAGATCTGATGACAGTTCATTATGAAAGTGATGCAATTGACAAAGAGATTTGGTTGTTTCTGTGACATACAATGTTTTAAAATGAAAGCTGTAAATATGATTGATAATATTTATTGTTGTTTTCTAATATCAGGCAAATGAGTACCTGGGTATATCATGGACAGTGAGAACATTGAAAATCTCTAGGGACTTCGTACAATTTCTGAATACCTATATTAACAACATTTACTAAATCTAACCCAGGGAAGGTTAAGCCCCTCTTCTTATTTGGTGATGCTTTTCATGCAATTCAACGTACCTAATTAATTTTTAACATCTCTCTTTTTACAAGGTAAAGAATAGATCCTTTGAGATTTTACTGGGGCCCTCTGAGAAATTTCAAAGTCAGTTCAAGATCAAGATTTTATGTAGGATTTAACTTGGAGAAGGCAAAATATCAAACATGTCAAAAAGTTTGAATCCTTGATTAAATAGGATCACAGGTCACTATGAAATAATACTTAGTTATCTACTCAACAATATGACAGTAAAAGATTATAAAAGTAATTATAGGAAGTATCTTTTTTTTTTTTGTAAAAAGCTTAACTCTTTCAATAGTGAGAACACTTTTTTTCTCATGTAGTCAAGGACATGGTGAAGACAGCATAGAAATTATTCTGATGAGACGTAGAATCTTTGTTTTCTAGGCAGACTACTTAAAGGGTAAAGAGAAACCTTTCACAATCGCTTATTAAGGGAAGACCAATAGCCCAAGAAAACTTTGTCATTTTAATATAGAGAGAAAACCAAACTACAGTTTGGCATTCAGGTACTATTAATACAAAAACTCATTAAAAAGTAAAACCTTATAAATAAATCCATCCAACCTTAGCCAGCTTTAACCATTCAACAAAAAATTCCTTTTCTGCAAACCTTCTAAAACTTTCTTTATCTATTCAGGTTTTGCCCTATTCTTTTCCGTTTTTCTCATTGTGGAAAACCAGTCATTTTATTTTAGGACAAAATTACTCTCCTTTCTCCTTTTTTTTTTAAATTAAAGTTTATTGGGGTGACAATTGTTAGTAAAGTTACATAGATTTCAGGTGTACAATTCTGTAATACATCATCTATAAATCCCATTGTGTGTTCACCAACCAGAGTCAGTTCTCCTTCTATCACCATACATTAGACCCCATTTACCTTCTTCTAGAGCCCCCTTCCCCCTTTACCCTCTGGTA
Organism: Rhinolophus sinicus; assembly: GCF_057876585.1. NCBI lineage: Eukaryota > Metazoa > Chordata > Mammalia > Chiroptera > Rhinolophidae > Rhinolophus > Rhinolophus sinicus. The sequence goes on from NC_142517.1 coordinate 35,527,961, forward strand.
CCCCCTAAACTATTGTGTATGTCTATGAGTTTTTGTTTCTTCATTTGCTTGTCTTTGTTTTTTTGTTGTTTACAGTTTTATATACCACATATCAGTGAAATCATATGGTTCTCGGCTTTTTCTGTCTGACTTATTTTGCTGAGCATAATAATCTCAAGATCCATCCATGTTGTCACAAATGATACTATTTCATTTTTTCTTACCGCCAAATAGTATTCCATTGTGTATACATACCACAACTTCTTTATCCATTCATCTATTGAAAGACATTTCGGTTCTGTCCATGTCTTGGCCACCATAAATAAAGCTGCAATGAACATTGGAGCACACATGTCTTTATAGATAAATGTTTTCAGATATTTTGGTTAGATACCCAGGAGAGGGATTGCTGGGTCATATATGGTAATTCTCTTCTTAATTTTTTGAGGAACCTCTACTCTGCCTTCCATAGTGGCTGCACCGATCTGCATTCCTACCAACAGTGTATGAGGGTTCCTTTTTCTCCACAGCCTCTCCAACATTTGTTATTAGGCTGGTGCAAAAGTAATTGTGGTTTAAAAGGATAGAAATAATTGCAAAAACCACAATAACTTTTACACCAACCTAATATTATTTGTCTTGTTGGTGATAGCCATTCTAACTGGTGTGAGGTGATATCTCATTATGGTTTTTATTTGCATTTCTCTGATGATTAGTGATGTTGAGCATTTTTTCATATGTCTATTTGCCATTTGTATGTCCTCTTTGGAGAAATGTCTCTTCAGGTCCTCTGCCCATTTTTTCAATTGAGTTGTTTGTTTTTTTCTGGTTGAGTTGTATGAGTTCATTATGTGTTTTGGATATTAGCCCATTATCGGAGGCATTGTTTGCAAAAATCTTCTCCCATTCAGCTGGTTGCCTCTTTATTTTGTTGATGGCTTCTTTTGCTGTGCAGACGCTTTCAGGTTTGATACACTCCCATTCATTTATTTTAGCTTTTACTTCCATTGCCTTTGGAGTCAAATTCATAAAATGCTCTTTGAAGCCAATGTCTATATATGAGTACCTATGTTTTCTTCTATGCAGTTTATTGTTTCAGGTCTCATGCTTAGGTCTTTGATCCATTTTGAATTAATTTTGGTACATGGTGACAGATAGCAGTCCAGTTTCTTTCTTTTGCATGTGGCTTTCCAATTCTCCCAGCACCGTTTATTGAAGAGGCTGTCTTTTCTCCATTGTATGTTTTTTGCTTCTTTGTCAAAAATTATCTGTCCATATTTATGTGGGTTTATTTCTGGGTTCTCAATTCTATTTCATTGGTCTGTGTGTCTGTTTTACTGCCAATACCATGCTGTTTTGATTATTGTAGCCCTGTAGTACAAGCTAAAGTCAGGGAGTGTGATATCGCCAGCATCACTCATTTTTTCTTAGGATTGCTTGGCTATTCAGGGTCTTTTGTGGTTCCATATAAATCTGATAATTTTTTGTTCTGTTTCTTTAAAAAATGCCATTGGGATTTTGATGGGGATTGCATTAAATCTGTATATTGCTTTCTGTAATACGGCCATTTTAACTATGTTGATTCTTCCAATCCATGAGCACGGAATGTCTTTCCATTTCTTTGTGTCTTCCTCAATTTCTTTTAAAAATGTTTTATAGTTTTCAGCATATAGGTCTTTCACATCCTTAGTTAAGTTTATTCCTAGACATTTTATTATTTTTGTTGTAATTGCAAAAGGGATTGTTATTTTGTTTCTTTTTCTGAGATTTCGTTGTTAGTATATAGGAATGCAATGGACTTTTGTACGTTGATTTTGTAGCCGTCAACTTTACTGTATTCGTTGATTGTTTCTAATAGCTTTTTGGTGGAGTCTTTAGGGTTTTCTATAGATAGCATCATGTCATCTGCAAAGAGTGACAATTTAACTTCTTCATTCCCAATTTGGATGCCTTTTATTTCTTTCTCTTGCCTGATTGCTCTGGCAAGGACTTCCAACACTATGTTGAAAAGCAGAGGTGACAGGGGACAGCCCTGTCATGTTCCTGAACATAGAGCAAAGGGCTTCAGTTTTTCACCATTAATTATGAGATTAGCAGAGGGCTTGTCATATATGGCCTTTATTATGTTAAGGTAGTTTCCTTCTATACCTATTTTATTAAGTGTTTTAATCATAAATGGATGTTGTATCTTGTCAAATGCTTTTTCTGCATCAATTGATATAATCATATGATTTTTATCCTTTATTTTATGTGATGTATCACATTGATGGATTTGCAGATGTTGAACCATCCTTGTGCCTCAGGGATGAACCCCACTTGGTTGTGATGAATAATCTTTTTAATGCATTGTTGTATTCGATTTGCTAGAATTTTGTTTAGGATTTTTGCATCTGTATTCATCAGAGATATTGGTCTGTAGTTGTCTTTTTTTGTGCTGTCCTTACCAGGTTTTGGTATCAGGGTAATAAAATGAGTTAGGGGGTACTGTCTCTTCTTCAATTTTTTGGAAGAGTTTGAGCAGGATTGGTGTTAGATCCTCTTTGAAGGTTTGGTAGAATTCACTAGGGAAGCCATCTGGTCCAGGACTTTTGCTTTTGGGAAGGTTTTGAATGACTGATTCGATTTCGTTACTGGTGATCGGTCTATTTAGATTGTCCAGTTCTTCATGGTTCAGCCTAGGAATGCTATATGTTTCTAAGAACTTGTCCATTTTTTCTAGGTTATTGAATTTTGTGGCATATAGTCCTTCATAGTATTCTTGGATGATCCTTTGTATTTCTGTGGTGTCCGTGATAACTTCCTCTTTTTCATTTCTGATTTTGTTAATTAGTGTCTTTTCTCTTTTTATCTTAGTGAGTCTCACCAAGGGTTTGTCAATTTTATTAATCTTTTCAAAGAACCAGCTCTTTGTCACATTATGTTTTCTATTGTCTTTTTGTACTCTATTTCATTTTGTTTTGCTCTGATTTATATTGTTTCTGTTCTTCTGATAACCTTGGGTTTCATTTGTTCTTCTTTTTCTAGTTCTTTAAGGTGTAATATAAGGTTATTTATCTGGGATTTTTCTTGTTTCTTGAGATAGGCTTGTAGTCATATAAATTTCCCTCTTAAAACTGCTCTCGCTGCATCCACAAAATTTTGGTAGGATGTATTTTCATTCTCATTTATTTCTATGTATCTTTTGATCTCTCCTCTTATTTCTTCTTTGATCCAGTCGTTTTTTAAAAGTATATCATTTAATCTCCACATATTTGTGGTTTCTCCTGCTTTCTATTTGCAGTTGATATCTACTTTCAAAGCCTTGTGAACAGAGAATATATTTGGTATGATTTCAATCTTCTTTAATTTGCTGAAGTTAGTTTTATGTCCCAATATGTGATCTATCCTTGAGAATGTTCCATATACAGTAGAAAAAAATGTATAGTCTGATGTTTTAAGATGAAGTGCTCTATAAATGTCAATTATGTCCATTTCATCTAATGTGTAATTTAGGGCTGCTATTTCTTTTTTTATTTTCTGTTTGGATGATCTATGCATAGCTTTCAATGATGTATTTAGGTCCCCTACTCTAATTGTGTTTTGGTCAATTTCTCTTTTTAGTTCTGTTAGTAGTTGCTTGGTATATTTCATTGCTCCCTAATTGGTGGCATAAATATTAATGACTTACGTCTTCTTGTTGTATAGTCCCCTTTATCATTATGAAATGTCCATCTTTGTCTCTGGTTAACTTTTCACCCTGAAGTCTGTTTCAACTGATATTAGTATGGTTACACCTGATTTTCTCTGGATACCATTTGCTTGGAGTGTCAATTTCCACCCTTTCACTTTGAGTCTATGTTTGTTCTTGTAGCTAAGATGTGTCTCTTGAAGGCAGCATATGGTTGGGTTTAGTTTTTTGATCCAATTTGCTACTCTGTGCCTTTTTATTGGGGAGTACAGTAGTGTGATATCGATATGTGGGGGTTTCCTGTCATTCTACCTTTGGTTTTCTGGTAAGGCTGTGTCTCCATTGTTTCTTTGCCTTTTTGTTGTTGTCTGCTATTTCTGTATGGTGGTATTCTATAATTTTTCCCTCTCTTTCTTCTTTTATTAAATTATATATTTTAGTTCTGGATTTTTTTTTTGATTTTTTTTTTTGAGTGGTTACCATTAAGTTTATGTAAAAGAAAGTGTGATATTTAGAGTATTCCATTTTCTTCAGCATGCTTGCTTTCTCCATTCCCGTATTCTGGTTCAGGCCTTTACTCTTCCCCCTTTTATGTTTTGGTTGCCACAAGTTATCCCTATTTATGCTGGTTGGATAGTCTCCTCCAGTATTTCTTGTAGTGCAGGTCATGTATGAGAAAATTCCCTCAGCTTCTGGAAAAGTCTTTATTTCTCCTTCATATTTAAAGGATATTTTTGCTGGATATATTATTCTTGGCTCATAAGTTTTCTCTTTCAATAGTTTGAATATTTGGCTTATAGAGTTTCTACTGAAAAATCTGATGATAATCAAATGGGCTTTCCTTTGTAGGTTACCATCTTCTTTTCCCTGGTTGCCTTGAGGATTCTTTTTTTGTTGTTAATTTTTGACAATTTCAATTCAATATGTCTTGGAGAAGGCCTATTGGGGTTGAGGTAATTAGGTGTTCTATTTGCTTCTTGGATTCGAGGATCCAGTTCTTTCATTTGTTTTATGTCTCAAGTCTCTTTCTTCTTCCATCTGTGTCATTTCCAGATTTCTATCTTTGATGTGTCTGATTCTTTCTTCCATCTGGTCAACTCTACTGCCTAAGCTGGCTATTTCATTCTTCATTTCTTTTATTGAGTTCTTAGTCTCTAGAAATTCTATTTGGTTCTTTTTTAAAATTTCAATCTCTTTGGTAAAATGTTCATTTTGTTCTTTGATTGTGTTTCTGAGTTCTTTGTTTTCAAGAGTTCTTTCTTTGTTCTTTGCCTGTCTGTGCTTTCTTTCATCTCATTGAAGTTTTTTAAGAACTGCAATCTTGAATTCTCTGTCATTTAAGTCATGTATTTCCATGTCTTTAAGTTCATTTTCTGGAGACTTTTCATTTTCTTTCTGAGCTGTCTTGTTACCTTGGTTATTCACGGCAGTTAATGATATATTATTTCTCTTCCTAGACATCTACAGGACTAGATTCTGCAACAGGTTGATAGAATGAGGTTTTTTTGTTTTGTTTGTTTTCTAGTGGGTGTTGGTAGAATGTTTTATTTTCTCTCTGACTGCAGCCTTTTATTCTCTCTCACATTGTAGTATTATATTTTCTCTGCACTATTCTGGCTTCTCACACAATGGGGGGGATTCCCTGGAAGGCAGGCTTCTCCTTTGTGAACAGTTCGCCTGAGTCATAGGGCGCCGGTTCCATGGGGGGATGTGGAGAGCTTCTGAAGTCCGAAACTCTTCCTGCACCAGATTCAAAGCCCGTGTGTTTCAGCAGCTCTGTTTACTCCTTTAGATTATTTCAGTAGTGTGCCTCTTAGTCTTGCCTGTCTGCTGCACAGGGAGTCGTTTGTGGAGTTATAGTTGTTCAATTTGTTGTAAATTGCAGGGGAGATTTCAAGAGGCTTATCTCATACAGCCATTTTTATGACTGAATTTCCTTTCTCCTTTAACTATAACACATTATATATTCCTTGCATACTTTTCATGCAAAGTTGTTTGCCTTCACCCTTATTATTTCTAGTGTTTCCATTCACATTTGTATTATAATGTATTTTTATCATTGTTAGCTATATGGACTGAATTAGTAACTATTATGGACCCCTCTCAAATTCATATGTTGAAGTCTATTTGAAGATAGGGTCTTTAAGGAGGTTATTCAGGTTAAATGAGGTTATAAGCGTGACACCCTAATCTGATGAAACTAGTGTCCTTAAAGGAAGAAGAGATACCAGAGACTTCTCTCACTGTGTGTGCACCTTGGGAAGGCTATCTGAGGACATTGTGAGAAGGCAGCTGTCTAAAAGCCAGAAGAGAGGCCTCCATCAACCATGATGGCACCTTAATCTTAGACTTACAACCTCTAGAACTGTGCGACAATGAATGATTGTTGTTTAACATGTCCAGCCTGTGGTTTCTTATTATGACAGCCTGAGTTAAAATAAGACTTTCTTTTATAGAGGAAACTAGGAAGGAGGCAATTGTAAATTATCTGTTATATACCAGCATTTTGTAGCAGATTAGCAAAATGTATGAATATATTGTCTCATAATTTTAAAGACATATGCTTCATTATAGTACAATTTCTTATTGTGGTAAAAAGATCATGTTTATTTACAGACTTATATCTTTAGCCTCTCTGTACCATATAAAAATAAGAAGCCAGAAGTATTTATTCTTAAGCTTAATAATGAATATGTCAGCATTTGATTTTATTTAGAAATGATTTAGCTATTTAGTGAATATCTGTTAGTTAATTTAGCATCACTTTAGGGCTATAAGTTTTCAGAAGGATTTTTAGAAACTATTTGTAGCCAGGCATTATAACACATTATTGAAATAAAGTTTTCAAAATAATGATTCAATCTGACTAAAGTCAAATTCATTTTTTTTTTATTCTTGTAAATATCTAGTAGGTATACTAGCTTATTTGACTAGTAAACCCAGGTAAAATAAAATTTATGCTTGTATTATACTTAATGCTGCTAACTCAGAAGACATCCATTTTTATTAAACCAATAATGATATTGCACTGGTCTTATTTACCAAAGATTTACCGAAAGCACATGAATTTGAAAAACATTTGGGTTAGTTCCTATACTTGTGGGAGGTTTAGGATATTTATATAAGAGCTTATTTTTTTCTCAGCCAATTAGAATAGAGCTTTTTAAAGAAATTTTATATATTAATTTGGTAATACCATCCAGTGGTAGAAAGCTATCACATAACATACAACAAACATAAACATACAGATGGATGTAAACAGAGATCTTCAGACTTTCATTATAATATTTTAGCCCCGAGTTAGGCATAACACAGTAATGCAAAATACACTAGTTTATATAAGACTTGGTTCTTGTCTTTGCCCTGCTTTATATTTTTATCCTAATTATGTTTCTGGCAGATGTAACAAGTTGTTATCTGCTCAATGTAAGAGAAAAAGCTTTCAATCAATATTTAAAGAGAAAATTGTTAAGGTTTTCTCTTGCCCTAAACTATAATTTTATGGAGGCTGTAGACTAAAATTTGTGGGAGAGATTGAAGAAGCATCAAGTAGCCATCTGGTATCTCCAAATTTATATGAGTGACTAAAATATCCAGTCTGTGTTCAATTAGCCTCTTTTTAGCCTCAGGTGGTTGCTTTTGGTATTTTCTGAATCCCTTGAGAGCCCCTGATAGGGGCAAGGGGACTAAAGTTTGAATGACTTCTGCTGTTTAATTTTGTTAAGGTAGTGTATTAGGCTATCCATGATTCTTTTCATGTTCTTCCAATTTCATCCTTCTATAGGTACCCATAGGATATTTGTTAAGGATGAAAGCTCTCTAAAAGTCCTTTAAATACAAAAGGTTTTCAAATTAAAGACTCCATGAGCTGGCCATCGACAAATAGGATCAGCATAGGTACACCTATTCCAAATGTGACTCAAACCAGCAAGCCTTTTGTGGCTTAGTCATGAACATAACAGTCATCTGTGAAGAGGGTGGAGAAGATATAGCCCCCATAATCCAAAATCATTCCCAACTGTACCTGAAAAAAAGGAAACCAAGTTGTTATAGGCAAGAAGAATGCTGAGTTCCAGTCCTCCCAAAAAAGTCACACAGCTCAGTTACAGACCTGCTCATCTGTGATACTAGGTGGGTGATAACTGAGACTGGAAGTCTCAGCACTACAAAGGCAATGGGAAAAGAGATGACAAAGGTCATTATGTGTTGAGATCATTTATGACTTAGACTTAGACTGTCTCCCTGAGAGTTGGCAGCAGTTGGCAGAAAGATTTGCTTGTACACCTCACATCTCAGACTTGCAAGCTGATGATTGGCCATCTCTGAGCACAGACTCGGCAATCTGTGCCCCCTAGCAGGCAGAAAACCAGAGAGAGACTGCTCTCTCTCTCTCTCTCTCTCTCGTTCCAAGTCAAGCTCTCAGGACACAAAATTGAGACAGATGGAGAAACCTATCTGATTTTGTTGGTGACTCACAGCAAATTTGCCTAAGCAGACACTGGTCCTGTGAAAACCACTAACTCACCAGTATGCGAGGCCAGCTTGAACAACCGGATTACGAGACCTATGCTTATATTCTAGCCTATGATTCTCCTTCTTATGGCCAGCAACACTTATAGAGAGCACAAACAAAACAATAGCATGAAAGACAGTGACAGAAAAAGCCCAATGGCTATCCCTGGGAGACCCAAATGAAGAATCACGACATCCAAAGAACTAGACTAGTTCTAATGAAAATGTTTTCTCCTGTAAATCTAAATTTTGGGAAATTTTGTTTTGAAAAGATGAGAGGCTCTTAACATTTTTGATCAGCTGGATCCCAAGCAGAGATCTGGGAGTCTGACTGTTGAGAAAGCTTACTTCACTCGCTTGGTCAGAGATCCCAAGAGCTCAGCTGCAGTCTCCAGAAAGAGTAAGGAATTCTGATCATCCCATCTTTGTTGCTAAAATTGTTGGCAAGAAAATCTTTTCCTCTGCTAACTTAGGGTAGGGTGTTGAGGGAGCTTGCAAATCAATTGACAGTAGAAAAATTAACAGGAGAAAAGTGTATTACTCAAACACGCAAGAGTACTTACTCTATGGGGAGTAGCTCATGTAACAGCTAAGGTTAAGGGTTTATATACCAGATTAATAAGGGGTGGGGAGTATTAGGGCATCAAAGGATGGAAGGTTCTGATGAGATCTGTTTATACAAATTTGCTTTGAAATGTCCCACTGCCCAAGGTCACTTGTCTCCCTGACTTCCCTGGAGAGGTAGTGGTGAGGTGATGGAAGGGGTTAGTTATAGCAGTTGACTTTTGTAAATCTCTGCTTTAGTCAGATAGGGGAAGGTCAGATACAATTTTTTTTTGCATCTGTAGCTCAGATGTTTTCACTTTGATGTTATCTTTATACCATTCTGGCAGGTTGCTGGTCCCTTTGCAGGGAATCTGGAGAGCTGCAATATTTAACATTTTACAGTAGAGGTAAGAAATGCACTGGGGAGATGTATGGGGCTAGAGACAAAAATTGTTTGGAAGACTGTGTGTAGAATTGTGAGAATCTCCAAATCTCTTCCTCCAAACTGTAGAGCTGGGCAAATAGCACCCTACTCAGGGTGGGTGTGGAAGAGAAAGAGAAAAAAAGAATGAGAGAGAGACAGAGAGAGAGATGGGGGGGGGGGGTAGAGAGGGAGAGAGAGAGAGAGAGAGAGAGAGAGAGAGAGAGAGAGAGAGAGAGAGAGAGAGAGAGAATGAATTGATTTCTTCCTCTGGAGAATGAAAATCAGAATAGCTTCAGAAGGGGTGCAGAGTGGCACTGCCTGGGGGTGGGTTTGGGTTAAAAACAGCAGGGTTCCCTTTCCCTATCTGGTCTCCAAGCATGAACCATAAGGTGTCTGTTTCCTCAGGGCAGCAGATTGGGAATAAATACTTTTCTGGAAAAACTTAATGGCCCTAGAAATCAGATTTCCATATTTCTATATACTTACATCTAGGAGCTTCTCAAAAAAAAAAAAAAAAATTACCTCTAATTACCTGATAGTGAGCCTATCAATTATAAGCCCTTTCGATCACACATAGCTCCCAATCTGCTTCTGGTGCCTCATGCATAAATATAGGTAGGTGCTGATACTTGAGAAAACCTAAGACATAGAAGGGAGAGGCTTAAAAAAAAAAGAAAACCTGAACTATTAATAAAAAGACTAAAGAAATATTTCATAAAAAAATCTAACAAGAAAAAAATTAATTTGTAATTCAGATGTTTATATGAGGGGGCTGAGATCAGAGTTGTTTATAGTCACAAACTATTAGAAACAACTAAATATCTGTTAATAGGATGTTGGCTAAATTAATTCTGCTATATTACTTGGATAAATCTACATTCCGAAGAAAAGGGTTAAAGTAATTTTGTATACTTCAAAATAGAAAAATATTCATGCCATGTTGTTTGCTAAGTTAAAAAATAAAACAAAACAACCTTGTTACAGCATTGGAAAGGATGTAGAGGGAAGTAAACCCTTGTACACTGTTGGTGGGGATGTAAATTGGTGCAGCCGCTATGGAAAACAGCATGGAGAATCTTCAAAAAAAAAAAAAGAATAGAACTACCATATGATCCAGCTATTATACTTCTGGGTATTTATTTGAATACGAAAACACCAATTTGAAAAGATACATGTACTCCTATGTTCATTGCAGCATTGTTTACAGTAACCAAAACATGGAAACAACCTAAGTGTTCATTAATAACTGAATGGATAAAGAAGATATTATATATATATGTGTGTATTTTATATATATTTATATATATATATATATATATATATATATATATATATATATATATACACACACACACATACACACACACAATGGAATACTACTCAACCATAAAAAAATGAAATCTTGTCATTTGTAACAACATAGATGGACCTTAAATATTTTATGCTAAGTGAAATGAGTGAGGGAAAGACAAATATACCGTATAATTTCACTCATATGCATAATCTGAAAAATGAAAGCAAAACAAAGCAAAAACAAATTCATAGATACGGAGAATAGACTGGTGGATACCAGAGGGAAAGGGGGTTGGGAGGTGGGTGAAATGGTGAAGGGGGTCAATTGTATGGTGTTGGATGGTGGTGATCCCTTTGTAGTGTGTGCAGGTTTTGAATTGCAATGAAAACTATGTAATGTTATATACCAATTTTTCTTAAAAAAACAAAAACTTGTTACATAATTTAAACGATAGCAAGGAGAATGTGATACCATTTATGCAAAAATGTTTGTATGTCCCCCCAAAGAATTGCATATGAATGCATCAGACAAGTAGCAGTGGTTATACGGGAGCATCTTGGGGGCAACCTTGTTTATCCATTTTCAGGCTTTTTACTTCTAGCATTTATAGTTTTCATAGTTAAGAAAGGAGATTAATTGTTTTAAATTAAAATGTACTCAGGAGACCTGCGGAATAACAAATTGACTATCTTTACCTAGCCACATGTGCCGAGGAGGCAAGAATGATGCTGCTTTACAAAAAACGTTCCTTAGGATGAGTTAACATAAAATAAAACCTCATCTCAACCAAATGTGTGAAGTTCTGAAGTCACGTTAACATTTTTGATGATGTTTTCAGAAAAGTGACTTGGTAACAATCTTGATTACAGGTAGTTTTCTAGAAACTTTAGTTGAATGCAATTTCCTTGTGATTCATAAAATTTGTGCTGTGTCTTTCCATATTCACTGGTGCTGGAATTGGGTTTTTCTGAAGGTACAGATTTCCCTTGAAGACTTCTTCCTTTGTAGGAACCAGAAAATCCCTGAGGGGGTCTTGGGGGATTTTTGGAATTGAGGGCAAGGCTGGATTGGGCTGGGCTCTTATGTTTAGTGTCCAGGAGCAGATATACCCTAAGTCATTGTTAAGGTTGGGAGCTGCAGTTGGTGTCAGAGAGAGAGTATCACAAGTGCATCTCCAGATCCAGGCTATAGGAAATTAGGCCAGAAATCAGAATTCGAAAACTTTCTGTGACTTCCACACTCTGAAATAAAATCAAAACGCCTCGCCTGAAAATCCCTGTCTGCCCCACCAAGCATCTCATCATTTGAGTCAATTTGGCCTTTTAGAGTATCTGGAGGTCAAGCATTTTCGCCTTTTGGAGCCTCTGCTCATTCTATTTTTTCCACCTGAATGGCTTCCCCTGGCTCTTCTGTGGGTGGCTTCTCTTGACCCTCTCAGTTCACAGTGTCACCTCTTCAGTAAGGCTCTTTCTAATTAATGAATCTTAGTGAGCGTCCCCTCTCTCTGATTCAGCTCCCTGATTGCTTCTTCTTAGCACTTCACATTTTGCATTCATTTAGGCTCTCTCTCTCTCTCTCTCTCTCTCTCTCTCTCTCTCTCTCTCTCTCTCTCTCTCCCCCCCCCCCTTTTCTCTCCCTCTCCTGTTTAGATTGTCAATGCAAAGTAAATATGCCCTTTCTTTTTTGTACCACATGCAACTGAAACTGTCAGTGCTGCACCCATTTCCTCTCTCCTTACCACGGCATACCTGCCCAGCTTCCAACAGCCAGCATTAGCATTTTTTTGCCTGAAGACTTATTTGGCTTCTGGAAGCTGACACTGCCTACCTGTGCTTCCACCTGAAATGTGAGAAAGAAAATAGCCTTCAACAAATCACGTACAGGAATTAGTGTATGAATTCCCAGGCTCCCTCACCCCTTTGGAGAGCTAGTCGCCTAAAGTGCTGGCTGGCTCAATAATGCATTGTTTTATTGGTTAACGCTCCTTCCCAGCCTGATTTCATCACTCCAAAATAAATGATTTATATTCATTCTTGTGTGAGAATGCTTCTGTCACGTGTAGGTGACAGTATCTGTTGAATGGATGAGTGAATAGATAGATGGGTGGGTGTGTGGGTGTGTGGACGGATGGAATAATAGATGAAGAGTAGGTTCCAAAATGGATTTCAAGGCTGGATGAGGTTCCAACTATTAACTGAAAAAACAAAGGTGCAGTGAGCTCAGTCTAATTGGGGCTAATTGGCTCACAAAAAAAAAAAAAAATGTAAGCCCACATAAAGGTGTTGAAATAGGCAATTTACAGAGACTCTAATATGGAATTTTAAAAAGCAATGGTTTAGTTTAGGCCCACTGCCAAATTTTTAAATTTTTTAATGGATGCCCGACTTGTGTATAGTTTTTACGTTTATTGTTTTATCACAATATTTACTTAAAGCATTAAAATGTGCTATGCAAACTCATAAATAAAGTGCAACTGTTGAATAAAATGATAACAGTCCAAGCAGTCCTTTCAGATATATAAATGTAGAGGGTGCCAAAAAAAATGTGTACACATTTTAAGAAAGGAAAAAACTGTATTAAAATTATGCTGATAGTAACCACTTTGAGCACCTCTTGTAATTGCAGAAGTCAAACGTGACTTGTATTCATCTTTTGTTATTGGTGTATATTGAGTATTACAATTTTATTACAGTTTTCCTTTCTTAAAATGTGTACACACCTTTTTGGCACCCTCTGTATATATCTGGAAGCGAGAATTGGGCTGTAAGTGAAATTAGATGGTGCGATTTAGTCAGAGCCACAGAAAGATGTGATCACAAAAAAGGTGATCTAGGTGATATAGATGTAACCGATTTTAGTGTGAGAAGTACTATTAGAGGTTCTTATCAGTATTATTACTGTGTCATTGGACAAGTTCACAGAGTTATTTAGGAGCTGACTTAGACTCCCGAATCAGAAATCATTTCTATTTTCAGCAGATTATGAGTATGGAGACTAAGTTAGACTGTGAGTTTCCTGATAATAAGAGAAAACATCAAAGTCTGACCCTAGTAAGGTCAATGCGTGGCATGTAGGTGACTTTGAATGTACGAAAATATGAGTGGTTGGGCCAACTGGCTTTTATAGTAAGTATTGTTTTAAAATACAAAACAATTGATATGGACTAGTAAATCATTTATCACTGAGTAAAGCATTCCTCAAATTACAAAAGGATTTAATTCTGACACTCCAAGTGATCAATGTTATCTAGCCTCACACATTTCAAAGTAAAATCACATATCTAAAATCCTGTAAATTTGTATAAACTTTCTATAAGGAAATATTAATATAATGGTGCTGGTTGCAAAATATTTGTATTTAAACAAGCGTGTATGTGAAGCTGAACTAACTACACATGCCGATGGAAAATATTGTTCAGAAATAATTTCTAGGAAAAACTTAGCTTCTATTGATGAATCAACCTGCTTTTTCTCCACGCATATTGAGAATTGTGTAATTTTATTTCTTTTAAAGTTTTGTCTACCAAAGATCTCAGAACTTAATGTGCAGCTCAGTTTTTCTAAGGACATGGAAACTTTTGTATTCATCTTCTAAATTTCTCCTATTTTAAAAATCTATTCTGGTTTTTCTTTATCCTGGTCCTGATTTTTTTTTTTTTCCTATCGCTTGGATTTTTCTCTCTTACTTTATGTATTTATGTAAGTCACCAAAGGCTTTTTGTGGAAATGGAGGAATGAATGATTCATGCATAAAACATAAAGAAACAATCTATTTTTATTGCATTACTACTGACTTTTTTTTTTTTTTCTCAAGGCCAAACGTTTGTGAAGAACAGCAGTTGACGGTGGTGGGACTTGCACACCCGTGTGTCCGAGCATTCACACACACCGTAAAGCTGTGGAGACGGAGCTGTGCTGGCCCAAGAGGCTGTGTGGGGTATGAGAGAAGGTAAGGGCGTTTCACTCTTCCTTTTGGTTAGCCTCACCCGCATCTCAAGATTGCATCCCATCCATTGTAGAAAATAATGATATAATTAAGTAAACAAGCATAAGATATGGTCCCCTGGAACTTTTTAGAATGTATTTTCCTGTGGAGACAGGATATATTATTAATTGACTTTAAGCCTCAATTGTATGTGAGGTACTTTGGGTCAAATGACACCAATTTTACCACCTGGTTGATAGACTATTGAGAGCTGAAGATCAGAACACTGGCAGAAACAAGCAATATTGTGTGGGTTTGCTACATTTAGCACGACTTGGATCCGGGGCTTCTATGGTTATGAAAGACCACCTGTCCTGCCCTTGGTTCTCTTCCAACATCTTAAAACCCAGAGCTTCTTTGACTTCAGTATGGCCTTTGAATTAGGATTAAGTCAGCGGGTTGGGAGAGGAGAGGAAAAACAAGTACAGTGCTTTCCATGTGTCAAGCTTCATATGGACTTTCTTTTCAAAGTTTTAAAATAGTTTTACAAAACATCTCAGTACCTCTTAAGACAAATAGTTGCTAATGGATTAAGTTTTATGTAAATGGATCAACTGGATCTGAATTCAGGATTAAAAAAAGGTATGAATTTAGATTAATACATTTTTTATTAGTAGTAATATTATTACTACTATTGCCAAAGGAAAGCTGGGAACATTTATAAATAACAGGGTTTGTCAGTGTATAGAAGAACACTGATAATACAGGGCTAAATAAGATAAGGGTAAATAATTTATCATTTTGGATATTTACATATGTATCACAGATGCGTGCTTGTGTGTGTGTGAGTGTGTATGTGTGTGTGTGTATGTTTAACCTTCAGATGAATAGTCTTTTTTTGGTCTATGCTGAGGACTTTTAAATGAAGTTTCAAGGAGAAAAATTCCCCTCTCTCTTATTTATTTAGCTTTGTGGCCACTGGCAAAGTTCCTACATTTCTCTGCACCTTAGTCTCTAAAGTTAGAAAGCTAATACTATGCATTGACATTATGAGGATTAACTGAAAACATATTTAACACATGTGGCACAATAGTTGTTATACAGTAGGGATTCAACATGTTTGTTACAGTATTTTTTTTATTATTTTTTTTTTGCAAATGGCTTTTCATTTAGATTTTCTATATTCCTCCCATGAGGTTTAATCATTGGTGATAATTGAATGCACCAAAGAAAGTTCACTACCAGTAGACATTCAGACTTGGGAAAACAAACATGAATAAAATATAAAACATTTTTAATATTTTTATTCTCAATAACTTAGTGGTTTTATCCATTTCTTTATTCAGTAAATATTTATGACACTGACTTTGAAGTGAAGGCAGTGTTCAAAAATGTTTGGCATCTTTGCCAAACTAATATCCCTTTTCTTTGTGTATAAGTATGCAAACCTATACGTATATCCCTATTGGAGAGATACACATACGAAATATTAGGTTATACTTAAACTTCAAGATGGTGAATAACAAGTGTCATAAAAAGTGGTATGGCCAATAGTTCTATTTTTTGAGAGAAGAAAAAAAGCAATATACATTGGCATGTTGGGGAAAGTGAAATTGGAGGAAGTATAATTTGAAATTGGCTTTGAATAATGAAAGGAATTTAAGACTAGGGGTCTAAGGATAAGTATATGAAGGGGAGAGAATATGTTAATATTTTAGACATAAAGAATAAATATGACATTGATTTGATAGAAACAAAATTAGCCAGTTTAGAGGTTTTCGGTATTATAGTGTATTAAGAGGTCAGCACGAATAGCTATAGTTTAACGTTTCCAACCTTTTGTCATCCCCCTAAGGTGCCTTTGTAAACTTTTTTTAAAATTTGAATAATCATCTTCCTCCTCCACATAGTTTCGATACCACAGATATGATTTATGATTTATATCTGTTTACGTACTGTGCTCCTTTGTAGGACCACAAACCACTGTATCAGCTAAGACTTTTTCCCACCCTCCCACCCAAGAACCCATTGTCACACATATCACATGTGGGTGATATCACCACTGTTGAGAGCACATGCTATAGTGGAACCGATGTCTGATGGGCCTTCACTGTCAAGTTGAAAAAGCACGTACCCTATTATCCTTCAGGATTTATTATTCTCTTCATAGTTTTGGGTTTCATTTTTGATAGTTTGAGTGACCCGTAGGATAGTTTATACTACAGAATATGGGGGATGCTCTTAATTTTCATTAACCTATACCCATCTTGAATATTGGTTGTATCTGTAGTAATGGGTGTATGTGTGTGTGTATGTGTGTGTGTGCACATGTTTGTGCGTTTGTGTGTGTGTGTGTGTAAATGGTAGGATTTGGGTTGGAGAGGACATTTTTAAATGGGTTGAAGAGAATAGCTTTGCCTTAAGGGGAAGCATTACTGATGGAGGCCCCTGCATTTCTTAGGACCCTGTACTACACCATCTATAGACAGGCGTACAGTGTGGAGCGACAGACCATTTTCAGGTGCTGCCCTGGTTGGAGCCGGCAGGACGATGAACCTGGCTGCCTACGCTGTAAGTTATAATTTTTTCTGTCTAACTGTCTGTCACTTGAAATAATGGTTTCATTCTGTTTGAGGCTTCAATCATATCATGCTTGTCAAGTGTTAAGCATCTTTAGAATCACCACAATTTCAGAGCATCTCTTTGGACTGAAAATTCACACATGACGTGCAAAAATGCACAAAAAGCTTTTCTGTTAAGCGTTGCTAATGAAAGGTCAGGACTCAAGATCTGTAGAACTGCTGCTTTATATTCTGTCTCTTTATTTAAAAGACAGTTTATTTAAAGCCAGCCAGTTACACCTTGACTTCCATCTCCCTTTTCCATTTGTCCCTTTCCCATATCATCAAATTTGTAATCCACAGTTGATTCAAAAGTCCGGACGGGAATCACTGTACTATATCTAAATGGGATTTCTCAACTTGTACATGTCATGATTAATTGCAGAACTCTGGAGACAGTTTACTTCTTAAGATGAGGTATGCAGTCCTTTTACAAACATCTGGTGAGAGTATCCCAGAACCATTGGAGCAGTTTGACAGCGCTCAAAGAGCCGAATTGGTAGCATTACATAGTTGATTCATACCAGGAAAAATGGCTCCATTTAGCATCTCCTTTACCTACTCATTTATGGTTATTGTGAAGTCACTTAAAATGCTTCAATATGTTGCAATCAGTTTGGCACCAGAACACAATTTATCTCTCTTGCTATCCTGTACCTTGGGTAGTTTCTCAGCATCCTGCTTCCTTCTGCACTGTGCTTTCTGCTCTTGAAATAGCTTAGAAAAGTTGCTGAGACTTCCCATGTTAAGCAGGTCTAGTGTTAAGTGGTGTATCCAGGGTCACTGCATGCAGAGCTTGGCCACTGCAGCTGGTCGGTTTCACTCAGTGAAAATATCTGCCTACGATGTCATCTCAACAACATTATAAACTCCTGAAAATTAACTGGTATTTCTTGCTTGATTTTTAGATTGTTTTGGCCACACAATCATCTTCTCCATGGGTACCTTTAGACTAGGGCCACTCAAATTTTCAAAGTAAATACAGATCACCTAGTATCTTGTTAAAATGTGGATTCTGACTTAGTAGGTCCAGCGGAGTCCACGTTTCTGCATTTCTACAAGCTTTGAGGTGATGCAGAGGCTACCACATGTAGAGTTCTACAAGGCGTTAGAGAGCAAGGCCTTAATATGTAATGAAAACACTGTTTAACCTTGCTATGGAGGGGCTGGTAGAAATTTCTATTGAGGCTTTTGTTTCTTTCCCTCAACTCCATTCTCCATCCCCGTCGTTTAACCTCCTTTTAGCTGTCTCTGCAGTGGAGACTTGTTTCAATGGAAGGAGATGCTCAGACAGTGAAGTCCAGCGGTGCCAGTGTTCTGAAGGTTTTCAGGGACCCCACTGTCAATATGGTGAGTCACCAACAAGACCATTTCACAGATGCTGCTTGCTTATGGTGGGGTTATGTCCCCAATAAACCCTCTTAAGTTGAAAATATCCTAAATTGAAAATGCACTTAATAATGTACTGTAAGTATGGGTTGTTTATCCTCTTGATTTTGTAGCTGATTGAGAGCCTGTGGTTCCCCGTTGCTGCCAACCATTACAAGAGAGTATCAGTAGCCTGTGAAAAGATCAAAATTCGTAGTACAGTTTCTCAATGCATATTGCTTTTGCACCACCGTAAAGTTGAAAAATCGTTGTCAAACTGTCATAAGCCAGGGATCATCTGTATTATGATTTAGAGATGTCTGCTTTGCTTTTAGGGGCCAGCCAATTTTGTTGATTCAGACTAATGGCAGGGTTGTCCCACCGGGGATTGGTGAGCACTTAAAATGAGCAACTAAGCAAAAACCTACAACCTCCAGTTTACGCAGAGGCACAAATTATGCTTTACAGTCTAGTTTTAATTATTCACTATAAGAGTTCAAAGGGTAACAGTAAATACAAAATGGTCCCTTTTATAAAGGAAATAGCCGCTTTATAAGAACACTTCATTCTCACCTCAGATGTTAAGTCTTTAATGGAGACATGGTTTGAAAGTTGTGGTACAGTATTTTTTGTGTGAGATCTCTCTGGTTTGTGAATGAACAAAGTAGTTACTACTTTTGTATCCTTTACTAATAAATAAATAAGTAAATAAATAAATAAATAAAAGCAACACTTACCTGATTCTCAAGGTTTCAAAACTAGGTAACCTAGTCTTCAAGGTTGGAACTTTATCAATTGTCAATTTTGGATATGTGCGTTTATGATGTTTCTTATGCAGGAAATTCTCACAGTGGCCACTGATTTATCCTTTCCTACATCTGCCATGAGATTGGGTGCTTTCAAATGGATTTGTTGTGACTTGGTCATCTGATTCTAGTCTTCAGAGAATGTGAATGTGTCTGCATTTATTTTTTCAGGGCAGAGAAAAACAAAAGAAAATCGATCTTATAGAAGAATTTTTAAAAATAGGTGTAAAAAGCCAACGAAAATATTGTATTCATTATCTTATGCTGACATTTTTACCTTCTCTTATCTATTACTTGCATCTTTGTAAGTGAAATTGGAAGGTTCCTGAGAGCTCATCACTTACGTCCATTTCTCTCTTCTGCTCTTGGCATAAGGTTAAGCCTCAAGTTTTTCATGGGTTACCTCACAGCTATTCTTGTAAATTGATCATTTGCTTTTTTTATTTTTTTAAGCAATTTGTGAATTGAAATGCAGCTGATTTTTAACCCTAATTTATTCTTTGACTATGGGACTCTGATTCTGAGACAGAGGTCAAGGTATACACTGAGCTCTAGGGTATTTTCATTATTTAAAAAAAGCTAACAGAAGTTTTACATTGATCCATAACAACAAATTGTTTCAACTACATGTGCAAATCTGGTTTCCTCATCTTGATCAGTAGCTGATAGTGATGAGCAATTACACATGTCATTACTTTTTTTATTAATTAATTATTATTTTATTAATTCATTTTTTGGGGGGAGGTATAACAGATATTTCAAAACACCAAGTCCCTGAGGGGAAAGATAATTAAAGAGACATGGTAATGATAATGACCTAGAAATTATTCTTTATTTTCTACATCACTATTTGAACACTTTGATTATCCTAATTTCTTAACAACTTTTATGTACCAAAGAAATTACAGTGCTTTCTGAAATTCAAGTTGCTTGACTTCACATTTTTCAATTTTCAGTTGGTAAAAATACCATTATTTTAAACATAGGCAGAATCAGTGTGCCTTTTGTATGAATTTGTTTGTACACTACAAAGTTCCAGAAGTCATGAGAGAAAACCAACCATACAGAATACATTTCAGAAATCTGTACTACATTTTCAGTATTATTGTCCAAGTATGTTTATCTTTAGATTTTGACATTTCTTCTCTCACTGTAGAGCTTTTGTTGAATTTAAAAAGAAAAACTGATGAAATCTGAGGCCTATGCATCCTGAAGGAGTTCAGGCATGCCCTACATAGTATCACATTCCAGCAAAATGAAATATCACAAAGTATGTAAATTTAAGAGGGATTTATAGAGGAATTTTGCAGACTTCCTAGGAAATCAAATGTTTGGGAAGACAAGTAGAGAACCCAGTTAAGAAGGAATGACATTAGCTGATGCTTGAAAGTGGGTTAAAAATAAAAATCAACAAAGGTTGTTTTTAAAAAGAATATAGTTGATAGAACATATACTCTATCAAGCAGGTTGATTGTAGTCTAGAAGTATTGCTTATACTATATCTCTTCTCCAGTGGCAGGATTTGAATTCTGAATTATGAGTGCATAATCCTTGGTCTGACTGACACTACTTTCTCTCTCTCTCTCTTTCTCAATATATACATATATATGAGCTGTGATCAAACAATATGGTGAATGTTTAAATAAATAAAAATTATTACAGTAAAAGACACATTGCTATTAATCCCCCTCAAAATACTCCCCCTCACTTCAAACACACTTATGCCATCATTCTTGCTACTTTCTGAAATGGTTCTGGAAGTCCTCTTTAGTGAGTGTCTTTAGTGGTGCTGTCATGGCTGCCTCAATGTCCTGAATCAATTCAAAATGTTTACCTTTCATGGTCATTTTGACTTTGGGGAAGAGCCAGAAGTCACATGGTGCCAGATCCAGTGAATAAGGCATATAAGGACACACCTAATGTTTTTATTTGACACTAGAAGTGATGTATGACATGGCGCCTTTCCTTTGTGATCAGCATATACTGTGAATGCTGCTGCCAAGCGCCATTCAGTGGAAAGGCAGGAATCTTCAATATGGGACATGGCTCATGGAACCTTAGCAACAGTGTGTGACAAGCTTCAACTTGTTCAGTGCAGTCAATCAGATGGGAGCTACAGTTAAAGAAGGTGTGTTTTAAAGTGTGCTGTAAATCATCCTCCATCATGACAATGCTCTGTGTCATACATCTCTTCTGGTAAGGCAAGTACTGTCAAGTAAAAACACTGTAGTGTGTCTTTATTCACCTTATTCACCAGATCTGGCACCATGTGACTTCTGACTTTCCCCAAAGTCAAAATGATTCAGGACATCGAGGCAGCCACGGCAGCATAATTAAAGACACTCACGAAAGAGGACTTCCAGAACAGCTTCAGAAAGTGGCAAGAATGATGGGATAAGTGTGTTTGAAGCAAGGGGGAGTATTTTGAGGGGGATTAATGGCAATGTGTCTTTTACTGTAATAATTTTTTTTTCCATTTAAACGTTCAGCATATGTTTTGTTCACACCTTGTGTATACACATATACTATATTATGGCATGTATTATATATATATATATATATATATATATATATATATATATACACACATACATATATATATATATACACATACATACATATATATATATATATATATATATATATATATATATATATGTATATATACATACCTGGTGAATACTCTTTAGTATTTCTCTGGGCTCATGTAATCATATACAAAGAGCTGCATAATAGTCCATGGTATCGATGTGCCATAATTTTCTGCAACCCATTTATTCATGGACATTCAGTTTGTTTCCAGTTTTTTAGCACAAAACCAGGGTGTGCAATAATGTGGTGCTTTTATTTCTGTGATATAGCTTCTTAGCAGTGGAATTGTTGGGGTCTGTGAATATGTATTTTAATTTTGGTATTTTTAAGGATCAGTTGTTCATTTAAATTATTTGTAAAATGTTTTGTGGGCCATGGTAATGGAACCAGTTTCCTTGGTTGGGACAGATTAAAATCTAGATGAATGCTAATTATTTACTTATTTTTTGATATGTTAACATAATAGGGAATCACTTGCATCTTTATCCAAAACTGGATATCTGATGAAGTATCTAGGCTCAGTTATTGTAAATATGGATTGCTGTTAGTATAGGGCAAAGTTGACTTCATTTCAGACATGTGGAAGAAAGAGAAAATTAAACAGACTGCCTTTTAAAAATGGACAAAAGAATGTAGTCCTAGAGAGAGAATGGACATGCTAATAACTGAGAGAAATGCTTGAAGTTAATAATGGTTCTAAAATTGCTGATCTACTAAACTCATTTGAAAAATCAGCTTCTAATAAGGAAAAAATGAAGAAAATGAATTTAGACAATTAGAAAGTAGTGAAGAACTTTCTAAAATAGCTATTGATTAAAGGAATCAAAGGGAATACTTTGAAGATTTGAACACATGCAAATCAGGCTAGATAGCTGGTGGTGAAATGTTCTCTCTCTCTTAATTCTTTGGATCCAGGCAGAACGACTTGGACCTTCATTAAATGATTAGTATTAAACACAAATCACACCTTTTTTCATCACTTATTCCATCTTCTCTTTCTCTGGTCAGTTAAATTTTAAGTCCAGTGAATTATAATGTGCCTAATGATTACATTCTGAGACTGTAAGATCTGCTTGTTTCTTTTTTCATTGATTGATTGATTCATTCATTTATTCTTCTAATCAGTCTTCCAGTTAGTCAATAAATATTTATACACTGAACAATGTGATAATTCTGCAGACATCAAACATAAATACAGTATCCTTGGTATACTGGTAAATAGAAATCAGGAAACCTGTGATTATAATGTATCTCACAAATTCTCTGATGGAGGAAGCTTCTGTCCTAAAAGAAGACAGGAGAGGGTGTATCTATGTCAATACAGGAGATAAGGGAAGGTTTCTCAGAAGATTTGAAAATACAAAATGCAACTTATTCTTAAAGATAAACAGAACAATAATATGAAATTGAGCATAGCAAATAGAATATTTCCCAGAGATGTGAAAAGCACAGCAAATTCAAGGAATACTACTACTACTACTACTATTACTACTACAACTACTAGTTTTCTTGGTTGCAATAAGAGATGCACATGGAACATGGTAAAAAAAAAAAAAAAAAAAAAAAAAAAAAAAAAAAAAAATGTGGCTTTCTTTATGTCCATGGCAGCAATTCCTCAGATTTCTTGTTCCAGCCAAACCAGCTACTCCATATGGTTATATGCAATGGCGGTTAACTGATTCTGCAAAGACTTGGCCTTTCCTAAATTCAGTTACCTGAGCACGCAGTCCCACAGTCAGGGTTTCTTGAGCATGTAACAGTACTACTTGGTTACTGTATGTACTCCTTCCTATGCCAGAGTTCCCAAACTGCTGTATTACTTCAAAGTGTGATGCTTATGCACGATAAACATGAAGTGTTGCTGGAGTGCTTTCTGGTGACATGGAAAATCTTTAGCAGTTCTGGGGTAGAGGTTGGGTCTCAACCAATGATCATTTGCATTATCTTGGAGAAATCAGTTTTTAACCCTGAGCCTCAGTATTATTATTTGTAAAATCATAATAGTTCTAAAAATTTTCCTGAGCACCTTCCATGCACCAGGCACTATTCTAAACAATCTATAAGGATTAGATTATTAATTGTTATAACGAGTCTATGAGGTGAGTACTTTTATTTGTCCCATTTTTGAACCCAAGTGAAAGATGCAAACCTGTCCAAGGTCAAACAACTTAGAAGCAGGGGATCTGGGATCCATGTCCACGTGTTCTGGATCCAGAGTCTGCATGGTTAGCTTTCCAGTCATGATTCCTTTCTAATACTTGACATAATTATCTATAAACCAGATTGTTGTTTGTGAGAGTCATATGAGATAATGCATGTGAACTGTAAGCTAAAAAGCATTATTCAAGCATTATTTCTTTCTTTTGACTGCTAACTTTCTGAGAATCTTTAGAGGAATGAACAAAGTGAAGGGGGTAATGTTCTGCTGTTGCTTTGCTTCCTTTCCTGAGAGAAATCTAAGTAAACCTTGGGTATTGAGTCACAGGTGTGATTTTGAACCAACCAGTAGGTTCCAGTCCAGGAGTTCAATGAACTCTCTGAATGATATATCTGTTCTATATGGATAGGAGGTTGGATCAAAGGATTTTCTTAAAATGTCATGTCCCCAGGAGCATGTTGCACTTGGGAAGTGGTATAGGTTGAATTGTGTTCCCCCAAAATTCATGTTGAAATACTAACTCCCCAGTAGCTTAGAATGTGACCTTATTTGGAAATATGATTGTTGCAGAAGTAATTAGTTAAGATGAGGTTATACTGAAGTAGAGTGGGCCCCTAACCCAGTATGATGCATATCCTTATAAAAAGGGAAAATTTGGACAGAGACCTGCACTCAGGGCGGTTACCATGGGAAGACGAAAGCAGAAATCAGGGATGATGCATCTGTCAGCCAAGGAATGCCAGCAAACCACCAGAAGCTAGAAAAGAGGATATGGCCAAGATTTTTCTTCACAGCACTCAAAAGGAAACAAACCTGCTGACACCTTGACTTCAAACTTCTAGCTTCCAGAACTGTGAGACAATAAATTTCTTTTGTTTAAGCCACTCAGTTTGTGGTACTTTGTTACAGCAGCTCTGACAAATTAATATAGAGAGTTTAGAAAACATTTTGTCTTTATGCACAGCTTCATTTCAGCAGTAGGTCTACTCAAACAATGAAAATGGGGAAAAATTGGCAGGGGGTTTATAAAGAGCAAATCATGCTAAGAAAACTTGATGGCTTATTTTAATTGAATTATAAAATTAGTGTGAGAAGAGGACTTAATTTGAAAAAAAAAGCAAGATCATTAATTGAACACGCTTATTAATCTGCAATCCTAAATGGGCGTTACTAGGGGATAGTATGAAATGAAACAGAGGTTATATTAAGGAGATAAATGGATATGCATTTTTAGCATGAAAAACAGTGTAAAATTCAGTGTTATTTTGTTCATCACATAAAGATGCATTGCTTTAGAGCCTTAAGCCCTCAGCAGGGTTCTAGCAAGTTCATATTTTAAGGCGCTCTGATTTACATAACTTGAAGGATATGGCAGTATCAACAAGTACAATAAAGGGAAAGACAGACTGTTTACGAGAAAAGTAGAGCAATAACTATCTGACATCTTCCTGTGAGCCTAGTAAAGGAGCATCCTGCTATTTGGAATCCACGCAGAGGATTTACAACTCTGACATTGATTTGCAAATAGAAGCTTTGGAAGTACTTTTACTAGCATATGCATACACTTCCAGGCTTTCCATGGCCAATGTTACCAACCATAGTTGCAGTTTAAAAAAAGACCGCATGAGAATTGCCTGCTATTGCAAATATGACAGCCTTAGAGTAGAATGACTTAGCACCATCCAGGGTTCTTTGATTCTACAGGTTCTAACTAGTGATGAACTAGAAAACATTGAAGGTAGAGAATAGTGACAATAATAGCTAATTCATAAATCATACCTCTGCATGCTAGGTGCTATCCTAAGTGCTTTATGCATGTTAGTTCATTTAAAACAATAATCCTATAAAGTAAGTGCCATTAATAATCCCCTGTTACAGATGACACACCTGAAGTAAAGAGATATTAAGTAACTTACCTGAGATCATAGTAAATGATAGAGCCAGGGTGTGGATTCAAGCAGCTTGGTTCTGGAGTTTGTCCTTTCAACCACTATGTGATGCTATTTCTTTAAAATATCAGCACTTTCCTGTTTATGAAAAAGATAGTTGATATCATTTTCCTGAAAGGAACATAGGGATTTATACTTTATTTTTAGTGGTTAAACCTGGTCAGTCTGCTAAAAATAAAAAAATAAAAAAAAAATCTTCCTACAAAACGTATGAGCAAAATGATTCTCTTTATTTCAAGTTTTGCTCATTATATACACATTTATTGAGTGACTGCTTAGAACCTGTGTAGAAAATACATAACTCTGTTATTGAAAACCCTGCATTCTCGTTACAGACGCAGGAAAACAAATCATTATAATGTGTTGAATGGTGTTCTCAGAAATGCATTAAAAGGGGCACAGGAAGCAGGTCATAGTGGGGAGCTGGACTTGGGGAATTGTGGCAAACGAGACTGTGTATCAAACTGTGCCATTCATTACTGCCCAGCGAAATATTTTGGATCTCAGCTTCTCAGATATGTAATGCTGCTAAAGATTTTAAGATGGGCATTTTATGTGTAAGAGGGTGCTTTCAAGACGTAGCTACCATTCTATGAAAAGAGGCTGAAGACCCAAAGGAAAAGAAAATGTTGTATCATTGAAATGGCCAAATCTTGCATGTAGTCATTTTTCCTTTTTCATTGCTTGCTGCCAAAAGTTGTGGGTTTTTCGTTTGTTTGTTTTAATATCACACTTCTCTTATTCTGTCAGGTACAAAGGAATACTTTTGACTTCAAGTAAATCCCATTTTCTCTTAAGAAACCTGATGAATGTTAGTTTGAAGGAAGAAATTGTGGATTAACAAAGTTAACATGCTCTACTGCAGATATCAGTAGTGTTCAGTATTTCTTGGACTGGTGTAGCTGACTTTCTGTTTGCCATTTGAATTTGAAGTATATGAGGTATGTGTCTGTGTGTGGTAAGATTTTACTCAAGTTTATTTATTTATACCTGTGTATAGGAAACTATAAATGCACTAACAACATCACTGCCAACAATGGCCACTGGGGTGTATTTTTTTTTTAATTTGGGTGGTGTAACTTCATTTCCTAGTTGTTTTTGAAACCCTAACCTTAATCTGCTGTAAAAGCCTAATGTAAAAGCATCTATGGCTATAGATGGAATGGACTATTCCATTCTTCGCTATTAGATTGTAGGCTGGTCAGTGTTTGAAACTACTCTTATGATAATCATTACAATTCCCTAAGTGACTGGGGTGTTTTATGTTGGGTAATCATAAATGAATCTTCTCCCCATGATTCTCTGCTCTCAGGGCAGTCTGGTGAGACTGTTTGGTGTGGGTAGGAGGCAGGAGGAGGCAGCTGGTGGGCCTGTCACAGGAGGGTCATGGGCTTTTGAGGGTGATTTAAGGATATGTTTACTAAAGAGGCAAAGTAGAAAACCAGAGAAGACAAAGCCGAGAATCAAATTCTAGGTAAGATGAAGGGAGGAATATAACGATAACCAAGAAAATTGAGATACTAGATGATAATGAAAGTATAAACTTAGCTGCACAGATTCCGACCGAGTTCTCCACAGGAGCATCTATGCAGGGTATCCTCTTCCTTACTGGTCAAGCATACTACAAAGCTAGATGTTCAGGGCATGATGCCTTGTTGTTATATTTTTAAAACATGAACAATCTGCTTTACTATGTTTCTCAAAATGTGTTCTCTGGATCACTATTTCCATTAGATTTTAAGAAGTGTTAAAGGAAATGAACTTTCTGTGTTCAAATAAGTTTGGGAAATTCTACATCGAGTAGCCTTACAGTGTTTATTCTTGTAGGACTTTCCAGAGTCTTCACTGTACTAATGTGTATTGTGATGCCCTCAGAAGAGGATCTAGAGTCCTGTGTGTTCCAAATCCATGTGACTGTATTGCCCCTTATGTGGGGTATCAAATTATTGTGTTTTTGTTGTTGTTGTTTTTTGGAAATGTTGTTCAATTGTCATTATTTTGTAGCACCCAATTGCTCTGGGTGATATATGATACATCTAATTTTGTATCTATTTTAATATATATAATATTAAAATAGATACAAAATTAAATGCAAAAAAGCTAAAACTATTTCCCAATCTGCTCAATTAATAATAACATATTTATGTAGTAGTTTATAAAAAACACATTTAACAAGGTGCTTTCCCATATGTTATCTCATTTAAGCCTCACACTCACTCTGTGAGGGAGTTCATGTTATTCCAAAATTAGAATTGAGGTGACAGAGATTCAGTAAGTTTAATTGACGGTCCCAAGTCACAGCTTGTTAGTAGCTGAGCCAAGACTTCAACCTAGATCTTTGAATCTTGTGTTTTATGGTATCGTCCCACAGCTACCTGGGGATAAGCAGGGCCTGCCATGGGTCCCAAGAGCCCATTTTTGGCCACACTGTGCATTGTTCTGGGCTACAAAATGGATGGGACAAAGTTGGTTTGGGGAATTCTTTTTCATTTTTCTCCATTCAGGCCTTCATTGAGTTTTCATAGGTTATACTTTTCTCTTTCTTCCCCTTCATCCATCAGAATTTAGTTCCATTGCTAATCCCAGCAAACAACATCAAAGTGTTCATGAGTACTACTGGTTTAACATATTTGTATTTTAACAGTTAAAACACAAAGTATAACCTAAGTGGTGACGAGTTCTGGCAGTCCGCAGGTAGGGCAATCTCATTGAGTAGGGAATTCCTTTAAATGTACTGTGCAGGGTACTGTTCCTTCTCTCTTCATCCAGAAATGCAGAACTAGCCATGTCTGCCCCCTCTCAGGCAAGGATTTAAGGATGTGTTTACTAAAATCCTTAAGAGGATGTGTTAGTCCTCTCAGGCAAGGACTAATGTTGGTGGCAGTTCACTCCTTCATTATTACCAGTGAGCAAAAGAGCTTCTGCCAAAGTCTGGGTTTCTGACCAGGCATCCTATTGAGTTTTATACCCACCACCCTCCCTTCCCGCATATTCTACTATAAACTGGCTTTCCTTATCTCTATTTTATTGACATCCAAAATGCCTGAGGGAATAATTACAACCATAGTAAGTATGAGGCTAAGTGCCCCAAATCAAAGGATTATGAAAATGAAGATGTGTATTAAAGAATTTAACCTTATGCCAGAAGGGTTTTGCCCTTTGACCTCAGCTTCTGGGAGGTAATCTCTAAGCCCTTGGAATATCACATTAGATAGGAACATCTTTATTTGCCAGGGATCTTGAGTCACTGGATAATCTAATAATATGACTTAAGGTGGGGGCTGGACACGCCTGGGTAGTCTTAGGTTGTGGGTCTTGCCACACCAGAAAGACCAAGGACATGATTTAGGGTAAGGACTGAAGACTGGAGACTAATATCAACCAAGTGGGCAATCAATCAGTCAGTCAGTGAATCAGTCATGCCTATATAATAGAGTGTCAGTAAAGACTGAACGCAGGGCTTGGCTGAGCTTCCCTGATTGACAGCAGCCCTTGTGTATTGTTACACATTGATGCCAAGAAAGTAATGTTCTGATTCCACAAGAGAGGACATGAAAGGTTCACATCTGGTATTTCCTGACTCCGCCCTAGGCACTTCGTTCCTTGGCTGATTTTAATACAATAGCTTTTAGTGATTTACATGAGTCCTTCTAACAAATTATTGAACATGATGGTGGTTTTGGGGACCTTCTGAATTTGCAGTTGGTGTCAGAAGTAAGGGTGGTCTTTTGTGCGGACTGTTTCCTCTAACTTTTCAGCTTGCCAAAGCTCTCTCAGAAGGGCAGTGTCTTCTCTTGTTTCTTCTCCTTCAAGAATAAAGTGCTGTGGGTTTGTGTTCTGCTTCCTAGTGAGTGTGGGACAAAGGGAAAATAAGTAGCGCTCTGTTCAGTTGTGCAGATGGACCTGGCTGAGGGCTTTCCTCATTCTGGATGAAGAACAACAGTGTCTGGACTGACTAAGTGGGTGGAAAGTAATGGCTTAACCTGCCCATTACTGAATCAGATGGTAAACCACAGAAGGCAAGTGCGCAAATAACAGTTTTATAATCTGTTAGTTCTGAACAATGCTGGAGACTGGGGGAGAGGGGAGTTGGAAAAGAAAGCAGATAGACCTGAAGTTTTAAGAGCCTGCCAGCATTTTTGAACGCATAATTATTGAAGTCATTGTAATGGTTTAAAAATGGTTTTAAAGACTATATACTAAAGAATATTTAACAACTGGAGATTTAGGTATGTAATTTAAATAAAGGCTATTTTTCCATTTCTACAGAAGAGACGATCTGTGTTATGTTATGAGTCCTGGTGACCTCTGGTTAGCTTTCATTTATCACAAATAACCTTCTCCAGGATACTGCAATTGCTATAATGTTGAGATGCTTATATTACATCTAACCTTGAAGAAGGGTCAAAATAAATCTGTGAATTAAGCACGAATATATTACAGCTGGCTGAAGAGCGTGTCAGGAATACCTGAAGAGAAAACAAAAACAATTTTTCCTCTACAACCGGTGTACAAGTTGATCTGGCTCCTTTTCCGTCTACTTGGAGTTTAGTGGAGAAATACTGTTCATTTTAGTCCTAATGAGGGTAAATGTCCATTGTGGACAGAGCACCCCTAATAGAATATGGAATTCACCTGGTTGCTGGTGTTCAGTGACTCACACATACAAAGGAGAAAATACTCAGATAAGGCATCAGCTGTGATAATCTCTACTTACCCAGAAACAAAACACACAATGACAAGCTCATATACCTTGACTATATAAATGTATGGCTGTCGGTGGGTTAGAGAATATCTGAACATCAGGAAACCTCAATGGTAACTTCATTGTTAACTTAGAGAAGTGTGGGTAAATGCTGATAGCACCTATAGAGGAAGCCATGTTGCAAAAGAATGCAAGAAAAGGAGTGAGCAAGACAGAAATTAAAACTGAAAGGAAGCAAATCAAATGGAGGCCTTATACTAAAGGTGATAGAAATTAAGACTAATGTGCTGATGTAAGACATATAAAACTTTATATATTGGTTATCTCTTGACAAATGTGATTCAAAGTTTCCTTTTCTTTTTCTTTTCCCTTTTCTTTTTCTTCGCCCCCCTCCTCCCACCATTTAGATAGTCCCACTTTTGACTATGGCACAGCTGAGGAAGGAAAAAAAAAGTTTTTGCTATGAGTGTCATTTTAAACATTGTTTTGTTTTCATGACAAGCAGTGGTGAAAATTTTATAAATAATTTAGGGCAAATATTATACGTTAGAGTTAAGAAGGCTTTTCATAGCCAATTAACAAATAAGAAAAGTTAGATCATAAGGAAATCAAAGCTGAACAAATCTAATATTTACTAAACAGGAAATGATTGATAGATGATGTTTTACATGATTCAGTCATTTATGTCCTGAGACAGAATGAAGATGTGTTTAAGGAAGTCACTGACATCATGATACTTAAAGAGTAGCTATGCTACTCTATTGAAGATGTCATTCATTTAATCTTTCCTTCCTTCCTTCCTTCCTTCCTTCCTTCCTTCCTTCCTTCCTTCCTTCCACAAATCATGGTGCCAGACCCTTAACCAGATATTTTGACCACAAAAGGGTGTTCAGGAGAAATTGTTAAGTGACTTTTGAAGCTTTAAGCATAAACTAGTTTATAAATATATAATTGACTTTTAAAATATTTTGAAATCCTTCTAAAATTTACATGACCTTAAGTTAGTCATATTTTTTTTGAGACTAAGTACAGTCTTCATCCATTCTGGATCAATTGTATTTTACTATAACAGAATAGTAAAGATCGAGTTCAAGAAAAATAATGGCAACAACAACCAAACAACCTTTCAAAAATCAAGAAAGTGGTCTCCATCATACCCAAAGGTGCACCAGATTGAAACACTTCCCCCTTTTTTTGAAAATGTGTTGTCTGACTTCCCTACCTCCCCTTCCCTACTGTACAAATACAGTATATACCATTGTGGCACTGTTGAGTCCTGGACGAATGAATCAGGTTGGACAGAAAACAGTCTTCCGAGAAATGTTTTCATGGCTTTGAACTACAACATGGTTCTTCTGGCTTGAACTTATCTCCAATGTGAAACTGCCTGTGGGAACCAGCTGGGTATCAACAGATGAGACTCAATATTATGATTCTAAGCAGTCTTTTACATTAAAGGTCGTCTCTTGATATCTGATCATTAACAAAGAGAATGTATGTGTGACATTTTGCAGAGTTACACAAACATTTTTGCTAAGTAAAAAGAAAATGCATGAAATCCAATTTCAGAGACTTGATTAAAATGACGGCTTCTTCAGTTTATTTATTTTTGGACATGACTTTAAGTCCTACTTAATCTTCCTTTTTTTAAAAAGCTTTTTTTAACAACAACAACAACAAGTAGGACTTTCTTCCCAGGGAACTAGTAAGTTTCTTCTTATTGAAGAGGTACAAAAAGATCATGAATGACCACATGATAGGACTGGCATAAAGCAGATTGCAAAGTTAAACTAAGTCGTAGAGAAAAAAACGGCCTTTTAAACTATTTCAAAGTCTAAGGTTTTATGATCTCTAGATGGCGATTTTGAGGCCAGAACTGAATCTTAGCATCTTTATATCTGGTCCCTAGAAGGGGCCTGAAACAAATAGAGCTTTAAATGTGTGTGTTGAATGAGTGAGTTAATGGTTTAATTAAAATTTCATTTAGCTTGTTGTATAGCTTTAAGTTTGAGGCTGTAAAGTAGGGCGTCACAAGCTGTTTATTTTTCTTTGAGTTATTATGGCAGCAGTTTAGGTCCTTGTCTCAGAATGAACAGTATTGAAGGCTATGGCTGGCCACTAGCCCAGCTGGGCTGTCCCAGTGTAGGTAGCTTGGTCTCACTTTATACCACATGACCCAATCAATAAAGTTGTCTTTAGAGAAGTAAACATTTTATTCAAATAAAACATTCATATCAACCAATCCCTAACATTGGCCTATGTTTTTAAAGATGTAAAAACTCTAGAGCAAAATCTAAAGAAGTAAAATATCTAGCTTCGAATTGAATGGCATCACTAAATTTCAGACGCAGCTAATCACTGCCTAATCCCACTCGTATATCCTCTCAGGGATGAAGTAAGCAATTCATTCCACAGTATTTCTGGAGTTAACAATCTTCCTAGCTGCATCCGTGGCTCCACAGTGCTTTGGGGCTGCAGAGCAACTTGGGCATCAAAGCTTTTATTTCAGTCTTTGATCCTGTTCTTCAGGTTAGACCTTTTTCTGCCTGCTTGCAATTTCTCAAAGAAAAGGCATTAATAATTTTCCATCAGAAGACTTCCAATTTCGTTGTCTTGCTTCTTTGTCTACTCTGCAACTTTTTTTTTTTTTTTCCTCACAAGGAGAAACAGCCTTTTTTTGACATCATGTGCTTGGCTCCAATAACTCAGAGGAGGATTATGGAAGCATTCCTATGGCTGTCTATAATATGACTCCCTTGTGTTAGCATTTTCACTCCACTTGACCTGTTTGTCTTGCCTAATTCCTCACCCTTTGTAGCCAGCAGTTGTGAACTTATCATACATTGAATTAAGATTCCATTTTAACAACTCTCGCAGGCTTATAGCAGTTGTAACAGACTGTTTTAAGCCAGAATCTTTAAAAAAAAATAAACCTGCTCTCCCTTGTGCCTGTAAACATTTAAGCAGAATATAATTAAGTTTCAAAATATAGATTTTGTGGCTTACTAAACAATAGTTCTGGATGATTCTCCTCCCATTATAGGAACTCAATGTATATTTATTATTGAATGAATGAGTGAGACTCTCAAGATACTTGCCTTATTTCTTTTTGCTGATTTTAGAGTGAAACTGTTGGGATAAAAGAAGAGAAGAATATGCTTTTATGGCTTATGCCTCGTTTGTATTTCTCTAGAGGTGATCTTGGCACATAGATGAAATTGTAATGGACATTTGAGAATGAAATCTTTTTTCATATTGGCTTATTTCAGACTGAAGCTAGTTGGATGCAAATCTGCCTATCTAATCTTCTTAGTGTAAATTTGCCTTTGATGTCATGGTTTCATAGTCTAAATGTGCCTCTTTCTCATTATTTTCTGGCACACTAGTATTTGGGGAGACATTTTCATTTCCTGTGCTGGCTTGGGTAGGAGTGGGGGAGGGATGGGTCTACCAGATGCCCCTGCTTGATAGTCTCTCACAAACGCCTGCTTATATTGAATGTGCACGTCTCTATCTGCAGGCATAAACTTTTGGAAAGCATCAATGCCCAAGCTGCCCTAGTGGCTTTCTATATCTTCAGTTGTGCCCCTTTGGGAGGCCTCTCACCAAAGAGGCATAAGTACAAAACATTTGCAAGTTACGGTAAGCAATTTAAATTCATACCCAATTTCTGTAATTAAAGCATTCTTTTTCAATTATTATGACATACTGACATTATTGTACTTGCTGACATTTTTCAGATTAAAATGTGAATGCTAAAAAAAAAACAAAACAACAACAAAAACATACACACACACAAAATGTGAATGCTGAAGCCTGAAATTATAATTATTCCAATTCTCTAGACAACCAACATACAAGTTTCAATAGAGGAAATCTTCTAGCCTTTCTCTATGCTTTGCAATGAAACACGACTTATCCAATACTGAAAGCATAATTTTTATATTTGAGAACAAGAAGGAAACAGACATATTTTGAAGGTAAAACATTTGAAATGAAAAGACTGAACTGAGAGAGATTAATTTGAAAAAGTCAAAGATATGAGGGGAAAATGTCTGCCATTTTTTTATTTATTTTGTAGTTCTTCAGAGGTACTTCTTCAGGCTGGTCTCAGGTGCAAGAGGCTTGATTAATCACACTGAGTGGCTTTATATTTTGTGTATTGAAATGGCTGGCTACTAAACATGAGCCCAAGATCTGATATAATAGGGCCAGTCCATGGCTACAGTTCACTTTAATTTAAACCTCTAGGTGACCTCCAATTTCATATACGTGTAGAAGTGAAAATATATTTGGCCTTTACTATGTACCATTATAATAGTATAAGTATTTTAGAAGAGAGTAGATTGCATTTTTCTCCTCATCAAAATGGAAGAGGCAGACCTAGTGAGACATTACTATTTACTCCTTATAACAGCTCCGTGGAAGATGCATTTTATTATCATCCTATTTTATAGATAAGAAGATGGAGGCAAGAAGCAGTTGAATAAATTGCTCAAGATCAGTGTACATGTAGGTGATGGGACTCAAATGCAAAGCCCATAATCTTAACGTAATTTTGCCTCTTAGAATGATGCTTCTGTGAATTCGTGTTTGTGGCTGACACCACTGTGTTTCTAGTCCCAAAGTGCTCTTTGTCATCTGTAGTGTTAGAGATACTACCGTAGTTTGACTGAGAAATGCAAATTTACTTTCTCTTGCTTCTGGCTTCTAGCCAATAAGAATATCTCCTATAGATTTGAAGAGGTGTTTCAGGCTTTTATCACATTATACATTATAGTTAGTGACATTTATCAGAAGTTGTTTTATTACTTGAAAGTGTACTTGCCACAGATTTCAATGCTTTATGGAGTCTGTTTAAAAGTAAGGATCTTCTTTTTCTTTTCACTCTTTCTAAAACGGAAGCAGCAAAATGGTGATTGAAAAATCATCAGCTGGCTAAGTTCCAGTGGTAATAGTCCATCTTGAAGAAGCACTCACAAGTTTCTGAAACTTCTGCCGCTGTTCATTCAAAGAGATAGTGCACAAAATAGCAAACAAAGGCACTGCAGCAGGCAGGGGAATTGGGATTTCATTGTGTGCATCAAAAGTAAAAGAATTCAAGAATAACCACTTGAAAAGGAATTCTCCCTTAATGTCTTTGGTGCAAAAATGTGCTCAGATTGTACTGGCTCTGAAGAGTAAAACTTGAAGTAAATTACTTTCTAGCTACTAGCTGTCAATTGCTACCAGCTCAAAGTGCTAGCTAACCTCGAAAAAGTAGAACAGAGAAGAGAGTAGTTTGCATTTTCCCCCTAGTCAAAATGGAAGAGACAAACTGTGTGAGATGTCATAGTGGCAACAAGATTTCTGATGGCAGAAGTTTATAAATAGGCATAAACATCCTATCGCAAGCCTCAACAAGAACCACTTAAGTGTCCTGTATACATTTTCAAGCAATTTTTATTTGGAATGAAGGGCGTAGGAAATGGTCTTGAGGTATGAAAACTGATGTTTATAGAGTGTAAACTGTTTTCTTTGAAGGCTTTTCAAGTATATATTCAGCAGCCATGTAATTATGTAAATCTGTCAGGGGCAGTGAGAGCAGTTAGAAGCCACCACTAATGAAACAATGGGTCACAGATTCAACCATGGTCTGGGCCAGTGCATTTGAACCAAAGAGGAGCCATAAGCATGGCCCAGGGAGCATCTCTGAGGCTGCCCTGCGATCTGTTTGGCTTCTTTGGTCACGTCTTTGGTCACGAGAGGATTGAAGACATAAAAATCAAACCTCTTTCCCAGGAAATCTATAGGAGCACATGGCAGTTGCTTCCTTTGTATCTCTGCGAGTAACACTGAATAAAATACACATTTTGGAAGGGAGAGAGATGCTGTTGTTTAACCTGTGAATCTGAGCAAAGTAGAATGTACCTGAAATAAACAATGCGGGACATTATTATAATGTAATTTCATTGGACTGAGTTTAGGAAACCCGTGACTTCACTCACAAACT
This sequence comes from Rhinolophus sinicus, assembly GCF_057876585.1. NCBI lineage: Eukaryota > Metazoa > Chordata > Mammalia > Chiroptera > Rhinolophidae > Rhinolophus > Rhinolophus sinicus. Next base: position 35,564,498 of record NC_142517.1, read on the forward strand.
CACTCCGAAGGACTGCACACTTCTTGGATTGCTTCTACCTAGTTCCTATCTGCAAAACTGAAGTAATGATGCTTAGTTTCAGGGTTGTTGAAAGGATAAAGTAAGATAATGTGTGGGTAGCACCCAGGCCAGCAGATAGTAAGTATCCAACCAGGAGTGCCTACTATTATTATTTTCAGGAATCTCCAACAAATATCAATATTGACTAGATGCAGCATTGATATAAATTAATGAAAACACTATCATCATTTATATATGGAACCTTTATATATGAATTTTATGGACCTCAGAAATTCAACATACCCTACTGAATTGTAACAGATACATAGGCTTTAGTGAAGAATTATTTGACCGTTGGTATAATCTGGTTTATACTAGGCATTGAGGAGCCAAGTGCTGCATATAAATGCAACACTTGGATAAAAATGTGTTAGAAATTAGGGAAACATTCAGAGAGGATTCCAATAAATATACAAATGCATTTCAAGAGCTACTAGAAGCTGTTTAGCAGAGTGAGTGAAAGAGAGGACAAAAGAAGTGTGGACTGGATGACCAGCAAAGTAACATAGCTTCTTGTAGACAATGTTTTTCGGGGGGTGGGGGTGGGGATAGCCAGACAATTAGAGCCAAGCATTCAAAAGAAAATGGGTTTAGAAGTTCTAATCTCAAGCCCTGTTTCTGTTATAAAATGCTTGTATTTCCGTTAGGAAAGTGACTTGATTTCTTGGACATTATCATCCTCAGTACAAGGAAGGAATTAAGTTTGATTTCTAAGGTCTGTTCCTGCTCTCTTTCTATGGATTCTGTGGATCTGAGACAGGCTGGCATTGGTGCAGGCAGTTTTTTGTGTCAGAACCAACAACCTTCATGCTCTCATCTTGTTGAGAACCCATCCTGCCTAAGTAGTGACTTGCTAGTGGTCACAATGGTAGACATTTGGTTTCTTAAAGCCCAAGATGAGGAACTGGTTGTTAAAGACAGCTAACATCTGAAGCTTCAGCGTCGAATGGGACATAGTGTTTAGTTGGTACACTAACCAAAACAAACAGAAAAAATGTGATAGCTTTGTTGATTGGCTGGAAAAACCACGAAGAATGAGAGAAGCTGAGACAAGAAGAAGAGAGGAAAGAAAGAGGTCAGTAGGTAGTGGCTCCAAAGGAAGAATGGGAGTACGGATCAGAAGTGTGAGAAGGAAGCAGAGTTGGTCAAGAAAGTTTAGAATTGGGCTCTCTTCCATTCCTGCTTCATGTCTCTGTAAGAGCTATTAAAACCAATTATAGAGATATTTCCCATCGAGTCTGCATTTGGCTTCAGGATCCTTCTGAACACAGAATTCCACAAAATCTCTATCAACAGGAGTCAGCACATTGAAAGGAAATTGCATTTTGGGATTAGAGAATGAGCTCAAGTTTATAAATTGTGAGCTTTTCCAGTCTGAGTACTAATTTTTCTAGGAAATCCACTCTGATTTCACCAACTCACTCTTATTTTTCTGTATTCCCAAATCCTATAGAGTTTTCATGTTTGTCAGTTATTTCCCACTTCTCCCCTTCTGTGGTCAGTAGTCTATTTGTGGTCTGAGTCTTGTCTTTCCAACTAGATGCAAACTCTTTAAGCCTGAGATCATGTCTTACATGTCTTTGCTTTCCTCACAGTATATACTTGACACTGAGAAGTTCATGGTTCATTTGTGACCATGTCTTCTCTGTTATTTTGTATAACTCAGAGAATTATGTAATCAAGTTTGGTAAAGCTTTTATAAATAGTTCAAGTAAAAGTTTTAGGACCAAAATGAAATGCTCTAGAATATATACTGTGTTTCCCTGAAAATAAGACCTAGCTGGACCATCAGCTCTAATGCATCTTTTGGAGCAAAATTTAATATAAGACCTGGTATTGTTTTATATTATATTATATTATATTATATTATATTATATTATATTATATTATGTTATACTGGGTATCATATCATATCATACCAGGTATTATATTATATTACCCCATCTTATATTATATAAGACCAAGTCTTATATTAATTTTGGCTCCAAAAGATGCATTAGAGCTGATGGTCCGGCTAGGTCTTATTTTCGGAGAAACACATTATTTCATTAACTATTCTAAAGAACAGGCACATTATTACAAATTGCTGAGAACAGACTAATCAACAGAGAACATGCTGGTTTGTGGAATGCTGCAAGTCGTTTACTATTAGGTTGGTGCAAAAGTAATTGCAGTTTAAAAGGTTAAAAACAATTGCAAAAAACACAATTACTTTTGCACCAACCTAATAGTTTCTAGATAGGCACAAGTACCCCAAGACAAAGGGCAAACCCCTTGGAAAATCTCAGCATCTTCCCCTACATCTGAGTGCCAGTTATAATTCAGGTTAGTGACAGAGCTGAGATGTGATCTCAGGTTCCTGGAATCCCAGTGAAGGGGTTCTCTGATTTCCTTTTGTTCTGCTGGAATTTTCCAATTGCTGAATTTGATGGAAAAATTATCCCCACAATGTTATTGCATGAGTTATTAGAGTCTTTTCCTCCTTTTTAGTGTGGATAAAACACTAAGAACTCATTTATTGAGCTCTTACTATTTGCCAGGCACTGTTTAAAGCACTTTGCATGTAAACTGCATATTTAATCTTTGCGATGTCTCTATGAAGTAAATACTCTATCACTTCTTAAAGCTGAAGCACAGAGTCGTTGTATAATTTTCCCAAGACCACACAGCTGGTGAGTAGAAAAGCTTGGGTTCAAAGGCAACCTGGCTCTAAAATCCAAGTTATTTACCTTATATTGTGTCTCTTCTTTGATTGACATCATTAGCTAATCAACATTAGCTAATGTTCTCTGCTGCTCTGAATGGTGGTGAACAGAAGGCAACAGTGAATAAGAGAATTACTTTCTAGAAGGTGGGCATCCCATATAAATACTGCTTCATTTTTTAATTTGAGGCAATAGAGTGCAGTGGTTAAAACAATGTCCTTCAATTAAACTATATGATTTTTTAGTGAGTTCTGCAGATTTCTAGCTGGTAACTTGGGGAGAGTTATTTACTCTCTCTGTACCTTAGTCTTTTCATTTGTAAAATGAGAAAAGAAAAGCAGTTCTTACCCCGTAGGATTATTGAATGATTAAATGAGAAAACCTATATAGATTACTTGCTACTGCTCCTGACATGTAGTAAGTACCCAATCAATGCTGTCATCACCATCATTATCATTTTCATCTTCATTTGCATCCTTACTGATTTGGCAGAAAGGTAGCTCTGCTACAATGTCTGGCAGCCGGGTACATTCCTAAGTTTCTTTTATGTGAAAGGGGCAAGTTAATCATAGAGTCACCTGATTGAGTGGGCTTTTTCTAGACCTTAATAGCACAAACCGTATGTGCGTTGATATCTGTAAGTACATAACAAACATAGTAAATAATTGATGACCCAATGATGATCCAGATTAGTGAAGATAATATTACTTAGTGTCCACTCAGTGTCTTATATATAAGAGGCAAGATTCATGGTATATTTGAGAAGTATTTCTATTTAAAAATTATAATTAAGGTATGGGAGTTTAGAGTTTAGCTATTTAGAAATCTTTTTCTTTTTTTTTCCTTTTTTTACTTAAAATGGTTCATTCTCAAAGAATTCCAAATAACACCCATTTTACTTTTAGTCTTAATGTACTACTATTTTCACATCCAAGTGTATTGTATATTATCAGATCACAAAACAAACCAACAAACGAGGAAAGCAGGGCATGATTTATTCCACAGCTACCCTGTGACGGATTATGTTCTGTGATAACCAATAATGGGAGGGGGAAGGTAGAGGTGAGGGTAGGGGAGGATGAAGCCATCAGCCGCAGAAGTACCCTGCTGGAGAGGGGGACCCAGAGTTTGTCAGAGGTCCTGTCTTTATGCTCATCATCTGTGTAACCTTAGGAAGATGATTTAACCTTTCTCAGCCTGTTTTGTTGCCTATTAGAATGGGGCCTATAAGTCCCTCCTCGTAAGGTGAAAATGAGGATGATGCTATATGCAAAACACCTAATACATGAGAGTTCTCATATTCAATGAGTATTTATAGAGCACCAGCTATGTATCATGTGCTGCCTGACATTCAGAAACGATAGCTATTCTTATGATTTAGTGTGAACATGCCATATACTGTGTGAAAATGCAACTCTCCCATTGACAAGAAATGGAAAGGAAAAGACTATAGGTATCTTGAATTGCAGGCAAGAGAAGGAAGTTGTGCCTCTTTAAAACGCCTACGCTTCAAAATGCCTTACACATATCTAAGTTCTGGTGAATAAGTATAGAGATAGTCAATGTTATGGAGACAGAGTAGACTTTAAAGTTCTAAAAAACTATTAGTATGGAGGGAGACATCTTAGCAACTGGTGATACAAATCACCCAGATGTGAACAAGCTAAGATGAATATGAGACTTGTTCCAATACGAGAGTCCGGAGACCACCAGCAAGTGACATCTAACCAAAATGTCAGTAGATGAATAGGCATCAGAGCAGATCCTGGAAGAAGTGTTTCCCCCGAGCTAGTCCTGTGTAATGAGGTGAGGTTGTCAGTCCACACTGAACATCGTTACCTTCTCTGAGAGCCTTGCCCTGGCCTTCCTCTCTACACCTTCACCTCTCATCTCTGCCACTGCTTATACTTCCTGTCCCCCACTCAACTTCATTTCTCTCCTTAGTTATCCTGGATTACCTAGGTGGGTGTGATCTAATCACATGACTCTTTAAAAGTGGAGAGCTTCTCCCAGCTGTGGTCAGAGCACACAAAATGCAGGTGTTGTGCTGTTGGCTGTGAAAATGGAGGAAGAGGCCACTAGCCAAGGCATGCAGGCCGCCTCTGGAAGTTGGAAAAAGCAAAGGAACAGATTCTTCTCTAGTGCCTCCAGAAGGAACCCTGCCCTGCTTATAACTTCACATTAGCCTAGAGAGACCAATGGTGGATTTCTGGCCTGCAGAACTATAAGATAATAAATTTGTGTTGTTTTAAGCTACAAAGTTGTTGGTAATTTGTTACAGCACCAATATCAAATTAATGCAATCGCTGTTGAAGAAATCAGACTTATAACAAGGTTGTAGTAATATTTATTTTTCTTTTTTATTAATTTATTTTAAAACTTTAAAAATAGAAGAACTATTTCACCTGTGTAAGTAAACATGTTAGTACAGAAAATTTTCTTTGGTGCTAATAGTGTCAGATACTAATTAAATGGCTTACATCAATGTGCATTTGGGGCCAAGTACTCTTATGGTGCCATCACAATTTAAAAATCAGATGCTTTTGAAATATTTGAACTGTGGAGTCAATTAGAACATATTCCTTTTGCATTATTAGTTCAAATGATATGAAAATATTTTGATACTGTTTGAGTGGGAACATTTCAGTGTTTGACAAGTTGGCTTTTTTTGCATTGTGAACTAAGTCTGGTTTACATGTTCTGGACTAAATTTTTCATGATGCAAATTGTCAGTGAACATGAGCTTTTGCAAGTGAAATATGAAACCATACCTATAGGTTGTACATACTATTAATGTGTAAAAGGTCAAATGGGTAGACAAGCAAGCATTGCCCTGGTTTTGTAATGATCCCACTACATTCCTTTGCATGAAGAGCACTTATAATAGTTTAATTCATATTATTCTTCAGCTCTGAGTTTTGTTTAATCTAAGAAGGCTAGTGAAGTTAATTATGTTGTCTAGAAACGAACAATGGAACCCACCAACAACCACTGAGATTGCTTACAATGTTTGTATGATTGAATTCATAGTAGAGGCAGCTAAATTTAATTATCAGTTTGCAACGTTGTGGTTTCGGCAGCAATTGCTAAGGAATGGATAATGCAAGTAGCCTTCAAAGGCAGTCACATTAGAGATAAAAACCTTGTCATTCAGGCAGACAGCTGACTGAACAAGTATTAGAATGAACAAAGATTTCCCAAGGGAGGTTGCAGACTAAGGTTTGGTTTTTGTCTCCTTGGCTTCAATTCAAATATGTCAGAGACACAGAATCTTATTTTTTCTAACTTAATAAAGTGTTAGCCATTCTTAACATTCCGGGTGCATTGGGAAAGCGGATGAAGGTAGGAGTATTAAGTGGCAATTATAGAGATCCTTAGTTAGCTAATTACCCCAGCCCCTATTTGGCTCATTTACGGGGAGAAATGTAGAAAAGAATCCTTAGGTCCTAATAATCTTAGTGTCATTCTCTAACTACCAACCTAAATTTTGTCATAGCTTTGACTGAGTTGGCTAGTGGTATCAGAACTTCACTGTTTTCCCTCTAAATCAGGGTTTGAGACAGCAGCATTACTGACATGTTTGGGGCCAGATCATTCTTTACTGGGGGTTGTCCTGTGCATTGTATGATACTTAGCAGCATCTCTGGCCTCCATGCAGAGAATGCCAGTAGCACCTTCCCCCACTGTGAAGTCAAAAAGTATCTTTAAATATTGTCAAAAGTGCCCTAAGGAGCAAAATTGCCCCTCATTGAGAACCACTGCTATAAATCTATGAGAGAAATACAGGCAAGTTACTTTTGGAAGGTGTAACAATTTTCTCATCCTAACAAGTCCTTGGTGTTGTCAGCTTATTCTTCCATAAGAAAATGGGGGTACTTGCAGGCAATACTAACATCTTAGAGTTTACGTGCTTGTGTAGACACACACACACACAGACACACACAGACACACACACACAGACACACACAGACACACACTGTGGGGACAGAACCCCAAAAAGCAGTTTCCAGGCTCTCGGCCTCACATAGACAGGTGCCTGGCTCAGGTAGTAAATGGCCAACTGTGATTGCATGGCCATCAGCTGTGGCCAGTTGGCCGTCAGCTGTAACCAGTGAGCCATTGGCCACTAATATAACTGCTGTGGCTACGCTAGCAGAGAGAGGGAGGAAGAGAGGAAGAAGGGGGAGAAGAGAAGAATGGAGGCTAGCAAGAAGATGGTGGCTGGGCTGGCAAGCGTGGATGGCGGTTTGCGGACAGTGTGGATCCAGCCTCCAGTGAGAATATAGTGCCGCCAGAGAGAATATAGTGGTATGACTCCCCTACCTATGGCTCCGTGGGTGTTCCTTTTTGGCCTCACCATATCCTGCGTTCTTGTATGGGGAGCGGGAGCAGAGACCCCGCAGGCCTCCCTGCACGACAAATGGCGCAGCGAGCAGGGTCCCCCGCATGACAAATGGCGCAGCGAGCAGGGTCTCCCGCACGACACACACACACACACCAGACCTCTATACATTAGCTCTGTTTACTTTTATAAGTAATATCCCTATGATACTCGAGACAAAGCATTCGGAAGCATAACGTCCCTCAACATAAATTCTGTAGCTTTGCTTCTCCGCACAGCAGTGCCTGATACTCTAGGAAGCAGCCCTTTAGCTACAGAAGATATGAAACAGCAGGATGCAATAAGGAACAAATGAATCTTTAATGAATAGTTTTTAATAGAAGTTGCATTGTCTTAATAATGGGGAAGATAACATGGTATTAGTGCTGGCAATTAATTAAGGAATCCTTGCCAAGTTAATTGGTAATCATTTCCTTAATTTCTTTGTGTGATTCAATAAATACATTTTTAAAAGTGTAATAACATCAGCTGACTGAATCACGGCTCCCTTTGTATGTAGCTTAGTTACCAGACTGAGGTTCAAAAATCTTGAGAGAATTTGTCCTACATTATGTTGACTAATACATCAAAAGAATAATTAAAGTAAAAAGGTTTGCTTGTTTTTAAAAGTATGGCTCAAAAGAAAAAAGCCCTCTTAAGCCCCATGTGGATGATTTTATTTGTTTTTGGTTATATACTTTAATCTCCCCCCCAACCCTGCCCCCTCCGCATCTCAAAGCTCCTGCCTAAAGAAGAACATGGGAACACACAGACCAGGTGCAGTTTCAATGCAGAGACAGAACCCAGAAATCTGAATTCTGTTCTTTGCTTTCTCATCTGTATGACCTTGAGCAGGCTGAGATTTACTCTTCCTGTTTTCTTATATATAATAGGAGATAACCTCTCTCTCCCCAGCCAACTCTCTGTAAATTGTTCTAGGGATTAATTAGAGAAGTCATTTGAAGTGTTTTGCAAGCCTAAAAGAAAAGCACTCTCTATAACACAAGATATGACGTAGGATTTTGTTTTTTTTCTTCCTGCTCTTCTTGTGCCAGGCAACTCTGCTTCTTCTGTCTACTCTCATCTATCCATTTAGCTGTTGGGGGTTGATTAAACTGTTACTCACACTCTTTTTCCCAGCTTGCATTAAAGGAACAGCATTAGATTTCATTTTGTTGAGAAATTTAAACCCTACGTTGTCTGACAGACTTTGAATTCACCTCCTAAAATGCATTCCTACAGGCCCCAGTCACAGTACCAACGAAGTTGGAAACACCAACTTTATTTCTTAGTCACCTTGAATAAAAATGATGCCATTCATTTTTAACAAGTTTGGAATATTCTGATACCAACACTATCAGTTCTGATGTACTTCGGTAATGGGAATAGTGTCTGTGCTGAGGTTTTTTTTTCTTTTTTTGGTGGGGGGAGACTTGTTTTGAACAGTTTCTTTTTTTTTTTTTTGTAAATCTAATTGCTTTTGGTTCACCAAGAATTCACAGACAATTGCTTTTCTCACTATTACAACAAATATATTGCAAGTGGAGCTTTTATATTCAGGGTTGCTGACCTGAATCTGTTTCCCTTCACAGTAATCTTGTGCTGTTTCCAAGCTTAGAGAGCTGACAGAGTTTGAAAAGACAATATTCATCAGTCAGACTAGGGGAGCTGTTTTTGCATCCTTTACACATAATTGTCAAAAAATCCTATTAATACCCAACTACAGGCCAATGAAAACATAATCGGAACATTGCAGAACTGATTCAGAGACAAACAGGAACCCTCAATTTCGACCCCAATTTACTGCTATCCCACACAAATTTGTTCTCAATTTCTGAAGAAATTATATCAGACATGTAGACTCATGGTCCAGAGGTTATACAAAATGTCACTTTATATTAGAAAAGAACCCATCTCATACTGGCTTTGTGCTTTACTCCTTGCATTAGTAATGATGTCTTCCCAGGCTTAATTCTGCTTTTCAGTCCTGGGGGATACATATTTTAATTTTTTATTGATTGTGGTAGAGTTTCAGCAGATTCATAGGAAGCCCTTCCCATATGCTTCCGGATCCATTCAACCTGCTGAGAGGTGTATATCCTTCTGTGTGTGTGTGTGTGTGTGTGTGTGTGTGTGTGTGTGCGTGCGTTGATGAGAGAGAAGGAAGTGGCAACGGATTTCAACTGAAGCAGCACATGTGTGTCCCTATTTAAAGTGGCTATGAATTGGAATATTTTTATGCACTTAGCCATATTTTTTCTCTTCCTAATAAGCATTAGGCTCTGAAATTTGATGGTAAAATGGGTTAGGAAGATGAAAATAATAAAGGAGTCAGTTTATCTGTGATTTGATCTATATGGTAAAATTCATTGAAATTCAAGCTTCATAAGGTCAAGCTTTAGAAAATAAATGATGGTTCCTGATAGAGTCATCTAGTTTCCACTCTTTATAAGACTGGCTGCATTGACGGCATTTAAAAGGTAGGGGCACCGTGCATGCGATGGTATGCAGTTTTAATTTATACTCTCTAAAATATTTACGTGTAACTATTTAAAATTTAATTGTTTAAGAATAAAATATACTTAGAGTTTTGAAAAAACTGAAAGCTTAGAGGTTTGAAAAACAGAAAATATCATATTTATGATAAATTGTCATTTTGAGAAACGACAGGAGACTTTTCAAATAAGTAATTGTAAAGTCTGTCTCTGTTGGCATGGGCTGCTTTGTTGATCAACAACCAAGTAGACTGAGGTTGTCCAACGAGTACATCTGGAATCCAGGTGTAAATCACCTGGGGGGGGGGGCGCAGAAAACAAGTATAGAGTGTGTGGTATAGGTATTTAAACTTGAATTCTAACATTTATTCCTCACTTACACTCAATACACTGGTGTATTCTAGCAAAAGGTGTCTGAGCTTCCTTTTTGCCTCACAGGCATATATTACTCTATGAAGTTATAGTAGAGGTGTCCAAAAAGGTTTTGTGAACAGATTTGGATCATATGTTCTATTGGAATCTTAATGATTTTTTAAAGTCATTGAAATTTACTTTTCATATGTGTGTGTGTGTGTGTGTGTGTGTGTGTGTGTGTGTGAGCTAACTAAAAAGTTTGTATCATTAGGTAAAAGCTAGTGGTATCTTCATTTCCCAGACTTTATAACGTAAAACTTGTTTGTGTCATATTACTTGACATACAATTTAGTGCTTAATTTATTTAGCACTAACCCTTAATTTTATTCTTGAATCATTTCAGCTAAAGTTTGCCTCTTCTTACTAGTGTGAGAATGATGCATACATATAACAAGATAGGGAACATGCTTCCCAAATTTTAAAATTGAAATAGTCTTCAATGACCATTCTCCCAGCCCTGGTTTGTTAAGGGGGACTGGACACGACCGGTCCTAGACATGACCTAAACCTCTCACCTTCCTCCTGAATTTCTTCCTCCCAAGGGGTTCCCCATTTCCTTGATAGTACAACTTCCAGTTGCTTTGGGCAGACATCGGGATGTCATCTTTGATTGCTCTCTTTCTTTTACATCCCATGCCCAATCTTTCAAAAAGCCCTTTAAATTCTATGTTCAAATTATGTCCGGAACGTATCACTTCTCACCACCTCCACTGCTACTAACCTCATCCAAACTACTGTCATCTTTTGCTTTGATTATTGTCGTGGCCTCCTAACTGGCTCCCTGCTTCCACCTTTGCTCTCCCGTCTCTTCTTACAAAGCACCAGAGTGATCCCGGTGAAAGCCTAGCCAGAGCATGCTGCTTCTTTGATAAAGGATGCAGTGGCTCCCCACTGCTGCTGGCGGATAAGCATCCACGGGATCTGTTCCTGCCACCTTATTATCTCTCTGAACTCATCTTCTCTTTCTCCTTTTCCTTGTCCCCTGTCCAATCACACTGGCCTCCTTGCTGTTCGTCACATATGCCTGGCATGCTCTGCCTCAGGCTGAGCACTGGCTACTGCTTGACCTCTGTCACTCCTATATTCATTTCCTGGATTTTTGCCTGATGGGCTCTCTCCATCTAATGTCTCCTTCCCACAAGGGTGTCTTGACTCTTTAAAATTACAACTGTTTCCCTGGCATACTCCAGCCTCCTTAACCTGCTTTTTTTTTTTTTTTTTTTTTTTTTTTCTCTCTCTCTCTCTCTCTCTCTCTCTCTCTCTCTCTCTCTCTCTCTCTCTCTCTCTGGCACTCACCACTGACTAGCAGACTATACCATTCACTTATTTTAAGTTTTTGTCATCACTTTAGAATGGGTGCTCTATGAAGGCAGAGATTTTTGATGGTTCTGTTCAATGTCACGTCCCCTGCCTAGAACAGTGCTTGGCACATTGCACATGTTAAATAATGATCACGCTCACTTATTTCCTGACTACTGTGGATACATTTTCACTTCTGTCATTTAACTTGATTCTCCTCTGTGCTCCTGGGATCATTGACACAAGAGTTAGGTTTTGACTCATAAGTAGATCTTGACAGAGAGAAACACGAGGCATTCAAAGAGCAGAAAGAGACTTTGTAAATGCGCGGAGAAGCGTGTGAAGATTTGGGGTGAAATGCCGTAAGAACATAGGAAAGGAAATGGTGGGAGAACAATGTTTGAAGCTTCAGCCAATAGGTTATCAGGATACTTGTATAGTATACCAAGGTGCTCAGATTTATTCTGTGGGCAGTGAATCATTCAAAGATTACGCAGGGGTTGACTTACTCAGATTCGCATTTTGGAAAAGAAAATCACTGCAGTGTTTATGTTTTTGAAAAATTGTGTATTCCTCAAATATGTATAGATGAGTGTGGAGAACAATTTTCCTCACACCTTAATTATCATGAAACTACCCTAGAAAGGTTTACAACATAAATTAATTTGGATTAAAGGTACAGACACAGCTACAGTTGCACATCTGAGCATGAACACTTGCTTGTGTGATCTATTTAAAATAAATGCCTTTGGACCCTATTGGTGTTAAGAATATTGTCCCACTGCTGTGATGCTTCTGCTTTACCATGACAACAGGCTAGTTATTACTGCACAGCGTTATTGGGAGTGCTTTGATATTATTTGCTGCTAAAGGGCGAATGATAACTTTCCCTTTAATTAACAGCATTTTCAATTACTTTTCAGTCTACATTTATAAAGAAAGACTGACTAAAAGTTTTAAGTGTGAAATCCATTTGCTTTGTGAAAACAAAGACTTCTCTTAGTGGCAGAAAATAGTCCCCAGAGGAGGAAATTTTATTTTGGGACGAAATGTTGGATGGTGTTTTAGAGATAGTACGGTATGTGGGTTGCTAACAGTGATTGCACTTTTCCAGGTAAAGAGAGCCTCTACCAGGTGGACAATCTCTGGAAACAGCCACATGTTCAATTAAAATATTTTAGCAAATTTAGTGAGAGTCAGGGAGTTTTTCATCTTTATCTCAACTTCCAGCACATCAAAAAAAAATTAGCTTTAATTGCCTCTTACAGGAATTAATCTGTATGGAAGCCTATCTCTAAATAGCCAGAGAGGCCATGCCCAAATGTGAAGCCAATCTTCTCACCACAACTGCAAGTGCCCCAAAGAGATTGGCTCACATGTGAACAGACCCCTATTGGGTTCCTCTTAGGAGAGCTAACAGTAACTGTTTTTAAGTTGAGATTTTAGAAATTCTTATAACTATTTGTCAGTTAGGATCCGTGGTTCCAACCAACAGAAACTGGCTGGTTATTTTAAGCCCAGAAGGATTTCACTGTAAGTCTAGTGGGGGAGGAGAGGGGCACCGGAGTTAATTAGCAGAAGTCGGGTTTGTGCATGACGATTGCTGCTGCAAGAAATCTGGCCTCCAGAAGTGTTCTTTACGTACGATTCCAGCTGCCTGAAGCAAGTGCTTGATAGGTTACCAGGCAGTGGGTAATGGACAACTGTCACTCCTGTTCCTTAGTGGGAGACCACAGTGCAAGGTAGGTCCTACTGCTAAGACTGTGCCAAATGGACAATTTCCTCCATGAGAGACCACAGTGTTCATTGGAAATGAGGCAGGAGAAAAGAGGTGGGGGGATAGCCAAATGACCAATATATGTTACTTTTGGCATTTTTATTATTTGTTACTTCACTTTTCTTTTTTAAGTGACTGGTATGGTGAAGGAGTAAGGGTCTTCTCTTTGTAAATTGGTCTCAAATATCCATACACCTATATCTATCCATGTAGTGATTTTTTTTCTTTGTGGAAAAGGAGTTGTGGGTTAGAATGGAAAATGAAGACGGTGTGATACAGACCAAATTTACTGTCTGCCTGTAGTAACTCAGGATTATCTGTAGTACTGTAGAACCAAAATTGCTGTTTTGAATTTTACTTGGACTGATATGCTGTTTTCTTGACCACTGTTTCTAAATTACTGTGTTTCCCTGAAAATAAGATCGGGTCTTACATTAATTTTTGCTCCAAAAGACCCATTAGGGCTTATGTTGAGGGGATGTCATCCTCAAAAATCATGCTAGGGCTTATTTTCAGGGAAATGATACTAACAAAAAGGAGGCGGGGTAACAAAAATTTCTTTTTTTTTTTTTTTTTTACTTCAAATCAGATTAGGATCAAAGGGAACCATTGATTGAAACTTAGGCAGATGTATGCATATACAGACATATGCATGTATCTATATATTTTATTAAATATTTTTAACTGTTTAGAGTTAGTTGCAGGCTCTATGTCTCCAAACTCTTCAGTAGGTATTTCTTTAGGACAAATACATTCTTTACATAACAACAGAATAATTATCAAAATCATGAAATTAACATTGATACAATACTATAATCTTTGGACCTCCCTCAGATTTCACCAATTGGCTAAATGTCCTTTATAGCAAAAGAAAATCTCAGATCCTGTGTTGTATGCTGTTGTCATGTCTCTTTGGTCTTTGTAATATGGAATACTCCCTCATTATTCTGGAAAGAAAGTGTTTCTTTGTATTTTAAGGTATTGATACTTTTGAATAATACAGGCCATTATTTTGTAGAATGTCCCTTATTATTGGTTTGGCTGATAGATTTCCTTATGAATGGATTCATGTTATATGCTTTTGGCAGGAGGATGACAAAAATGATATATTCTTAATGCATCATCTCAGGAGGTATGAGGTCAATTACCATCCTTAGTGATGTTAATTTGGATCACTTGCTTAAGGTGGTGTCTGGCAAATTTCACCACTGTGGAGTGACTAAGTATCTGGTTTAGACATATTTTGAGGCAATGGAAATAATGTGTTGTTTTTTAAACTTTCACATTCTGATTTTTGCATCGATTGATAATTCTTGCCAAATACTGATTTTTCCAATTTAATTATTCCTTCTATATTCATTAGATTTCTGCTGTAAGAAAAAACATTTTTGTTGGTTTGCTTGCTTGTTTATTTATTTGTATCAGGTGGACTACTGAATGTTTATTCAATGTGTTATAATCCTTTGCCCTCATTTATTTATTTTGGTGCTCAAATTATCCTAGATTTACACAATGTTAGCCTATTTCAGTTTGCTCCCATGGTTTTCTGTACTTCTCTTCCTCTCCTAGGTAGGAAGACACTGTGCTTGTATTCCCCATAGCACAACACCTTGTGTAACATAGATGCTTCGTATCTATATTGAATGTGCCAATAATTCATGCATCATTTCCTCTAGAAGTCTCAGCCTTAACCTTTTGTAAAATTGCCCATAAAAGAAACTTCTTCAAGAAGCCAATTCAGGAAAATATACAAAATTGTGTTTTATTGTTTTCATACTGTGTATACCGTGGATTGAACAACATTAGTAGTTTTCTAATTTTATTGACGTTTTATTTTCTCCTTTTTAATAATTATATATATATATATATATATATATATATATATATATATATATATATATATTCTTTATTTTACTTAGTGTAAGATAATTTGCATGAGTGGATACCTTGCCTGAAATAACATTCAGACCAAGTGGTTCGTGTATTACCTGTCTATTTGCCATTCTAAGGGAAGTTGGGAAACTTTTGGCCAGATGAATGACAATAGAGATTTTCTTTCACAATTAGCTTCTGTCCTTCCTGACACCCCTAATGGTTTATAACCTCCTCCCTTTTATGCTAATTCCCTACCCATCTTCCATAGAGAAAGGTTTTAAAAATTAATCATTTACCTCTTATTTCCTTTATAAAAAAATAAAAAGTTGTAAAAGAGACTAAATAGCCAATACCAAAATATTACTCTTATCTTGACTATATCTCCGTGTAATATTTTCAGTGGAAACCTCAGCTTAATCCATACCTGCGAAATATCTTGGAAGGACAGTGTTAACCCATCCAACACTGTGGTGCTTCTTATGTGGCAGGCATTGTGTCCAGAGCTTAATAAGTTACTGTACAGCTTCAAAAGGCTCATGGTGTAGTTAGAGAGATACATAAGCAAAGAAATCCCACACCAAAGCAACAAGAGCTGTGTCCAAGTAACTCTGAGAGCAAGGCAGAGGTGCTCCCTTCACCCAGAGGGAGCTGGTTAGCTATATGCTATTGAAAATTAATGCACGCCAATGTGTTGAAGAAGGGAGAGATTTTTCTCCATACCTTTTGGAATGGCTGAAGTCAAATGATAATTTTTATTCTAAAAGTGATGATAATTTGGAAAAAGTTCTGATCACTTTAAATCACAACAAAGAATGTTATATAACCACTGCTATGAGTTTATGAACTTGTTCTATGTGCAAAATTTACTCTTGTATAAAGAATGAGGTGATATAATAATCAGATAAATGGATGGAAGCAGTAAATTAAGTCTATCTAGAGTGTTATGAAGACTTTTGATTGTTTTTGATGTGAAATCATTGGAGAATTATAGATTCACCTTATTGAGGTATCAAAAAATACTAAACCTGGTGTCCACAGCTCCCTAAGAAGGAGATATATAAGGATAAGCTTCATGAGTGTGTAAAATCCTTTAAATTATAAGCCAAATTTCAAATTTACACTTATGTGTATTTTTTTTCTCATGGGGTACATATATTTTTATCAGATCCTCAGCGGGTCCCTTGAATACCTCTAAATTAAGAAGCGTTTGCGGAATGGTCTGTTGAAAGTAGCATTATCCTAGAATTAGAACCCTAGACTAGCTATACTCAATATAACCTTGGACTAATAATTTAATCTCCCTAAGCCTCAATTTCTTCTTTTCTAAAGTAAGAGTTTTAGTTAAGGTCTAGTCTCCTCAATAGACATTGTCTCAATTGACAAGTTCTGTATAGCTGAAAGATTTTTGCAATCTTTGCGGACACAGAAGAGGGTTTTTTGGTGATTATAGTGTTGGCCCCCAAAGTGTATCAGAAGTTTTGAATCTTGAATTTTCAGTTTCCCTTGAAAAATCCAAAGACCTATCTCCATGATGGCATTACAGTCATTTGGAGCAGATCAGTGCTAACACGTGGTGACAGATGTGTACACTCAGGTTCTCCACAGTCTCCAGCGTGCTCCATCGTCTCACCCCAGTCCTCTCTGTGCATTTATATGATTTTTCTGCCCTTGGAAGCATTTGACATATTGTCCTCAGGTATATGCAATACGTTCTCCTGCTGGGGAAGGAGAGCACACAGAGAGGGGACATGATTTTGGAATACATGGCCTCAGTGTGCCTTTACTGAGAGAAAGCTGCAGCTGTCTGCGCTCCTATGTGTGCCTGATTATGGAGGAAGATTGAACACTTTTTATGGAAAAGCATTCCCCTGGCTGGAGTAAATGCTGGAAACTGATCACCGACTTGTGTTGCACAACTTGTATGACCTGCTTAAGCATTTGCCATCTACCACTATTTTAGGATTTTATGTTATATCAGGCTTGATAGATCCCAAGTTAGAGTAGAGAGAGAAAGGGTCTGAAAACAATGGAAAAGATATAATAATACTGCTCAGGCCACATTGCTTTAAAAGTAAGATGAAACCTGAGGCAATTGCACATTTTAAATAATTTCATTGTCTTGGTCAGAGGTCTGCAAATGTTTCTGCAGAGGGTCAGGTAGTAAATATATATATTTTTTTGTTTCGCAAACCACACAGTTTATGTTGCAAGCACATAAGCCACCTTAAACAATACATAAAATATGAATGAGTGATCACGGTTTTGTTTCAATGAAACTTTATAAAAACAGGCAGATTTGGCCTGTGGGTTATAATTTGCCAACCCCTGAGCTAGGTACTCATTAGTATATGGAGTCTGGTCTGAAGAGAAGCTTAAAAATCTTGAAGAGTAATAACAAATATTAAAATACAATGCTAATACAGGAGGTATTAGGAAAGAAGACCCACACGAAAAGCAGTCTGGGATTGTTTAACTCCACCAAGAGGAGGCTGTTGGGTGACATAATTAATGTTTGACATAAAAGATAATTTCCTGACAATGAGAGTGGTTACATTTTAGAATGAATTATTATTAAGGCAGTTTGCAGACTCTCCCTGAAAGCTTGTAAAAATAGTATAAATTTTTGACTTTCTGAGATGGTTTTCTATAGAAACATGAACAGGATAATCTGTAGGCACTGGGAGATGAACAACTTGGATTGTAGAGCTCTCTTTGAAAATAAAATTGTAACAGGATTGAACAGAAACAGGCCAGCAATTCAGAATTCTGATCTTTATATCAGTACTCAATGCTTTTGTATTCTTAGGCAAGGATTTTTTAAAACCATTTTACTAATCTGTGAAGTGCCCAGTGTTCCAGGGAACATGGCTGATTAACATCGAATAAAACTATTTGTAATGTATTTAACGATTGTGAAATGCTACATAAATTTGAACAGATATAATACCTCACTTAACAGAATTATCCTTAAGTTCTTTTGAAATCCCCAGAATACATTTACCATTCTATTAAGTTACCTGTGCAGAAAGCTGATTTTTTTTTTTTTTTTGAAGGGGGAAATGCATCTACATTTCATTTACTTATGTGACTTTACTTGGTCACATTGTGTGGCACTAATGTAAGACTGTTAACTGTAGCAACTTTAATTGATTTTTGGTCACTATCTTATATCAAATAGATTCATAGAAAAATATTATTACAGCAATGACAGGCACTTTGGGGGACATCTAGTTCAAACCTTTCATATTTTCGGTAGTTTCACTCTATCTGATAAAGAATTCGAACTTAAAATACATTGCTTGTTCTACAAAACTAGCTTTTTCAATTTGGGATGCTTTTTTTGGCCAGAAAGAATTTGATCATAGGACAGTGAACTCAGGTTTCATAGGTCTACTTAGCCAAAGAGTTTATCATTGTGCAGAACCTGCTTCGGTTTATGTACCCAGTTTTTTTCCAGGGCTAGGCTGTCGTCATACTGGCAGTTTCTTCTCCTCCTCCCCCTCCCCCTCCCCCTCCCCTTCCCCCCCTCCCCCTCTTCTTCTCCTTCTTCTTCTTCTTTCCTTAACAAGTAGTGTGTATTATGAACATCTATGCTATCCATCCCAATAATGGAATAAAATAAGAGCATAATAGAAAGGACTACTATCCCATATGGTGAGTTAGAAATTCAGTCTACCTTGTTACAGTTATTGGGGTGAGAAATAGGGGGGCAAATGTGATCACTGTATTATACATATTAAATGGTAAATAAAATTTAATAAAGACAGAAAACCTCTTCCCTCTTAGTATGGATTAAATTTGAGCATAACTGCAAATTAAAATTTCATCTGAGAATATCTATGTCTTTCAGATATTATATAATGAATAAAATATGAGGTTTATCTTTTATAGTGTAGTGCATCACCCAATAGGTACAATTCACTTAGAGCAATTACACTCTGTGTCCCTTCTGAATGTGACTCAGTTGTTCACTTTAAAGTAGTGACTTAGGGAGGCTTTGGCACCTATTTCAGGAATTCCACATTTAACCAAAATGTTTTTGGAATGCTTAAATTGAATTTACCATACCCATCAGTTGGGAGTAACTGTGTTTATGTGTATGTAACCCATTGTGAGAAAAATCAGACTCATTAAATTAGTAACTACTCCAGCATGACATGCAAAAATGTTCTTTTCCAGCTTAATCACTTGTAATGAACAGATTTGACCCCAAATGATGCTGGATATTTTTGAAACTTAATCTTACCCATAGGCGCTCTGCAGCCATTGATATCAAAGAAATGCGTTGTAATCTCTGAATGCAATTCCAAAAGAGAAATTCTAAAATTTCTGAGCTACAGCAACATCATATTTGGAGGACTTAATCCCTGTAAGATGAATTAGGTCTAGTACATATACTAATTTACTTTTTAAAACTTGAAGTGTAATTTACACACAGTAAGATGCGTAGATCATGAGTGTACAATTCAATGAGCTTTGAAAATTGCGCACACCTGTATAACTCACACCCCTGTCAAAATATAGACCAGTCCCACCACCGTAGGGTTTCTCCTGCTCCTTTTCCTCATTCCCTGAGTTGAGCCCCCACCACAACCCAGGAACCTATTTCTCCTGTTTCTTTCACCATCTCAGTTCTTATGCCTGTTCCAGAACTTCATATAAATGGCGTCATAAAGGACGTCCTCTCTTGTGCCTGGCTTCTTTTCCTCAGTGTAGTGTTTTTGGAGGTTTATCCATGATGTCGCATGCATCTTCATTCCTTTTTAGTGCCACGTATGAATATTTCTGTTATTAGCTCTTATATTATAAGTTAAAATTATGTGGGAAGAATAGAATGTCTTCTTAGAAGTTAGAAAGTAAGGCCACATTCAAGCATTTTCTCCTTCATGTGTACCAGTTCTTACTATAGCATATCCTTTTACAGGAAGTATTTCTATATAAACAAAATTGTTCAATCATAAGGACAACTAATAGCTCACATATTTTGGCACAGACATTTTAGGGAAAAATATATCAGAGGCTTAGAGTTTTTAACAGACACATATCTAATATTTATTATTTTCATTAAATAAGTACTTATTAGGATCCCATTATGTGACAGACATAATGCTACATGAATTTGCTTGTGTGTTTTGAAATTATATCAATATACAGTCCATATACATCTGTTACTCTGCAGGCTGATGCAAATGGAAAAAATGGTGAAGGTGAAGGTATAGGTACTGAGAAAAGTGAGTTCCTGTACACCATTTTTCAAAAACAGTTTGTCCTGAAGGCTTTCTTTGCTATTTGCTGCTGAAAAATGGACTCTGTGGGGTTGAAGCATCATAGAGATTTTAATTAAGTTTTAATTAAATGTTTTTCATGGTTTTGCATAATAAGAGGATAATATCAAATCTAATTCCTGCAAAATCTAGCATGCATCTGGGTAATCAACAAATGAGGACTCTCTAAGCATCCACATAGTTTAGTACAATTTCTATTCAGTGTATTTTAAGAGGATGATCCTCTAAATATGTTTATTAGAATCAGTGAACTCAGAAATATCCAGGGGAGAAATTTTGTTTTAACTTTTACTTCAAATTTCATTGGTTTACTATAATGGCAATTTAATGTTTCTGAAATTAGAGTGTTTTAGTGTGTGCTAATTAAACAAAAAATCTTAAAGAACACTCTTTTGGGCTTTTGAAAGTCTAAGGGGATAGAATATAAAATTGTTACATCACTTTCAAATGTGTGAACGTGGTAGGAGTTGCCTAAACTCTTTGTTGGGGATAATAGTATATCAAGACAATAGGGCTGTTCTAAGACTTACATGAGATATTATCTCATAGTATTTCATTGTCACACACCGGCTACAAGCCATACTTTAGACCTTATATCCAAGTGAAGCTAGAGAAATAATTACAAAGATAAACTGACAGAATCGAATATTTAAACTGTATCACAGTTTGTAATTTTTTATTTTTATTTTTAATGTAGAGTAAACCTTAAGCAAATGAAAGTATCCCCTGCCTCTCCTGACCTTTGGAAGACTCTAGTTTAAAAAAACCTATAACATGTGATACAATTGACCAAATATATACTGAGTTTTCCCTAGTTGCCAATGACTGTGTTAAGTACTAGGAATATAAAGATGAATGATTCAAGATTCTTCACTTCTTTTTCCTTATTCAGCTTTTTCCTTATTTTTTCCAGTTTTTCATTCAGTATGTATTTTTAGCCCTAATTTCAAAACCTACAATTTAACTGTAAACAAATAGTTTGGACCAAACAGTTTCTAAAATCTCTTCCATTTCTGCAATTCTGTGCCTTCTAAATCTATGCTTTGAATACTAACATGGATATGTGCAAATACTGATGGAGGCTTTGCTGCAAAATGCAGAAAGTTTGAAATTATTTTGTATCCAAATTAAAGAAACTAGACTTCAGAGTCAGACAGGTCTAGGTGCAAAACTTTACCACTTGGATAAGGTACCAAATCTCTGCATTTATTTCTTGTGGAGTAATCAATGAAATGGGGATACAAATACTATTTATTCTATAAAACGTTATGAAGATGTTCTTAAACAGATGTATTCCAGCTATAATAAGCTTAAAATAAGCATTAGTCATTATTATTCAGGCAGTATAAAAATAGATAATTTACTTGTCTGGAAAAGAATTCCTAAATACTCCCAAATTAGAAAAAATGTGTTTGTCCTCATTTTACAATGGAAGCTAGTGTATTTGGTAATGATGACAAAATAAATACATTTTCTGTCTACTCTAGTCATGTTCTTGTCAAGAACAGCACTTAGAAATTCTTTGGTGGCAAAGGAATATGGCATAGAACCATCTTATATCCAGCATCCTCATTGCTCAGCACTGTACTGAACACAGTGGCTCTACCACGTGTTTACTGAATGGATGAACAAATGATTGACTGGGTGAATGAATGAAGAAAATGCTACAAGATCATACGTCCTTTATGCACTAGGAACAGGAAGTCTCACTCAAGACCTTATTAATAAATGGTTGAGTAGGGACCAGAATCCAGATTTGCCTACACGTTGGTACTTTCCATAATTCTATAATCTATTTCTTACAATGACACAAAAGCATGGATATGTTGCATTATAGTGACTTCACAAAATGTGTGATACAGTCATACGTTTGACTTATCCACAGGAAGAATCCCAAGTACTAACTGAGTCAGTTAGCATCAATTTTCCTGTTTTATTTTTAGACAATGTAGGATAAGGAAATAATATTATAGATGGCCTGGGATTACAGACAAATTTTTAGTATCCAGTACATGTGACTTAGTTCCAGAGAGGGGTTCTTCTCCCCCAACGTTATGATGTTATCCCATTTTTCAGTCAATGATGGCCTTACGACTCTGAGCTGGACTTGCCAACAGCGCCCTGACATCTTTTTCATTCCACTGGTCCTGTTATGATTATGGAGCACCACTAAGAAGACTCCCTTTGAGATCTTTTTTTTTTTTTAATTTTTTTTATTTATTAAATTTATTGGGGTGACAATTGTTAGTAAAATTACATAGATTTCAGGTGTACAATTCTGTATTACATCATCTATAAATCCCATTGTGTGTTCATCACCCAGAGTCAGTTCTCCTTCCATCTTTGAGATAAAAAACCCAGAGTGTGTATAATTGAGAGTTGTAACATTGGGCCAAAATCACACTTTCTTTAATGTATCTTTGATCTTAATGATCTGAGTTTGGGCCAAAATGGAGTTATGTTCTTAAAACAACTGCTACGGTATGAAAGACAATTTTTTTTCAGAGGTACAAAGACTGAGAAATATGAAATAGAATCAGGACTAGTGAAATCAAGTCAGCAGCTGAGTGTAAATGAGCATTTTGAAATCGATGGCAATAGACTGTTATGGCACTACACCAGTTTTTATGGGCCAGATGCTTTTAATTAAACATACCTTAAAGTATTAAAGATTAGAAATGCACATATCTTTCAGACTTCCATCTACCCCATGTTTTGTGTATGGAGTTAGATTGAAAGTAAAACTATAATAAGGACTAAAGAAAACTGCCAGTGCGAAAATCCATTGAAATAATCCAGATGCGTCTACCATTTTAAAGGTCAAATCTGGTTTGCTCATAAAGCCCAGAGTAGTGTAAAAGAAGATGTCTAATAAATCTTGGAATTTGGTAGTAGAAGAAAAGTGGTGAATTTACAGACCTTTAGCTTGGTTGCTTGGATTGTCACATTATGCCATCTAAGAGTGGAAAAGATTTCTTCCAGCTGTAAAATTGTGGGTTAAAAGAAATGTCACACTTTAACATTTTTTTCCTATTTAAATGAATATCCATATGCTCTGAATGTTACCAGATTTTCAGGCTTTAGAAACTGAAGGCTTCTTATTCATAGGACAGGCTTTACAGGAGGTACTGTAGTGCAAATTCACCCCCATAACTCCCCTAACATACATATATTTCTCTTTGGAATATCAGCTCTGGGTAGCAAGAATAATTTTATGGTGGCTTTTATAATTTTTGGCTTTTGTCTGAAAGATCCAGAAAGTGCAGAGGTTATGATGCATTGCTTTGGTGACATGGACACTTGTCCCTTAGGACTGACATTTCAGGAACTTCTTCATGTGTTACAAAGCCACCTGCAGACAGTGTTTGAAAGTCACTGGATAGCTGACTTCATCTACAGGGAAAGTGACAGGAACCTGGAGTAGAGGCTTTTCAGTGGAAACCTTTAGGCATAATTAGATTATTCCAGCAGGTAGAGGATTCATGTTAATCCAGCCATCTCCCAAGGATGCTGGGAGCTACCACCATCACATGACAGCTTTTGTTGGCTTGTTGCCACTGAACTGAATTAACTTCAGGGACCTTTGAACTGCCTTCAGGGTGTGGGGTAGGAATACAGCAGGCTCAAGGGACATTTTAAAGATTTATCCTCTGTTGGAGTTGGGTCTAGGGATTCAGAGAGAACCTGGAATAGTGGAAGTAATTGTAGGATCTTCTGAAATGCGATCTAAAATAACTGATATGACATATAGGGAGCTATTTATATAATACTGGTATATATTGTTCATAAATATGTTCTTAAGACTGGTCTGACATAGTAAAATAAACGTGAAATATTGGTGTTGCAAAATCGCTGATACTATGTGTGATGGTTAATTGTTTGTGTCAATATGACTGGGATAGGGATGCCCAGATAGTTGGTAAAACATTACTTCTAGGGGTATCTGTGAGAGTGTTTCCAGAAGGCATTAGCATTTGAATCAGTAGACTGAATAATAAATATCTCCCTCACCAGAGCAAGGGACATTATGCAATGCATTGAAGGCCTGGATTGGGGTGGGGGGAGCAAAGGAAGGGTGAATTTACTTTTTTGTTTGTTTAAGCTGGGACATCCATCTTCTCCTACTTTCAGAGGACATTGACACTCCTGGTTCTTGGGCCTTCAGACTTGGACTGGAACTTACATCGTCAGTACCTCTCCCCCTCCCCATTCTCCATTCTTGTGCTTTTGACCTTACCGTGTTTCCCCGAAAAAAGTCCTAGCCAGACCATCAGCTCTAATACATCTTTTGGAGCAAAACATAATATAAGACCTGGTATTATATTACATTATATTATATTATATTACATTACATTACATTATATTATATTATACCCGGTCTTATATTAAAAGAAGACCGGGTCTTATATTAATTTTTGCTCCAAAAGATGCATTAGAGCTGATGGTTCGGCTAGGTTTTATTTTTGGGAAAACACTGTAGTATGGGACTTACATCATCTTTGCCTTTTGTTCTTGGGCCTTTGGACTTGGACTGATTTTATACCACTGGTTCTCCAGCTCGCAGATGGCATATAGTGGGACTTTTGAGCCTCCATAATTGCATGAGTCAATTACTATGATTATCTATCTATCTATCTATCTATCTATCTATCTATCTATCTATCTATCTATCTATCATCTCTCTCTCTCTTTCTCTCTCTCTCTCTCTCATCTATCTATTGATCGATCGATCGATCGATCGATCTATCTATCTATCTATCATCTATGATCTATCTATCTCCTATTGGTTTTGTTTCTCTGGAGAACCCTGACTAGTACGGATTCAGGTACTGAGAGTGGTTCTAGAGAAGCAGAATTTTAAAGATGAATTTTCTGAATTGGTTCTCTTGTTTCTGGAATTGGCTCTCTAATCTGATTAGACTTAAAGATGGTAATAACTCTATTTCAAGTAATAAAGTGAGCATGGCTAGTCCATGGTGTGAACTGTTTATAGAGTTACGTTAAATATCTGTACTGGATAATCCTAACTAACCACTAGAAGCAAGGAGCCAAGTGATTTTGTATATGATACATTTGAACATTTTTGGAAAACCAAGGAATATAATGACATTGGCTGCTTGCTCCTAATGTGTCTGAACAAAGTGGTGAAAGAAAAGGATGAGCTCAGGGGTTCACCTAAGAGCTCTCTGTGTGCCTTGAGGGAGGAGAACCTGATTTCCTACAGCTGCAGGGATGAATATGCTGAAAATCAACCGTAGATCCGCATCCTGTGATTGGCTGAATTATAAGGCTAGTTGAACTCACAGCCCCCAAAGGCTGTCAAAGTTAGTGCCTTGAGTGGAAAGAATGAGATCCTGTAAGTTGGGTTGAGGAAGTGTCTGGAAACCCTGATTAAGCTAGGGATACTGTGACCCTCAATTTTGAGCCTTCTTTGCCAGTGGAAGTGGCCTCTCCACCCCTAGTGGTAGCTGCTTTCCCACTTCCAGTGGTATAGATCTTTGTACCCTGACTGAAACAATTAACCCTGCCTTGTCTCCACTGAGGCAGTTTTCGTGCAAAGCAATAATGATTCTGCTCAGGACCAACCCTCACTACACCTCTTTGCTTCTTGACTTATAACTAGACTTAATTCCTAACAGGCCCCTGAAAGTGAGGTATAAAGTGTGACTTGTGAGAAGGTGTGCTGCATTAAAAAAAACTACTTGAGTTTTCTAGTATATACAAGCAGAAATTCAGAGAACATGTGGAAATGGATACTAAGGATATGGGATAATGGTGGAAAGAGCATGAAGTTGGATCAGGCCAAATTTACTAATATATGGGCTTACTAAGCAGACATTTTTTTTTCATTTAACATTGTAGCTTGGGGAGTTAGAAAATGTTCTAACAGTTTCTTTGGGTGATTGGTTGGCTGAAAGACAGATGGACCTGAAAAAATGGTACGCTGTGAACAAATTGGAAATGCCAATTTCCCTTGTTTTAACATAGAGGAAGGGATTCAGAGGTTTAGGGATATTGTGATGTTAGAGCAGATTTGTCATTTAAGACCTACTTACGCACCTTGAGAGGTCCAGAAGACATGCCTTTCACCAAAACTTTGAGAAATAAATTTGTGAACAGAGCCCCAGCATCCTTGAAGGGCTCAGTGATCACTCTTCTCTGTAGGGTAGACCTAAATGCAATGGGAGTAATTGGATCCCACGGTAGCAGGGGCCAAGTAGAGGCACTGAACTGTCAAAGCCAGAGTGGTGTGGTTATTGTAATGGACAGAGATACCTTGATAAGCAAATAATAAAGAGAGAACATATTTTAGATCTGATAGAAATGGCCAACTCCAGGGGTTGCGCATCTGTAGATTCAACCAACTGAGGATGAAAAATATGCAGAAAAATGTTACATTGTTGCTAATGTGTACTGTGTAGTTAGGCCTATGATGTTTGCATCTGTACTGAACATGTACAGACTTTTTTTCTTGTCCTTATTCCCTAAACAATACAGTATATAACAACTATTTACATAGCATATATATTAGGTATTGTAAGTAACACAGAGATGATTTAAAGTATACAGGAAGATGTGCGTAGGTTATATGCAAATATTATGACATTTCACATAAAGGGCTTGAGTGGATTTTGACATGTGCAGGGCCTGCAGGAACCAAGGATGACTGTATTCCACTTTATGTCTATGCTACTCTTTCAAGCTGATTCTAATAAAATACTTGGGGCAAGATTTAACATAAACACTAATGAATTTGAAACACTTCAGTAGATATAGAAGAGTTGGTTTAGGAATGGCAAATTTCACATCAGATAAGCAAGCCACTGTCCTAAGTAAAAAAAAAAAAAAATCGATCTGGTATATCAAAACGCCTTTTCCCATTCAGATTCATACTGGTAACTATTTCATTATTACAGCAGAGCCTGGTGTGGGTTACAAATACCAACAGTAAGGAAATCTGGTTCTTTCAAGTCTGTGTTTTGGCTGAGTGTACAGAGTTTCCCAGTGGTGTCTGTTATAAGGCAACTTGCAGGACTTGGCAGCAAGTTAGAGATAACAAGACTTCCGTCTCAAAGACCGTCCAAGCTGCATGTTAAATTTTGTCCATCTGTCACCAGTCTCCTTTGTCCCATGTCAGAGTTAGATTTGGAACTGGTGACATTGGAGGTACTTGTTATGCTTGGCAAAACAAGCCCCAAAGGTCTTATTGTTCATGATAGTTCAGATGTACTTGAACAGTAATTACTAGTCATGTGGATCTCCTTGTGTTGTTCTGTTTCATGAGCTTCCATCTCCCCTTAGATGGGCCCCAGTGTACACAGTAAATATTAGAATCAACAAGAGATGGTACAACAGATGATTTTATTTAAATTACTTTATATGAAATCCAAAGAATGCTAGTATATATATACATAGCATTTGATTGGGCCATATTTATTGTTTGTTGATGTTGTTTGTTGATTTATTGACGATAGCCATTCTGACTGGAGTGAGACGGTATCTCATTTTGGGTTTTATTTGCATTTTTCTAATGATTAGTGATGCTGAGCATTTTTTCATGTCTGTTGGTCATCTGTATGTCCTCTTCAGAGAAATGTCTCTTCATGTCCTCTGCCCATTTTTTAATTGGGTTGTTTTTTTGTGTGTTAAGTTGTATGAGTTTTTTTTAATAAATTTTGGATATTAACTCCTTAACAGATGTATCATTGGCAAATATCTTCTCCCATTCAGTAGGATGCCTTTTTGTTTTATTGATGGTTTTCTTTGCTGTGAAAAAACATTTTATTTTGATATAATCGTATATGTTTATTTTTTCTTTTGCTTCCCTTGCCTGAGGGGATATATCAGTAAAAATATTACTAAGGGTAATGTCTGCAAATTTACTTCCTATATTTTCTTCTAGGATTTTTATGGTTTCAGATTTTACATTTACATCTTTAATCCACTTTGAATTTATTCTCATGTATGGCATAAGGAGATGGTCCAGCTTCTTTTTTTTTTTTTTGCATGTATCTGTCCAGGTTTCCCAGCACCATTTATTAAATAAACTGTCTTTACCCCGATGTAAATTCGTGCTTCCATTGTCATAAATTAAAGACTTTATAGTATGGATTTATTTCTGGGCACTCTATTCTGTTCCATTGATCTATGTGTCTATTTTTATGCCAATATCATGCTGTTTTTATTATTATAGTCTAGTAGTATGATTTGATATCAAGTAATGTGATACCTCCCACTTTGATCTTATTTCTCAAAATTGCTGTGGCTATTCAGGATCTTTTATGCTTCCATATAAATTTTAGGATTATTTGTTCTAGTTCTGTGAAAAATATCATTGGTAATTTGATAGGGATTTCATTGAATCTATATATTGCCTTAGGTAGTATGGACATATCAAATATATTAATTCTCCCTATCCATGAGCATGATATGTATTTCCATTTATTTGTATCTTCTTTAATTTCTCTCTTCAATGTCTTATAATTTTCTGAATACAGGTCTTTTACTTCCTTGGTTAAATTTATTCCTAAGTATTTTATTGTTTTTGAAGCAATTATAAATGGATTTGCTTTTTTTAAATTTCTCCTTCTGATAATTTGTTATTGGCATATACAAATGCAACTGATTTCTGAATATTAATTTTTTATCCTGATATTTTATTATATTTATTTATCGGTTTTTATAGTTTTTTTTCATGGAGTCTTTTGGTTTCTCTCTATATAGTATTGTGTCATCTGCATATAATGACAATTTTACTTCCTATTTTCCGGTTTGAATGCCTTTATTTCTTTTTTTTATCTGATTGCTGTGGCTAGAACTTTTAGAACTATGTTGAATAAAAGTGGTGAAAGTGGGCAATCTTGTCTTGTTCCAGATCTTAAGGGGAGAGCTTTCAGTTTTTTACCATTGAGTATGATGTCAGCTGTTTCCTATTGAGTATAATGTGTATGATAGCAGATGATGTTATCATATATGGCCTTCATTATGTTGAGATATGATCTCTGTATTCCCACTTTGCTAAGAGTTTTTATCATAAATGGCTGCTGGATTTTGTCAAGTGCTTTTTCTGCATCTATTGATATGACCATATGATTTTTATTTTTCATTTTGTTAATGTGGTGTATCACATTAATTTATTTGCAGATATGAACCAACATTGCATACCAGGAATGAATCCCACTTGACTGTGGTGTATAATCTTTTTAATGTATTGCTGAATTCAGTTTGCCAATATTTTGTTCATGATTTTCGCATCTATGTTCATTAGGGATATTGGCCTATAGTTTTCTTTTTTTTGTGGTGTCTTTGTCTGGTTTTGGGATCAGAGTGATAGTGGCCTCATAAAAAGAGCTTGGGAAGCTTCCTTCTTTCTGGATTTTTTGGAATAGTTTGAACAGAGTAGGTGAAAATTATTATTTTTAAGTGTTTGGCAAAATTCACCTGTGAAGCCAGGTGTGTGTTCAGGGCTTTTTTTTTTTTTTTTTTTTTTTGGGGGGGGGGAGGAGTTGGGGGGTGCTTGTTGATTACTGATACAATTTAATTGGTAGTAATCAGTCTGTTCAGATTTTCTGTTTCTTCTTGATTCAGGCTTGGAAAATTGTATGCTTCTAGAAATTTATCCATTTCTTCCAGATTGTCTAATTTATTGGCATATAGTTGCTTGTAGTATTTTCTTAATTTTTTTTGTATTTCTGTTGTGTTTGTTTTCACTTCTCTTCTTTCATTTCTGATTTTATTAATTTGGGTCCTCTCTTTTTCTTGATGAGTCTGGCTAAAGATTTGTCAATTTGTTTATCTTTTCCAGAAAACAGCTCTTGGTTTCTTTGATCTTTTGTATTTTTTTTTTTTTGGGGGGGGGTCTCTATTTCATTTATTTCTGCTCTGATCTTTATTATTTCCTTCCTTGTACTGCCTTTGGGCTTATTTTACTGTTCTTTTTCCAGTTCCTTTACATGTAAAGATAGACTGTTGATTTGAGATATTTTTTTTGTTTGTTTCTTTAAGTAGGCCTGCATTGCTATGAATTTTCCTCTTTAGAACTGCTTTTGCTGCATCCCATAGATTTTGTGTCATTGTGTTTTCATTTTCCTTTGTCTCAAGATGTCTTTTGATTTGCTCCTTGATCCCTTATTGACCCATTCATTATTTAGTGACATGTTATTCAGCTTCCATGTATTTTGTGTTTTCTGGTTTTCTTCTTGTAATTGATTTCTAATTTCATAGCACTGTGGTCAGAAAAGATATCTGATATAATTTCAGTATTTTTAAATTTATTGAGACTTGTTTTGTGGCCTAGCATGTGGTCTCTCTTAGAAAATATTCTGTGTGCACTTGAGAAGAATGCATATTCTGCTGTTTTTGTGGTGGTGGGCTGGCCACCAGGCTCGCCCCTGGCAATGCAGCTGTAGGTGGGTGGGGCTGTGGGATGTGGTCGGTAGTTTTTACAAAGTCTGTGCAGTTTCTGCTCTCACCCACCCACCCACCCACACAAATGCTGCTTAGAACACCACAGCCAGCCACTGGGAGGTGGGTTTCTTCCCTATGAGCAGGTTGCCTGGGTGTTAGGGTGCCTCTTCCAAGGGGAGATATGGAGGGTGAAAAAATTCTGAGCTTCTGAAAACCCAGAACTGCAACCCTCTGCTAAATCTGTGTGTGTCTTAGTGGCCCTGCTGGGATCTGCCCAGAAAAAGTGGGGGCTGGATAGGCTGGTGCCTTTGTGGCTCTGACCAGCCCAGCACTGTCACACCTACCCCAGCCTTTTCCCTATGCAGTGGTTGTAAAACCTGTTTTGCCAGTTCTCTAGGGTTGCAGTTCTTCTGTTCTATAATCTGACACTGCTCCTTCTTCAGGAGTCTGCTTGTAACTCTGGGAGGGTGGGGGAGTCACCCAGACTCTGTGTCTTTTCTGTTTTATGCCTGTCCATGAGGGCTTAAGCTGCAGTTCTCAGCTGAGGTCTCTGCTTCGAATGCTGGGCCCCGCTGTCCTATATGCTGATCCCTCAGGCAGGACTGTGGTGCACAAAGGAGAGAGCCCACAGCCTGGTTTCTTCCCTCTCCAGCTGTTGTGATCTCCAGTCTGTGTCCTGGGGCCCTGAGGCCATGTCTCCGCACTTCCCCCTTTCCTCTTCTTTTGCTCACCTGATTTGCCCTCCTTCAGGTAATTTGTCTTTCAGATCTCTTAACCATTCCTGTGATGAGCACAGAATCCTTTGTTGAATTATAGGTGTTCAATTTGTGGTAACTTCCAGGGAAGATTTCAAGAAGCACCCCTCACACTGCCATTTCTGTGATGTCATTCTACACCAATTTTTGAGGTGCTTATTATACCCAGTTTGCTAAGGAGGAATTGGAATTTGAAGAAATTAAGCAGCTTGTTCAAAGTCACATAGCAAGCTAGTGGTCATGAATGTGAATATTTGTTTAAGTTTAAAGGAGGAGGATCTCTTGCACTATGCCTCCTGCTTCCATTTATCACCCTAGTTCTACACTGAGACAAGTTGTTAATTTCAGACTCTGGACTTAACTTTCATTTGAAGGACAGGCAGTTTCCTTTCTGGATTTAACTTTCTATTCTCGTGATAATGAATGGCTGTTATTACTAATATATTTGTCTGTCAATCTGTACTCAGAATTTATAGAACTCAGACAGGTCAAATATGAAACAGCAATATTGGTTTAAACCTAAAGTTCAGAAAAGCCAAAGAGTTAGTATTTCATAGACAAGTCAAGCAGGTAAATTTAGGAATATTTTGATTAACAGCCTGATATTTATTTTTTACTATTTTAGGAAACTGCTTACCAATTTTGGCCTTTGTACTTCTAAAGCTTGTGGTTAAGAGAGAGAAAAAGTGAGAGATGCTAAGATTAAAAAAAAAAAAAAATTTGAATTTAAGAATAGTAGTTTTAAATTTATTAAGGCAATTTTGAATAATTAGATTTTGAGAAATCTGGTTGTCTTAGGAGTCACATTTTGTTTCTTATTATAAAGTTGATTTCCTACCTTGGGCCGCACATAGTACTGGTATAGGTGCAAGGGCTAGGGGAAAAGGGATCAAAGGGAGGTATTCCCATGCTTTGTGGGAAACAGGCATTACCTTTTCTGCAAATCAGAATTAAGAAGATGTCTTAGTCCTTTTGGGATACTATGAAAATATGTCATTGACTGGGTGACTAAAACAACAAACATTTATTTTCCTCAGTTATGGATGCTGGGAAGTCTAAGATTAAGGTGCCACCAGAGAGGTAGAAGAAGTGGAGCATTAAGGTTGTACCGTTTTAAAAGCAGGCCACATCCCATTTTACAGTCATGATTCTGTGAGATTGGTATCTTTGGTATGTCAGTTTTATAGATTACAAATCTGAGGCTCAAAGAGGCTAATTGGCACAAACACATTTAACTAGTAAGCAACAGAACAGAGGAATGAGGAGAAGGAGCAATTAATCATAACTAGATAAATTGGGAAGGCTTTATGAAGGAAATATATGAATTAGGTCTTGAGGATCAAATAAAATTTAAGCAGAAGAAAGTGAGGGAAAGGCCCTGTTGGCTGGATGACCTATGGGAGCTCAAAGCTCAAATTCAGGAGAAAGCATCGCCAGCCATCCACTTTGGGTGGAGACTAGGTCCTAGGGCCATTGTAGTTTGGCTGCTTATAAAATTATTTTGTGTTCTCATCATGAAGTCCTGCTTCTGTAGCTTATAGGAAGGAGTGAGTCCTGTGTGTTACAAACAAACAAACAAACAAACAAACAAACAAACAAAACAACTGTGTGTTAGAAGGCACTTATATTGTGGATGGCTAGAGGAAGGGAAGAGATGAAAGAGACCAGGTAATACTCTTAAGTTATTACAGTATCGCAATATGGGCTTGAACTAGGATGAGGTCGTGAAATCAGGAAGGGGAGACTGGAGAGGACTCCAACTGTGACTTTCCCAATGATGCCCAGGTACTCCTGACTTTACACACCTTCCTATTTGATGACAATTACAGAGGAATCCTGGGGGATCTCATTAAAGAATTTTCCTTGTAACTGTTTGCTTGCTCAATGTTTTGAGAAACTATGGTTTTTTTTAAATAAATTTATTAAGATTTCAGCAAGAGTAAAGCCACTTTTTATTTATGTAGGTTACAGGTGCCTTATTTTTTGTTTTTTACATAGATAAGTTATGAAACAGAATTTTGAATTACAAAGCCTTGGATTCAAACAGTATTTGAGGTAAATATAACTTACTCTACCATACACTGAAATAACTTCCTACCTTCACAGTTTGCATACCTAATATATTGTACGTAGTAGATGGGTACTTAAACATTTTCTCCTCTTCGTAAAAATATTGTTTTCAGTAATGATCATAGTCAATAATATAATTATTTTCTTTAGTTTTAAAACAATTAAATTGGAATACATTTTAACTTTAAATTGTAATACAAATATTGAAAATAGTCCACAAGTGGAATAAAATTTGCAGTTAGCTAATGAAAATACTACACCTTATAATTTGTACTGTCTCACTGCTTTAAATTTTAAACACAAGTAAAATTCCAAGTAGTTGCATAGAATGTCAAAATTAAGATAATCCAAGTTATTATTCTTTATGCAGACTGTTCTAGTATTGCTTATTTTGAATCTACTGCTTAAATTTGGAAACGTACTCATATAGTACTTCGTATGTTGGAGACATAAATTGCAACTGAAGGAAACTCAAACTATTCTGAACTATTATAAAATTACAATTTTAATGGGTGTGTGTAGTTTAGTCCTTGTTCATTAGGGATTAGTTGTATAAGTGGAAGATAGTTGTATACTGTAAGATCTCTAAACTTCTATGTATAATCCAGTGTATATGAAAGGATAAATAATTAAAAAAGTATGTGATTTTGAAACTTATATGCATTATTAAAACTGAACAATGCCTATGCAGTTATTTAGAAATTAGACCAAACAAATATTTTTTCAGGATATTTTGTCATTGATGGTTTTTGAATTGTAGTTGCTTAGTGATAATAAAAATTTAGTCAGCCTTATTAATGTTTAGAGTATCTACAGGCATTATGGTACCTAATTGCCTGTGTCCAGGGCAGACCACTTCCCCTGCCTTACCTTTGTATGCTACTGCGTTGACAAGCACCTTCCCTCCCTCTGAAATGACTTCCTTTCCCCTCACCCTACCTCCCACCATATACCTCCATTGCCATTCCAGCCCCTTTCAGACACCACCTGTATTACTGTGTTTCCCAGGAAAAAGACCAAACCAGAAAATAAGCCCTAGCATGATTTTTCAGGAGAACATCCCAAACATAAGCCCTAAAGTGTCTTTGGGAGCAAAACTTAATATATGACATGGTCTTATTTTGGGGGAAACACGGTACTTGATTCCCATGGCTGAATGCTATGTGTCTTTCCTTTGAACTCACACTGAACTATTATTATTACTCTATGGATCACCTTATAATATTAATTTTACAAATATTGTTATTGACAGTAGAGTCTTACTCACTTTTCATTTTTTAGCACCTAGACTTGAATACTTTTTTCAATTAGTCAAACCAGTCTTTAGATATATCATATTGATTAAACACAAAGAAAACTATTATAGTGACCACATTTTGTTTTTGGTTTGTTTTGTTGTGGTGGTTATAAAAATTCAAAAAATAATATTGGGGGTATTAATAAATAAAAGCTTTTAATTCAGTGTACATCCTTAACTTATATTTTTTTCTAGGAAAATCTAAATTAATTTAGTATTTTTATCTTCCTCTAGAATAAGAGAAGGAACTGTGCCCCTTATCTAGCCATCTTTTTCTACTATATTTCTAATATCTTAAAATTTGGTTCCACTTATATTTCTAAACCTGTTCAAGTTAAATTTTTTTATTTTCAGTGTTTAATTAGAATTATAGAACTATAGAATTAATATACAGAATTATGTTTTATAATTACTTTTGTCACTGTTTTATACATTAATGTCTTCTTTCTATGGCTTTCTTCTTCTTGAGATATGTCCTTAGTAATTCTTTCAGGGAGTGTCTGTCGGTGGTAAAATCTCCTAGTCTTTACATGTCTGGAAGATTCCATGTTAGTTTAGCTGCGTATGTAATTTGAACTTGATAGTTACTTACTTTCAGTATTTTGAAATATCCTGGCTGTTGTTGTAGCTATTGAGATATATGCAGTCAGTCCAATTTTCATTTCTCTGTAATTTATCTATTATCTTAGGAGGTTTTTAAAGATTTCTCTTTATCCTTAATATGTTTTCATTTTATTACGATGTTTAAATGTGAACTTATTTTAATTTATCCTGCTTTCTCCCAGTTTTCAATTTCTGAGAATATATTTCCTTTAATTCTTAAAAATCCTAAGACATTATTATGATTATACACACACACACACACACACACACACACACACACACACACACACACACATATGGCTTCTTCATCATTCTCTTCACTTGCTATTTCTGAAACTCCAATTAGCAAGGTGTGGGAGCTGAGTGTTATTACTAGTGTTCCCCAATATCTGAATATTTGTTTCTTCAAGGGCATATGGGTGACTGTACTTTTAGCCCCTTGAAGTTAAGCAGAACCATATAACTTATTATGTCCAATAAGATTTAAGCAAAATGATGTGTGTCATTTCCATGCTGAGGCAGGGAAAAGCCCCTGTGTAACTCTGCAGTCTGTCTTTTCTTCTGCTTCGGCAATTATGAAAGAATACCTTGACTGATTGATAAATACACTTTTATTAAGACACTGAGATTTGGGGGATGTTTTTTACTGCAACGTAGCCTGTCCTATCCTTAATAAAATAGGGAGCCTCTCAATGTATTCTGCATATCTCCTAAAATTCTCTTTCCTGGTTTTTATTTATTTCTTTATCTGATACAATCTTTCAGTTGAATACTTATTTTTTTAACTCAGGATTACTCCCTTTTTAGTTTTTATTTTAGTGACTGTACTTTTCTTTGCCAGCATTAATAACTCTTTCTTCAGCATAGCCATCTGTTCTTGGTTTATAAAATTTATTTATAATTTCTTGTACTTGAAATATATATATATATATATATATATATATATATATATATATATATATATAATTATTAATATATGGTGCCAAAAATGTATACACATTTTAAGAAAGGAAAAAGACTATTAAAATTACAATATTCAATATATTCCCATAATAAAACATGAATACAAGTTATGTTTGATTTCTGCAATTATAAGACATGCTCAAGGTAGTTACCATCAGCGTCCAGAAACCTTATTATAGCAAACTACTGCTTGAGCAACACTGACCAAAGTGTCCACTTGTATACATTTTTTGGCACCCCTGGTGTGTGTGTGTGTGTGTGTGTGTGTGTGTGTGTGTGTGTAAATAGATAGCTAGATATAGATATAAATATAGATATATAGATATATATAGTTTTTTACTTCTATGAGTATTTTCAATGCACTTATTTGTAAATAATTTTCAGATAATAGTGTTATGTTTTCCATTCCTCCAAAATGAATTATCTCAATTGTTCAGAATGTCAGCTATCCTTTGTGTGCTTTTCCTTATATGATATAAAATTTTTGTTTGTTGACACATTTTGAGTAGTTTTGTTATTGTTGCTTTTCTTCCTTCCTTCCTTCCTTCCTTCCTTCCTTCCTTCCTTCCTTCCTTTCTTTCCATTTTTCCTTTCCTTCCTTCCTTCCTTCCTTCCTTCCTTCCTTCCTTCCTTCCTTCCTTCCTTCCTTCCTTCCTTCCTTCCTTCTTTCCTCTTTCCTTTCTTTCTTCCTTCCTTCCTTTTCCCCAAGCTTATATACCTTGACTACCAGTTTTTGTCACTACCTGTATCTAGCCCCTTGGAGCTCTCTATTTAGAACTAGGTCACATATTGGCATGTTGTGTCTCTAATCTTGGAGATATTGGTGTGTTGCAAATCTTGTTTCTGAGTCAGAGAATAACTGGACCCAGAGTCAGGGTAAAAAAGAATTTTGTCTCCCACTCACTGCTCTGACTAAAGCTTGATAGAGTCTCAGCTCTGAGCAATGGTCACTATTTTGTGGAGGCTTCTTTCATAAGTCAGGGAAACTAAACCTACCTTCTGGTGTCATAGCCTGTCTTGCCCCAGACCCCTGACACAAAGGGAGCACTTTGGTCTCCTGTCATTCCCTCTCTACCCTGAAATTTCTTGTTTCAATCTGAGAGCCTAGTAGGTTACTTTTACTGTTTGTGTTTTTGTTCCAAGATGTTTATCTTGTTCCTGAGTCCAGTTTTGTCTTTTAAAATACTATATATCATGTTACATAAAATATCAAACATTATACTACATAACAAAAAATTGTAAATATGTATGCATGTGTCTCTTTCATTACTATGGGTTTGAAGCAGAGGGAATAAGTATTTATACCTGAACTCACAATTCCATCTTAATAAGAATACAAAATCATTAATTTAAGTGAGATTAATCCTACCACTCATCATGTGGTAATCCTTCTCTTATTACAAATTATAGATTTTTCATTTTGATTTAGTTCCCTTCCAGTGATTTTGTTTGATTAAAAAAAAAAAAAAAAGATTTTCTGAGAAATAAAATGTGTTTTTGGTGTTGGGTGGGGCAATTTATTGATTACTAACGGCCATCAGAGCATTGCCAAATCAGAATCATTAAATACACTCACCACTCAACTTTCTCCTTTGTTAAAGCAGATGAGTGTGCATTGACTCAGCTTTTCAGTCTTTCCATATTTGTTTTTCTTTTTACCCTTCATTCAGTAATAATTAAAATAACTTAAGGTAAAAAATAAATAGAGATATGTGGGTGTCCAGAGTAAAATCACTTAATAAAATTTCGGTGGAAGCTAAGTGAAGAGGTTATTCTACGTTCATTTTCTGTGTTACTCTGAGTGAGATGAAAATCAGACCCTGTTTCATTTTGTGTTGGTGAGCCTTTACATGACAGATCTCTGAGACTGTATGGGATATAAAATGCAGTGTTTTCCAACGGAGCACCCATAGAGATGGAACAATATTTTACTTTCAAGATTAGGTTTTCTTCACTCTACTTTTGCTAAGTGTTTGCTATCAAAAAAGTCTCCTTTGAGAATATTGTTATAGGGAATCAAAACATTCAAAACAATTTCAGGGATAATTTTCCACATTATTATAAAAACCTTGCCTTTATTAAAATACTTAAAAATAAGCTTCCCCAGTGTATTTACTTTCTTTAAAATCATTCCTTCTTTAACCGAAACATATTTTACTTTATAAGAGATAATCATTTTGTGGAAATAGTTCTAAAATTCATGACATGTCTATTACCTTCTGTACTGCATTGAATAGAGTCCTTCCAAAATTCATGTCCACCGAACTCCTGTGAATGTGACTTTATTTGGAAAAAAATAGGATCTTTGCAAAGATGTAACTAAGATCAGGTCCTACTGGATTATCATGGGGTACTATGTAGGCCAATGCTGATGTTCTTTTAAGAAGAGGGAAATTCAGACACAGACGCAGAGAGAGGCGAATGCCGTGGGAAGACAGAAACAGGTTGGAGCGATGCATCTAAAGCCAAGGAATGCCGAGACTTGCCAGCAATCACCAGAAACTAGGACAGAGGTATGGAGTAAATTTTCCATCAGAGCTTCTAGAAGGAATGAACTCTACAAAACCGGTACCTTGATTTTAGACTTCTAGCCTCCAATACTATAAGGGAACAAATTTCTGTTTTATTAAGCACCCAGTTTGTGGCAATTTTGTCATAGAAACGCTGGGAAACTCACATACCTTTTAGAGTAGCATGCTGTGAACATAGTACAACATTTATCTATGGCATAAATAATTTGAGCTTTGGTTTAAGGCCTTGATGTTCTAAGGGGCCATTAAATTGTCCTGGACTTACGTTGGCCCTCAAAAAAGGTAAATAAGGCCACTTTGATGCTCTTCCTAGTCATTCTGTCTTCTGTTCATCAGCTGTTATATTTCTATATATCTTTCCTTTTTCCTTCCTCTCTATGTCTTAATAGCTGACATACTCTTAGAAGAATCAAAGGTTTCCAGAGGGGACAAAAAAAAAAAAAAAGAAAACAAAGCAAGCTAAGTTTAGTAAATCAGTTCTTGATTTTTACACAAAATTCTAAGTCTATGGGCTCAAGTCTAAGAGTCCTCGATTTCCCAAAATGTATTGGGCCATCGACACTCTGGAAAAAAATGGTGAGTGATGATGGTGGTGGTGGTTGTGATATTTATGGTCAAAAGTGGTTTGAGAAATGCTGCCTACTATATATTTCCTTTGGCAAATTCACTCTTTTACTAAATATGTATTAACGACTCCAAGAAGTTCAAAAGTAAAAAAA
This sequence comes from Rhinolophus sinicus, assembly GCF_057876585.1. Lineage (NCBI taxonomy): Eukaryota > Metazoa > Chordata > Mammalia > Chiroptera > Rhinolophidae > Rhinolophus > Rhinolophus sinicus. The sequence continues at coordinate 35,604,134 of NC_142517.1, forward strand.
AATTTGTTTAAACTAGTACTTGATACTGGAACACTTTCTTTGTTCTCATCTATCGACATCTAAGAATATACAGAAATCACTTTCTTAAAGACATATACAGAATATACAGAAATCACTTTCTTAAGAACACTGTCTTAAAGACAAAGATGACTGTTCCTTGCTAAACAGCTTCCTCTAAGCGCAGAACTAAGGTGTTTTTTGTGGGCCATAACCTCTGTGACTTTTAAATGTTTGAGTTACCGAAAGTGGGGGTATTGGAGACATGAGGAGTTGTTCTAATTTGTTCTTAACAATAATTAGCTTTCCTAAAGTAACCTTTTACTTGGGTAGGAGTTCATTTGCTGTTGTCTTTTTGTTGTTGTTGTTGTTTGCATTTATTTTCCTGTCATAATCCAGGTACTGAGAAAGACTAAATAAATCTCTATTTGGAACATGCTGTATAAAATTGAAATTGAAGACAGACAAATAAATAATGTTATAGTTGTACTGTTGTTTTTTCCTCTCTGTATATTTAATACCTCACATTTCCCATGTTGTCTTGTCTTTGAGGCTCTTTTTGAGTTTTTGCCACTGCATCATGTCTGAACAGGGATGCTGAAGTAGTGTTGCTGCCAGTTTTGTGAGGAGTTGAAGCAATTAATTTATGCCTGTTCCATCAGTGTGATGAAATATCTTTGATGGGCTAGGTGGTGTTCTTGGTGCTGGTAACACAGGATCCTAAAGGAGCACATATCTTTACATAGAGAAATCAATAATAAGCCATACATTGGTAGGGTTTCTAATATGTTAGTTGGTAATGTCTGATGGGGAAAAAATAGGTCAGGGAAATAGGAATACAAATGAAGGTAGGTGAAATTTTGCAATTTTGATAATAGTGACCAGAAATGGTATCTATCACTGAGTAGGTGGAATTTGATTTTAAAAAAAAATCCAAAAAAGTGAGGGAACAAGTCATGTAGCTGTGTGTGGAAGAACATTCTAGGAAGAAGGAACAACCAATGTGAGACCCAGCGGTAGAAGTGTGTCTGATGTCAGCCCCAGCATAGGCTAGTCTGCATAGAGCAGATGGGACAGGGCAGGAACAGAAGGTGTCAGATCAGAAAGATGGTGGTGGGTACAAGCACAAAGGCTGTTAGGTCACTATAAGAATCTTAACTTCTACTCTGAGTAGAATGGGAAGTCACAGGAGAGATGTGAGCAGGGAACTGACATGATCTACCTTACATTTTACATCATGGTGACTGTTGGGTTGTTGCCACCCAGGCTCATGTAACAGCTCCCATAAAGGTAGTTTGAAGTAGACTGAGGTAGTTTCTCATGGAGGGGAACTCCTACTGTGGAGGCTGATGTCATATAAACTATAGGAGTAAATTAAGCCCTTTTATTTTCTCTTTAGAAAATATCCTTACCTAAGGATAAGCAAAGAAGTCACTGTAATTTTTATAAAATCAGCGTCGAGAGTATACCTGTATTATTTTCTTTACCTCTCTGGAAAGAAGGACCTACTCAGGCTGATAAGTGTCACTATCAGTTTTGAATTCATCATTTGTGCTCACATTTAATTGCCACCAAAATAAAGTAATTCTTGTCATGAAAAGTTTTATGTTAGGGGACAGTAGTTGAACTCAGAAGCCCAAGATATAAGAAAAGCCTCTCTACCATCAGCTTGTTTGAATATGTCATTATTAAAAATAATTTTGAAAACTGGTAAGTAAAGGAGTAGAATCAAGAATTTGCCAGTTTTTTTTTTCTTAAACAAACTATGCCTCAGGATAACCACATAGTTGACAAGAAGAATGTTCTTTTTATAGAACTATATCCATTAATAAAGGGGAACATGGGTCACAATATGAACCATTCATTAATGAACCAACCACTTACACCATTTACCTCCACTCAGACATCTCTTCCTCCAGATGTCTGTTCTTATTTCATCCCATCCTGTTAACATCTTCTCTGATCAGTATATCCTATATCATTAGAGGTGGCTATATTGAGTAGTAAAATGCAAAACATTTTTAAATTAATATAGAATTCATTTTTTAAAAAATGGAATTTCATGAAGTCCACAAAAGCAGTGCTGGAGAACTGTTGAAATGCTCTCAAAATTATTAACAAACCAGTATCTGGCAGTTATACCAGTTACATGAAGAAAAGAAAAAAGTGATCATGGGTGATCGTAGATAGTGCTTCTGAGTGAAAATTTTGAAATGTCAAATATATATTGATTGATAATAACAATAATAATAATTATTATTATCAATCATTAATATATATCATATGCTAAGTGCTATTCCAAGTGCTTTACATGTAGTCTCAGTTGGGCCATTGGTTTGGCAAAATGTGGCAAAGGGTCACATCAACAGAGGTGTAAATAAGCCAGAAGTTCATTTTCTTAATTTGAAAAGCCTGAACTGATATTGTGGCTCTGGCTCAGCAAAATTCTGAGGTCCAGTTCCTTCCATGCCGTTGTTTTGTTTCCCTGGAGTGTTTGTCTCATTGGCACAACCAAGAAATCCCAGTCTCTGTGTACATTTCTCCTAGTAGTTTTCTTCCCGTTGGGGCCCAGATTGCAAGTTATACCTATCATCTTTGCTCCTAAACTGTTGCTGAGTACTAGTCCCTTGGGCACATCTAGCTGCAAGGATGGCAAGGAAATGTCGTAGTTATTTTGCTGGCCACGTGCTCAGGTGACCACTGGCAAGCTGTGCCTCTTGGGGATTATTTTATTTCATCCCTATAATAATCCTATGAAATGGGTCCCTGGTATTATAGATGAGACATCTTAGGCACATAGAAAGGTCTGATAACTTCCCAGAGTCAGTGAATTCCTTAAATGTTTTTATAAATATGATCATTGTTATGATCTTGCTTTGAACATGAAAAAGAATGTCAGTGTTTCTAACACTGTAAAGGACTAGTTTTTTGTTTTCCCTCAAACAATGTAGACTGATACTTTGGTAAAATGCAATACCAAAATATCATGTTGATTGCTGCAAAAGTTTCTAAATGCCTACTCTCAATTCTGTACATATCCCATTTTAGACCAGAAAAAATAATGTGTGAAATAACACCAGTCCATAATTTGTGTTGCCCTGAATTAGATTGTGTAATTTTAACAATCAGTTCCATTGGAAAGAAATAACATTATACTCTCACCCCTGACATGCTTGATCTATTCATTGTTTGCTTTTAGAACTAGAGCACAGTTGCAATTACAACTATAGATGTGTGTATATATGCATATGTATATGCATATATATGTGTATATGTAAACTTCTTTTCATAATATTTAGCATAAGAAGTATAAAGTTTTTGAACTTCATTTTATTTCAATTTGCTGCCAATTGTCTTGGTTTTTAAAGTACTATTTATCCTCAGGGGCCTCTTCATGTACATTCACACATGTACCAAAAAACCTTGTCAGTCATGAGAGCTTAGGAAGCTCTTAGTTTCCAAAAAGATTTTGATTATGTTTATGATAAAAAGACATATGTCAATAAATCTATCAAATAGGCATAGGCATAATTTAAGAAATCATATGCAGGAGGGATAGCAAATACAGTTATCATCTGGGCTGGTTGAAGCCATTTCATATCATGTGTAAATTTCTGCTCAATTGGTCATGGGTACCTAGAATATAATATTGAGAAAGATTTGAGTCCAAGTGGATTCAGCTGGGAAAGCCTGTCATGCTTGATTAATGATGTCTGGAAGAGGAGCAGGTGGGGTGGCACACATGCCATGCACTTTCCTCTGTTAATTATTATACTGGTTCTGAGCTTCTAGCATCAAAGGGAAAGCATTCAACATAGTGGGTTCTGTTCATTGTCTGTGAAAAAGAAATACTCACATTTGAAAGAAAGACTCAGCTTTTACTTTTTCTAAATTATAAAATGATTTTGTTTTTCTAGATGGAAGGGATATTGAAAATACATTGAAAGCTACCCTAAGCAATGATTTTTTATAGGTATACAAAGAGTTACACACTTTAAAAAAATATATCAACCCTTGATAATCCAAGGACGTATCAAAAAATAAATGAACAAGTCTTATTTATTTGTGAGAATTTCTACGAATATTGCATTATACTTTTAAAGAGTAACAAAGAAAGATAGACTAAATGTATGGAAAATTAAATGGTCAACCTGTTAAGCACTCTTCTCTTTATGTAAAATTACAGGTTTATCTCTGTCTCTTTTTTTAAGAAATCCTTTCTTTTTTTTTTCTCCTCTGTGACCAGAGATAACATGACATTGTACTGAAGAGAAAGGAGTTCAGTAATGAAATATAGATTGGACATATCAGGGAGATTAGATAGCTCTGGAAGGTGATATTTGCACATTTCTAACTATTACTGATGCCTTAACAGTGGGTTTGACAACCTGTGACTATGGAAAAAGCAACATGGGCATGATTTTTAATAATGCACAGAAGCAGTAGGGATAATTGTGTATCCTGAGTTCTCTTTCCCTTTCTTCTTTAGACACCTTTCCCACTTTACACCTCCTCTTTCCTTCCAGATACCCATACCTCTTATTTTGTCTCATGTCCAATATTTTTAAGCCCACTCTCCCATTCCTGATATTCCCAGACATACAAAGTTTTTCAGTTTAATAGGAAACAGATTAAATATTACCTCCAACCTTGTTAAGTTTTTCCATGACAAACTGACTTTAAGTTGTTAATTGCTTAAGGTATTACCTCTTAGTAGGAAAACCTAGTACTGATTCCATCTCAGTTGAATGCTTTCTGTAACACGGCAATGCCTCATGCTCAAATTCATCTTACTTGATATTCTCTATGCAAATTTTTTAAACCATTGCTGTCCATACAATAAGTAATACTATATTATAAGTAACTCCTCTATGGGGCAAATGTATTTCAAACAATTTAAAAATGTTAATTTGAGAGACTTCCACTCTGGGTCAAGATAGAATAGCAGAAACTGGATTTGGTGTCCTGTCTGAAACAACGCCACAAAAATAGATAAAATATTTGAAACAGTGGTTTTTAAGACGTGGGACATCAGGTCATGAAGGCCGGTAATCTGAGAGACAATGCAAATGAGGTATTGCTTCTGACTGCCCCAGTTTATAGCCCTGAGAGAGTTTCCAGGCCATTGCACAGGGAGAAGGAACCTAACCAGAGCCCATTCGACACCCTGGATTGAGAAGACAGACCTGAGAGTCCAGGGAGACTCAGCAGTCTGGCTCCTAGGACAGAGGACTAGAAAGGGAAGACAAGTACACAGTGTTTGAGTGCTGGAGACCTTCAGAGGATGGCACCCCCAACTCAAGTCACAGTATTGAACACCAGGGTCATTGGGAAAATAATCATTTGAAATGATTAAAAGGAACAGTGCCTGATGCTCACAGAGTAAAATGCCTGTTTCTACCAACCCGACTGAAAAAAATCATAATTAATAGATCTTTGGGTAAAATAATAGTGGGGACAATTAACTCCAGAATAAACAGTGTTCTGAATCCATCTAAGACCAAAAGAATCAAACTCTCACCAAGTAATTGATCATTTCAAGTGACACAGAACGATGACCAAGGTAGACCATATTTGGACCATTAAATAAATCTCAATAAATTTAAAAAGACTCAAGTCATACAAATATGTTCTCTGACAACAACGGGATTTAATGTAAAATCAGTAACAGAAAGATATTTAGAAATTTCACCAAATATTTAAAAATCAATTACAATGTTACATAAGTCAAAGGAGAAATGAAAAGTAATTTGAATTGAATGCAAATGAATATACAACATAATCAGAATTTGTGGGATGCTGCAAAAGCAGTACTTAGGGAGAAAGTTTTAGCTCTAAGTGCCTATATTGGATATGAAAAAAAAGTCTCCAACCAATGACTTTAGCTTCCAATTTAAGAAACTAGGAAAGAAGTGCAATTTGTAAACCCAAAGTAAGCAGGAGCAAGGAAATACTTAAATCAGAGAGGAAATCACTGAAATAGAAAACAGAAAAACAATAGAGGAAATTAATGAAACCAAAATCTGGTCCTTTAAGAAAATCAATGAAATCGATAAGCTCCCATCCAGACTGATAAAAAAAAAGAGTGAAGATGTAATTGCTAATATCAGAAATGAGAGAGGTAATAGCATCACTGCAGATTCTACACCCATTAAAAGGACAGTAAGATAATATTATGTATAACTTTATGCCAATAAAGTCAACAACTTATATGTAATTGGCATATTTATTGAAAGACATTAATTACCGAAGCTCACTCAAGAGAAATCAATAACTTGAACAGACCCTTTATATATAAAGAAATTGAATTTGTAGTTCAAAACTTCTAGCAAAGAAAATTCTTGGCTTTTACTGGAGAATGCTGCCAAACATTTAAGGAGGAAATAATACCAATTCTGCACAAAGTCTTCCATAAAATTTTAAGGGATACTTTTCAACTTTTTCTTTGTGACCAGCATTGTCTCAATACCCAAGCCGACAAAGACATTTCAAGAAACAAACAAAATCAAACAAACATGAATAAGTAATATCCTTTATGAATATTGACACAAAATTTGAAGTAAAAGTTTTAAAATATCTAATCCAAATATCTATAATCTATCTATCTATCTATCTATCTATCTATCTATCTATCTATCTATCTATCTATCTATCTATCTATCTAATACATAATGACTAAGTGGGATTTGTCCCAGGATTGTAACATGATGTGGTCGATCATATTGACAAACTGAAAAAGAACACTAGGTACAGAAAAAGCATTTGAAAAACCCAATATTGCTTTTCATAAAACTCTGAGCAAAGTAGGAATGAAAAGAGAAGCTCCTTAGGGCATCTACAATAAAACCTGCTGCTACCATACAAATTAATCGTGAAATAAAAAACCTGAATGTTTTCATGGTAAGATGGGGGACAAAAGAGAATATCTACTCCCGCCATTCTGGTCAACATTTATAGAGGTTCTAGCCAGTAAAATCCGACAAGAAAAATAAATAAAATTGTCTTGATTGGAAAAGAAGTGAAACTGTCTTTGCAGTTGGTATTATTGTCTATGTAGAAAATTTGATAAAATCTATGAAAAAGATACTAGAGCTAAAATGTAACTTTAGCAAGGTCACAGAATATAAGATATTCAAAAGTTAAGTTTGTTTCTGCATACGAGCGACAAACCATATGATATTCAAACTAACAAAGCAATATAATTTACAAGAATGAAAAACTAAGAAATAGTTTGAGATGAATCTGACTATAGATGTAAAAGAATTACACACTGAAAACTGGAAAACATTGCGGACAGAAATTAAACAAGACGTAAGCAACGGGGGAACATATGTCATGTTCTTGGGTCAGAAAACACAGTACTGCTAAGAAGTTAATTCTCTTCAAATTGAGCTGTAGATTCAATGTAATCCCAATCAAAATCCCAGCAGGATTTTTTTGTTTTGTTTTGGTAGAAATTGACTAATTCATTCTAAAGTCATATGGAAATGTAAAGGACCTAGAAGAGCTAAACAGCTTTGCAATGAAAGACGAATTGGAGAACTAACATGTTCTGATATCAGGGTTTGTCTTAAATTTACAATAATCAAGACATTACGGTATTACTGTAAAGTAGATTAATGTATCAGTGGAAAAGAAGAGAGAGCCCAGAAATATGCCTATACATAGACAGCTGATTTTCTACAAAGCTGCAAAGTCAATTCAGTGGACATGGAATAGTTTTGCTTTTGTTTTCAACAAATGGTGTTGGAATTATTGGATATCCATATGCAAGAAAAACATTAAAAAATTAATTCAAATGGGTTATAGAACTAAATGTAAAATTAAAACAATGAAATTTCCCTAAGAAATCATAGGAGAAAAATCTTTGTGATCTTCTGGGGTGAGGGAAAGATTTCTTAGAGATGACACCAAAAGCACAATCCTAAAAAAATATAAAAATAAAAATAAAAATGATAAATTGGACTTCATCAAAGTTAAAAACTTCTGCTGTCAGAAAAACAAAGACACTGATAAGAGAATTGAAAGATGTCACAAAATGGAAAGATATCTTTACAAAACATACATCTCATAAAGAATATATATTCTGAATATATAGAGTCCTTTCAAAATCAACAATAAGAAGACAACCTAATTCTAAAAACTGGCAAAAGATTTAAAGAGACACATTGTGATAGAAGACATACAGATGGCAAATAAGCTCATGAAAAGATGATCAACATTATAAGTTATTTGAGAAATGCAAATTAAAACCACAAAGAAATATCACTACACATCAACTAGAATTTCTACAATTAAAAAGAAACAATGTTGGCAAGAATGTGGCGGACCTGGGACTTTCATATGCTGTTGATGGAAATGTAAAATCATACAATCACTTTGCAAACGTTTGACAGTTTCTTACAAATTTAAAAACACACCCATGCCATTCCCCTGGACATTTATCCAAGAGAAATGAAAGCATATATTCTTATAAAGATTTTTACATTAAAGTTCATGGCAGCTTTATTTATAATAGCCATAACTGGGTGGGGGTGTGGGAAACCCTAAGGTTCATCGAAAGAGGAGTTGTTAAACAAACTAATATATTCATACAATGCAATACTACTCAGCAATACAAAGGATTGAACTATTATTACTACACATATAACATGGATGAATAGTGAAATAATTATGCTGAATGAAGAAAGCCAGACAAAAAAAGAGAACATACTGCATGATTTCAGTATATAGAATTATAGGAAACACAAATTGATATTTAGTCACAGGAAGTAGATCAGTTTCCGCTTGGTGGATCTGGAAGGTAATGTTGGAGCAGGGTTTGCGGGAGAAATTATTGAAAGGCACTAGGGAACTTTTGGGGGTAATGAATATGTTCATTACGTTGATTTTGATGGTGGTTTCAGGAGCATACATATATGTCAAAACTTACCAAATTACACACTTTAAATATATGTGATTTATTACATATCATTTGTACTTCAACAATGCTGCTAAAAATGCTAATTATGAGGGCTTTCTGCTGCCTTTGCTAGTTCTTGAGGAGTATCTTTACAGACAATTTTAGCTACTAAGAGTAAAATGCATAGACATGCGTAATTAGTGTTGCTTAGTACCTAGCAGCAATACTCTCTGTTGAATCCCTTTTTGTTTTTGGAAGTGGCTCTATAAGACTGAAAAATTCTGCAAATGCAATTTTTCATCCTTGGAGCAGATGAGACCTTAACACCCTAAAGAACAACCTTGCCAGGTACTCTGTCATCTCAGCTATGCTTGAGTAGGAAACTGACCCCTTAACAGGAGTGAATTAACTTTGGACAGTTCAAGCTCTTAGAAAGTTCTTGGGTATATTAATAAGTTTCTACTTACGTTTTTATTGATTAGGAAGAAAGTGCAAATTCTTACGGAAAATCTTTGATATTTGAAAGCTTAAATCTGGAAATGAGTCAAGTCTCCTTAAGAGTGATGACACAGTATCCTGCAGTGGTTTCCTAAATGGATTCCTTCTTAACTGCCACCAAGGAGAGAGGGTCAGTGTGGAGAATGTCAAGAGGACAGCCCAGCAGGTTGGGCTGTGGGTTCCCAACGTTCACCTATGCTTCATTCAAAATAGAATAGAATCAGTTTTATCTGCTTGAATCTCCTGCTTTTGTGCAAGTTTGCTCTTGACAACTTTTTTTTTTTCTTTTTATATCACTGGAGTGGTGAAAAAGTGCATGGTCTTTGAGCAGAGAGGAATGGATTTACGTCTTTCCCACCCATGTCCTAGATGTTATTAGTAATATCTGTAAGCCAGCTGTTAGAATTGAGAATTACTGTATCCAAATCACCGTTTCCACATTAGTTTGCTAGGGCTGCCATAACAAAAAAACACAGATGTGATGATTTAAACAACAGAAAATTATTGTCTCACCGTTCCAGAGGCTAGAAGTCCAAGATCAAGGTGTCAGCAGGTTTGATATCTTCTGAGGATTCTCTCCTTGGCTTACAGATGACCGTCCTCTTACTGCGTCCTCATAGGGTCGTCCCTTGGTTTACGTGTTGTTGTCTATGTCCTACTTTCCTCTTCTTGTAAGGACACTGGTCTTATTGGATTAGGGTCCACCCATACAGCCTCATTTTACCTTAGTTACCCCTTTAACGGTCCTATCTCCAAATGCAGCCACAATCTAAGCTATTGGCAGGTAGAACTTCAACATGTGAATTTGAAGGGAAACAATCCCTCCCATAACAGTTTCCTTTTTTTATAAAATGAGGACCTACTTTTCAAGATTATTTGCACCGATCATGATATAATCCATGTAAAGCAATAGTAAAGCATCTGGCATATTTTAGGTACTAAGTACATGATTATTATAATTGTCAAATAAATATATAAATCTGTGCTTATGTAGAGAGAACATATTTTTTAGACCATTGATGTCCTGACTATAAGTACAAGATTTTTTTTTCTCAGTAATAATGTGGCTAAGATATAAAGACATCATAGAAAATTCAATTCAGGTTACAATGCATGTCTATTTTTAACAAGCTATATTCCATGGATATGGCAAGAATTGACTTTTATTTACACAGCTCTTCACTCAGATGAAGAGGAACAATTGTTCTCAATGCTCTAGAGCTCTTAAATTAAGAAGCCCAATGAGGGGTGAGCGCAGAGTACACAGAAAGTATAGAATGGCAGTGGTGGGATTTACACAGCCTCTGATTCTCCTCGTGTTTACCTCAATTCCAGAGGAGAAATGAGAATTTACTCCACTGCATTTTAAGCTGTGCTCATAGGAACAGTTGTTTCTGTTTCTTTTCCTAGTGAGACATTTGAGAAGTCTGAAATTCAAAGCCATTTGTGAAATGCAAATAGTTTTATTTATTAATGGCTACTAATGGTCTGTAATTATCACAGCTGATTGAGTAAATAAGCAAATCATTTATTAGAAGAGTTTGTAGAATTGAATTCACAAATTTTCTGAATGTGTTTCCCTTCATATGGATTTAGCCATATCTGATCTTCCATTGAGTTAAGGAGCCCAGCTTCAAAAGAACACAAATTGAAGGAGAAGAAGAGTATCTTATAATTATACATGATCATGATACTCTTTAAAATTCTATATGTTACTCATAATTTCTAAGCTCAATGATCTGTGCTACTATATTAATTAACTCTCAAAATTCTAATAGCTGAGCAGATCACTTGATTTCACTTTCCTACACTACTTTATGCTAATTAATGAAAACCATATATTTGGAGCCTTTGCACATTGTGCTGCTTCATTGCATTTAGTGCTCTTGTAATTCCTACTCTTAATTAAATAATGAGCCTCCAGAGCACATTCCTAACTGTGAGTCATACTATGTTGTAGATATAACTGGGATTCCCATTAGCCAGTCGGGCCAATCAATGTACGTCTTTTCTAAAAAGTAGAAGACTTTATTATTCAGCATTGGTGCCTGACATGGTGAGAGACATTTTATAGGGAAACCTACCTTGTTTTGACCAGGTTGCCAGGATTGAATTTGTTGAGCCCACCTGGATTGGAAGGGATGTATTCTTTTCTTTCCTTGTGATTGGTACAAGACACACTTGTGCAGAAATGGAGCAATCAGGGTATACAATGTATTCTTTTCATTCTTTGAAGGCATCTCTCTTTGTCATTCATTCAGAAGTCAACAAGAATTTGGACCGAGCATGTACAGAGTACCAGAGGTGGATGGGAGGCATGCAGCAGTGAACAAAACTGTTTCTTTGAGAAAGCAGTTAAATCTCCATTTATATCAGTTTCTGAATCCTGAACTATTTCAATAAAGAGAACCTGTACAGTATTTTGAGTGGGCTCATACAAAAGAATTTTAAAAACACATTATTCACAAGAAGTTATCATAGTAAAAATTATGATAGAGAAATAATAATTTAAGTTAGAAGATCTTAATAAGTTAAGATTGGCTTTTACCCATGCTATGGCATTGATCTATTTCTAAACACATTTCCTGCCTGATGTGTCATATTTTACTTTTTACTTCAAGGATCTTTAATTTTTATATGTTGTTGTTTAGCACAGAGTGAGATGGGGCATTTTTTTGTGCCATAAGTTATTCAGCTTTACCATTAGGAAGTAAACATCAATTATAGTTTATGTTCAATGAGTGAGCAAATCATTTTTCACACACAAGTTTTACTACAGAAGAAAAGCAAGTGGCAAAATAACTCAAGAAAGAAAGTAGCCCAGGATAGCAGGAGATACTAAATGACTGTACTTGGAAGCAAGAAATATTTAATTTGACGGACACAGCTATTTCTTGATTATTCGTGAACCATGTTTCAAATTGGTGGATTACTTAATATTCTTTTTCCTTCTTCTTGATCCCTGCCCTCAGCCATTTAATTTATTTCTGGCAAAGAAAGTGAAACAGTCAATTTTACTTCTTGTCCCCAATTTAAGAAAATATATTTACTAGTTGTGATTCAAAATTATATGTAATAAAATATCGATTGAAAGGGATTCAAAATAATATGAAATAAACTTTGGCTATACAACATTTCATTGACTCCAACACAATGCTACTGAAAATGTGGTTCAAAAACTGTTATAACATGTATTAAGAGGGTTTGAGAGACGCATTTAGAAGTGTTAATAGCAATTGGCCGTTCTCAGACATCAACATGCATGAATAGCGGATTCTCACTGAATAGGATAGAGCTATAAAAGAATCAGGGGTAAACATACAAACTTTAATCCTTCACCATAGCTAATTTGAGAAGTACTGTTACAAGATGTCCTTGATTGCTAAAGGTTTCATCAATTTCAAAATACATCTTAACTTTAGATATGTTACAATGTGAAGAAACTGTTGTCTTAGAATTGTTGATATGGTAGTTTTATATTATTAATTTATTCCTTTATTTCCTCATAGGGAATTTCCTTTTCAGGGGATATCCTGAGGGTGATTGTTTTATATTTTTTGTAGCAATTTCAACAATTGTGTTAGTAAAATGTAAGTTGGCTTTGACTGTAGACAGACTGCCATTTACTGGGTTGATGGCCTTGGACAAGGCTCATAGTCCTTAGTAGTGAAAAAGAATAAGAAATATATCTCAAGGTTGTTCAAACTACTTTCTTACCTCAACTTGACTAATAGAAGAGGGCATTTGAAGCATGTTTCTTTTTATTTATAATAAAAAATAAATCAAATATAAACACCCACACATACAAAGAATTTTTGGAGCCTTAATGGAATATAAATTAATAGTTTCAGATTGTAGCTATGACATTTTAGATATTCTAGAAAAACTAGACTGCAATTATATGAATACTATTGTCAAATTTTTAAAATGAGGTCAATAATTACCTCTCACAATTTTGACTCTTCTAACTCCCAAATAATAGCTCATTGAAAACATATTGGAAATAAATTGTTAGAGTGTTCGCTTAACTTTAATTAGTTTTTAAATTATTCAACTGTTGAGCCAAAATATTTGATATACATCTACAGATATAATGTTTGGTAACTCAATATTTTAAATTATTTAAAATAATTACATAATCCCAATGTCTTACTAATTCTTTTAATAAGTTTGAGTGAATCTTACTTAATGATTTTTAATATGAATTATTAGCTAATGAAGATTTCTTTGTGGTATGTAATATTTCCATTAAGAAAAAAAAGCTCTAATAGTGCTGACTAAATAAGCTTGACCACCATACTTACATAAACAAATTCATGTTTAAGTAGCTTAATTTTGAACTTTGAACTTTTTAAGTAGCTTTATTTTGAACTTTCTGATTTTATCAGCAGAATTGTATGTTAACATCTGAGTTAATTAAATGAACTAGACCCATATTATACTTACCTTATGCTTGATGTGAATTCATGCTTTGATATCTCAAATTGCACTATTAGAATAACAACACTGTGTATTATCCTAGATTGTTAAGAAACTGGAATTTATATTTGGAAATGAAACAAGCTACAGAAAATAGACTTTCTTATTTATCTTTATTCAAGTAATTATATTAACTAGCATATATTTAGGTAGCATATTATGGCGTAGAAAGTATTTTTGCATATATTTTAAATACTTTTACAATTATAAAATATGTATTTATTTTAGAGAAGTAAAATAAAGAAAACTATTATTTTTTTCTGTTGCAAGTGACTTTTATTTATTTTCTATTTATTTTTACAGTTTTATTCAGAAAATTATTATTTTGTATCCCGACTATTATCTTACTATCCACTGATAACTACCTTATAAACATTATGGTGTATTTTATTTCAGGATTTTTAAAATATGTATTTTTACTTAGATAAGATTGTATTCTTTAAAAATAATATTATATTACATTTATTCTATTTAATAAAAGTCTCAAAAAAACATAATCCATCATATGAATGTATTAACATTTAGAAAACCATTAAGCTTATGTTGAATATTTTTTGTTGGTTTCAATTTTTACACACTATAAATAATGTTCTACTCACATCTTTAGGTATGCTTTACATGGACTCTTTTGATCGCAACAACTCTGTGGGGTAGACAACGACTGGTTTGTCTTTTTTTTTTTTTTTTTTCCGTTGATATCTAGCAATTAAGAGGTCAAGATGCTGACCCAATGGCACAAAATCAGAAAGTTTAGGTGACAGTTAATAAACTGTTTGATATTTAATCAATTGCTTGTTCTCTTGAAGTGCCCTCATCACTCGGAGGTTTTAAGATAGAGGTGGTGCTCATTACAATATGTACAAGTCTGTCTCTGCATAGAGTTGGTGGCAATGTCATGGATTATGTGGTTTCATTTAAATGAGGTCTCAATGTTGGTAGAGATAGTGACCTATTAAAGGATAAGAGTGAATATAACATAAGATGAATAAATGTGTAGAATAGAATCTTGAACAGAATAATGATGCCCCTATGCAACCAGTGAAAATGGAAGGGAATTCTATTTAATCCACTTAGGCCAGCTGAAATCAAATTTGGTAATCAAGAAGTGAACAGATGGGTGGGCAAGGCTGACCTCATATATGATTAACCAGAAGCATAGAAAATAAATGATTCAAAAATTGATATGTATACAGATTAAACAATTGGTATTCCACATAAGCACTTCAAATGAAACTACAAAGCTATACATTAGAACACAAGTCTTTTAGGGTTAGCATTATTATTTTCCTCAATACCCAGTAAAAGGTGGAGCAGTTTCTACCTGTACAATTTCCCCATAATGGTATGAATTTAATCCTATCTCCTATTTTAGGGGCTGCTCTTTAATTGAATCATGGGAGTTATCTGTGTTTCACATGAGCAAAGTTGCACATATCACAGGCAGTGGACAAGCAAATAGGGCTCTAAGGAGCATATACTTAGCCCTGAGCAAAATGGTAGGGCTCGTTGGAAACTTCCACTTCCCAAAATGCTGAGGGCAGCTGAGAAGATAGCCATCTGGAGAAGAGTGATTTACAGTATTTCTAAGTGGGAAGTCCTGACGTACTGCTGGCTCAAACCCTGACTGCCAAAGGAGAGAGCCACACCAGAATAATCCACATAGGCATCCACTGTGCCCAAGCTGGCTTGGTCCCAGTGACTGCGAGAGCTCTGTTTACATTTTTTGCCTTCTGAAATAAGAATTCTGACTTGCTTTTTCATATCCCAAATTTTCTGAACAATAGTGCTGTTCTTCAAAGGTATTTCAAGACAGATTTCATGCTCACTGTCTGGGGAAGTCACAGGGGTAGTGATTTGCAGTAATATTACACATTTTTTTTCTCTCATAAGTTGCTAAAACAATACATTTAAAATTTTTCAAGCCTCAATTTTCTCTCTGCAAAGTAGGAAAAATAAGTGTATCTAGAGGGTTGTTGTGATAAGTAAATAGGACCATATGGATAAAGTAGCATGAATACTCAATACTTGGTAGTTGTTGTTTATTGTTATATAGGAGGTAGTCAAAATCATAACAAAGAAAATAGATTTTGGTATCAGGTACATTCATTTGGAAGTTTTGTCTTTGCCACTTGTTATCTGTTTGACATTGGGCAAATACTTAGTCACTAAGCTCAAATGTTATATTATTTGAAGTATCTCTTGATTTCTTTAGATAGAGAAAAACCAGACACAGATATTTTGGGGAATGCTCACAGTGTCAGAAGAACCCTTCTGAACTTATTTAAGAGCAAATCAATAATAATTTTATAGTTAATTTTTGGAAAGTACATGGTTGCTTTTGGTTGTCAATATTTTGTGATGAAGGTATGTATAATGAATGGTTGACATTCACTGTTGCAATAATCATGTAAGCTTGTATAATGAATCGGTTCAAATCACCAAGCTCATTTACCAAGCTGTACACATAATTAACATTTTAATTCCCCCAAATATCTTATCTCATTATCCACACTGCTTACGAAAATATATTATATAGACTCTGGCAACAGGCAAGCTTAGGCTCTGTCAGACGACAGGAGAAGGACACCAAATTTCGACTAGTGACAAAGTGAGCTTGAATTTACTTTTGAAATGAAGTTAGGGAAAGTTGTTTTTATGGTTACATGTGTTAAGCCGAGTTTTGAAGGAAATGGGGTTGGAATTTGGACTAAGTGGGTGAGATTTGGAAGTGGGCTATTTTGATTACAAGTGTCAATTTATTTTAATATTAAACATTTTCCAAGTCACAAACTGGTCGTATTACCAGTGTGCTTTCCTTCCATGTTCACTACATTTACACTCTCTACTCATGCTCTTCGTATTTTTAAATAGTTGAAGTGTCATCCACATTCTTAAGTTTTGATTGTCATTGCTTGGCATTTCTTATTTGCTTTCTATATTACTCCTACTTTTGTCTGAGACTTGGTTTCAAAAGAAAAAAGTAAATGTTCAGCAACAGGCCCAGTTGTCAAGTAAGAAGTAAATATTCAAGTTTGGGGTAAAATGACATCTTGTGAACAGTCCCTGAATTCCCATTAAAATTTCCACTAAAACATAGAGGGAAAACAAAAAACAAAAAAAGAAACAAAAACAAAACACCTCATAACATTGAAGGCCATGATTTGCAATCAATGTATTGCCAGAATACGGGGACAATTCGTGGTAATTGGTGAGGTGAAAAATTAAGCAGATTATCTTGAGTAGGGCTCATTGCAATTCAGAAAATTGTTGGCAGGATATTTATATCTATTCATTAGTCAGATTTTTGAATTGCAAAGATAAATAAAAATAACTGTTTTGAAAAATTTAATCACTTTGAAGAGTACTTCTGCCAATTGGCATGACCTAAAATTAAGATGTTAAAAATGAGGACATTTTATTTTAAAAAATGGGGATAATTTAAGGTTTAATTAGTTAAACAAGGATTTAAATTTAAATAATAATAGTTTTTTTAATTGATAGTAAAATTTAATGGAAAAGTTTAAAATTTTAAAGTACTATGGGCAATGTAAATATTATCATTTAATTGACAGTAAATTGAACACACAGATTATATTAATTTACCTGAAAGTATAGGAGAGGTAAAACTGTCCTAAAACTGTCCTGAATTTCTTATCTTGTATGGTGGAGTGACAAAGGCTACACAATGTCTTCTGGTTATTGCTAATTTGGGATCTATAGCTTACATATTTAAAGATAACCTCTAGTGAAGTAAAATAAATATTGTGTATACTTTGCAAATTGCTGGAGAATATAAAATATATCAAAAGTTATAAATGAAAGTAAGAATTTTAAAACAGCATAAAACTATATAACAGAAGATCAAATATAATAGTTCTGGCAATAAAATAAATTAAATTCCTTAGTTGGCATATAAGAGTTTCATATTTGTTAAGTGTGACTGTTTCCTACTTGTCCAAGAACAGAGAATTTTAAAAAGAATCAGTGGTTATGTGATATCCAAATACATAAGAGAACAGAGATGGCTAAATTAATTTGAGACAAATTTATTTTCTAGAAAGAATTTACTTTTTGTTAAAGAAAACTTACAATTTTGATGAAGCTACAACAGAAAAATAAATGAGGTAGTTACTATTGGATATACAAGCAAAACTGAAAAAAAAATCAATGTTTTAGAAGAACTTAGTAATTCATTCAACCAATAAAAGATTATGTAAAATAAAATAAACACAACTAGGATAAATTAACCAGGTTGAAATAATATACACAAAATTTAACTTTGTGCCTTTCAAAGTTTATACCCTATTTTGAAGAATTAAAGAACACTAATGTACAAATTTTTCAAGCTCAAAATGCACAGAGTACATTCTTTAATAACATACATATCTACTGAATGAATATTAAAAATCACAAATGAACTAGAAATTAGTGAATTGTTTAAAAGAAAAAAAACATACTCCAATACTAAAAAGCTCTACCTTATGTAAGAAAAATGGAAGACGTATTTTAATTTAAGCCATATAGCCAAAACGGAATGTAAGGGAAAACTCTTAGCTTTAGGTCCTTTCATTATTAAATAGGAATTAATAGTATCATTTAATTAATTATTTTAATCACAAATTTAGAAGAAGTAAAACAATACAAGACTAAAGAGATTAGGTGAAACATAATAAAACCCAGGGCAGAAATCAATAAATTATTAAAAAGAAAAGCAACATTTAAGAACTTGTTCTTTTAAAAAATGGCAATGTATTTAAGAACTTGTTCTATGAAAAATCAATAAGAATAAAAGAGGTAAAAACTATTTAAAATTAGAAAGAGGATACAGATATTATGAGATATTATTTTTTCAGTAATAACATATTAAACTCCAAATTATGATACTTAAAAACATAAGTGGAACATTCTGAAAACATGCCAATTATCAACATTTACTGTAACAGAAATAAAAGATTAGATAGATCAATGATCTCAATAAAGTAGTAGAAAAGAGAAGTGAGATAATTCCCTCCACAAGAGTTTCTGAAAGCAGATGATTTTACCTGAGTTGTGTAGACATCCTTGTATATACCATTGCAGAGCATGGAAAATTTAGAATGCTGACTGTCCCATTTTAGAAAACCAGCATTAATTTTGATTACCAAATATGATACATTTAGTACAAAAAGACTGCATTTGACTCACAAATCAAAATAGAATACATGTGGTAGCAGACATTATTAATTTTATCCTTGAACCATCTCCATTCAATCTCTTTCCTTACTGATAGAATTATTATTTTCTTTGTGCTGTCATCTTCCAAGCCCAAGGTGATTAATCATGATTAGTCTAACTCTAAACTAAAGATGACAATTATGTTCCTCTTTGCTAGCCCTTCATTTACAGCATGGGTGTGGTTGATTGACTCAGTTCTGGTGAATGGAACTTAAGGGGAATTCTGCTGGGGGACCTCTGAGAAAATCTAAATTGGTGTCCTTATATTAGGATAAGATAGAGGAGGAAGGCTTGTTTAGTGTTGTCTGGGGTGGCAGCAGACATTTTGCAAACATGAGGTATCAAGTTTGAAAAACTTTTGAAAGATGATGGAGAGAAAGATAAAATGAGCTTATGTTACTGATGACATGATTGACCTGCTGAACCAGGCTGAAATCACCTCTTCTGTTTTTCCTGTTAACTGAGATTACATCACACACACACACACACACACACACACACACAAATACTATATGTCACTGTCACAGTTCTGTTTCTGTTTTAACAGCTGAAAGTACTAATCTGCTATAAAGGCAAAAATAACATATATAATATATATATGGTTATATATTATATATACGGTTAGTATAATATATAATATATATCATACATATATGGTTAGTTAGTTAGCCAGATGCTCTGTGGGAGACCACCATCCTTTCACCTAAGCTTTGCCTGGCAGAGGGATGTCGATAAAATTTTGTTCATATATGATGTCACCATAAGAGTCCTATCTTGCATTTCTAAAAATTATTTTTATTTTCCCCCTCCACTAGTTTGGCTGGGTATGAAATTTTAAATGTACTATCATTTTCCTTCAAGATTTGAAAAACCTTGCTTGTTTGTGTTAATCCATATACTATTTATTGCTAAAGGGAAACTGATGATAATGAAGAATGTGATGTCAGGTATATACACCATATCTTGTTGCTTTGTATCTATTTTTTTTTTTCTATCTAGAAGCTTTAGTTTTTTTTTAATCCTTGGAATTCTGAAATCACCAAGAAGTGTGTAGGTATGTGTCTATGTTTTTAAAAACTTATTAGTCTTTATCAGCCCTAGCTGAGCCATTCCCATTTAAAAACACATTTTTCCATTTTGTTTCGTTTATTCTTTACTCCTATTCATTAACTAATTTATTTCCTATATAGATGTAGTGCCTCTTGAGTTTTTCATCTGTGAATTTATCTCTTAATTTATTACTCATTTTATCCATTTCTTTGTTGTTTTGCTTTGCATTCTTTGAGATTTCCATATTTTTATCCTATACACCACCCTCTTAGTTTTCAGTTCTATTCTGCCACTAAGCCAATTATATTCAAGCTCTGGATCACAGTACATCAACGATTCATGAGTCCTTTAAAAAAATAAATAGAATTATCATAGAGAGTATGAATGTTGTATGGAGAATTATTTAGTGGAGCTTTATGCATATAATAGTCCCATACATAAACACAGCGTGTCATGATGTTAAATGTATTTGTCAAAAAAAAAGCTTAAAAGCCACAGATTTAGCCCTTAAATAGTTTTGTTAAAGAATTTCTAAATCTTTTCCTTTTTGCCCTTGAATTGACCTCTAGTCATAGAAGGCTCTTCTTGATTTATATCCTTTATAACCTCTTGGCTTTCTGTAAAGATACTAAGTATATTTTTGAACTATTTCCCCCCTGATTTGACTCAGTTTTCTGCCAGGTTTGTTAATTAATTTATTTATTTTGATTCCTTATTTTCATGCTTTTCATATTCCTCCAATATCTGGTGATTCTTGCTTGACTTTATATTTATGAATAAAGGATTCATTTAATTAGCATAGCTAGCTTGATTGGGATTACTGCTCAGTTTTATAGGTCTGTTTTCCCAACATTTCTAACATGTGAGATTCTAATTTCAAACTCTAAAAGGCATACTTTGTTGACAGGAGGAACTGCACAGTGGCGTTGCGGGGCAGAGTATATTGCCCTATGAAGATTTCCATTGCCAAGTGAGGACTTAGTTTGGGACTGTGAATCATAGCAAATTCCATTTCTGAGTCAAACAGTGTATTCTTTTTGCCATATATTATAGAGGTTCAGCATTACCTTAAGCCAGGTTCTTCTTTCTTTCAGGTTTCAACACCTATATGTGGAACTCTCCTCTGGGAGATGACCCATTTTCCTAGGAGAAATGTTCTCTGGGCTTACTCCTGAGGGAAGTCACTAGTCTCCATCTGCAAAGGAAGAGAAGAGGCTATCTGGCCCAGCCATTTTAGATACAGTGCTTTAATTAATCAACTCATATGATGTATCCTGGCTCCTCTCTCCCTTTGTACTCACTGACTTTGAACTTGTGGCTTCTACAGAGCTCCCTGGGAAAATATCTTGCTAAGCACTGGTGTTTGATGCTGTGGTTTTCTCTGCTCTGTATTATTCTACAATCAGATTACATCTGATTTTTTATGTTTCAGGAGTTCCTCACATATACAGATTATGTTGGCACACTTTCTTCCATTTTAAAAAAATGTTATGGTTTCTTTCTTCCAAAAATATCTTGTCTGTCTTTTCAAAGGAACCTGTGCAAGAAAGGAAGAAGACATATGTTTGGTCTGTGTCTTAACCTGGACAATCATAACATTCCTTGAAATAAAGTTGGCTTTAATGGCAAGAACCTGAAAACTCTTGTTACCTGTTGCCCAGTGATTCCATTTTAGGGAACAAATTCTGAGCAATGTACGCTGACATGCAGAAACAGATTTGTGTTTGTATCAAATTAAAGGAACACCATATGAGATAAAAAAAAAAAAATCTAATATAGGAGGATGATTTACCCATCCAATAGCATATCATGGTGTTATTAAAAGTCATATGTCTGAGGTTTTTTCAAGCTATATGGAAAATCTTTGAAGTATAATGTTTATATAAAAACTGCATATAAAGATATATATTATATATATGTGCATATATATAATATATATGATAATCACAAATCTATAAATAAAGAATTGTGTGTATTTATTGAAGAGGACAAATATCAAATTTGTCAAACAATTAGCTCTGGTGAAATCTGAGTGGGGTCTTACAGATTCTGTTTTCTCCTTTGCAGTTTAAAAAAATGTTTTATTTATTTATTTATATAATGAACATGTATTATTTTACATGGATAAACTTTTAAAATATTTCAAAGATAAATTCCATTTTTATATGCTTGGTCCTTAAGAGAAGAATCCTACCTCTCTTCTTTATCTCTATCAATACCTCTCTATAATGTGAAAGCACATCATAAATCATTTTGAAATTATCTCTTTGTGTTTGTTTCTCTACTACAACTTGATTGTAAGTATCTTGAATGCAGGTGCAATATCACTCTTTTTTAAAAAAATATGGCATTTAGCATAAAATAGGTGCCCAGATTTTATTCTGCTCCTCATATTCGTCACAATCTTTGTTTTTTCTGAAGTGACAAGCAATTCTCAAAGTATGGTCTGTGGATTCCTGGGTGTCCCAAAACATTTTCTGGTATTCTGTGAGGGCAAGTTGTTTTCATAATAATACTAAGACTTAGCCTTAGTATTGGCCTTTATTACTGTCGTGACAATTGCAGTGATTGTACAAAGCAATATGGTGCCTTAACGCAAATGAAGACTGTAGAATTGATCTATATTTAGTTATTTTATTCATTGCTATCACACATTCAAAGTCTAAAAAAAAATGCCAGTTTCACTTAAGAATGTCTTGATGAAAGTGTAAAGTTACTAATCGTATTAAATCATGACTTTCAAGTACATGACTTTTTAATATTGTGTGTGATAAAATGGGATGTTTGTAAAAAGCACTTCTGGTGCATTGGAAAAAAAATCATATCAAGTGCAAGGTAGACCTATGGACTTCAGTGTAACAGACTATACAAAGTTCATTGATATGTTTTCAGATTATACATTGCAGCTAACCTTTAAGAAACTACCACTTGTCTACTTTTGATATAGTATCAAAGAAAAACATCCATAATTATATGAAAAGGGTATGAAAATATTTCTCCCTTTCTTAACAACATATCTATCAGTATGTGAATTTTCATTATATATTTTAACCAAAGCAACCTATTGAATTCAGAAATAGGTATAAAAATCCAATTGTTTTCTATTAAGTCAGAACATTCAAGAATTTACACAAATGTAAAACGACATTACTGTCACTATTTTTTGGAAGATACAGTTATTCTTCATTAAAAATGTGTTATAACATGCAATGGGCTTATTATTGTTATATTTAAATAATGACTAAATAATGTTTTTAAATTCTCAGTTTAAATTTGAAATATGGTGCATACTGATAGATAAAACCCACATAGACAGAAACTCTTTGGGTTCTTCAATAATCTTTAAACATGTAAAGGAATAGTCAATATTTCCACAATTTCTTTTAACTTATTATTATCATTATAAAATGTTAAGTGAGTTGCCCAAAGCAACATGTTACTAAAGGGCAGAGGCAGGATTTGAACTTAGATCTGATTGCTCCAAAGCCCTTATTCTGAATGTTTCTTAGAAAGCTAATGGAGTTTTCAGATTTCTGTCAGTATCTCGTAATAATTTCTTGCTAGATTGCCACTTTGGTCAGTCTGGCATCCAGTGGGTTTTGAATAATGATGGAGTGTGTTTATGAGTAGAGCTTTTGAGGAATTTGTACTCATATACATTTCTGAAATACCCTTGACATCCCCAGCAGTTATCAACCATTTTTTCTTCAGATAGAGTTGAATTGCAGTTATCACACCTGTGTCTATTCAGGTTTTCAGACTCTATCAAGCTACTTTTTCATTTCATTGTCTCTTCAGATTCCAATGTTCTCAATTCTTAGCATATTGTAGTCAAAATTGCTGTTAACAGTTTCTATGATAGATTACAAGTCAAACAGTTATTGTTAAGTGACTTCTGTAATTTGCCACTAATCACTATTATATCTCCTACAATATTAAGAATCAGTATTGGAATTTCAATATTCCTATGTATCTTTCATTCTGACAGTTCAGCCTCTAGTGGCTTGTAATAGTTCCCCCTTGCTTATAGTTTCCGTTTTCGTAGAATAGGCCAAATTATGATACCCACCCATATGGTTTCTCTCCCAAACCATGAGTTATGCAGCTCTGCAGCTATGTTGGCTCTTCTGGGAATTTATCTCCTGTAGCTAATCCATCCTGGGTGAATCATTTTTTCTCTTGCTGCCAAACCTCTCCCTCTGTCTGGACTCTGGTTCAGTTCTTCCTTTGTGGCCCCCAAGATTTATGGCCCTTATAGAGCATTTGTAGTAATAAGAAAAAGGTGTCCCTTCTTCAGGGTACATGTAGTCCTGAAACAGAGACTCATGAGTGGGTCCTACTCTTCCCCTCTGCCAGGCCATTATGCATATACACTCCATGGCTCTTAATGACCTCTGAGGGGCCATATTGGGAAATCGGTGCAGAAGTTTTATGGCACTGATTTTGAACATGAGCACAACATTCCAAATGCCTTCTGGGCAGTCTCCTACATTCTAGGTAAGAATGCAACCCATACTCTTTAATTTTCAAAAGAAGATATTACCTATTCCATTTGTATGTCTGGTTTCTGTAGGAAAAGGTGTGTTACTTCAATACAAAATACTTTTCTGTTTCAAGTATTCACTCACTGTGACTTTAGTCTCAAAATGTCTGCTCTCCAGATTTTTACAGAAAGAGTCTAGATGTCATTTTTGTATGTTTGTCAGTCCAGAGAGATGCTATAGAGCCTAAATAAAATAAATGTCCTCAGGGATTGCCCATCATTTGTGTCTTTTCTCTGGAATCTCTTTTTCCTCTGATTCATTTACTTGCTTTTCAGTATCAACCCTTGCTTGTCTGGATCCTTCCCAGTTGGTTATTTCTTTACCCTGACAGTTCTATTTATCCTTTGGCCTCCTGATCTTGGATTTCACCCCCTGGCATATTTACTTGGAGAGATCTCCTGACAACCTTGTCCTTCCTTTCAGGAGGCCTGGTGCCTTTTCCTCACAGACACTTACTTGTAGGTAGTCTGCACCATATATGGATCATTCCAGGATGTGAACATAGAAGTGCTAAATATCTGTTCTTCTGGATTCTCAAGCCTGGGTAAAGTCAGGCCCCCATCTAACCATATATTTGGACCTCATGGAAATGGTTTTATTTGGTGCTTTAACATAATGATTTTGATGTCGCTGGGAGTTAGATTAAGAAATTTTTATATGAAGAAGGTTTCTGGAGCTGTTATTAGTAACCTATAAGAAAACCTTTCATTTTTTTTTTTTTTTTTTTGTCATTCTTATATAAAGATCTACATAATAAATTTATCTTAAAATATGCTGGCTAAAGTTTGCCTTCTGGAATGAAATGGTACTTGTAGATTATTACATAATGAATGTAATAATTTTCACGTTTTTCATTGTCCACTAGGAGACATAAAGCTTTATGTTATGCTCATTTTGCTGTAAATACACTTAGGGTAAGCTTATTTGATACTCGCCTACTTATTTTATGTTTATTAGATTCCTTAACTCAAACTGATGACTTATATTACTCCATGCTTTTATTTTATTCCTTGTCTCATCCTAAAAGACACAGAGCAAGAGTCATGTAATAAAAGGAGGAAATGGTTGTAGCAGACCTGTAGGGCCCAGAAAAAATAAAGGAAATTAGCAATAATAAAAGAAGCTAATTTTATCTGAGCCAGGGATAGTCAGGATTATTCCAAATTATCTTTTATCTAATCCATGAAAGTATTTCCACCATCTTCATTTATCCCTCACTGACTTGACGGTCTTGTTATCTGGACTCCTGATAAGTGGACTCAGAAGATGGCTTTACCTTGAAATTTTTCTGTTCTGGCCTATCCTGCTTGGTCATTAGAAGGAGTATCACCGAAGGAGGAAAGTAGTACAAAGCAGTACTTTCCAAGGCTCAGAACGAGTGGGGATTGCTGTGACACCACTGTGTATAAAGATGTTTATGACTGATGGTAAGTAGAGCGCTTTGCATCTTGTCAATACTAACTGTCTTATTGCATAGGGAGTTTAAGTACGGAATTCATTTTTTCTGTGCCATATTTTATTCATCTTTATTGGTCCCTTATGATTGCTTTTCGTTTGTAGAAGAAACCTACTCCTTTCTTTTCTTTTTTCTCTATGGTCATATCCTCTATAGGGCCCAGGAGCTCCCGCTGAGCCCAATGCTCTTAGGTGCCTCATTCTAATGATCTTTATGTCAGAGTTTAGATTATTTTTTAAATTGATTATGATTTTTGATAAAGTGAAATGGGAGAATTTATTTCCAAAATATGAAACTGGAGTACACAAGAGTTAAGTGTTTATCAAAGCTTCCTAGTAAAGAGAATCGGAGTGAGAAGTCACAGCTGTGAGTGATGAGTCTACTGCTTATCTCCAGGGACTTGTGGTACAGGCTTCTAGCCTGTTTCTTGACATTTCTGTGGACTTGTTTATAACCTTGGAAGTAACAGTGTGGGAGGGAGAAGAGAGAAGAAGTGAGCTAAATAAATAACAGTCTAACACATCACATCTCTCTCTTTCTAGATGAATGAAATTTTATGATCTTTAATTAATTCCTACAAAAGGAAATAAAAGTTTTAAAAATTAACATAAAAGTCAGAGAATCACAATATGCAGAACTATTCTTTCACTCTCATATACTGTATATGTATAAATATATGAAAATATGAAATATTTTTCTGTTTTTTTTTTTTTTCTGTCCCATCTCCACATCCCTTCTGACAAAACTCAAATTGTATTTTAAGTACTCTGCTTGTGGTTGTGGCTGCCATCATTTCCAGAATTTTTTTCATTATTTTTTTTTCAAAATTTGTTGCTTTCAAAGGCCCCCTAGGGTTATGTAGGGTGTATGTCTATACAATCATGATCTGCTGCCAGCAAAACAGAATAGCAAGGAAGGAATAATTATACACTCCCTGGTGTCGTAAGCCACTTCTGAACATACTGTAGTATCTACTGGATTCTTTTTGAAGTGGTTGTAACTAAATGAATAACAGCCTTTGGGGAATAGGGTAATAGATAGTATATTAAGTCTGTAAGAAGTCAGTATATTAAAATCTGTCAGAAAAGGTCATCATTGACTATGGGTTAATATCTGTCGTCAGTGCCTTGGATAGTGCCAACATGTGTTGGCCCTTATCTTTCACATGGATCAAGGCAGGAAATGAAATCTGAAACTGCTGTTGATAGGGTATGAACCAGATTGCCAAACTTACCTAGTGGAGAGAAGTTTCTGCTATTTCTTTTCTTTTTTTTTTTCTTTTTTGGATAACTGGATATTTTACAGTTGAGGTATGTGTAGGATTTTATAGTCCTTGGACTTTGGATGAAGGGAGAGAAAAGATATACCCTTTTCCTCTCACCCTACCCCCAACCAATTACCTTTGGAGAGGTATCAGCTGTGTTTTGCTAATGAGCATCGCCGGAGGATGTTCAGGAAGCTTAGGGAACACAGGGACTTGTAGGAGTCACAGTGGAATCAGACAACCTGTCAGTCTGTTTATATGTGTGCTGATGTTTTTTTCTCAAGACATGCAAACCAATTAGAGTGAGGCTCTCTCAGAACATCTTTGAGAGGGTGGACACTTTTCATGTTTGGTGTGGGCATCTGTTGTATGGAAAGTGAGATCAACAATTTTATGGTCAACTTTTGGAGGAAAATTTAGAAAGAAGGTGAAAACCAACTTTTGTTTAACAAGTGGTAGCAGAGAAAATTATCTGAGTCTCATATCTCTGTACAATTTGAAAGTTCAAAAGAATGATGACAAATGCTTTTCCTTGACCATGCTTTTCATTAAGTGCCTATTGTTTTGATAATTATTTCATTATAGAGGAGAGATATGAATAGTAACCTCTGTCCAATCTGATTCAGGAAAAACAAATGGACTGATTTCCTCTGGGCAGAGTGATCAATTACCAGGAATGAAGCTGGATCCTGATATGTCTTTGTGTATTTCATTTTGCAAAGAAATCAGTGTCTTATGCAGTTTGAGAGAAGGCTCCGACTTAGTAATAATGCCATAATGTTCTGCCTTCCAACCCTCCCCTCCCCAAATCAAGACTTACTGTCAGATAAATGTGACTGGTGCCTTGAGGAGTAATCAGGTGAATATGGGGCAGAAACAGCAGTTATATTTTGAAGGTTTCCTACTATGTGAACAGCAGCCAGTCATAGAATAGTTAACCATCAGCAGTTTGATTTTAATTCTTTGCTATGTGGAACCTTGGGAAGGATATGTTCTCATATGTAGTGAAGAGTTCTTTTTTTTCCTAAATTGTACAATAATTGAATATTGTGGCTATCACTAATTGTATTTTTACTATTTGCAATGATAATAAAGGGATAGCATAATATTTAGAAGTTAGTACTGAAGATCTTAAAACACTTATTGCAAAAGCTGGCACTTAGTGTCAGTATCCCAGAATGGCTGCCACTTCGTCCCACTGAAAAACTGACAAGGATCTGTATGATAGATGATCCCTGGATGTTGTCATCTCATCCTCTGTCAGTTTTACTCTGGCTGGAAATGTTGGTGTTAGTAGTTATACAACCCTCTGTGGGGACAGAGTCCCAGAGAGCAGTTTCCAGGCCCTCGGCCTTATGTGGAAAGGTGCTGGCTCAGGTAGTAGATGGCCATCAGGTGTGGCTAATTGACCCTCAGCTGTTACCAGTTAGCCAATTAGCCCCTGATATAATTGCAGTGGCTGTGCTGGTTGGGGAGTGGAGAGTCGAGTGTGTCTGTTGGCAGGCAGAGAAGCGGACAGCAGGTTGCAGGTCGTGTGACTCCAGCCTCCAGTGAGATTATAGTGCCACCAGTGAGACTATAGTAGTATGACTCCCCTACCTATGGCTCCATGGGTGTTCCTTTTTGGCCTAGCCATATCCTGAGTTCTTATGTGGGGAGCGGGAGCAGACACCCCACAAGCCACCTCGCACGACAAATGGAGGAGCTAGCAGGGTCTCCCGCACAACACCCTCTACTTAAAAGTTATGTGGGGAAAATGAGATAAATTTTAATTTCACTAGTTTTATGTGTCCTGCCTGTTTCCTGCTTGGATCAAATCCTAAAAAAAAAAAATTAAAAAAAAATTTATATATATATATATATATGTATGTATATATATGTCATGCGGGGCGGCCTGCGGGGTCTCAGCTCCCGCTCCCCACATAAGAATGCAGAATATGGCTAGGCCAAACAGGAACACCCACGGAGCCATAGGTAGGGGAGTCATAGGTAGAGGAGACACACCACCACAGTCTCACTGGAGGCTGGAACCACACGACCTTCAACCTGCTGTCCACTTTTCTGCCTGCCGTCCGACTGACTCCCCTCTCTAGCGCAGCCGCGGCAGTTACATCAGTGGTCAGTTGGCTAACCGGCCACAGCTGAAGGCCAACTAGCCACAGCCAACCGCCATCTACTACCCGAGCCATCACCTTTCTACATGAGGCCGAGAGCCTGGAAACTGCTCTCTGGGCCTCTGTCCCCACAATATATTTGCTTTGTTATAGTAGGGGTGTAAAAATAAAATGTCTGTAAAGAGTTAACCTCATTATATTTGTATGTAATGGTTTAAAGGAAAAACATTCTGAGGTCTTTTAACTTCTGCTCTGTCATTACTTCAGGATGAGGGAACAATACATGCATTGATTTAATATCCTTATTTATGGACATATCTTATTAAAATTGTGAATGACAATGTAGCAGATTGTAGTGTTTTTTAGTGGAAGAAGCTGAATAACTGTCATTGGTAAGCTCAGTTTGAGTCTTTGTGGTTCTGTCACTTATTAGCTATGTGAACATAAGCATTGTCTAACTTCTAGAATACAGTCTCCTTATCTTAATCCATAAGATTTTGTACTAAACATCTTTAATATCACTTTTAGCTATAACAGTCTATGCTGTAGTGATCACTAAGCATTCATTAATATGTTCAGTAGACAAAATTTCTAGACACATGGGTATCTGGACTATTACCACCTATTATACTAGTACCAATTAAGGAAATTATAAATGAGTAGCAACAATCTCTATTTTCTAAGAGCTTACAGACTAGAGAAAACAGACAGGTAAATAACTAACTGTAATACGATGTGGCAAATACTGGGTAAGACCCATCTTCTTGTCTACCTCTGTGATACCTGTTTAAGGAGGTATCTCAGCCTGTAGACCTTAGGGTTCCTCTAGAAAAACAGATAAAAAATATCCAGGGTCTTATTCTCTGGCTGTAGCATTCTTTTTTATGGGAGTTTTCAAAATACTCCAGGAGCTCCTCCTGGGATAAAATAGATGCCTGACCTTTATCTTAAAAAGCATGTCAGATGGAAAAAGATAAATACCATATGATTTCACTCATATGTAGGATATAAAAACAAAAAAACAAAACAAATGAACAAACAATAAAAAATAAAGGAGAAAACAAACACATAGAGGCAGATTAGTGGTTACCAGAGGGGAAGGGGGGCTGGAGGGAGGCAAAAGGAGTAAAGGGAGTCAATTTTATGGTGATGGTGGAAACTAGACTTTAGTGGTGAGCACGATGTAGTATCTACAGATGTCAAATTATAATGTTGCACACCTGAAATTTATAGCATTGTAAACCAATATTGCCTCAATTAAAAAATAAGTAAATAAATAAAACATGTGAATTTTGAGAGTTGACAGATACTTTTAGTGTGATTCTGGATTATGCCCCTCAAAATGTCTTCCAAGTATAACTCAGAAACGATATGTCCAGTTTTAAAAAGAGAGGTAACTGAAAGAAAGACAGCATTAGCAACGACAGTCTTTGGGGAACCTAAGGAAAAGCTGCTACACAAGTGGAAACAGAAGGTTCTCTTTTCAGTGAGGGCCGCCTTGATGAATATGGAAGTGGTCTGATTGGATTAATAACTATGGAGACAATACCCTAGAAATGAGATCAAGGCCAGTGTTCAGGCAGGAAGTGCCAATAGCTTCTGTGAGACCCCTCAGGTACGATACCAGCAGAGATACAAGGAAAACATTACAGTTAATAATCTTAAACTTTGTATGTGTGTGTGTGCCATAGCCCACTTAAGAGGGCCAAAAGGTCCTCTACTCCTCCCATCCCACTGATTCAAGTTGTCATTAATAAAGTTTGCCACTATTCCCTGTATTTTATCAGAACTAACATGCCATTACATTGTAGGACATGTGATTTTATTTTAGGTATACCTAAGAAAGAAAAATATACCAAGTAAACTAAGGCTTTGTTATCACTTTATTTTATGTGTACTGAAAGAGCTCTTTAAAGAGCTCTGAGTGCTAGGGGAATTTCCTGACTCTGTCTTACCCAACTTCAAACAAAGAAGAGTCTATAATGGTTGTACTAACTCAGCTGGCAGATATCAGAGCCAAGCAATGGTGCAAAGAAATCTACCTGGCCCTGCAGCATGCTTGTTTGGCATAACACTCCCACGTTTACAGTCCAGAAGCTCTGAGGATTGGCTTGGAAAGGGAAGGATGGAAAAAGGAACAGCTCTAATCTCACAAGAGGAAGGATTGGGGAAGTAGTGACAGAGCAATTTGCAGTTGCTTGAAAAGGCCAAACATTTGTAAGAGGCACCCTGATCTCAGAGCTATTAAAATGTAAAAAAGGAATGTGCATTTTATAATAGCGGAAATAAGATGTGTGTGTGTGTAGTGCAATAAAGAAGAGCTTTATAATGTCACCAGGTATCGAATTTTGAGAGGCAATTAGGCCACATAGAAAAATGAAAAATGATAGAACAGTATTCCATGCTCCTCTGTGAATGAGAGAGTGAAGAGAAAAAGAGACCAGACAAGCAGAGACAGAGAGACTGACTGTCTTCTCCTTTGAGGACAAGCTTCCTGGTTTGATTTTCAGCTTACTTGGAGAGCCTAATAGTGGTCAAGGATCTGACTTAGAGAATTATTTGGTGGTTTAAAAGACCCACATGGTGCCTAAGAGACATCTAAAGCTAGTGGGAAAGAGACTTAATCTATGTTGTGTGGTAAATGAAGGATCTAAGTTAAAATGGTATTATTATTATTTTTACTTTTGTTGGAATTCATGGACTTCTTTGACTTGTCTTGGATTTTCCTGGGCTGCAGAATCATGGATGACATGATGGAAAAAGATGACAATCTATATTTCATTCACTTCTCACCTCAATTGAGTAAAGCTCTTCAGAACATAAGTTATCAGTTGTAGGACTTGTTAGAAAATGCTTAATCCAGGCATTGAAGTCTGAGCTCTGATCCCAGAGATTTTGGACTTTGCTAAATGGGTGTGGGCCTGGGATTTGTAGTTTTCAAAAACATTCCTAGTTATTTCTTTTTTTTTTTTTTTTCTTTTTTATTAAAGTTTATCAAGGTGACAATGGTTAGTAAAGTTATACAGGTTTCAGGTGTACAATTCTGTAATATATCATCTATATATCACATTGTGTGTTCACCTCCCAGAGTCAGTTCTCCTTCCATCATTATATATTGTATCCCTTTTACCCTCATTTCTGGTTATTTCTAATAAAGATGATGTGGGTGTTACATTTGAGAAACATATTATCGTGGCTAATGGTTGTTTTATTTAGATAGTCCTTGCTCCATCCCTAGCACTCCTCAGTTAAAAGTTTCCTTTTTTCCTTCAAGAATCCTCAGTATCAGAAACATTCCTCCCACCTCCGGAAGTCTCCTAAGTGGTAGCTGAAAAATATTATTTTTGGCCCAGTTTAAAATAGATGGAGATATATATATATATATATATATATATATATATATATATATAGACACATATATAGACACATGTATGTATGTATGTATATATGTGTATATATATATACACACATACATACACACACACATATATAGATACACACACCTGAAATGTCAGATAATTAAGTTAACTTAATTGACCTTTTCTTCTTTGTGTGTGCGTGTGTGTGTGTGTGTGTATAAAAACACACATTTCATTTTCATAGAAATATGCTTCCTCCTAAAAGTTTTTAGATTTGACATTATGTAGCAAGCTAAGTGCCTACAAATACTTTTCATCACTCATTGCACCCGATCACTGCTGGGTTGCTCAACTGCAAACAACATTCCAATCTGCAGTGCTCTGTAGTTGTGAAGATACCAAGACACCATTCAGTCTTTTCTGAAAAAATAGCAGAAGATCCATTTCTGTGTTAAATTGTTTGCTTGATGATATTTTCTATGTGAAGAAGAAAATATCCACTGTTAGTTGGATGCCACAAACATTTGTGATAACGCTCAAGCACACTGTGCAGAATAACTGAGGTAGATGGTTGTGTGGGGTGGGTGGAAGTATGTCAGCTCAGCTGGCTTTTAGCCCATTGGCAAAAGGATTGGACCATTTGTGTTGGATAATTTGATGGTGGATTTAAGAGAATTTGTTTTCCTTCAAGAAGGAAATGATGCATGCAATATTCCATATGTAATTCTTTGAGTAAGAGATAATCGCACTGCTCATTAACTGACTGTTTGCATTTAATTAGCAAAGGTTTCTGCTACTGTAATGTTTCTTTTAAATACATGTTTGTCTTATTTAGTGACTGTTTAAAGATGTCATCACAACTCAATGCTTCTCAAAGGTTGTTGAAACATAGTAATCATGGCAAACATTTTTTCAGTTACTCAGCACCATAAGCTTCAGTTTTCTCATCTGTCTGAGGGCTTGCACGAGGTGATATGTACTATTCTTACCAGCACTGACATGCAATGGTAGTGACATATATGATGTTATATATTTTAGAATGACAGTCAATTCTAATTAATTTGTGTTCCTGTTAGGAGAGATGCATGGGAATATGTTGTGAAGCAGGACCTCTCAAAGCCGGGCTCTTGGACTCACCTAGGATGCTGGCTGAAAATGCATATTTTCTTGGTGCTGTGAACTAAAATGCCCCCCTCCCCCAATTCATATGCTGAAGCCCTAACCCTCAATGTGACTGTATTTTGAGATAGAACTTGTAGGAGGTAATTAATGTTAAGTGTTGTCATAACAGTGGGGTACAAATCTGACAGGATCGGTCGCCTTACATGAAGAGAAAGAGATTTCTCTTTCCACGTGAACTGAAAAAGGTCATGTGAGGACACCGTGAGAAAGGGACCACCTGGAAGCCAGAGAGAGAGCTTTCACCAGGAACCAAATCAGATGACACCTTGACCTTAGGTTTCCCAGCCTCTGTAACTGTAAGAACATGTTTTGCTATTTAAGCCATCCAGTCTGTGGTATTTTTGTGTAGCAGCCTGAACTGACTAAGATACTTGTTTTCACCCCAGTTTTACTGGCTCCAAAATGCAAAGTATCAGGTGGCTCAGGAATCTATATTATAAAGAATCCCCTCCCCCTGACACATGTAGTCAGCTAACACATAGGGAGCATATAGGACAGGACAGATGGTGTTACAGCAAGTAGCAGGACGCTAGGGGTTTGGGAGTGGGAGCATTTGCTCTCAAGGTTTAAGTATCTGAGTGTCCAAGGCCGCGAGCAGGGCCAGGGACTTGATGGCAGACTATGGTCTCTGCTCAGACAGCCAATCAAACATTTTGATGGTGTGTGGAAAATCCTGATCACTTCTTGAAGAAGCCAGACATACCCTGAGCCTACCAGGGAATATGAGCCCGGGTTTGTAGTCACAGAATCTGGTGGATCTCAAGATTTTTGCTTTTAGTTCTTCCATGAAAGTTGTGTATAATATGAGAGGCATCTGGGATAAAAAGTGTCAGGGGACAGAGAATGGATTTGGTACTGTAGGGGTCTCTGAAAGTGCTCTTTTGTCTCCTCTCCAGGTTGTTAGTATCTTTATACTGTCCCTGACACAATCTTCTCAGATAATATTTTGGTCCAGACTTTGTGTCCTTTTCTATTCTGTAACATTCCCTTCTGCCACAAAACTCTGTGTGCCTTTTTGTGCATACTCATACTCTGAACACCTTCATAATGAACTTGTCCTAGTCAATTGATAAACTAATCCTTTAAAATATATTAATGGATTTCCAGATGATGACTTTTTGGGTAACTTATTTACATTTTAATAGAGAACCTTCAAGGAGGCAAATCTTCTAAACACTTAGGGGTTATTCTACTGACAAAAATTTCAGGCCATTACCCTCTTAGATTATCATGTAGGCAGCTGTCTCATTGACTTAACTCCAGAAAAAAACTAGTTTTTAACTCCAGAAAAAAAAACTAACTCAAAGGCATAAAGAAAACAGAACCAAAATAGATATAAAGTCATAAAAAGTGATGAAAAATCCTGCTACCCCTGGCCGAACACACACTTGTGCCTTGATACTGTCCTTTCTTGTTCCTATTTGTTCAAAAATGATGCTTTATCAAAATTTTCATTTTCTCTCTCTCTCTGTTTTTATTTTCTCTCTCTCTGTCCATTTAGTCCCTGTCTTTCTCTGTTTGTTTCCATTTAAACTTATTCCAGTATCTCCACTTTTACGACCCAACACCAGTCCTGCTTCTCTTTCCTCTGCACTTTTGAGCCAAATGTCTAGAAAAATGAGTCCATAGAATCACTGTCGCTATGTTTTATTTCCTACTCATTCTTTAATCTTGCTACTGCTTACAAGCTTCACCCATTATACGCCTCCAAATAAGATCATCAAGGACTGCCTCTTTACTAAATTTAGTCAACACTTTCTCTAATCTTTAGACCTTGACAGGCATTGTCCACTGCTAACTAGTCCCATGTTGTTGCAAATACCCACAACAATTGTGTGTGCACCACGTTCAAAGGAGGAAAAAATTCTAGATTATAACCCTACCAGCCATATGAATATGCCCTTGCTTCTTAATCACTTCTTCCCCTGGGCCCAAATCTAATGGTCAGAAATACTGGTAGCAAACGTAAGGTAATAAAGTTAAGGGAGAAAGAGGAATCTGAGCATTCCTCTGTTGCCTTTGCAGATTTCCAGATGTAAAGTGAGCTCCAACTAAGTGAGAGTGGTTGTGTTAAGGCAGGTTTTCTCATCCTCAACCCTACTAAGATTTGGAACAGATAACTCTTTGTTTTGGGGACTGTCCTGTGCATTGTAGAATACTTAGCATCGTCCCTGGTATTTATTTACTAGATGCCAGTAGCATCCTCTCTCCTGAGTTGTGACAGATGAAAATGTCTCTAGATATTACTAAATATCCCCCAAGTGTAGAATATCCGTCCTCCTTCACACCTCTCCCCCAACTGAGAACCACAGTTAAGAAGAATTAAGTTTAGAGCTTTAATTACTGCACTGGGAGAGAATACTCAAATTATTGAAATGAACTGTTCTGGTGACTAAAAAAGATAAAAGCTATGGGACCTGCCAAATTTTCATACAGTGGTAGGGAAGCAACGTTTAAAAAGATCCATACTTTTTTTTCTTTTTTAATATTGTACTTCCTCTTGTCATTTTTTGAATAAAATTATTATATCTATTTACTTATCTAAAAGAGTAAATATATGAATATATATTTTAGTTGGTCCCAGACCCTTATAGCCCAGCTTAATTATTACTAGAATCTCCTTTCATTCTCAGTAGTATCTCATTTTGGATGACAAATTACACGGTCACCTACTATCTATTTTCTCAACTACACTATAAGCATCAGGAGGAAAACACATTTTTTTTTCTTTTGCAGTGATGTATCCCCACTGTACTGTCATTGTGATAGTTAATTGTATATGTCAACACGACTGGGCCAAGAGGTACCCAGGTTAAACATTGTTTCTGGGTGTATCTGTGAGAATGTTTCTAGATAAGATTAGCATTTGAATCTGTGGATTCAAAGTAGATTTGAGTCCAATGTGGGAGGCACAATGTGAAATCCAATGAGGATCTGAATAGAAAAAAAAGGTGGAAGGAGGAGGAATCCAATTCCTACTTGCTTGCTGATCTGGGGCATTTATCTTCTCCTGCCCTTAGACTGAGACTTACATCATCTGCTGCCCTGGTCCTCAGGCCTTCAGGCTCAGGCTAGAATTAGGCCACCAGATTTCCTGGGCCTCCAGCTTGCAGACAACAGATCATGGGACTTCTCAGCCTCCATAATTGTGTGAGCCAATTCTGCACAATAAATCTCTTCCTATTCATATATCCTATTGGTCCTGTTTCTCTGGAGAACCCTGCCTAATGCGTTCATGAGGTAAATCAAATATTTGTCAAAGCTACATTGAAAACAAGACTACTTAATTATCCCTGGTCAAGATGGCAGAGTAGGTAAATGCTGTGCTCACCTCCTGTCAGGACCACATCAATTATAAGTAACTACAGAACAATCATCACTGAGAATTGTCTGAAGTCTAGCTGAACCAAAGCCCTACAATTATGGAGATACAGAAGAAGTCATGTCGAGACTGGTAGGAGGGGCAGAGACACAAAAATGTCTGGTCCCACACCTATATATGTCCATTAAAAATCGGTAGGGATGTCTTGTCTGTGGAGGTGCCCACCCAGAGGAGTAAGGGGTCCCAGCCCCACACCAGGCTCCCCAGCCCAGGGTTTGAGTGACTGAGAGAAGTCCCCATAACTTCTGGCTGTGAAAACCAGCAGAGATTGTAGATGAGTGAGCAGGAGGAGGGCTACAGTCCCAGGCGTTCCTCTAAAATGGCCCATGCATGGCCTTACTCACTGACAGAATCGCTCATTCTGAGCTCCAGCATTGGGGCAGCAGCTGAAACGGGGCCATGGACATACAGGGAGGAACTGAATTGTCAAGCTTTAGGGTGAATGCTACAGGGGCACCTTTCTCCAAAATGGAGGAGCTAGAGGAAGCCATTGTTTCTTCATTGATTCTTCCCCCTCCTGCATGCAAACACCAGCAGACACCATATCTGAGTCTCCATCCAATTGGTTATCACCTTTGATCTGCCCCATCCTAGTGACTCATGATACCCTGTCCCCCCAACTTTCGGGCACACCCAAGATGCTTCCAGTGGCTTTACTGTATAAACGACTTGTCTTAGCTCATACTGCAGACATTCCTAAAATCTCTCAAAGGTTCACAAAACCTAAACAAGCAGCATCTGGCTTTGGTGTGTCCCACATCTCTGGCTGAGCAGTCCTAAGTTTGATGCTAGTAACAGCCGGCCTCAGTTTGCAGATTGGCCTCTTAAGGCAGTTCCCAGTGCTGGCAGCAGACATCTATAGATTTCTCTGTGGCAGGTTCAGGCTGAGGATAAACTTGGCCTGCAGCAGATCCCCTCCCAGGAGGCCCCAGGTCTGCCATGTACAGTGGCCAGCTTCAGACGAAGCCAGAGCATCAACCAGCCACCTCCAAGGATGACATACACAAAGGACAGACTGGGCAGACACCAGAACCATGCTAAAGTGAATCCTGCTCTGTAGGGTCATCCCTGGCACCACAGCTCCTCCACCGTAGTCACGGCCAGTCCTCACAACTAATCATGCTGAGAGCCAATCCTTCCCACAGACATATAAACAGCAACCAAGGCTCAACTACAACAGGAAGACACACACAATCCACACAAGGGACACACCCAGAGCACTCGGTTCTAGTGACCAGAGAGACTGTGCCACTGGGACCTACAGTATACCTACTATCTAAGGCCACTATACTAAGACTGGAAGACATACAGCCCTTCCTAATATACAGAAACAAACACAGGGAGGCAGCCAAAATAGGGAGACAAAGAAATATGTCCCAAATAAAAGAACAGAACAAAGCTCCAGAAAAAGAACTAAACAAAATGGAGACAAGCAATCTACCAGGTGTAGAGGTCAAGACACTAGTTATAAGGATGCTCCATGGTGTCAGGGGGAACTTCAACAAAGAGATAGGAAACATAAAAATGGACATAGAAAACATTGAAAAACAGTCAGAAGTAAAGACTACAATAACAGAAATGAAGACTATATTAGAGGGGATCAACAGTAGATTAAATGAAGCAGAGGATCAAATTAGTGATTTAGAAGTTTAGGTAGCAGAAAACATCCAATCAGAACATCAAAAAGGAAAAAGAATCCAAAAAAAAAAAAAAAGGATAGTTTAAAGGGCCTCTAGGCCAACACCAAGGGCACCAACACTCACATCATAAGGGTACCAGGAGAAGAGAGAGAGCAAGGAATTGAAAACCTATTTGAAGAAATGATGATGGAAAACTTCCCTATCCTGGTGAAGAGAATAAATATACAACTCCAGGAAGTGCAGAGTCCCAAATAAGATGAACCCAAACAGAACCACACCAAGACACATCATAATTAAAATGCAAAGGTTAAAGGCAAAGAGAATCTTAAAAGCAGCAAGAGAAAAGCAGTTAGTTACCTATAAGGGGGCTCCCATAAAGCTGTCAGTTGATTTCTCAGCAGAAACTTTGCATGCCATAAGGGATTGGCACAAAATATTCAAAGTGATGCAAAACAAGGACCTATAATCAAGATTAGCATAGCAAAACTATCATTTGGAATTGAAGGACAGATAGAGAGGCTCCAAGAAAAGAAAAAGCTAAAGGAGTTCATTACCACCAAACCAGTATTACAGGGAATCTTAGAGGGACTTCTTTAAGATAGATAGATAGATAGATAGATAGATAGATAGATAGATAAATAAGAATGATAAAATGCAGTAACTACGTATCTATTAACAATTATTTTAAACGTAAGTGGATTAAATTCTCCAATTAAAAGATAGGGTGGATCAATGGATAAGATAACAAGACCATTACTTCTGCCACCTACAAGAGACTCACTTCAGATCAAAAGATACACACAGACTGAAAGTAAAGGGATGGGAAAAAGATATTTCATGATAATCGAAACAACAATAAAAAAGCTGAGATAGCAGTACTTACACCAGACAAAATAGACTTTAAAACAAAGGCTATAACAAAACACAAAGAAGGACCCAGTAATCCCACTTCTGGGTATTTATCCGAAGAAACCCAAAATGCAACTTCAAGGGGACAAGTGCTTCTATATGTTCATTGCAGCATTGTTTACAATGGTCAAGATGTGGAGGCAGCCTAGGTATTCGTCGAAGGATGAATGGATAAAGAGTAGGTGGTACATATATACCATGGAATGTTGCTTGGTCATGGGTGGGAATGGGTTCTTGCTATCTGTAGTGGCATGGATGGACCTGAAGGGTATTGTGCTGGGTGGAGTATGTCAGAGAGATGCAATGTGATTTCACTTATATGTGGAATCTAAAGAACAAAATTAAGCAAACAAAGCAGAAACAAATTCATAGATACAGAGAACATTTTGATGGTTACCAGATGGGAAGGGGTTTGTGGTGGGAGAGAACGGGGAGGAAGTTAGAAGTACAAATTGGTTGTTACACAGTAATCATGGGGATGTAGAGTATAGCATAAGGAATATAGTCAATAATATGGTAATAACTATGTATGGTTTTGGATGGGTACTAGATTTATTGGGGTGATAGATGGGAGGGGGTTGGGGGCAGGGTGAAAAAGGTGAAGACATTAAGAAGTACAAATTGGTAGTTAAAAAATAGTCTTGGGATGTAAAGTGAAGCATAGGGAATAAAGTCAATAATAAATAGTCAATAATATAGTCAATAATATGGTAATAACTGTGTACAGTGCCAGGTGGTACTACACTAGTCAGGGGATCATTTCTTAAATTATATAAATGTCTAACCACTATGCTGTACACCTGAAATTAATGTAAATAATATTAAATGTCAAAATAAATAAATAAAAATTTAAAAATAAACTCCTCAATTATATTATGTAATCTATTAGCAGGATTAGCCTGTCCTCTAAGGAAACAAGGTGTGTACAGGAAGTTTCCCCCTGTAAGCCATGGTAGAGTTTAGAAATTCTTTTTAAGAGATACTGGGAAAACTTTCAGAGACAATTTAATAACTTTTAAGTCTTTCTGCTTGTACTTATCTAATCTATGCCTTCAAGTGTGTTTTTATTCAATTTTTATTGAGATATAATTCACATACCACCCAATTCACTCATTTAAAGTGTACAATTCAATGGCTTTTAGTAGAGTCATAGAATAGTAAAACCATTACCACAATCAATTTTGGAAAACTTCCTCACCCCAGGAAGAAACTCTGCACCTTTTAGTCATCATCCCTCATTCCCTCCTCCCCCAGCCCTAGGAAACCAAGAAACTACTTTTTATTTCCATAGATTTGTCTATTGTGGACATTTCCTATAATTAGATCCACATAATAAGTGGCTGGCTCTTTTCATTTAGCATATTGTTTTTAAGTTTATCCATGTCATAGCATGTATCAGTACTTCATTTCTTTAAAATTTTATTGTATATAGACCTTACATTTTTTTTCCTTTTCATCAGTTCATGGACACATGGGTTGTTTCAACTTTTTGGCTGCCATGAATAATGCTATGAACATCCATGTGCAGTTTTTGTGTGAACATATGTTTTCATTTCTTCTGAGTATATTTCTAGGAATGGAATTGCTGGATCCTGTGGTAACTCTATGTTTATCTGCTTCATGCCCCTTTGAGTCTGGCGCTGGCTTCACTTTATAACTATATCCAGGCACGCCAGGCACAAGCCGCTGCCCTCAAATGTTCTTATTTTGCTTGGCTCCGTCTTAGGCCCTCTGCTCTTCTTGAATTCACATTCTTCTCTCTGTCTTCATACAAATCCAGTAATTCCAAAACCACCCAAATGTGTTTCTCTAACCCAGACCACTTCTCTGGACTCTAAAACTCTATATCCACATGTTCAATACCAGATAGTTTTGAATACCTCACAGGGACTTCTAAATCAATCTTTTATTCTCCTCCCGTCTAACGTGCTTCTCCTCCTGTATAATCTAAGTGGGTGAATGACACATCCTAATAGGAAATCCAATAGCCATACTAGGCTCATTTTTTCCCTTATACCATCCATCACCAAACCCTATTGATTTGGTCTCCTAAACATCATGAATCTGTCCCTTCATTCTACTCTCACTGTCAGTGCTTTGGTGTAAGCTGTCAAGTCTTCTCCATTCAGTAGCCTGTTAACGTATCACTCTGTAGATCATCCCCTCCTTTCTCCATCTGTTCTTCCTAAGGCTGCCAAAAGAGTTGCTCTTAAACATTCATCTAATCATATCACTCCACTGCCTAAAATCTCTCAATGTTTCCCCATAATCTGCAGAATAAAATATAGACTACTGGGTTTACTGTACCAAACCTTTCATAACCTGACCCTCACAATCTATCGAGCTTCTTCTTTGATTATTTCCATCCCTTGTCCAGACACACCAAAAGCTGTAGAAGTCCCCAGGTGAGCTGTGGGTGTTTTTACCTCATGTCTTCACATCAGTTTCCTCTACCTAGACTGCCCTGTCTCTCAGCCCCTCGTAGGATGAGTAAATTCTTAATTAATTAATTCATATTAATACCACAATTCTTTGTGTGGCAAAATTAAAAAAAAAAAAAAAAGCATGTCTTATAAAAATAATATACCTTTGTTCTTCAAGACACCTTGAGCCTTTGGGAAAAGTTTTCTGTAATTTCAGTTTGAATTGGTGCTGTTCCTAAAGCATCTTGTACTTTCTTTGATCATAGATATCATCAGGCTACGTTTTAGGTGTCCCTTTACTAACCCAACTTTCTCGATTCACTGTCAGTTCTTTGAGGTTTAAGACCAAATCTGTTTCATCTTTGTCATCTCAGCACTTGTACAACAGTAGGTGCTGAATAATATGTTCAACGAATGCATGAATTCTATATGCTGCAAATATTCCAAGAACCCTCAGGCCCTGTGTTTTATCTGACCCAACTTCTTCCATGACTAGAGCTAGTGACCAACTTCTTCCATGCCTAGAGCTAGTGAGAGTGTTAAGTACTTGATATGCAATACTGGTGGTCCTTTTATCTTACATTTGCTCTCCTGACAGCTGCTAGCTTGATTTTCCTTCTGGTTCTCATAGTTATTCTTGCTATTTTGTGAGGATGTCTGCCAAGACTGATCTCCAAAGGCCAGGAGACTTGAACTCATTCTATGACTTCTGAGGGCTCTATGTGGGCCTTGTCTTCATGCTGCCACCTTAGTATTCTAGGAAGCCCTGCAGGAACTTTTGTTTGCAAATAGATTTAATGGGAAATGAAGCATTGGCCTCTGTAATGGCTATTGTTTAATGGCAGAAGAAACATCCAAATAGTTTTATAAGCTTCCTGTAAGTTTCTTCTGACTCTCCCTCTAAATAGTTGAATCTACTAGTTAGACTTTCAAAAAGCAAGAGGAGTCCAATGATAGAGGAATTCAACCACTGCATACCTCTTTTCCCACACATAATTCTAGAATCACTTCTTTGAACATCTGTTTCTGTTGTAAGGAAAATAACTTTTGTTTCAGTATCTCCCATGGGGCTTTCAATACCTCTCATTAAAATGAATGTATTTGCAGTTAGGAGCAAGAATTAATTGTGTCGTTCTGTTGAATGCGGAATAGAAGAGAGAAGACATTTAAGGAAGAAGAGGCTCTTATTTGTATACATATAAAATGTGAAATATTATTTTTATAAAAATAGCTGACAGACTCTAGTTCCAAACATGTATTACTAGTCTGCTAATCAATCTAATAAAAATATTTCAATGCTTTTTTTTTTTTTTTTTTTTTTGTCATTTGAGTTCTGATTGGTAGCTTTGAAGTTTCTTATATTTGGATATTGATTAGCATGAGTATAGAAAATAATAAGAAAATACTTAGCTTTCTTATATTTCATACATTGTTCTGAATGGACAAAATAAACAATTACACTGGTGATTGTGTAATTTAGTTTTAATCATCAAAAAGCTGTACTGCCCATGCTTTTTATCTCTGGAAAGTTTATGGTTTAAAGATATTCATAAAGATTTTAAAGAACAAATGGAAATCTATTTCATAAAACAAAGAAACATAACTGCGATATTGTAAAGATTGGAAGTAGTTACCCCGCAGAATTGTTTTCAGTTTTAAATATAGTATTTTGAAGAAAGATGAATAGATTTATGAGCCTACCAATTCTCTCAGACATTGTCAATAAGGTCAAAGCAAAAGACATAAAGTAGTAAATTTCATAATGCAACTTTTGTTTATTACAGGAGGTAAAGGAGATTCATAGACAGATACGGAAGACACTTGCATTAAGTATAATGTGCTGAATGACTGGTTTACAATTTGCTTCATAGGTTTCCTTTTTGAGTATCAGAAGTAATTCTCAATTCTGAAAATTTCTACAGGGTGTTTCAGAATTATTTCCTTCATTACTTGTAAATGTGTTTCTTGAAATTACCACCCATATATTCTTAAGC
Organism: Rhinolophus sinicus; assembly: GCF_057876585.1. NCBI lineage: Eukaryota > Metazoa > Chordata > Mammalia > Chiroptera > Rhinolophidae > Rhinolophus > Rhinolophus sinicus. The sequence goes on from NC_142517.1 coordinate 35,648,541, forward strand.
TTAGAAAAGTCAAACAGAATCTGTTTTCTAAATCTGTTGGAAAAATCAAACATTTCTTTAAGTTTTGTTTGTACACCTGTCCATACTCTGCTGGAAAAAGATAAGCAGGATGCATTAGGATTCAAAAGCACAGATTCATTGCATAAACTTGTGATCCATCCTTTATTGGTTATCACAACCTTATAAAAACAACAAGTGCACCAAAAATCCAAGGGGGTTGAGGAAGGATGAGGGACAAAGAAGCAGCTTCTTCTGTTACTTTTTGTTGATAATTATCAATGGAATTATTTAAACATAACTCGGGATGTTGAAAGAATCATCATGTGTTTTACTTTTATGGCATAATGTGAATACAGAACACACTGGGAAAGATGTTTTATGAGGAAGCAGTGTTTTGATGGAAGACACCCTTTACATTTTATGTTTGACTATATAAAAAAGAGATAAAGTGAAAGACCAACTCATTTTCTAAGGTAAGAGCAAAGACTTTTTGAAATGACATTTTTCCTTTGGAGCTTAAGCAACAAGGCAAGGCTTTCAGAGAGTTGGCTTAGAGCTTTTCAACCATATTGACAATAGCAAGAGACAGGTGTTTTGTTTAGCTTCTGAGTAGGTTTTCTCTCTCTTTTTATGTGTTATTGTTAAATACTATTTCCTATCTGTTGTATCAAAATGGAAATGGCTGTCAGCAATTCAGTTCTTCCCAGCAATAGTGTAAGCTTGATGTAGAAATATTCACCTAGATGAAACAACAACTCTGACTTTTATTGTTGAAAATAATGAATAAGTTGAATAGCAGGCATGTAAGTAGTATACCTTGGGACTTGAAGGATGTTGAAAGTTACTCCATTCCCTGCTTTCCCAGCCAATATTTTACAGCAATCTGAAGATTAATATTCCCAACAGGTATATGTTTACTTATGTGTTTACATATTTATTTAACAAACATTTATATGACACTTACCAAATGCCAGGCACTTTTCTAATTACTTAAGAGGACCTGATGGGATAGATACTCCTATTATCCTTAATTTGCAGATGACAAAATGGGGCAAAGTCACAAAACATTACTTTCCGAAGGCCACATACTGTAAACATCCAAACTCAGGTAGTCTGGCTCCAGAATCTGTAACTTCTGCTACTAAGGTATATACTACATACTCCTACTTCTACAAGCTATGAGTTTATACATTCAGGCTGAGAGATGAAAACACTAAGGTAAAGTAAGACAATATATTAATAGCCATAAATACATAATTCCTAAACAATGTAAAGTTCTTGTAAAGACCTGACTGGCTTCCCCAGAGGGGACCAGAGACCTAGACATTCAGTAAAGGGAAAAAGGAGCAGAAAGGTTTAAAACCTAGGCTGAGTGGACTTAGGGCTTCAGAAAGGCTCTAAGTATATTTGGCAAAGGGAATTGTGGAAAGTAAGATGGGTACCCGCACTGGACTATAAACAGATTTGGCTGTTTTAGAATATTAACCGGGTCTGGCCATTCTAATCAATATTTAATTTTGACCACTTTGTTTCATTCTGTTTTTTGTTTTTCTCCTTCTTTCCCTCCTCTTTTCCTCCCTCACCTCCTTTTGCTTCTTCCCCTTTCTTTATTAATGCCAAGATCATACATTTTATATAACAATATAGAACTTTTTGCTTATTGAACTGAAAGCAATGCACTTTCATGTTAAGCAAACTATGTGACTTAGACTGCAAAGTGATGTCATATGGGTAAATTCTGGACCACATTGGTGTGTGGATTTATGTTAGTGACTATAGCAACCAGAAAAGGCTTTTTATAGTAAACACACACACACACACACACACACACACACACACACACACACAGGAGTTTAAAATAGCAAAATTTGATCTCTTATTCATGTAACACATATATCGTAGGAGGACAATTGCACTGAATTGTCTTCTCTCTGGACCTGCCTTGATAAAGCAACTGCTATCTGGAATGCTAATAGTTGCCATGGAAGAGAGAAAAGGACTTTGGATGGTCATCCATGCACAACTAAAACCTGGCTTACAAGTCACTGAGCAGAACTAGCCACATGGCCCCATCAAACCGCAGGAGGGCCCAGAAGTACAGTACTGCTATGTGCCCAGAAGGAAGAGAGCCTGTGACTCCTACAATTGCAAGCATTTAAACTTCAGAAGAATTCACATAAGGATTGGGATTTTTGTTTTTTAATCATAGGATTTGACAACATTGTTCCCCAAGTGCTGCTAGGAAATAGATGGTTAGAGCTGAATATCCTCTTGATATAAGTTATGTGGCAAGTCTCCCACTTAGCAGGTCCGACTAATCTCCCTGATTAAGTGCCCATAACCACATTTATTGTTCTCACACTGTTCTTTCTCTCATAGAGAGTTTAAGGGGGGAGTATAAGAAAGCAATAGTGTGTGTGTGTGTGTGTGTGTGTGTGTGTGTGTGTTAAGGAAACTGAAAATAGTGTTCAATTGAAAAAAAAGTCTGTTGTCAAAATTTATTTGATTTTTCTCTTGAGGACGGTTGGATTATCCACTATCAGTCTAAATAAATATAAGGATGGGGCACATGTACATTAATTTATTTTTTTCTTAAAACATTCTTTTAAATTTTCACTAGGGGCTTAGGTTTTAAAAATTATTGTTCGATATTCATGACTTGTTGCAAACATGAAGTTACAGTAGTTCAGATTTGAAAAGAACAATAGCCTAGGTGGATTCTAGAATAAACCTTGTGTGTATGATGTCATGCTTTTTTTCTCTTGCTAATTTAGATATGTTTGAGCATCTTATTTTTCTCTAAAAAAATTCTCTGGAAAAAATTTATTTATAGTCATATACATTTTTGTCTTGACAGTAATAGGGAAAGAGTTGAAGTTCATTATTTACTTACCAGTAAAACAATTATTAATGTAAATATACTCAATGTCAATTTTGTTAAAAAAACACACACCACATTGGTTTTTGAAATTTAGATTGATCATTTTGGGGATTCTTGAATTCATGGTTCAAAAGGAAGATTAAAAGATTTTCCAAATGCCACTGGACATTACTGAAGTCAAACCATAATAAAATACTGTTTATCATTTATATCAGAAGGTGATCATTTCTAAATGACTTGTATTTCAAGAATTGGTTCAAAGAGTCTAAAAATTGGTATTTTACTTACCACTATTGTGAGAAGACCTTTACATGTTGCAGAGAACATTTTTTTTTAACCTTTTACTATTAAATTGGGATGAAATATGCTCTTTTACTCCGAACGTGAAGTATCACATTTTAAAGTATATTAAAATTGAGATGGCTCAGTATGTATTACCAAATGATATGAATGGCCGTGGACAGCTGAGTGAATAATTTTGAATAATGACAACTCAGTGTGTTATTCCTTTCAAGTTAAAACTGTAAAAACTCACTCTGCCTCGTCTACTTTTAGAAGTTAATAAAAGTTCAATCTATTTTTGTATTTCAGTTATAAATGCCACATTTCATCCATCTCTTATGGTAACTCTTAAGTCTAACCATTTCCCAAAATAATTTCTAAAGTGCATGCAAAACTCTATTAGGGGAGGAGGGGAACAAAAAAACTAAAACAACAACAAGAACAACAAAACACACTTATGATAAGTTGGCTCTTGTGGAGGTTAATCAAAGTATGGGTAGTTAAAAAGTCTGCTTAAAACAAGGATATTAACATTTTGGATGAAGGGACATCTCATAGTAAAGTGTAATAGTCTCTGATTTCTCTTTTTCTAAGAATAGATGTCATAGGAAATTCACAGAAATATAAGTATCCATAGTTTCTGGAGAGGAGGGGTTTGGGTATGGTACTTTTTAAGTATTTTCATGATGTACATTACTAAAAAGAAAAATCTCTTGTTCTGTACTCATAATACTTCTGACACCAAATATGTGGGGCTTTTTCCCACACCAACCAATTAATTAACTCTCCGAGCATCAACGGGGTATCTTACAAGTCACTTCTGACACTACCCAGAGATAGTGCGAAGTCCCCAGTTTAAGGGCTTAATCTCAAGGCTGCCCCTCCCTTCAAACACAGTCTCAACTCCCAGGTTGTTCCCTGTACTTCTAACCTACCATGTATCAACTGGGGATTCCTGTGACCCCATCCTTGGGTTTGATGATTTACTAAAACAGCTCACAGAACTCAGGGAAGTGCTTTACTTACTATTACCAGTTTATTATAAAGGAACTGCTCAATGGAAAAGATGCATAGGGCAAGGTTTGTCAGAAGGGGTGCAGAGCTCCCATGCCCTCTTGGGGTGTGCCACCTTCCAAGCAGCTCTATGTGTTTACCAACTTGGAAGCTCTCCTAACTCCTTTGTTTAATTTTTTTTTTTTTTTTAGATGGAGGTTCCATTATGTAGGCATGGTTGATTAAATCATTGGTTATTGGTGATTGAACTTAGCTTCCAGTCCCTCTCCCCTCCCCTGAGGTGGTGGGGGTGCTAAAAATTCCAACACTCTAATCAATGGTCGGTTCCTCTGGCAACTGGCCCCCATCCTCCAAGAGTCACCTCATTAGCACAAACTCAGGTATGATTGCAAGTGTCTTATTGTGAGTAACAAAATACTCTCCTCTCACCCCTATCACTCAGGAAATTACAAGAGATTTAAGAACTCTATGCCGGGAAATGGGATGAGAATCAAATATATGTAATTTATTATATCACAATATCACAGTTACTACCTTTGCATATTAACGACAGTTTGATCATAATATATAGAATCACTAAGCAAATATTTGTTTCCTGTTGTTTTTCCCACATGTTCATTATCCTATGTGCTATTTTTGCTAGGTACTTGTCTTTTTCTTTTTCTAATTTTAGTTTTCAAATGTCAGCATTTTAATCTGTTTGTTGAATTTCTTGTCATATATATAGTCTTACTAGTTTTGTGAAGTATACATAGCCTCTTCATAGCAACACCTCATTATTACTGAAGCCATTGTTTGGAAAATCTTGACTCATTTCCTTTACAGTTTTTTCCTCACTTTTCCTCTGAGATCTTTGCACTTTACTTTCCTGAATTTTGGGACTTATGAGTATCATAGGTGTTACACACAACTACTTATTATCCTGTATCATTTCCTCTCAAGGTCTCAATCATTTTCTTAATCAACCATTGAGTCAGAATGATGTTATGAGAGGTATGTCTCATTGCTTTTTCAACTATCTAAGAGACTAAGTTGTCAGCCAGGCAAGTAAAGCATTTATCAGATCCTCTGCTTTTAGCTGGATGAAAACATCAAGCTAATTGAAGTCTTTCTCTACTTGGCATCGTGTCTGAGTTCATCCTCTCTTTCCTGTAAGGAAAGCAACATTGACACAAACTCCTGGTTAACCATCCTTCAACTATTTGTGGCCTTGTATAGTAGTGTCTGATAAATAGTTGTTCAATAAATTTTTGTTGAACAATGGAAAAAATGATGGATAGCCCAGTCTTTTATGTACTAAGATCTCTTCTGTTTCTCTCCTTATTCCTACCCATGTGCTTTCTCTGTGCCCTACCCTCAGATTTGAGACTTCAGTGCCTGTCTTGTGCATGTCATACAGCATTTTGTACAAGGTACCCCTCTTTCTTATTGCTTCATTCAGTCATGAATCTTCTCCAATGTCTTAGGAAAACCAGTGAGAGTTTGCTTACTCACAGTATTAATTTGATTGATTATTCTATCCTTTTTATTCTCCTGTTTTTTAATTTTAAAGATTGCATTTGACCACCTCTCCAGTTATTGATGACTGAGAATGGATGAGTTCCTCTTCTAGGTTGTTCTTTTCAGGCTATGTGTGGTGCCTTTCATAACATCCAATTATATAGCTTTATTTGAGCATTTTTTCAGTCCTCGTCTACATATCAATTTAAAAGATCCTACTGAAAGTCTACTTTATGATCTCATGGCTTTGAATTTTAAGTTGCTTTTACTATAAGAACACACTAGAATTACCATAAGAATTTCCATTTTAAAAGGTGCTTTCCAGCGTGTAAAAGTATCAGTGTATGTTCATTGCATAATAGTTAAAACATGTGTGTTGTGGTTTGAACAAAGACCTTTCACCTTAGACACAGATTATCTGATTATTAAAACACACTCATATCTCAAATCTTCAATTCTCTTATAATGCCATGACCTTTAACTAGAAGAAACGATGCAAATACCGCTTACCACTTGTTCTCACAAATACTTAAGCCATTAGAGGCACATTTTAGATTTCTTTAGGCTTTTCCACTTGTTCTCAGAGGATTACCTGAACTAATGATTATCTGATGGGTTTCAGACATTTCGCAGGAGAGCAAAGCTCTTTATTAGCTGTCAAATATATATCAATATATGGTGATTTCCCTATTTTTAGCAGCGATTTGCTAAGTCATCACCCAGATTTCTGTTCATCTGTTAGCACCGTAAAGTTTTGTGGCATATAGAATACTGTGGCTTAATCAAAAAGGTCAGTGGCCACCTTCTTCAACAAAGGCCAAAATTTTATACCTATAATGTAACTTCAGAACTCCAAGGATATGAAGCAGTAGTCTTCAGCTAATACTGTTTTTAAAAGAGAGCTTTAAAAAATGTTGGTGATTGGGATCAGATGCCCAGAGTCTGGAGTGTAAAATTTTGGACATCCAAAGTTTAATAAGCTTCCCAGGTAATTTTAATGTGCAGGCCAGCTTTGAGAGCTACTGATGTGGCTCAGTACTGCTCAGACATTATTGTGAATACAAATCACCTGGGTCTTGTTACAATGCAGTTTCTTCTCAGGGGTATTTAAGTGGAAGCCTTAGTGTCTGCATTCCTAACAAGCCCTCAGAGGAAGCTGCTGCTGCTGGTTCATGGGCCACGCTGTGAGTAATCATAAGTGTATATAATTGCTCTTTCTTTTCCTTTGTTTTTATATTCTTCCACTCCCTAGAACTTTGATGCCAGTTCAAATTCCATACCATCTTCTTAGAATCTTTTCCTTTCCTACTTTGTTTGGGGGTTGTTGCTCACAAGTTTTTCTAAGAACTTGTTCTTTTCCAACAAACCAGCACATACATAGAGAGGCGTTCCTCGACACTTGTGCCTTCTTTTCTAGCAGGGAGGCCATCGCATTTATAGTGCACATAATTGGTGAGTGCCTTAGGCAGAAGATAAATATAACTCTGGTCACTGGAAGCTTTCCTTCTGTGGCCCTATCTCCCAGGTCTCCACGTTGAAAAACTATTTCATATAGCTAGCTCCCCTGGGAAACCTTTTTGTTACCTTCTGGGAAAAACTGCATCTTAGTGATTCTGCCAACCATCTTTCCCTGCAGCTAACCTCTGCTTAATTGCTTGTTGTTGATGATTAGCTCCAATTTGCCCCAGCTCTGTTGAATTGTGAAAGCAATATTCCAATATTTAATATTTTATTTTAAAATTCTGCCTTTTCTATCTCTTTTGCTCTATCTACCTCACTAAGATCTAACTCTCAGACCTCTAAATCATGTCGAATGGCGGATCTCAAATGTTATTGTGTAGGAGCATCCCTTGTGCTGTTGATTAATGGTGATTCCTGGCTCTCTATTCAGAGATTCTCATTTGGTGAGGTTGGAGTAGGCCCAGGTATCGGCATCTTTGTTAAGTGTCCCACTAGGATGATTCCGTTGCAGTTGATCTAACCTTGGAGAAACGCCATTTCTGACTGGGCTTCTCAAGCTTACATATGTATTCGGATCACCTAGGGATCTTGTAACAATGTAGGTTCTGGTTTAGCAGTTTTGGTGTGGGGTCTTTCTAACAAGGGTTTTGGTCCCAGAAGCCACAATATTCTTAGTAAGTCTTTAGATTATATAGCTAATACCATATAATTCAGATATATAAGTGTACACTAACTTTAATATGATGAATGTTTATAATATGATTAAAACATAAGCTTCTTAAGGGTAAAACTCTCAAATCATAGACTAGCAAACTTGGAAAAGACCTTCTAGATCACTAACCCCGAGTTCTTTTGCCCAAATTCAACCCAAGGATCCCAGTCTTTAGCTCTACACTATTGCATTTAAACAAACATTACGATTGAATGTCTTCTTGAAAGATCTGACTTTTCAGTTTTCCTTAGGCTCACTTATTTTCTGAAGGCCTTTGAGTTGGCAGTTTGCTACAAGCCGTTGCCTCCATTTGAGGTTCAGGATGAGAAGGCTGTTGGTCAATGTGACACTAATTGTTGAAGAACTGGGGATGGGCTTTAAACATATCACAAAGCTGGGTACACCATGCCTATTTGTTTATAGCTAAAATAAAATCTGTACTATAGTGATGATTTTAAAGGTCTTTGAACTTGTAGATTTTATATAAAAGACATAGTCCCTGTTTTGCTTTAGTATCAAAACATCAAAAGTTATAAAACACTGTCTTGGAATCATTGTTGCTGGATGTAAGGTTCATCTTTACCTATTGTTTGCTTTAGTAGCTTTAACATAAGACTGATCCATCTAAAGGGTCAGTAAAGGGGCATCTCTCATATTGACAGGAAGTGTTAGTTTTTTCAAACATCCTTTATAAGACAAAAGTCTTTAAAAAAAGTTTTTAATCACAGTTAACATACAATTTTATATTAGTTTCAGGTGTACAACATAGTGATTAGACGTTTATATAACTTAGGAAGTGATCACCCTGGTGAACCTAGTACCCATTTGACACCATAAGTAGTTATTGCAATGTTATTAACTATATTCCTTATGCTATACTCTACATCCCCATGACTATTTTGTAACTACCAATATGTACTTCTTATTCCCTTCCCCTTTTCACCCTATCCCCAACCCCCCACCCATCTGGCAACCATCCAAATGTTCTCTGTATCAATGGGTTTGTTTGTTCATTGAATTTCTTCTTTAGATTCCACATTTAAGTGAAATCAAATAGAATTTGTCTTTCTCTGTCTGACTTCAAGGGAGATGAAATTATTTTCCATCATCTCCTGTGGAATTTATTAGAGTGAAGAGAAAGAAAATATTTTTATTTAATGTTATTCAGAAAACTGAATCTAAAAACCTGGTATGAACTGAAAAGAAATTTTGGAGCCAGATAAGGCTGAATTTAATCAAGAATCTGCCACTCGCTATATGACAGACCCCAGGCAATTTATTTTAGCATCTCTGGACTGATTTATCCTTCTGTAAAATGGACATAATAGTTACCTGTATATAATTAGAAAACATGATAAACCTATAAAATTATTGGTAGCAAAGACTAGTCTTTAACTTTCTTCCTAGATTTGCTTTCTTACATGTTATAGCTACTGTAAGTTCTCATTAGTTTTGCGTATTTACTCTCTCTAAATCTAATGTATACTTTTAGTATATTTCGTCTTTTAAATCCTGGAATTTTTACATAGATGATTTTAAAGACATAAATATAGATGGAGAACAGAGGTAAAAACATTCAAAATTGTATATTATTATAGAAAGGTTTTATATAAAAGCCAGGTCAGATATTCAGAATACAATTTATTAGAGAGGCAAAGTGATTATTTATAATGATTTATAAAATGGAAGATTATTAGCTTTTTAGAAAATGATAATTTGCTAAGATAAACCATTTCTCATAACACTTTCTATAAACTATGTTTATTTTGAAGACATTTTTGGGCAATGGAAAAACTACTTTATAATGGATAGTTTTCTTACTTTCCTGTGTTTTGGAAAAATAATTTAACTCCCTTTTGTCCATTTTTTAATCCCAGGAATTCTCAACCAGGGAAAATCCCCCCCCCCCCCCACCGAAGGGGACATTTGACAACGTCTGGAAACATTTCTGGTTGCTATGACTGGAGGGGGTGCTACTGGCCTCAAGTAGGTAGAAGCCAGGGATACTGTTCAGCATCCAATAATGCACAACACAAACTCCACACAACAAAGAATCATTGGACCCAAAATGTCAGTAGTACTGAGGTGAAGAAATTCTACTTTAATCTATAGGTTGGTTAAAATAAATGGTGGTGTTATAAACATGTGGGTCTAAATCATACTTTTTCAATGGGGGCAGTATGGTTTTCAAGTGAGCACAAATTGGTTCTTGATGGGCAAAAAACATCTCAGATATTACCATGGATTGTGCTGTCAAAAGGTCAACGCATAAAGAGATATATAGTTATACCTATTATGTTAAAATTTCATAAGGATGGGGGAAGCTGATTGGGGGGAATGTCTAAATAGTCTCCTTAATGGATGATAATGAATAAAAGGTTGAGAAACACTGCTCTGTTTTATAGGTATATGCTATGTATACAAAATCGCTCACCAGATTTTGTCGGTAGGTGCCGCTGTGTTCTCTTCCCATTTTGTGCCCATTGAGCGCTGTGACAATCAGCCAGATGATGGGCCCTGGCAGCAGTAATGGGTACTGACTGTTCCACCCAAGAGCTTTCCACCACCCGTTGGCTTCCTTCTGACTTTTAATACTTTGAACTTATCCTGCAACAAGCACCCTCTCACACACCCACACATTTTTCTCTTGCTCTTTCTCAGGTGAACCTCCCTACCTCCTTTCTCTTATATCTTTGGTATACTCTTTGTTCTACTTTCAAGTCAGAAAATAACCTCATACCTGACACTTCTCTGTCCAGGGAGAAGAAAGTCAATATTTTGAAAGAAAATTGGGCATTGGAAGGAACCATTGCTTTAGCCTTGACATCCCTAAATATTTTTCTGAATCTGTACTAACTTTGTCTATCTTTTTCCTTACCAGCTTTTCCTTAAAAAAACATTTAATGAATCCAATCAACAAATATTGCTTGAGTTCCTCCAATGGGCCAAGGAAAGTAAATTCTTCCTCTTGAGAAATTTACAATTTAGGAAAGGAGACAAAATCAAAACAAACAAACCAACCAACTAAAGCCCCCAACAACAGTAAACATAATGCATAAGTAAATCATATAATATGCTAGATAATAAGTGCTACAGAGAAAAATATACAGCAGAATAACAGAGACTTAGAGGTGCTGGGAGTAGAGGATGCTTTGAAGAATAAATAGGGTGATTAGGGTTTGCTCCACTTAATATATATAACAATAAATTTCTTACTCAATAGCTTAAAAATAGATGGTAATTTTAAGACAATATGTTCTGTTTGCATGTAATTTTCACAGAAAATACCTTTGAGGTAAATACTATAGTTATCACTTTTTTTTTTTACAGATGAAGCTTGCAAAGAAGAGAATCTAGGCAACTTTCCTAAGGTCACAAATGCAGGAAGTAGCAGGGCCATATCCAAACCCAAAAAGAGAGTCTGGTTTTGCCCTTAACTACTGTGTTATGCTGCATTTCTACTGAGTTCAATGTCATTGCAACTAAATTGCTATTTCATCATGTTTATAGGTAATACAATATAGTGATTGTGAAAGAAAAGAATTGTTCCAGACACTTGGTAAAATAGCAAGGGGGATTTTATTCAAGACTATTGCAATAGGGTGGAGAGACTGAACTCAACTCTAAATATAACAAAGACAGCTAAGGTTTTCTTGGCAAAGAGTAGTCAGAGGGTCAATGGATAAAAAATTACTAAGAGAAATTTGGTTAGATATCAAGGGTAGGAGGATTCTATCTTACCAGGATTCTTGCAAAAGGCAGGCCAAGGACTTAGATATCAAGGGTGGGAAATTCTTTTTTTTTTTTTTTTTTTTTTTTTTGAAATTCTTGATAAACTGGCTTAACACAATTATTTGCTGAAAGAGAACTTGGCAGGCCAAGGACAGGACAGGCACCAAGGTTGAGGCCTACATGAAAAGAGGGCTCAGAGGAGAAGAACTAAATTCTGGTCAAGAAAGGAGTTCTTGTCATGGTGAAGAGAGTACACCCTAACACTGGCCTGATGAATTTGATTTCAGTCTTCCGCTTACCAGCTGCAGGACTCCAAGAAGGTCATTTCAGCTCTTTGAGCCTCAGTTCCCTGCGTGTACTTAGTTTACAGGGTCATTGTAATAAAGTAAAATGAAGCACCATATATTTATTGAGTGCCTGCCATATATTAGTCTAGACACTCTGCTTATATTGGCAGTAACTGGTACAACACCCTCTAAGGTAGATATTATCTACATTTTATAGGTGAAGAAAATAAGCCTTATATAAACTATTAAAAGATTCAAATCAACTAAGTGGAAAGAACTAGATGTGATTTTGTATCTGCAGTATTGTGATTTATAAGAAATGTATATTTGGTCACTAAAATGACCAAATATATATTTCTCATACGTATTTGTTTTCTGTCCATGGTTCCTGGCTCACAGGTCCCCAAACACTTGGAATTTCCTGAGTGATAAAAGCAATGGAAGCCTATTTTGTCAAAATATTTTGTCTCTTGTCCTCCTTTCCTGCATTTACTTCAGAACCATAAAGGTGAAATGGATGTCTTATTACTCATAGCATGTCCCTTTCCAACACAACTGGGTTTATGTTAATCAGGTGACTTTTGGAAAGTACCTAGGGATGGGGGCTGGTTGCCAGGGGAACCAACCAGGAATAGAAGGTTGTAACTTTTAGTCTCAACCCCTGATTTCCAGAGGGGGAGAAGGGTTGGAGCTTGAATCAATCACCAGTGGCCAATGATTTAATCAATCATGCCTATGTAATGAAACCTCCATAAAAAAACCAAAAGGTGGGGGTTCAGAGAGCCTACAGGTTGGTGAACCAGTTTACTTCCACGTGCCACTGGGCTGGGCCTCAAACTCTATTAGGACAGAAGCTCCTTCATTCCAGACCTAGTCTTACATATCTTTTCAATTGGTTATTGGTTTGTATCATTCAGTATCCTTTGTAATAAACCAATAATCTAGTGAGCAAACTGGTTTCCTGAGTTCTGTGAGCAATTCTAGCAAATTAATTGAATGCAAGGAGGTGGTCCTGGGAACTCTAAAAATGTCAGTCAGAAGCATAGGTGACAACCTCATCTTGTGATGGCATCTGAAGTCAGGAACAATCTTGTGGGACTGAGCCCTTTACATGTAGAATCTGATGCTATCTCCGAGTTAGTGTCAGAATTGAGTTGGATTGCAGGACACCTAACTAGTGTCAAAGAATTGCTTTTTCTTGTGGGGAAACCTCCATCTCTCACATTAGAATTGGATACAGAACCTTCAGTATCCAACTGACTTCACAGCCTTTTGTCTTTTTTCTGTCTTTCATTGTATCACTCTATAATAAACGGGTTTTCTCAACATTGTAAGTGATAAAGCAAGTACTTGTCTAGGATTTTCTCTGGCAAAGTAAACATTATAGTTAAGGCTTGTGGCTTTTATTAGTTACACCCAGACTTAGGAAAGATGTCCGTTTTCTCTGTTAAGGTTCACCTTCCATCTCTCAATCCCAGCACTTGCCTTCTCTTCTGGTACCTAGAACCTTTGTTGAAGTATTTTTTTCTCTCTCCCTGGCCTGCACTTTTCACTCTGTCATGACTGTCTCATTCCCTACTACGTATACAACAAGCTCAAGTGTTTTGAATTTTACAAAACCCCTCCTCATCCCTATTACTCACTTAGGTATCACCTTATCCCATCTATCCCTTCCCAGACATCCTTTTTATATGACTCATTTACAACTTCTGCCTTTACTGCTTCTGCCGCTATTTAATCTTCAACATCCCAGAATTAGGCTTTCATTACTGATCACCAGATCTCACTAGATTTGACCTGTCTCAGGGATTTATACTGTGGACACTCTTCTGCTTGAAACTCCCTGCTCTTAGTTCTGGGAAATGCTTCTCTCTTGGTGTGCCTCCTACTTTCCTGACCATTTCTCGGTAGCCTCTTAACTCATACCAAAGTGATGGCTGTCCACAGGGTTTGGCCTTGGCCATCTTCTCTCCTCACTCTGCACATTCTCTCACTACTTTCCATGTGTCCTAGACTCATATATCTGTATATTCAGCCAGATATCACTGCTGAGTTCCTAGGACATGTACTTTCTACCCCCACTGACTATCTTTATGGAGGATTCCCAGTCTCCCTAGATTCACTGTGTGTAGAAATAAACTTACCTCCTTTCTTCCCCTGCAAATTTATTTCTCCTTTGATTGTTATGTTGGGTATTAATATCACCGATATAATATGTGTAGCAGGTCTATTCTAACGCATGGTGGCCCCTCCATAAATGGTAGCTATTATTAATTTAATCTTCACACAACACTATGAGATAAATACTATTATCATTGCCATTTCACATATGAGGAATTGAGGCACAAAGTTATTAAGTGGCCCACCCAGGGTCATTCTTGCTTTCTTCATTTCTCTAACAGGTAATTAGTAACCATGTCCTTTTCATTCCACAGCATTTCTCCATCTCCTACAACCTATGTTCAGGTTCTCTTTATTTCCCACGTGACCTATGGCAATAACCTCCAATGACTGTTTCTTCCTGTAGTGAACTCCACCCCCATCAATCTATACTATGGTCAGGTCAGGGTGATCAGAGTGACCTTTCTAAAATATTTATCTGTTCATGACATTGCCTTTCTTAAAACTTTTCAAATGGCTCCCATTTCTTGCAGTTCAATCCAAAACCCGTATTACGGGTCCTCCTGAGCTAGCCTGTTCTTGCTTCATCTCTCTCCATGCCCCTGCTTTGGAAGTCATGCTCAAACCACACAGAATAAAGAGTAATTCTTAAATGTATCATGTAGTTTCACACTTTCATGACTTTATTCACATTGCCTCCTCTGCTCAAAATGCCCTTTCCTTCTGTCCTCCTGAGAACTCCTACTCATTCTCTGTGGCTGACATAAAATCCCACCTACTTTAGGAAGCATTTCTGCTTAAAATCTCAGGGGCAACTGAGCAGTATTTCCTTGCAACGAATTGTGCACATACATTTAGTATAGTATCTTTCGCAGTACAGTTGTCCTAATTTGGGTAGCAGAGTGGTTCAGAGGTTAGACTCTGGGTCCGAACTGTTAATCTACCTTTTAATAGCTTTGTGACTTTTGGCAAGTGACTCTTCCCCTCATTTACATCTATAAAATGGGGACCAAATAGGGCCACTTAGAGTTGTTGAGCGTGTTTACTGAGACAATCACAGAAAGTGTTTGGCATATCAGGTAAGGTGACTTTCCTGCTGTCAACATTCTAATGGGTTCCCATTTTACTTAGCATAAAATGTAAATTATTATTATATTTTGCTACCTAAATATACTTAGTCCTGACTTCAGAGAAGGAGGATGAGAGAGAGAGAGAGACAGAGAGAGAGAGAGAGAGAGAGACAGAAAGGCAGAGAGAGAGAGAGAGTCAGAGAGAGAGAGAGAGAGAGAGAGAGAGAGAGAAAGAGAGCGAGAGATCGGAAAGAGAGAGATACATGCACTTACTTTGTCTTCATCCCTCATGATCCAGCCTTTCGCTCTCTTTCTGACCCAATTATATCACTTTCCCTTAGCTCCCTCACCCTACCATCATTAGCATCTTTGCTCTTCTGTCTGAGGCATCTAAACTCTTGACTTAGAGAACTTTACCCTTGCTGTTTTTTGTACCTGGGTTGTTCTTCTGTCTAATGTCAAAATTATTCCATACAAAGCTGTTGCTCAAAGGTCACTTAAGAAATTTATCTAAAGTAGAACCCCTTTCACTTTCTTTCCCTTTGACCTCTTTTAGTTTTCTTTATCACATTTCTTATTGCTCGACATATTAGTCGTTCTTTTGCTAGATTTTGGTCTCTCTAATTCACTGCAATGTAAATGTCATGACTTTGTTGTTTGCTGCTATATCCTCAGATCCAGAATAATGTTTGACTTATAGTAGATACTTAAATATGTTTGTTGAATGAAGAAGGAAATTAGTGAATTACATTATTATTAATATTATTATTACTTATTAGATATTTCCTGAAAGGCAGAAATCAGGTCATTTTTGTCTTTATGCACCAGGTTCAATGTTTTTTTCAATGTTTTTTAAACGGTGTCCCTTGGAGACTTAACAGTTTCTACCGTTTCTATCATTTATCCAGGGTCCTGGTATCCTGGTTTTAGGATTAGAGTAGCTCCAATTTTATGTGTTGTATATACCGATGTATAGTAATGGCTTCACTGCTGAAAAGCTTTGAAATCCACTGGTATAGTGTAATTCCTAATACCTTCAGTAAGTGTTTGCTGGATGAGTGAATGGGGTAGAAGAAAACTTCCAGAAATATTATCTTCAACATGAAGAATAATATAGAGCTGATATTTTCCTAAATGTCCTATCTCTAATAAAATATCTCCAGGAGCACTATTTTTTATTTAAATATCCTTGCAAAACTAATTCAGATTTGATTTAAATATTAAAATGTATACATTTAAAACCATTTTTCTAATATAGTCTAATAGCTTGCTCTGCTTTGTGGCATTACTTTTATTGTCTTCTTGATATTGTTGAATAGTCAGTGAATATCAATGCTGGACATGAAAACCCACAAGCACTAATTAAATTACTCATCATAAGATAATTACATTATTATAAGCAAACTAAAAGATGATGATTCAACACTCCACATCTTATTAAAATGCTTCTTACTAAAAATGTTCTACATCTTCAAGGTACATAGTAATATTTTATTTACATGGGATTAAGTTTTTATTTGTAATTGATTATTCTTTTGAAAACAACTGCATAATTACACTTGATTGACATATACAAAGCAAATAAACTCATTTGGTTTGATAGAATGAGAAATTACCTCAATGAAGTAAAATTTTAAGTTTATTTTACCTACTCTATTGAGTTTAATATAAAATTTAAATGGTAATAATACAAATACTGTGTTTCCCCAAAAATAACACTAGGTCTTACATATTAATTTTTGCCCCCAAAAACGCATTAGGGTGTATTTTCCAGGGATGTCTTATTTTTTCATGTACAACAATCTACATTTATTCCAATACAGTCATGTCATCTTCTTCTGGAACATTGTCATAATGTACTAAATGACGTCTGTCTGGCTGACGATCTTAACTGGGGCTTATTTTCGGGGAAACATGGTATTATGCCCATAATAGGATCAAAAGGAGTTCTATATTTTAGCACAGAGTTGATTTCTGATACTTGTGACTGGAAGAATTCATATTCTTCAGGATCCTTCCATTGTAGTAACTTCCAAGAAAGTACGTTATTCTCCTCTGGTCTCATCTTCCCCTCTTCCTGAGAAAGAAAGAAAAGACAGAGGGTGGTGGTGATGCCAGTGGGAATTTGAGGTGGAAATTGGGAATACATGGAAATCAGGACCAAGGTATTATAGATCGCATGGTTATCAGAAGGAAGGAGGAAGCTAATTCTGGCCAGGACGCAAGCTGTGTTTGTTTTCCAGAGCTAGTTCGCATTGGAAACTGCTAGGCAGGTTGAAAATCATTGGGAGGCATTTGTTCCATGTTGGGGAAAAAAGTGCTGCTATATTCCATGTCTAAAGTGAAACATGTTGAGGTAATCCAAACTGTGTACTAATGAGTGATCTAGTTAGATTCGAGAGATATCAGTACTTGGAAAAATCAAATTCCCTAATCAGATTAAAAAGTAGGAGAGTGATATGGATGACATCGATGACATTAGCAATGCTTTTAACTATTTTGTCTTGTTGACAGCGAAGAATGGTTCTAAAAGGGAGTGTTCCTAAAGGAAGTGTTTCTCATTCTTGAGGTTAGATCACTCTAAAATCACAGAGATATTTTGTGCCTATTGTATTTCTTGATTTCAAAGGAGTGTGTGTGTGTGTGTGTGTGTGTGTGTGTGTGTGTGTGTGGTCATGTTTGCTAGGTTATCACATGTCCTTATTTATTTTTTTGTCTACTTGATCTGTTGCCTTCTGACAGATGTGGGATAAAATACAGTATCATTATGAATTTGTCAAGTTCTTCTTGTATGCCTAGTTTGGTTTTATGTATTTTAAGTCTATATGATTTGGTGTATAAAGGTTAATGGCATATATTTTGGGTGGGTTATACAATTAACAAATATCCCCCGTCCGTGAATTTAATTTTGATTACTAATAATATTGCTGAATTTGCCATTTCATTCTTTCCATATTAGTCTGATGTATCTTTTCTATCCTTTAATTTAAACCTTTCTATGTCATTTGTTTCAGCTATATCATCTATATCATTACCTTTCTGGATTTATTAGTTTACTTTTGATTCATGGTATCCTTTATGTTTTCTGGTTGCTATCTTTATTATTCCTGCTTGGGTTCTCTATTTTTGCTTTTTTTAAAATTTGTTTTCTTTATTTTATATTTTGTTTCCTATAATTTAGATTTTATTCATTTCATTTTTATTATCAATGAATAATCTTGAAAAATTTAAACACATATTTAAACAGATGGTTTTTTTTATCACCTAATGTTAATTAATATTTATATATCTCCTATGTTTTACTATCATCATCTGTAATTTCACCAGGAACCTAACACTTCTTTTATATTATTTCTCCACTTTCTTGAACATCTTTAAAATTATCAAATGTTTCATAGCCATCTTTAGAATTAATAATCAAGTATATGATTCCTTTGTTTACTGTCTTTTTTTCATGTTTCACATTTCTCTTTCTTGGATCCACTTTTTATTTATCGAAATGAATTCTCAAGGTATTATTTCAAATAGTATTTGATTGCCTTAAAAATCATCTTTATTCTCTTCTTCTACTTGAATGCTAACTTGGTGGGTTTAGTATTTTAAGCTCATAATTATTTCCCTTCAGAATGTTGAAAACCTGTAGCTCTCAATATTCTTTGTGGCTGCCTCACTCCAGTCTCTGCCTGCATCATCTTTGCATGGCTTTTCCCTCTTCTCCGTTTCTG
Source organism: Rhinolophus sinicus (assembly GCF_057876585.1). Taxonomy (NCBI): domain Eukaryota; kingdom Metazoa; phylum Chordata; class Mammalia; order Chiroptera; family Rhinolophidae; genus Rhinolophus; species Rhinolophus sinicus. The sequence continues at coordinate 35,667,326 of NC_142517.1, forward strand.
ACATCTCCTCTTCTGTCTCTTATAAGGACACTTGTCATTGGATTTGGTGTACAGCTTGGTACTCTAGGATTATCTCATCTCAAGATCCTTAATTGTATCTGCAAAGATTCTTTTTACAAATAAAGTCACATTGACAGGTTCTAGGTGGACATGTCTTGGAGGGTGCGGCACAATTAAACCCACTACAACACACAAATTATTCAAATATAAGTACCAACACACAAATAGTGATATATAAATAAAAGCAGGTCTAAGGGCTTATTTATATTACTGTAATGTGAGTCAGAGAGAGCTCATATTGAAATGAATAAACATCATGTTCAGTACTTTGTAATTCATATCTCCAGAACAGTGATTCTCAAATGTAATGTAACATAAAATCACCTGGGTCACCAATTAAAAATTAAGATATTTTGCACTCCACTCCTAGAGATTTAATAACTCTGGCATGAAACTCAAGAATCTACAATTGGATAGATAAAAAGAGGGGCGATCTAATACAACTTTTATAGGAATTAATGCAATTTTGGGAGGGGTCTTCTGAAAGAAAATGACACAAACTTACAAGTATAAAATTAGGTTTGATTTCACAGTAAATATCCAAGAAGCTTAAACTATACTAACTTTTGGCAAATCTACCCAGGCAGGCACCCCAAGAGTCTAGTGAGTGATCTATGGACCACACTTTGCGTAACATGGTCCTAGTATACTCTGTCTACCTTTCTTGTGTTATTGTTACTGCGTGCCTTGCTGGAATGCAGTGCTTTTATAAATTGGACTTCTCATTACAATCTTATCTGCAAGTTAATTATCTAGACTGGGCCTCTATTTTTGATTAGAGTTATGACGATTTTAGAGAATGGCTTAATTCCTGGTATTAAATGTAAGGTGTGTAAAGTTCAAAATTTTCTTTGACATAGTCTTTATTGTTACTATTAGTATTAATATATCTATAGTTTCTTTCCTGGAAGCATCATGGGATAGAAAAAGAGGCATGGTTTAAAAATCTTGGGTATCCTTCTTTGAGACTCCATATGCATGGAATAAATATCTCACCAGATCACTCCAAGGATTAAATGAGGTCATGTATGAGTGCCTGACCCAGGGGCTGCACAGATTCTTGGTAAATATTTCGTCCCTTATCTAGTTTTCTTCTTTTTTGCCTCCTCACCTCCTCCCACTTTCTCTATAGAACTTGGTATTTTAGTTCTTACCTATTTCACCTATGAAAAGACCAATGAAATCCTGTTACTTTTCCTATGTGATAGAAAAAGAATTGGTTAATAATAATAATAAAATAAAAATAACACTACCATGTTTTCCCGAAAATAAGGCCTAGCTGGACAGTCAGCTCTAATGCGTCTTTGGAACAAAAATTAATATAAGACCCAGTCTTGTTTTACTATAATATAAGACTGGGTATAAATAATATAGTATAATATAACATAACATAACATAACATAACATAACATAACATAACATAACATAACATAACATAATGCTGGGTCTTATATTAATTTTCGCTCCAAAAAGATGCATTAGAACTGATTGTCAGGCTAGGTCTTATTTTTGGGGAAACACCATATTTATAATTTTTTATTCAGCTTTCTCTAGTCTAGACTATGCCATCAGTGCTCCATATACATTACTGTCTTTAATTGCCACAACAAATCTATGATGGAGGCATGATTACCTCCCATATTTTTTATTTTACTTTATTTTTATTGAGATATAATTGACATATCATGTTGTGTGAGTTTAAGGGGTCCAACATGTTGACTTGATACGTTTATATATTGCCATATGTTTTCTATCATAGTGTTAGCTAACACCTCCATCATGTCACATCATGATCATTTCCTTTATCTGGTGGGCACAATTAAGATTGAGTTTCTTACCAACTTCAAAGTTTAAGATTTAGTATCGTTTTCTGTAATCACTATTCTGTACAATAGATCCCCTAGACTTGTTTATCTATTAGTTCCAAGTTTGTACCCTTAAACAACATATTTTTATCTCCCATTTTTATGATGAAAAAACTGAGACTTACAAAGCTTTTAGGTAATGTTTTCAAAAAGTCAAACAATGAGGAAGTGGCAAAACAAAGACACCTACACTGGCCCAACCTGAAGTCCTGCTCTTTGCCTCTGCTACAATTCTGAGATAATATTCCACAGAGCTGAATCAACTTTATTCCTAATAACTGATTTCTCTTACTTAACAATAAACTTCTATGTGTATCAGCAGCTAGTGGCAATAGAATGCTGTTTGCTTCATTTTAAATACCGGTACAGACATATTATATTTGCAGGCACTTTAACCCAGGAAATTACTGAGAATGCAATTTTCAGTGATTGGGTAGAAATGCTTTTAATTTTCATTTTCTTTTGGCAGTTATACTTTTTAAATAAAATTCTTTGCCGTACATTTCAATTTCACTAATGTGATTATGTGGTCTAACATCAAAAGGGTTCATTGCTTAATGACCAAGAACCAAGCATGTCAGGATGCAGGAGTTGGAAATGGTTTTAAACAAATCAATTTCAAGTGAATTAATCTTTGAAAACAGTGCTTGAGCATTTTCCATATGAAAGTCATTTCCATTATGACTTCATAGAGCCATTCAAAGTGTCTTTTTGATGTTTATTGTCTTTATGGTACCAAGAGTAGCTACATTGTGTTATAATAACATGGTTTATTTCTGCCTCTAAATTATCTACGGATGAGAGTGGATTTATATAGCTGTGTATATTTGCTCAGCGTCTCTTCAATATCCTTCCAGAATCACTCATACATTGCCTTTGGTTGTCTATGTATCTTTGTGAAAATGACAGCAAGCACTGAATCAGAGTGATGCACCATTTACTCTGTGGTGCTTTATGTATCCTCACTACAATTGCGTGCTCACAGGCGGCTTGGTGTACTTAAGATTTACAAGTCATTTGTTTGCTTCCAAGAAGTCATCTATGATGACACTTATATTAAAGATGCTAAACAAATTATATTTTTTTGTGCCTAAAACTTTAGTGATTCAAGATGCATCAGCATATTTTTTTCCTTTTTCTTACCTTCCTCCCTTCCTTCTTTCCTCCATTCCTTTCTCTTTCCCCCCAAAAGCAATATATATGTATATGCCCCCCTAAAAGCAATATATATATATATATATATATATATATATATATATATATATATGCGCAATTCATTGGGTAACCTCACTAAGAACCTGAAATCATTTTTCTTAGAAACCCTTTTCATTCTAGTTTTTGCCTTTGCATTTATATTGTTTCTGTGGCCCAACTTAATATGTAAGTCTCAAAGCAATTCACATGTTTCAAGCATTCTCTTCACTGGTATTATTAAACTTAGATTTTATCTTCCCCACATCCAATCACTAAAGTGATAAGATCAAAAGCTTAGTTATAAATGTGAGATTACTTTAAGAATTAATTTTCTCAGCACTTAGCTTATTAAAAAAAAAACAGGTCTGAGAAAAAATAATTGTTGCTAGAAGAATCTAATATTCTCCACAAACTCAAAAATTAATTCTCTCAATTTCCAATTTAAGATAACACATAATATTCTTATAAATGTTTTAGATAAACATTTACAGCAGTCCTTTATTAAAATGATACCTTAAAATAAGTTTTTGAGTCATCTTAGTTAGGTGATTTTACTCCAGTCAGATTTCTGGCATTGAACCTGAAAGCATTAAGTATTCATACTGTGGTGTCAGATTGAAATATTTTAATTTTTTGGCATTTACTTCAAGATTCTTTTCTCAGTCTCCCCAAATGACAAAATTATTTCTTATATTTTTTTAATTCCAAGTAAAATTGGGCCATAATGTTAGCAGTTTATTTAGAAGAATACAGTGAATGATTGCCTATGCCACTGATAGAATTATGGAAGCCTATATTATATTTGTAATTTGTGCTCATGAAGTATTCTTTTAATCCTGATTCTATAGAGTTCCAAGTACGTAAATAAAGAAAATATAATACATATTATTTTATTTCTTCTTCTTTTGTCCCTCCCTGCTTCCTTATTTCTTCCCACCATAACTATGGTTTTGAGTTAAAAATGAAAATATGGAAGTGGTGAGCATGAGTACTCCAAGGTAGCTTTCAGACGTAGACTCCTGCTGCATACAAAGAGCTTGGTCACAGAATTCGAAGTCTTTTCTGAAACTGTATAGGCTTTGAATCATCAAATTTGAAGGAATTTGGCAGTTATTCATTCCCCCATCTGCCTCCAATAAAAGCCGCTATTATTAAGTCATCCCAGAAAGATGACATCTATGCTTTCTTTTAGGCTTTGAGAGAAAATGATTTAATAATCTTTTTTATAACTTATTTTGGTGTTTAATAACTTGAACTGTCAAGAAAGATTTTGTCGTCATTAGCGTAAATTCTTTTTGTTGTCACCTAAGCCCAAGTAGCAGACGAACAGACTCACAGAATTATTCTACGAATGCAACATCAAAGGACACAGTAATTACAATCCGGACTGTTTTGCATCAGTCAAGCCATTCTCATTCTAAAAGTCCAGAACTGAGACTCTTAATAATGATTAAATTTTAGTAGTTAATACTCTTAATATTTATAAAGACAAAAATGTAATGCATGTGCCTCTAAATAACTGTTAACTTCTCTGAAACCACATTAAGAATATTTCTTACTGACTATGAGTGGTGAACACACAATGGGATTTATAGATGATGTAATACAGAATCATTCACCTGAAATCTATGTAACAATTGTCACCCCAATAAACTTTAATTAAAAAAATATATTTCTTAATTATATACATATAGTTATTTCTGTTTACTGTGGTTGAAATTAGGAGTCTGCCATCTAGACCTGTTTTCCTTGATCAGCTTCCGGAGCCCTCTGGTTGGGGTTTTAATCCTTGTTGTCTGCCCCAGTTCCAGCCTAGTTCTGTAACACCTGATCTATTAGTTATTCTCATGCACATGTATTACTTCCAACTTCTGTAGCTATTGTTACCACACCGTTAGCTGACCTGCTGCTAGTCCTGGAAAACCTGTAGCCAATACTTGTTTTGTTGCTGCTGCTGCTGCTTATGCTACCCAGTCAGTAGGTACCGGACGCATAAATAGCGCTGGGTCTGATCCTTGCCAGGGCAAGAACCAGAACAAGAAATAAACATACCATCCAGATGTTTGTTTAAATGTATTGTCCAAAATAGGTTCGATTATGTCATGTAGAAAAACTAATACTTGTTAAATTTTACCCAAGAGGAAATAAGGAAGGGGCTGCATTTGTCTCATTTTAAAATTTCATCCCAGAACATTACACAGTTGAGATTCCATGCAAGTGAGAGAAACTCAACTCAGAATAGCTCATGCAGAAATGGAGATTGTATTAGTCTAAGTTATCAAATGATGTGAAGGGAGAGGCCCGTCTGGCATCAGGAGTATCTGACACGAGGATACTGAAGTGATACTAGAATTCTCTCCATCTCTCCCCTTTCCTCTTCTCTCTTCTCTCAAGACAAGTTTCCTACACAAGACAGCTCTGGTACTTCACAAGTCATAGCTTTGCCACTCAGTGCGTATTAGAATTCTTAGCTCCAGTGTGGAAAATTCTGATTTTTCTTAATTAAAGTTTATTGGGGTGACAATTGTTTAGTAAAGTTACATAAATTTCAGGTATACAATTCTGTATTACATCATCTATAAATCACATGGTGTGTTCAACACCCAGAGTCAGTTCTCCTTCCATCACCATATATTTGATCCCCCTTACCCTCATCTCCCACCCCCCACCCCCCTTACCCTCTGGTAACCACTAAACTATTTTCTGTGTCTATGAGTTTTTGTTTCTCATTTGCTTGTCTTGTTCTTTTGTTTTTGGTTTATATACCACATATCAGTGAAATCATATGGTTCTCTGCTTTTTCTGTCTGACTTATTTCACTTAACATCATAATCTCAAGATCCATCCATGTTGTCACAAATGATCCGATTTTATCTTTTCTTACCACCAAATAGTATTCCATTGTGTATATATACCACAACTTCTTTGTCTGTTCATCTATCAAAGGACATTTTGGTTGTTTCCATGTCTTGGCCACTGTAAATTAAGCTGCAATGAACATTGGAGCACACTTATCTTTATGGACAAATGTTTTCAGATTTTTTCAGTACATACCAAGGAGAGGGATTGCTGGGTCATATGGTTATTCTATTCGTAATTTTTCGAGGCACCTCCACACAGCCTTCCATAGTGGCTGCACAATCTGCATTCCCACCAACAGTGTACGAGGCTTCCTTTTTCTCTGCAGCCTCTCCAACGCTTGTTACTATATGTCTTGTTGATGATAACCATTCTGACTGGGATGAGGTGATATCTCTTTGTGGTTTTTATTTGCATTTCTCTGATGATTACTGGTGTTGAGCATTTTTTCATATGTCTGTTTGCCATTTGTATGTCCTCTTTAGAAGAAATGTCTCTTCAGATCCTCTGCCCACTTTTTCAATTGGGGTGTTTGCTTTTTTATTGTTGAGTTGTATGAGTTCCTTGTATATTTTGGGTATTAGCTCCTTATCGGAGGCACTGTTTGCAAAAATCTTCTCCCATTCAGTTGGTTGACTCTTTGTTTTGTCAATGGTTTCTTTTGCTGTGCAGAAGCTTTTAAATTTGATATAGTCCCATTCATTTATTTTAACTTTTCCTTCCCTTGCCTTTGGAGTCAAATTCATAAAATGCTCTTTGAACCCAAGGTCTGTAAGTTTAGTACCTATGTTTTCTTATATGCAGTTTATTGTTTCAGGTCTTATGTTTAGGTCTTTGATCCATTTTGAATTAATTTTGGTACATGGTGGCAGACAGCAGTCCAGTTTCATTTTTTTGCACTTGGCTTTCCAATTCTGCCCCACCATTTATTGAAGAGGCTGTCCTTTCTCCATTGTATGTTTTTTTGCTTCTTTGTCAAAAATTATCTCTCCATATTTATGTGGTTTTATTTCTGTGTTCTCAATTCTATCCCATTGGTCTGTGTGTCTGTTTTTCTACCAATTACCATGCTGTTTTGATTATTGTGGCCTGCAGTACAAGCTAAAGTCAGGGAATGTAATACCTCCAGCATTGTTCTTTTTTCTTAGGATTACTTTGGCTATTCAGGGTCTTTTGCGGTTCTAAACTAATCAGATGATTTTTGTTCTACTTTTTAAAAAAATGCCATTGGGATTTTGATGGGGATTGCATTAAATCTGTATATTGCTTTGGGTAATATGGCCATTTTAATTACATTGATTCTTCCAATCCATGAGCACAGGATGTCTTTCCATTTCTTTGTGTCTTCTTCAATTTCTTTTAAAAATGTCTTATAGTTTTCAGCATATAGGTCTTACACATCCTTGGTTAAGTTTATTCCTAGGTATTTTATTATTTTTATTGGAATTGCAAAAGGAATTTTTTTTTTTTTCTGAGATTTCATTGTTAGTATATAGGAATGCTATGGACTTTTGTATGTTGATTTTGTAGCCGGCAACTTTACTGTATTCATTGATTGTTTCTAATAGCTTTTTGGTGGAGTCTTTAGGGTTTTCTATACATAGCATCATGTCATCTGCAAAGAGTGACAATTTAACTTCTTCATTCCCAGTTTTGATGCCTTTAATTTCTTTCTCTTACCTGATTGCTCTGGCGAGGACTTCCAACACTATGTTGAAAAGCAGAGGTGATAGGGGACAGCCCTGTCATGTTCCTGAACGTAGAGCAAAGGACTTCAGTTTTTCACCATTAATTATGATATCAGCTGAGGGTTTGTCATATATGGCCTTTATTATGTAAAGGTATTTTCCTTCTGTATCTATTTTATTAAGTGTTTTAATCATAAATGGATGTTGTATCTTGTCCAATGCTTTTTCTGTGTCAGTTGATATAATCATATGATTTTTTATCCTTTATTTTGTTTATGTGATGTATCACATTGATGGATTTGCGGATGTTGAACCATCCTTGTGCCCCAGGGATGAACACCACTTGGTCGTGATGAATAATCATTTTAATGCATTGTTGCATTCGATTTGCTAGAGTTTTGTTTAGGATTTTTGCATCAGAAATATTGGTCTGTAGTTTTTTTCTTTGTGTGTTATCCTTACCAAGTTTTGGTATAGGGTCATGTTGGCCTCATAAAATGAATTAGGGAGTACTGTCTCCTCTTCAATTTTTTGGATGAGTTTGAGCAGGACAGGTATTTGATCCTCTTTGAAGGTTTGGTAGAATTCACTAGTGAAGCCATCTGGTCCTGGATTTTTGCTTTTGGGAAGGTTTTAGATGACTGTTTCAATTTCCTTACTGTTTATTGGTCTATTAAGATTTTCCAATTCTTCATGATTCAGCCTAGGAAAGTTATGTTTCTAAGAAATTGTCCATTTCTCTTAGCTAATTAAATTTGGGGGCATATAATCCTTCATAGTATTCTTGGATGACCCTTTGTATTTCTGTGGCATCCGTGATAACTTCCTCTCTTTCATTTCTGACTTTATTTATTTATTTATTTCTCTTTTTATCTTATTTATCTTAGTAGTCTAGACAATGGTTTGTCAATTTTAATCTTTTCAAAGAACAAGCTACTTGTCATATTAATTTTTTCTATTGTCTTTTTGTTCTCTATGTCATTTAGTTATGCTCTGATTTTTATTATTTCCTTTATTCTGCTGCCCTGGGTTTCATTTGTTCTTCTTTTTCTAGTTCTTTAGGTGTAACATGAGGTTATTTATCTGGGATTTTTCTTGTTTCTTGAGATAGGCCTGTAATGATATACATTTCCCTCTTAAAACTGCTTTCGCTGCATCCCAAAAAATTTGGTAGGATGTATTTTTATTTTCATTTGTTTCTGTGTATCTTTTGATCTCTCCTCTTATTTTTTCTTTGACCTGGTCATTTTTTAAAATTATGTTGTTTAATCTCCATGTATTTCTGGTTTTTCCTGCTTTCTTTTTGCAGTTGATATGCAATTTCAAAGCCTTGTGATCAGAGAATATGCTTGGTATGATATCAATCTTCTTAATTTTGCTGAGGCTAGTTTTATGTCCCAATATATGGTCTATCTTTGAGAATGTTCCATGTACACTAGAAAAAAATGTATAGTCTGATGTTTTAGGATTAAGTGCTCTATAAATGTCAACTATGTCCATTTCATCTAATGTGTCACTTAGGGCTGCTATTTCTTTCTTTCTTTTCTGTTTGGATGATCTATCCAAAGCTGTCAATGATGTATTTAAGTCCCCTAGTATAATAGTGTTTTGGTCAATTTCTCCCTTTAATTCTGTTAGTAGTTCCTTGGCATATTTTGGTGCTCCCTGATTTGGGGCATAAATATTGATGACTGTTATGTCTTCTTGTTGTATAGTTCCCTTTACCATTATCAAATGTACATCTTTGTCTCTTGCTACCTTTTTTATCAGTATGGCTACATCTGATTTTCTCTGGATACCATTTGCTTGGAGTGTCAATTTCCACCCTTTCACTTTGAGTCTATGCTTGTCCTTATAGCTGAGATGTGTCCCTTGGAGGCAGCATATGTTTTGATCCAATCTGCTACTCTGTGCCTTTTTATTGGTGAGTTCAGTCCATTTACATTTAGGGTGGTTATTGATATGTGAGGATTTCCTATCATTCTATCTTTGATGTTCTGGTAAGACTATGTCTCCATTGTTTCTTTGCCTTTTTGTTGTTGTCTATTATTTCTGTGTGGTGGTATTCTATGATTTTTTCCCTCTGTTTCTTCCTGTATTACAGTATATATTTCAGTTCTGGATATTTTTTAAGTGGTTACCGTTAAGTTTGTGTAAAAGAAAGTTTGATATTTAGAGTATTCCATTTTCTTCAGCATGTTTTCATTCTCCATTCCCATACTCCTGTTCAGGCCTTTATTTTTCTCCCTTTTATATTTTGGTTGCCACAAATTGTCCCTGTTGATGGTAGTGAAATAGCCTCCTTTAGTATTTCTTGTAGTGCAGGTCATGTGTTAGAAAATTCCCTCAGCTTCTGTATGTCTGGAAAGGTTTTTATTCCTCCTTCATATCTAAAGGATATCTTTGCTGGATATGTTAGTCTTGTCTCATAATTTCTCTCTTTCAATAGTTTGAATATTTGGTTCCACTCTCTCCTGGCTTGTAGAGTTTCTGATAAAAGATCTGATGATAATCTAATGGGTTTGCCTTTGTAGGTTACCGTCTTCTTTTCCCTGGCTACCTTGAGGATTCTTTGTCATTGATTTTTGACAGCTTCAATACAATGTACCTTGGAGAAGGCCTGTTGGGATTGAGATAATTAGGTGTTCTACTTGCTCTTGGATTTGAGGATCCAGTTCTTTCCACAAGTTTGGGAAGTTCTCATCAACTATTTGTTTGAATATACTCTCTGTCCCCTTCTCTCTTTCTTCCCCTTCTGGTATGCCCATTATTCCTATATTGCTCTTTCTGATGGAGTCAGAAAGTTGTTGTCGAGTTCTTTCATTTCTTTTAAGTCTCAATTCTCTTTCTTCTTCCATTCATGTCATGTCCAGATTTCTATCTTCGATGTCACTGATTCTTTCCTCCATCTGGTCAACTCTACTACCTAAGCTGGCTATTTCATTCTTCATTTCTTTTATTTAATCTTCAGAAATTCCATTTGGTTCTTTTTTAAAATTTCAATCTCTTTGGTAAAATGTTCATTTTGTTCTTTGATTGTGTTTCTGAGTTCATGAAACTGCCTGTCTGTGTTTTCTTGCATCTCATTGAGTTTTTTAAGAACAGCAATCTTGAATTCTCTGTCATTTAAGTCACATGTTTCCATATATTTAAGTTCATTTTCTGGAGGCTTTTCATTTTCTTTCTGAGCTGTCTTGTTCCCTTGGTTATTCATGGCCGTTAATGATTTATTATTTCTCTTCCTAGACATCTACAGGATTGGGTTCTGCAACAGGTTGATAGGAAGAGGTCTTTCTTTTATTTTCCAGTGGGTATTGACAGAATGCTTTATTTTTTCTCTAACTGCAGACTTTTATTCTTTCTCACACTGTAGTGTTATGTTTTCTCTGCACTACTGTGGCTTCTTACACAATGGGGGTATTCCCTGGAAGGTGGACTTCTCCTCTGTGAACAGTTGGCCTTGGTCATAGGGCACCACCTCTATGGGGAGATGTGGAGAACTTCTGAGGTTCCAAAACTCTTCCTGCCCCAGATTCAGAGCCTGTGTGCTTCAGCAGCTCTGTTTACTCCGGCAAGGATCTGCCCAAATAGGTGGGGACAGCGGTGGGGTGGGTTGTGAGAGGTGGCCCAGAGCAATGATGGCGACCACCACCACAGCCAGTCCTGCTTCCATAGCTCCCTCCCCGTTGGTGGAACTAGTTGGGCTGTGGGTGCATGTCTCAGAACTGCAGACCACCATTCTCAGAACTGCAAATATTCTGTTCTTTTGATCTGATACTGCTACTGTTCCACTTCTAGCGCTGGCCAGGTGGGGGCGGGGTGAGCTCTGGGAGGGTAGGAGGGGGTTGCTAGTCTCAATGCCTAAGACTTCTGTTCTCTGGGGCAGTGAGGGTTTCAACCACTGTTTTCAGCCTTCTTCTCAGTCTTTGCTCTGAGGTCTCTGGCGTGAGTGTTGGGTTCAGCCGTGTTATATGCTGTCCCCTCAGCCCTGTGGGCCATAAGCGGAGCCATAGCAGTCCGAGTTCTTTCCTCTCCCACAGCTGCGGTAGTTCCGGGATGCAGTGAGCTAGGAGCACTGAGCTATGTCTGCGTCCTGCACCTGCACAACTCCGCCTCCGCACTTCTCCCTTCCCTCCTCTCCTGCTAGCGCATTTGCCCACCTTTAGGTGATTTCAGTAGTGAGCCTCCTCGTCTTGCCTATCTGCTGCACATGGAGTCCTTTGTGTAGTTATAGTTGTTCAATTTGTTGTAAATTTCAGGGGAGATTTCCAGAGGCTCACCTCATGCCGCCATTTTTATGACGTCACTCCAGGATGTGTCGAAAATTCTTATTTTAATGAGTTAATTTTTGATGATGTTAAGTAGAAGTATGTCTTGATCTGGTATACATCTTAGAAGAAACATCTTGGCTGCTCTGTTTGAAAGAGAGGGAAGCCAAGTAGGAGGCCATTACAGTAGTTTAGGTGAGAAAATAATCATAGCTTGAGGTAGGATGGTCAGAGTAGAGTTGTGAGAATTGTTCAATTGGGATATGTTTTGGAGGATAACTAACAGGTCAGAATGATGGATTTCTGGTAAGATGGGTTCACTTGTGATGAACTCATATAAAACAAGTGTTGTGCTTGTTATACCAATTGGATATATGAGTGTGCAATTTGAATTAGAAACTATTCTAGTCAGGTAGAGGTCGAGAAGAAATTTGGTCTCAAAAACCTGTGCTTTTGGCCTAAGCAATTAAATGGATAGTGATAATCATTTAATGAGAAATAAAATGCTTGTGGGAGCAGGGATAGGGAATAGTAGTTGAAAATCAGTATGCTTAATAAACATTCAAGTGGAGATTCAAGTGTCAGTTGGTTATCTAATTCTGGAGTTCAGACCATAAGCAAATGGAGATAAAATTATCGGAAAGTATTTGTGTGTGTGATTATCGTTATGTGAAGATAATGTGATTCTTTATTCAGAAAATCTAATAGAGTCAAGAAAAAAATCTTAGAGTTGGGAAAAAAAAGAGTTTAAGAAAATGACAAAACAAAAAATAATCATAGTAACATGTTCTTTTATACTAGTAGTAATCTATCGTGAGAAGATAAAAATCTATTCTAAATTACAAGAAAAAATCTGAGAATAGTTCTAAAATGCAATATGTGATACATATCTTCCAGAAAATATTTGTAGATTTTTTTGGTCTTTATAAATGTTATAAGCATTCTATCCAATTTCAACTGACACCAAATTTTGCCTTTTGGCAGAACCAGAAAGAGGCAAAGCAACTGGTAGGAATAGCCATATAAAATACAAGACCACACCCCGCACTGACCACAAATGATTGGACTGTGGTGAACCCATATAAAACCAGTACTGTGCTTGGTGAACCAACTGGATATATGAGTGTGAGATTTGAATTAGAAACTACTCCAGTCAGGTGGAGGTTGAGAAGAAACTTGTTCTCAATATAGGGCTTGAGTTGTTGCAAGAATGGAATCACTTAAAAACTGGGGATTCTTGCAGGGAGCAAGAATCATAAGTAAGCCAATAAAGTGGCCCTGCAGAGAAATTCAGGACAAAGCATCAGACTGGAAGTGAGGAACAGAAATAAGATAACACTACAGGCTATGAGAGGGTAAGAAGCTGCCTTGACATCTGAGTTTCCCCATTCAGAACCTGTATGGACAGTCATTTTATTTTATTTTATTTTATTTTATTTTATTTTATTTTATTTTATTTTATTTTATTTTATTTTATTTTATTTTATTTTTTTTTTTTAAGTGTCAGGTGTACAAAACAGTGCAATAGTTAGATATTTCACCCCTCACAAATTGATAACCCTCCTTCCCCAATCTATTGCCCCTCTGACATTGTATGTATCTATTACAATTCCGTTGACTCTATTCCCTATGCTATACTCCATATCCCATGACTATACATATATTAAATTATAGTTGACATACAATATTATTCAGCCTCAGCTTCAGATGTACAGTGCAGTGGTCAAGCATCTACACTGTCCATAAAGTGGTCTCCCTAAAAAATATGGAAAGAAGCGATTTTGTTTAGCTACTGTTTTTTTGTTTTGTTTTGTTTTGTTTTGAAGGAAGGTGCAGCTCACAGTGGCCCATGTGGGGATCGAACTGGCAACCTTGGTGCTACGAGCACCATGCTCTAACCAACTGAGCTAACCGACCACCCCATCAAAATTTTGTCCCTTGTCCTTGAATATCAATATTTCCAATCCTAGTTGTAGACTTGGACTATTCCCCTTAGGGAGAGTCAGAATTTCTGATTCAGGTGAAAAATTATCACAGATGTCAAAAAATATTTATGTACAAAGATAGGCATAGCCAAACTATTGCACTTAAAATATAAGTTTGGCATAGCCAAACTATTGAACACAAAAATAACTTAAATCCTGAAAGGGAAATATTTAAATTATAGTATCCATACCGAGTAATATTGTGCAACCAATGAAATGATATATTCAGTGACAATTCAGTCACACATATAAATGCTCAGGTAATAGGATTAAGTTCAAAGCAAATGCAGAATACAAAACTGGAAGTAGATGGACACATTTACGTATTCATTCCCATATGCCATTAGTCTCACCAACCTGAGACTCTAAAATGTGATTATATGTTATTTCTCTATACCAGCCAACCTGCCATGAAGCAAGGCCATTACGAGTCCCTCAGTTATCTCTGAGACTTTCTCACAGGCAGGTCTATCCATGCTTCATAACAGGTTCTCCTCTGGCCTTTGTTCTGGCCTTCATGTCTTCACCTTCCTGCTGGTGGACCTTGTGAGATCACCACTTCACAGACACTGGCTGCATCTAATGATTATTGTGGGCAACACTGCTGTACAAGTCTTGGAGTGGAGATGCTTCTCTCCCTAATGCCCTATAACACAATTATTCCAGATGTTATTAAAGACATGGGAGTAATATTACAGAAGTAGAGCACAGATTTTCCCCTGTCAGTAGTGGCTCATAGCACTTATAACCGAGATATAACCTTATATCTAGCCTTCTCTGCACTCCATGTACTAGACTAGTTCAACTTCCAGAAACAGGAATTTCCAGACAAGTTCCTGTCTAGAGTCTGGGTCCTAATGTACTGCAGACACAGAGAGAGGAGGAAGACTTTTCTACCTCAAGTCCAGTCCCCCTGAATTTCCTAATCTAAAATGGTTAATGATGAAAACATCCATTTCCTGCAGAGGGCATTGTTCCCACAGGTGGATGCATGGATCCCGTGACCTCTATGGATAATCACAACATTCACAGTACATTTCCCAAAGTCTAGATCATTCTGTCTTAAATAAAATTCATAGAGCACAACAGCCCACCTAGGTCCTAAGCCCCTAAAGTATGAAATGATGAGTTGATAAGGAAAACATACCTTTCCTGTCATGATTGGAATCTCTCAATTTCTTTGTGACTAAAAGCTTGGATGAGAGCACAAAATGCACTAAAGATAAACTTTATCAGAGGGTAATCCAAATGTGGGTTTGAAAAATAAACTATTTTCTAACTCTGTGAAGGTATAATAGTGCCAACAGAACCAAATGATAACACTTCAAAGAACCCTCAGTGCCTCAATCGAAGCAAGTTTCTCAATAACAATGTAATGTAATGGCTGTGTGCATGTCAGAGTGGATGGGGACAGGGGGGTTGTCACTGTGTGAGGGATATAAATGATAAATGTCTAACTATTACATTGTTTTGTGCACCTGAAACTAATTAAAAAATGTTAAAAAAAAAAAAAAGGTATCGACCAAATGCCTTATTAACTAAAAGGCTTGCAAAAGCAGCCCCTTGCAGAAGGAAAATTCCCTTAAGAGGAAATTCACTTTTCTACCCTAAATTTTAGAAACTGCTTACAATCACCAAAATGATATTGAAAATGAAATAAGTTTCAATCTTCAGTCGTCATTTGTGGAAATGATTGTCTCTGGGTAATGAGACTGTAATTTTCAACAATCTTTTATATTTTCCAAATTTCCTATATTGAACATATATTGTTAAAAATTAAATAATTTTAAGAAGTCTGTGTTGGAGTTTACTTTCATTTTCTATAAATATTAGTTGTTTGCCTAGCTAGCTTATTGGCTTAAACACCACTGACTTAGAGTTTTAATTTAAATGGACATTTCTTATTCTGAAGAAAACTAGATGCTTTTATTAGTAAAGTGATGATTATGTCTCTAAGAATTTCAGTCAGAAACTCCTAAAAAATAACAAACAAGATGAAATCTCATTTCTCTCAAATTAAATCAGAGCATTATTAACTCTATTGTTGGGAACTTGAGAGAAGGTTCATTTTAGTGTGTGTGTGTGTGTGTGTGTGTGTGTGTGTGTGTGTGTGTGTGTTTCTGTTTTGATGGTGGGGAAGAACTCTATCCAAATGGGATTAATTACTGAACTACCAAATGAACTGTTTTTAAACTACAAACAATGGATAATTCTATAGCGTGGGCTCTGAGGTCATCAAAATTTTTTAGCATTAATGACATTATATCATTATGTTATTATTTGTGAGAGAATTTTATATCTTGGCTTTAAATAACCATCTGAGCTCTAATTTTTGAGCCAATTGATAATATATGCAAACACAATTCAAGTTGAGTTAGTTTCAAATGCAATTCCCTTGACTGTGGTAGAAGCAGGAAAGAAACTTTAATTCAATTTTAAGTGCAAAATAATTAAATGGATTGAGCTTATGAATGAATCTTCTGTTTGGTAATGCCAGGAGGTCAGTTAAGCAGTTTTATAGGATTTCTGGGAATTAGAATATATCTCCAAGTAATGTGATAAATATTCACTTTACAGGGCTGAAAACATTGTTGATTTAATTGTCTTTGTTTTAAATTAGACTGTAATAGATAATTTCATGAGATTTTACAGAAACCACTATACATTTTTGAAAGCACTATTTTGTAATATACATTTGGTGGGGGAGCGTTTATCATTCCTTTTTCTTGACAAAATAAACTTCCTTGGAGACACTTTATTTTTATTTTCATTATCATTTAGTTTTATTAATGTGATTTTTGTGTGTTGTTGTTTTACATTGTGAAATATATATAAACCATGCAGGTTTGGATACTGAGCTTTAATTCAAATCTGTATCCTCTAGCTATAATGAAACAGCTATTTCACAAATGCCCTAAAAACAATGGTTAGAATCACACCTAAAACAGCATTATCTTCTGATTTGTTTGATGTGTTTTAAAACAACTCACTGGTGTCCTTGGGCTCTTACTATCTTCCTTCAGTCAACTTCTAAATCATTTCTTCATTTCACTTTCTTATTTTCTTTTCCAGTATGGAACTTATTCATCCTTTTACTGACCTTTATAAATGGTTCTCTTTGTTATAAGAACAAAGTAACAGTGCCCTCTTACTTGATAATTATCAGGAAACTATGAGATCAAGGAAGGAATTGTTAATTTTATGTCTTTTCTGTCTCTAAATCTTCTATGCTCTTTGATGTCACTCCTTATCGACCAGAAAAGAAAGCCTACCTCAAGTGGGGGTAGACGGCAGCAAACCCAGCTTCTGAACTCAGGCAAAGGCCATCTTTTATAATAAGAATAGAAGTTTCCTTTAATTTTCTTGAACACATTAACTTCATATGTTTATTTTTTCTTTCAAACAAATAGCAAACATGTCAAATTGAAATTGTTTCCATTAAAATTCACATATTTTTTTGTAATACAATATTGAATTTGTCTGTATTAGTTAGTCAAGGACAAGTCAATTTCTTACAGAATAAGTATATTAGGCCAAAAACTATAATCCCTGTCTTTACTTTACAACTACCTATGCATAGATAGTTAGCAAAAGGAGTGAATTCATTTTCTTGGATTTTTTTTTTTTTTTGTAGGTACATTCTTATGCATTAGGTAGCTATCTGTTCTGCTGGATAATTTTTGTTAATTAAAGTTGATAATCCCAGAAAATGAAGCCCAGTACATTTATCTCTTGAGTCATTATCGCCTCCTCTAAATTTTGGATAATGAGGTCACATGCCTCTTTGAAATGCCTCTTGAGTCTTAGCTGTTCAGAGACTGTCCATCTAAAACAGATTGCATGAGGTAAAAGAATCCTTTCCCACCTCATGGTGAAAGAGAACATCCTCTTTTTTTGCTTAGAAATGCTATGTGGAAAAGAAATTACACATCTAATATTTTATGACTCACCATTTCTCCTTCAAGGTTACTGTTTCATGGTTTTAGTCTAATATATCTTATTAGACAAAGAAGCAGGTAATACCACCATTGGCTTTAATGAGTGGCTTCCAAAAAGCATAACATTCATCAAATTTATTTTAAATTATGGTTCCCTAGGCCATTCACAAATATACATTGGAAGAGTTTATTAGTGTAAAGATTAATTGTGGTAATTTCATTGTCTAGGGATTAGATAAAGAGACCTTCAAAAACTCCTTTTGATGAAATAAGCAATAAAATACAGAAACAGCCAGTTCTCTGGTTCAATATTTATGTGTCTGTGCTAGAATCTTTACATAAATTTGAAAACTCTTCATAGGTATTTTCAGAGTGAAAACATGCCAGTGCTTTAGGCACACTTATAATCCCCTGCTGTCTTCCATTTCGTTGGCTATGTCCAAAGTTTGATACCTCCTGAAGAACCATTATGGTTTATTGGCTTAATGAAGCAAATTGGAAAAAGTTCTATATGTCTTTTCTGTACTCTGGGTGCTTTATTAAGTTGCACAGTATGTGCCAATTTTAAACAGTTCCCCATGATGGGTTTATTTCCAGCATGGCAAAACTGGATCTCAGGGAATAACTACATGCGTATTTTACACAAACACCAAATCTACCACCTCTGATAGACCATGATGCTAACTGCTCCAAAGACAGTACCCATCAAGCAATGGTGACCAGGGTATTAATTTCCTCTTTTGGAAATTTGCCAGGATATCATGGTCAACCTAATTGTATGGAGAATGGTTTGGGAGTCTGATGATTAACATTTTGTCATATAGGAGATCTCTAAAAAATAGATTTGTCCCTTTTATGCAGATTATTTCTCAGTATGTATACTGATTTTCCCAGCTAAATCACTGATGCGGGACACTGAAGAATTCTGGTTTTCTTCACTAAGATCAATTTCTAAAACAAAATTTAAAAATTTACTTCTTAATTTAGAGAACAGAAATGGAACATAAACAATATACAGACAGGTCTGTTCAGTGTTTAGCTAGATTAGGGGAGATGAATCTGGAAAATAGCTTTCCAACAATCAGGAATAGGAGTTTAATCTTTTCCTCTCTTGTTTGTGGTTATGATCTAAAAACACTGATTCCTAGGCTCTCATTTGAAGCTTAAAGGATAAAATTTAAAGGATACTTTATTCCATTATTTTTAAAATTTGCTTTATTACTATATATTAAATTTTTATACTCCAGTACCATTTAAGAGTTCAAGTCAGATGCTAAAATGGCCGATTGAGCTTAAGGAAACACTTGACTTCAATGAACTGGCTAGAAAAAAGTTAGAAGTGTGTTGTTAAAAGCTATTTTTTTTTTTTTACAAAAAGATAAAATCACAGTTCTCATACAAATATAAACATATGTCAGAGATTTTATTTGACTCATTAATTAATGAAAAAAACAGTATGATATTGCAACTAGTTCAAGGACAAATTCAAAGAAACATACATATGAGCAAAAAGGAAAGCTGAAATGAATATTCAAGTAGATCTATAAAACTGCTCTGTCCACAAAGCAATAATGAATTGTGTTTCACAGGACCCATTTCACTTGCATTTCTATAGATAGGAATGCTTTGCATTATTTTCAGGTTTCTATGATTTACAGGGTTATAAAATAGTTCAAAGATAATGAAAGGCAGAGGTAACCAAGAAGCGTTCACTAGACAGGACATTGAGTGGTCCTTTTGCTCCTTTCAAGCCATTCCCAATTTTTCCTGATAGTAATAGAGCCGTTCACATGTCATCTTCCCACAAGCTTGTTCATTAGATGAAAGCCATGAGTTTTTTTCTGTTCATTTTTATGAGAACATATCTGGGAAAAATAATTAACTTCAAACCAATAATTTTAGGGCAACTATTAAGGACTATGATTCTGAGATAAATAGAATATGCTTCCTGCCCCCTGAGGCCATCTGACCTATTGAGAGCAGTAAGGTCTGGCATGATATGTGCTTTAAGTGAATTTTAAAGTGCTGAGTGAGTGTTGCAAAGTTTTGACTTAAGAGGAACTTAATGATATTAAATATTGGCTTAACCATACATGAAGGTAGATCTTTTCTTATCATCCATCTCCGATTTTCCTCACATCTCACTGTTGCAAGTGAGGAGAGGCTCTCCTTTCCATTAAAACAAGCTAGTAGAGTGCGTTGTGTGGTGCCTCAAATATGGACACAGACTTTTAATGCATAATTGAAGGACCCTAAGTGGAGAATTTCTAGACCCAAGATATGCTCTGAAGATATAAAAAGAAATCATGAATGAACATTTTGTTTTTCTTTCTCTCCATTTTTAAATCAGAGGTGGAAGGTGGGAAGCCCAGTTTGAAGAATGCTATGCCTGCACCTGGCGTCAGACAAGTGTAGGCATGTTCGCAGACCAGTGGGTGAGGCTAGCAGTAAAACGGTAAACATGAAAGAATAGAAATTCTTTGAAATGAAAGACTATAAACTTTGTATTTACTACAAAGGAGGACATCCTGAAAAAATTTAGTAAAATTTAAGAGATATTTAAAGTAGTTTTCAGGATGCTTCTGTAATCACTGAGTTCATTAGAATACATGTATATTTTTATTACATGACAGAGTTTTTTGCTTGAAACATTAATAACAAATTTATTAAAGCAAACTTTACCCATGACCTTCTTTTGTAACCAAGTTTGAAAGTTTCCTAATTTCATTTTATTGAGCTCAGGGACTCATGCAGTAGCAGATATAATGGATGAGTCCTGTCCTAGTCATCAGTAGGGGCAGATGTTTCCCCAGGACCACTGAGAGATGTTCTTAGTAGTCATAATCACAATCAAAAAACCTCTGCTTTATGAAGATGTGCTTCTGAGGGGAAGTCTTTCATTTTAAAAGATAAAGAGCTTCTAACATGTTCCTATTCACCAGAATCCAAAAAATCTAGTGTGTGCAGGTAACGTGTCTTCAATACAATTGCTTGGGATCTCTTTGTCTTGACTGGAATGTGATGATTTATCAAAATGAGCAAAATAGAGCTAGCTGAGAACTTAATTTTGGTTTTCATTAGACTAGTGACACATTTTAAAATAGTGAATTGTGTATACTGATTAATGTACACCCTTGCTATTTAGAAAATTCTGTAGTTGTAGTCTATCAGTTTTTGGCTGAGTGTTGGAGAGGCATTTTGGTCTAGTATAGGAAGCGACTGGGTTTTTATTTTGGGAGCTGTCATTTTTATAATTTTTGCAACTTCTTGATCAGAAAGGAGATATGTCCTAGATAAGGTTTTTATTTTGTTTTTTAAAACATCGTATTTTCTAATATAAAAGAGTGGGGCACAAGATTGAAGAGGAGAAATTTTGCAATCAGAGCTTTCTGGGAAATTTCAGTATGTTTGAGTACTGTAGATACGGCCACAGAATTTATAGACTTGCCCTGTTTCCCTGAAAATAAGACCTAGCCAGGCAATCAGCTCTAATGCATCCTTTAGAGCAAAAATTAATATAAGACACGGTATTATATTATATTATATTATATTATATTAATTATATTATATAAGACCCAGTCTTATAGTATAATATGATGGGTATTATATTATATTATATATTATATTATATTATATTATATTACACCCAGTCTTATAGTAAAATAATACCAGTTATTACATTAATTTTTGTTCCAAAAGACATTATAGCTGATTGTCCAACTAGGTCTCATTTTTAGGGAAATATAGTAGTTAAAAATTGTCATCTGATAAAAATAAAGTTAATTAAAAATGTATGAGATTTGCAACTGCAGACGTATTGCCACCTAAAGGGTGAAGTTGCATTTATGTTGCTGATGGACTTATATTTATCCTATTTTCTAGATGCTATCTAAAATATCACCAATATAGGATTCTTCTCCCATTTTGAGGTAATTTTAAAAGAAATGTTTTGGTTGGCTGGTGACAAAGGATATATAAAAACAAAAACAAAAAACCAAGATTATAAAGAAATAATTTATCTTCAAGATGGGTGTAAGTGTTTGGAAACTAGAAAGTGTATTGTGTAGTATAAAACTGATTTGATACCTGATTTTGCAATCAGGAGACATGTGTTAAGTGCCATCTTGCCACCTGTTAACCATCTATTCCTAGCAATATTGCTAAACTCTGCCCCTCTTCCTCATCTTTGAGGTGAGTTTAATGATACCACCACAGGAATGCTATGAGGAATAAGTTAAATAAAATTACCTGTTCTAAAGCCTGGCACATAGCAGGTGTTCCGTAAGATTTATTGACAATGCCTCTTTCTAGAATCTGGTTGGAATGACCCATGAAACAATTCAGGTCCTTTGCTACGATACTATGTTAGGTGTCCTTATTTGTCTCACCACAGCCGAGGGGTACCATTTAATGTCATATCAGTAACAGAGGCACGTGCCAGCAGTTTCTGGGTGGCATTAGGATGTCTAGGTGAAATATTATACAGAGACGTATAATTTGTAAAAAGTCTCTCAATTGATTCTGATATAATTATCTCTAATTGGAGAAATGACATAATATAATTACGTGTTTTTTTTGCTGAAGTACATTGATGACAAGAAAAGTTCCTGTGAATGAAATGCATATTTTTTTGGCTCCAAAAATGTACAAAGTATAATTGCCACATTATAATTGTGGATCATAAATCAATCACTGATTATCTTCAGGTGAGTTAATAAGATTCAAACCTGTGTATCTGAGGACCCAGAGCTCAAGGTAGAATGTCCAGGGGATTGATTTTTCTCTCACACATTTTTACCTACATTTCTGTCTAGAAATGAACTGAACTTTTCCCTTAGTACTTTGTGCTGTCCAATCAACTAGCCATCTCAAGCCAGAGATAGATTTAGGCCCCATTTGAAAATAAGTAACATCCTGTCAGTGAACTAGAAACCCTTTCTTGAAGGCTACAAACTGGTTTCAAGCAAAAGGGAGAAAAAGTTTAATAACAGGGAAGGGACTTTTAAGTATGTTGTTTTTCTTGGGTACATTGTATATGCTGAAAAGTTAATGCTGTTTTTAAAGTTAATTCATGATAATTGAACTGAAGTGCTCAGAAAGTGCTGTTAAAGAGTCTATTTTTGAACCCTGTGCCCCCTTTGTCAATTCAGTAAAAGCACCACTCAGTAAAACAAAAAAAAAGAGTGAGCTGGTTGCATGTTGTGCACTTAGCCATATATGTACCTGTTCCTCCGTAAGTATATATCTGTTTTGTTAAATGCTTCTTTGTTCTTTTTTTCAAATCTGTCTCATTGAGTCAGCAAGCCTGCTAGACCACATTGTCACTCTACTTTGAAGACTGGGAAGGGCTTATAAAATGTATTTTGGTAGTGAGTCACCACCTCACATCACTTTTGTTGCTCTGAGGCATTGATCAGAATTGGCAGTATAGATCAGAAGGAGGAAAATATGTGGGAGAAGTGAATCAAATAAATAAACTACTATTTAGATAATTATACTGGCAAATATTTTAGATCATGACAATGCTCAGTATGTGTTAGATTTTGGGATATTGTTTTCATGAGTGCTGCTGGGAGTAAGTTTCTTATAGGAAGCATGACACTTTTTCCTAGCAGTTCTAGTCTGTAAGGGCAAAAAGTTGGTATCCACTTTCATCATCAACGATAGCAGATTACTTGAAATTCTGTTTATTCAAACAATGGCATAAGTAGGCATTAAAATTATGATCTAAAATAAGAGTTAATTACATGGAAACTATCCCTGATAAATTAAGTGAGAAAGGAGATTATGAGACCATATTATATTTTTTTGTTTTAAGAAAAGTATTTTGCTATGTTAAAGAAAAATAAAAACTACTATATCCATATAATATTAACAAAAAAATTTTTGTGATGGGGTTTAAATTTTTTTTTATTACTTGTTCTCCTTGTTACCTTTAATACATATGAACTGTAAGAAATTACAATAGTTATAGGAAAATTATACATAAATAACTTTTTAAAAAAGAATATTCATGTCAAGAAAGTCATACTTGTAAACAAAATAAATTAGAGGCAGGAAAGGCTTATTCCAGTACATTTCTAATTAATTATCCAACTATATTACATTGTTCCTAAGAATTGAGTCTTCTGGAAGCCTTTTTGCAAATAAAACCATATTCAGGGAGAAACATATTATGACCAAGAGCATGTAGGTGTGGGTAAAAAATTAAAATGTAGCAATATCATCAACATGCAAAGGCTTAAAAAATAATTGAATCCCCAACTTATCCTGAAAATGAAATCAGATAGTAATTATTTAGAGGTAATAAATGAGACTGCCCTACTATGTGTAAAACTGGTTTTAAAATATTTGTACTGCAAAATGTGTATAATATAAAATATTTCATGAACTAACAGAAAATTGTGCAAAGATAATTTTAGCTTGTGGGGGGATTTGGCTGAGCTTCTTCCCAGCACTAGCTATATAAAAGTAGATAGTGGGGAAAGTTGGGATGGTGGTAATTGAAAGAGCAAGCAGTCAGAATAACTTTCTATTCACCTCATTGGGCTGTGTGACCTCTTTGGACCTAGGTTTTCTAATCTGAAAATTGGAACAACTAATAATAAATACTTATTAAAGTTGTTAAATAAAAAGCATATTTAAAATGACTAGGAAAATGTTTGCCAAATAGCAGTGATTCAATGAATATTAGCTCTGTATTTGAATTTGGAGTCTCCCTTGGTGATTCAGATTTAATTATTGAAAAGGCTAATGGCTTCAAAAGTAGCCATTTTAGAAAGTGAATTCACAGCAGGGAGAAAAATGCAGGCAGTTATTCTTTCATAGAGTACCATGAACAGGTCTGGACTAATTTATTCAATTTAGTACCAAACAGTTGTAGAACTGTGAGTTTTCAAATTTCTAGCATTTGTTTGGGTTCAAGTTTGACTTTGATAAATTCACAAGTGCAGAGCTTCTTTTTAGCTAGAGAACAAGTTGAGTTTTCATCCTAGAAAATTCATATTCAGTAGGTTAACTTGATTCACAGTCTTTCGAAGGGAGAGATTCAGAAGTAGATTAGCAAGTCTGTGGCAATTAAAGACTAAACTAATGAATAAGGAAATTAGGTTAGAACTTTATCATCATGGCATCTATTTGACTTCCATAATCTTTACTGCAAGAAAAGAATTGTAACTCTCTTTTCAAAAGAATAATTGTTGTAAGGGACAGGAAGTGCTAAAACTGTTTTATAAAATTACATAAACATTTCAGAAGAGTCTGAATAGTGATGGTTATTTGAATCTTTATCCAAAAAGTTCAGTGGGCACTCTCTGGATTTAGCAGTGTCTCTGGTGGTATAGCGACTCGACTAAGACACAGACGTGAGGTGTTCTTCTGGTTTCACAGTGATTCAAAGGTTTAATTCAACTTATAAAAGCAGAATCTTATTAGCTTTTACTCTTACTTCTTTGAGTTCAGTTTGCTTTAAAATCATTGCAGCCTAGATTTTCTTTTACCTGTTTTCAAGTCACAATAATTCTGAAATAATCCATTTGCCAACCACAACAAAG
Organism: Rhinolophus sinicus; assembly: GCF_057876585.1. Classification (NCBI taxonomy): domain Eukaryota; kingdom Metazoa; phylum Chordata; class Mammalia; order Chiroptera; family Rhinolophidae; genus Rhinolophus; species Rhinolophus sinicus. Next base: position 35,692,736 of record NC_142517.1, read on the forward strand.
TATGTTTTGTAAGGCTTTTGGATTACTCCATGAAACAAAGCAGTTCTATGATCATAAAAAGCTTTAACCATCTGAATTTGGTCTGGGAAAAGAGCACCGCGTAATGTATTTTCAGACTTGTAAAGCACGTGGAAATGGATGGTATTGGACATACGGAGTTGTTCATTTTGCAGAACACTTGCTATCAGATGTTCCTAAATAACAGGATGAACACATGCTCAATTAGCTCAATTGTCTGTGGATAACAATGGTGATGCTCAACTTTTCTTTCAGTTTCAAGTTTATGATGCTTTGGAAATTCTCTCTGAAATTTGCTATAGTGTATAATGTTTGTACATTGTGTTTTAACAAAGTTATCTAGCTCAACTGAAATCTTGCTGTAGTCCACCAAAATATTACTACTCAGCAATGTTATCACATAAAACTACAGCCATACCTTAAACTACAATTTCATGGGCTATATTTTGAAGACACAATATCCTACAATTGTTATTCAATTGTCAACACGTGTTCCCATTACCTTTTATGAAAAAAGAAAGCACAACAACATTTAGCATTTACTATTAGAACTAATAGGTTAATATATCCTTTGATCATCTAGTCATGGAATGCCTATTTCAGGTGTCATGAAGTCAAATGCTTATGACATCAACAGTAGGAAGAGGTGATCACCGAAGAACTGGAAAGTGGGGGCTCCAAAAGGTACAGCTGCCACTGACCTCCTGGGCATGTGTATTAGTTCCCTATTACTACTGTAAAAAATTACTACAATGTTGGTGACTTAAAACAACACAGACTTATTATCTTGCAGTTCTAGAGGTGAGAAGTCTGAAGTGAATCTCACTGGGCTAAAATCAAGGTGTTGGCAGGACTGATTCCTTCTGGAGTCTCCAGGGGAGAACCTGTTTCCTTGCTTTTTTTCCATCTTTTAGAGGCTCCTGGACCTGCATTCCACGGCTCCTGGTCCCCCTTCTATAATCCAGGATAATCTAGGATAATCTATTTTAATATCAGTTTATTAGCAATCTTAATTCCACTTACAACCTTAATCTCTGCTTGTCATATAATATAAAATATTAATAGGTTCTAGGGATTAGGGCATGGATTTTGGGTCGGGGGGAGCAGTTTTTTCTGCCTGTCATGGGATGTATTTCTACTTTTAAAAGAAGCTAGAAACCTGTGTTTTAGGTGAAATATCTAGATATTTAAATGTTTGAAACTATATGTATATTTTAAACTCTATGAGATACATAACATCTTAGTAAGTCCATTTTAGCCTACAGGCTGCCTATTTACAACCATTGGTCTGCTGCATGCCTGATGTTATGCAAAGCGTCATGTCACTTATACTCAAGGTTTTTTTCAATATAATTAAGGAAGCAAACATTTAAGAAAACCTATAAAGCATTATGTGAACAACACAGTAAACGGAAAACCGAAGAGGCATAGATAATGGTCATTGTAGGGTGAAGCAAGATAGATCTTGAAAAATGTATGCTGGATCTGGATGGACAAAAGGGAATCTGAAAGATATTATGATTATGTAGAACAATACTGTCAGCAGCAGGGTTAGGAAGAACAAGACAGGTATTGTCACACCAAGAAGCTGGGCTTGCTGGAGTAGGAGGTACCAAAGTGGAGACAGATTATATGATATTGTGGCCCAATTAAAATACAGCTTCAAGGCTTTCGTTAGAGGTTGGCTTTATTTTGAGATGTAATAATTGTTTTGGGTTCTTGAGCCAGAGAAACAGGTGGATACAATCCTGGTTAAGGAGGTTATTTTGAGAGTTATCATAACACAAGTAAAAGCATGAAGACCAGGAAGATGACTGTTTTAGTTATCTTGGTGTACTGTAATGAGAAACCTACACTAAGGTGCATGATGTGGGTTGACAAAAAAGTCTGAAAGACATTGCATAGAAAGAATCAGTAGGGCTTGGGTAATGGCCATGAGGAGCTAATGAGATATAAGTAATGATAAGGTATCGAGACTGGGGACTAGAAACCCAATGGAATCATTGGCTGAGGCACAGAGATTTGGGTAGTTAAAACAATTGAATTAGATGCAGTTATTTTTCTGAGGGAAAAGAGCTCAGGGCCGAGGACCAAGCTTTAAGAGATGCCTACACTAAAGTACCTGAAAGAATGTGAGGCAGTAGAGGAAGAGCAGAACTGTCATAAACAGGGTCTAAACACCTAAGGGGGGGAGGAAGTTTCAAGATAGGGAAACAAAGGATTCCATGATAATAAGTACAGTTTTTTGCAGTGTGAGAATTGTTTGATGTGGAACTTTAGAGAGCAAGGTAAAGAAAACTTGTCCAGAAGAGTTTGCAGTGAAATTTGAGGCAGAAATAAACTGCTCATTAAGGGTGAAAAGATGAATGCCCAGGTTTGTTAGTTTTGAAGTGGTTGTTACAAGATAGAAAAAGGCCGGTAAACAAGTGGGAAGCCATGTTCATGAGGAGGCGGGTTTGGCGCACCTTGGCAGCGTCTGCCAGCTCAGCGGCTGTGCACTGTGCTCATCCTACTCTAAGGGGGAGCCCCGGAAACTCTTCTCTGCTCTCTGACCACACTCTAGTGGCTACAGCAGATTTCTCACAGAGAGGAAATGGGTACACGACTGAAGCTCTGCCAATCAGAATCTCTTAATCTCTTTTCTGGAAATTTTGCCTTTGAGCATGAAAAATGTGTCATTTATTTCTGTAAATGACATGAAATGAGGACACGTAAACTCAGGTTCTGAATGTGCTATTTAACTTTATACACGTACGTCACAGCAGTGAGAATCTGTCAAGAGATGAGAGAGAGAGGGAAAGAGAAATCAGAGGCAGGAAGGGAGAGCAGGCAGAGAGTGGGAGGTGGGGGGGTGGAAAGAGGCAGACACTGCTTATATTCCTTTTGGCTTTCCTGATCCTGCTTTGAGCTCTTTCTGAAGTTTTCCCTCTTCCCCTAGATTTCTGTGATTAACCTTTTATCTTTCCCAGACATTCCTTGCTTTACTTAAACTAGATTGAAGTAATTCTGTTGCTTTTAACTATAAGAGCCATGAATAAGACACTAGGAAAAGTTAAATCTAGAATACTATTACCTCTTCCTCAGGTCAGGAAAATGAAGAGATTTGGCACTATGAATGATCTGGGAAACCAGAAAACCAAAACGGGTACTTTGAAAACCTCGTATTCTTTACCCTATGATTAGTTCTAGCCTTAGTTTGGAGACTACTTCTTATAAGAAGCCTTCCTTAAACAACTACTGTAGGTAAGTTGCCCCTGCAATATATTTCCTCCCATAAGAATGAACCTCATCACAGTCTTTATTATACTGTATTTAAGTTGTAGGTGTACTTGTCTGTAACAGCCTAGAGACTTTAAACTCTGTGGAGTCAGGGACTCTGTATATTTATTGAAAGAATAGTTCATATTGTCCTAGTGGACATTAATACTTGTCCATTTTGCACACTGTAAGTAAAGCCTCATAAAACTGAAACAACTCTGCCAAGAAATGTTTAGAGTAAAATTTTACAGTCAATCCATGCAACATCATGAGAACTAAAGATTGTAAATATGTTGTTTCATTTGTTATTACAAATATGAAGTGCTTAAGATAACTTAGAGATTTATTTTGGAAAGTTGGTGATTTATTTATTAGTAGTAATTATGTTCAAAAGCAATCTGAAAATGTAATGTGATAATTTTAGGGGTCCAGATCTTCTAAATACAAATACGAAGAAAAAGCAAAGAGACAGAAGGTTCCTTGATTTGTGATTTGTTTAAGCAGAAATTTCATTAAGGAGTATAATGTGCAATTAGGGGAAATGTTATAATAAAATCAGAGGACGAAATGCAGCCATCTCATAAAATGAGTTGGGCACTCAACTAGTCTGCGCTAGTAATTTCTAGCACTTGCAAACTTTGGATCAAGAAGTCTTTCCAAGTAGATCTTCAAGCCTATGGCTGCAATGAGTAATGCTCACCCCTCTAATGATCAAAGGAAAGAAATCTGTATGTAGCTCTTCGCATTAAGTTCAGAGACCTTTGATCATAAGAAGAAAGTGTTCTAGTGATGTAGTAGGGACACAGTTCGGGTCTAGCACAGATAAGTTTGGATTTTTAAGCTATAAAAGAGACGATAAGTTTAACCATTATTTCCAAGGCTTGGTTATTTTAGATTCATGTTACAGGCCTTAGACAAATGAGCCATCCCATTAGGATTTAGTTTAACAGAATTGACTTACATGTTTGAAAATGCTTTTGAAGATGCAAACTCTGGTTCTAACATGGAGAATGCATTTCTTCATTCGTAACCACACCCACCTTCACCTTGTACTGAAAAGTAGCCCATGAATAAGGGCGAGACCCTCCTATTCTGTCCCTGACGTCATTCACGTCAGTGTTGGCAGGTGTCAGCTTGTCAGTCCTTCTTAGTCTTCTTGCACACACTCAAGCTATCTGAATCAATTTTTTTTTTCTCATTGAAACCCATTCCATCATCTTCTGAACATATTGATCTTCAGTCATGCACACACTCATCATACTCTTCATGGTGTTTCTGCCTGCAGGCCTCTCCTTCTCATTATTTCTATATTGGTCACTCTGTCCTCACAGCTGATGCCAATCACGCTTCTTGCAAGTGCATTTCAAAGGCATTGAGCCTCTGGTGTTTCACTCACAGGAAAATAACACCGAATCCCTCCTGCAGTATAGATTCACGTAGTTGATTTAATTTTACTGCTAGTCAAAAATTTAAGAATTTTTCGAAAAGTACATGCATTTTCAACCCCTCCCCGTGTTCCCTTTTCACAAGTGAAAAGAGGAGTTTCATATAATGAGCACAGAGAACAATTGTACTACACAAAAAATAAAGGATCAATATTAATCATGACCTGCAGTCATTACTACCTTTGGCTATGATCATTTCAGATCTCCTGTCTGGGAGGGGCCCAGTTGGCTGCATTTTTAAAATAGAGGCCCCTGTGGGAGGGCCAAGAGGCGGTCAGAAGCACTTGTGGCGATTCTGTTTGTGGCACTGCCTCCTGGCATTTCTGCCACTCTGCCTTTCTCAAGAAGATTATGTTTGCTTACTGGATTTCTAGTAGAAATTTTCACAAGATTGTTACTAGTGTACTCTGGTCAGAATATTGATCCGATCTCGTCTATTGGATAGATTCTTTAAGACATTTGGGCCAAGTAGATTGAATAAAAATAATAACAATAATAGTTCAATCTGATTGAAATGTTCTGAAATGTCGGCTGCTGTGCAACCTGCTTCATCTCATTAAATGCTCAATCATTTAAATTTCCTTCTAGTCATACTACAGGCAAGGAAGCTGTGGCTTACACACATTAAGAATCATATTTCATCAATTTTGATATGCACATCATCTGAGTACATCTGGGCTGCTATAACAAAATACCACAAACAGACATTTATTTCTCACAGTTCTGGAGGCTGGAAGTCCAAGATCAGGCTGCCAGCACGGTCCATCTCTGGTGAAGGCCCTCTTTCAGGTTGCAGACTGACAACTTCTCTGTGTCCTCACATGGTAGGAAGGTGCTATGGAGATTTGTCTGCTGTGGAGATTACTGCTCTTTGTAAGGGCACTAATCCCATTTCTGAGGACTCTACCCTCATGCCCTAACCACCTCCCAAAGGTCCCACCTATTAATACCATCACCTTGAGCATTAAGTTTTCAACACATGTTTGTTTGGGGGGTGGAGGGGATATAAACATTCAGACCATAGTCATTTTTCACATTTTAACATCTCCGAAATCGGGCTGTGTCTTACTACCAATATACTTTATAAAGATAACTGGCAGTTTTGTCTTATTTTTCTGAGTGGCACATAAAATACTAATGTATCTTACATTCAGCGGTGGTTTAAATTTCATGAAATATGGCACCTTGTCCAAAGCCATCCGGTTAATAAGTGGTAAAGCAGACTGGAAATCCCATGCTATGTTTTCAAACATTGCACTTCCAAAAGAATAAAACTGGGATTGAGGTGGAGGCACTCTAGCGGATTATGTGTAGTATGTTCTTTTTGAAGTTGTGACATTCTTTACACTGTAAGAGTTACATTAATAAAGGATTTTTAAAGACCTTTGCTATTCTGGCCCCAGTTTTTAGGGAGAGCAATTATCCAGGTTAAAGGAAGCGGTCTCTGTGGCACTGGACAGAGAGGATAATCTTGGAAACTCCTTTCAGTTTTCTTTCTGATTTTGATATTTGATATGAGGATAAGGAAAAGACCTTCGAGTCTCTGTTTTCAGAATCTTGTCTGAATTTTTTCTGTACTCTCTTCCGCAGTCCCGAGCAGTCCTTGAATATACAGGTAATTCTCCCCGGATTCATAACCTAATTAATCAAAGACAAGGGCGGCCATCTCTTTACTTGGGACTGATAGTTTTCTGTCACACATTAGGAAATGTGTCTCAGAAGACATTTATCTTTCCTTACTTGCTGTTCACATTGAAGACTGAGAGAGTGAGAAAAGCAATAAACGGTTTCTCCTCTTCTAAGTGTTTTAGCATTCTTTGTATGGCTTCTCATGTTCCCCTGCCTCCTGTTTTAGTAGCACTTCTGTTTGAGAGACAGTTTATTGGCTGTGATACTGAGAAACATGCAACTTATGTTTCTTAACTTTTTTTTTTTTTTGCTGTATTTTCCTTTCCAAATTAATCCCACAAATGGCAACCATTTTAAAAGTGGGAACTTGTCAAGAGAACTGGAAAAAAAATAAAATCACCCAATCCCAGACTTCTGTGATATGATGTTAATAAAATATTTTGGTATGCTGACACCTCAATTTCACACTGGCCTGGTAAGTGAAACTGTCTTGTAATGAGTATCTGCAAGTCACAAAAACTGTTGACATGTTTCCAAAGATAATCAGAGTTCTATAAAACCAAATTTCATCTTGGGGTAAAACATATAAAGAATTCCAAATATTTAACACCCTCTTATCAAAGATCAATCTCACTTTAGTTGTTACATCAAAGTTCTTATTGACCTTCCATGAAGGTAAATGCTAATCTTGAGAATCTTCATGTAACTAGGTCATTTGTCACAAGATGGATATTCTTAAGACAGGAAATTAGATGCCAAATTCCAGTCCTCTAATAACAGCTTTTATAATCACAAGATTTGTTTTTTATTTGTTTTTTTATGACTTGCAGGTTGTTTTAGACCTTTCTTTGTTCCTATCATGTGCCTGGGGATTATTTATTTTTGTCCATCCTGCAAAAAGCTAAAGGTCAAATTCCAACTTAAAAAAAAAAATTAGAAGGTTTCAAACAGGATAAATTATTTCTTGATTTATTTTCCTTCCGCCTGACTTGTACTTTCTCATCACTTGTCTGGCATCCAATTAATGCACATCAGTGTTGTTTTGTCACCTCTGTTGAGAAATGTGAATGAGTGATTAGTCCAATTTTATGCTATCATCTAACACTTCACATATACGTAATTGAAGCAAAATGCTGCAGATAGACTTGCCTGAGTTCCCGCTTCAGTAATTTCTCACAACGAGTTCATGTAAGCATCACTTCTTCAGAAACAACGATAAGTAGCGGCAACTACATAATATATGGTGCTAAATGGGGGTGGGGGGAAGCAAGACCCTCCACAGGATATGAGGAAGTCAGTCTTTTTCCCACAATCAGTCTGGTGAATAGATAGGTAATTCTCAAAAGAGTGCATCCTCTGGCCCTAGATACCTGGATTGATGGTGGGCAAGAGGGGCATTGGTGGGGCATAGGCAAGAGGTTCCTACCAGGTGGACAGATGAGTGCACTGTGGGGCTGGCAGCCCACGTGAGCACTGGCACACACCTGGCTTACGTCCCTGCACCCCCTCCCAGACTCTTTACCAGGGACCAACCCCGTAGTCCCTTGCACAGGTAGATAGCAGCAACATCCTGTAGTGGGACAGGGGCTGAGTTGGGAGGAAGATGTGAGAACCTGTCCAGAAAATGCAGACGAATGTGTGAGTCGGGGTTCCAAGCTTCTGGTGCATGCTCCATTGGACTTCACCTACAAAACACAAGCTCAAAGAGAAAATGATTAAGAATTTCAAGATGGTGACCAGAGTATTTCCAGTGCAGCTGCACTGGAAATATGCCCTTAAAGACTTCCCTGAAAGATAATCACTCCTGTTGTGAACTACTTACTGCAATTGCTGTATTTTTTGCTTAGTGTTTCAAATACTTATTTACAAACATTTCTCCTCACTAGATTGTGCACTAGTGGCTGTCTGGTGGAAGAAGTGGTATCTTTCTTGGAATTCCGTCTCTTGTATTTATAGCTACAGTACTGCACATAATAGGTTTATTAAAAGGCAAGCAAAACAAGCAAAAATATGTGGTTCCAGGAATATTATTTAAATCCTATCTTTTAGTTTATTTAATTCAGGAATGGGGCACTTATAAATATAAGAAAGTTGGTTATTTTCATCTGAGGGCTGTCTTCTGCTTTCAGTCAGTGGTTTTCAACCCTGACTGCAGATTGCATTCACCTGGAAATCATTTTATAAACATTGATGCTTGGGCCCTTCACTCAGAGATTTTGATTTAATTGATTGGGAGGTGAGAGCTTGATCATTATTGCTTTTCAAAAGCTCAGAGGGTGAAACAGGAATGTGGGGAGGGGTTAGTGCTAGTCGTGGGCAGAGCCTGTCAGTCAGAGCCCCTGCTCAGAGCCTCTCCAGAGGGTTTGGCCTTCTCAGAGGTTGTCAGCTGCTTTCCGAGAGGGACTCTTCCAGAGCAAATGCTGGGAGGCCCAGGTGGAAGCTGCAAGGCTTCCTGTGACCTAGCCTCAGAAAGCTCAAAGTATCACTTCTGTCATATTCTATTTGTCAAGCATGTCACTAAGGCCAACCCAGAAACAAGGAAAGAGGAATTAGATTCCACCTCTTGTTGGTGGAATGTCAAGATCACATTTGAGAAGAGTATGTGGGATGTAAAATAGCATTGCATTTATCTTTGCACATACAATCTGCAACAGAGGTTATGGACCCTTTAAAGTCATTTTAAGCAGAACTGCAACATTAAAAAAAAAAAAATCAAGGAAATAGCCCAAGGTGTGGCTTGTTTCCCACTGTTTTGCAATTCATAAACAGGGCTTTTAAGATAAGTTATTGACCTGTGAGCCCTACCTCTGATTGTAAATATTATATTCATTTTTTAAAAGATATGATGATAAAAGTACTTTGCTGATTTTTTAAAAAATGAAATCAGAATAAATGGCAAAATTCCTTTATGTTACTATATTTTCCAGCCCTACTTAAATAAAGGCAATGTATAAAATTTAGAATTTTGGAAGGATAATCAGTTTAATTCTCTAATTCTATACCTGTTTATTCAAAAAAAAAAAAAAAACAGTATTGAAAAGTCTAAATTTTACCAAACCTTACCTTGGCACTACCTCTTGCTGTCTACCACCTCAATTAAGATACTCATTAATCGTTTGTTACACTTGATTGAACCAAGCCACCAAGTTCATATACACATGCCTGGCTTCAGGTCTTGCCTGGATATGGTAATGTTCTGGAACTCTATGCAGAAAGACACTTAGTTCAGTTTGTGGAAGCACAGTGCATGGTGTGAGGGCGGAGCCCCAGAAAGTAGTTTCCAGGCTCTCGGCCTCACATAGACAGGTGCTGGCTCAGGTAGTAAATGGCCATCAATGTGATTGGATGGCCATCAGCTGTGGCTAGTTGGCCGTCAGCTGTAACCAGTGAGCCATTGGCCACTAATATAACTGCTGTGGCTACGCTAGCAGAGAAAAGAAGAGAAAAATGGGGCTAGCAAGAAGATGGTGGCTGGGCTGGCAAGCGTGGATGGCGGTTTGCGGACAGTGTGGATCCAGCCTCCAGTGAGAGTATAGTGCCGCCAGAGAGAATATAGTGGTATGACTCCCCTACCTATGGCTCCGTGGGTGTTCCTTTTTGGCCTCACCACATCCTGCGTTATGTGAGGAGCGGGACCAGAGACCCCGCAGGCCGCCCTGCACGACACATGGTTTTGGTGTTATGAATGTTCGACCAAAATTAGAAAACAGTAACAAAGTTTTCTCATTCAGCATTTTATAATATCTATTGAGCAATCTAAACCCATTTAGGCAACCTACACTGAGTGTACAGTACACACACACATATATATAGATACTTTATGTGACTCTAAGGAGCACTCACCTTTGGCGAGAGCATACTAAACAGTGCTAAATGTAGGCTGCGGAAACTTCTGGACATTTGTTTTATCCTAGGTAAATTTACACTTACATCATGTTTCCTTCCAAGAACTGTGAGCTATACACAGTAGCAGAATCCTTGGAACAGATCACTAGGGTAGTCTTAAAGTGTAAGATGTACATTTATTTCATGAGCAAAGATTCAGCCTGTGGGGACAGAGTCCCAGAGAGCAGTTTCCAGGTTCTCAGCCTCACGTGGAAAGGTGCTGGCTCAGGTAGTAGATGGCTATCAGCTGTGGCTAGTTGGCCGTCAGCTCTAACCAGTTAGAGAATTAGCCCCTGATATAACTGCCACGAATGCCTTGGTTGGTCGGTCGGTCGGTTGGTTGGCAGGCAGAGAAGCGGAAGGTGGGTTGCGGGTTGTGTGACTCCAGCCTCCACTGAGACTGTGGTGCCACCAGTGAGACTATAGTGGTATGACTCCCCTACCTATGGCTCCGTGGGTGTTCCTTTTTGGCCTCACCATATCCTGCGTTCTTATGTGGGGAGCAGGACTAGAGGCCCCGCAGGCCGCCCCGCACAACAAATGGAGGAGCAAGCAGGGTCTCCCGCACGACACAAACATAAGGGTGAATCATGAAATTATCTGTACTATGAGCAGAGTTAAGGTTACAGTTCAGAGGTATTTGTCTCATCATTTTGAGGATTTTTTTTTTCTAATTGAAGGCCTCTTTGTGCACATATACACTGCCTTGCCTTTAAAAAAAAAAAAAGTGAGCAACTAGTACTCTCCACCCTTCCTTCACCTTGATATCCCTTTGACTTTTTAAAATACAAGAATGAATGCCTTCTTACTTTTTGAGTATGTCCCTAAATGAAGGACCACCTCCTTCAATAATACCACTTGGAATACACACACACACACACACACACACACACGCACACGCGTAGGTTCTTGGACCTACTCCACATCTATGGAATTAGTAAATGCCCACAAATCTGTATTGCAGCAGGTTTCCCAGGTGATTCTTATACACAAGTAATTCTGAGACTCCCTGCCCTAGAGCCTTCCTATTTAAAGCACAGTCCTAGGACCAGTAGCGTGGGCATCCCTGGAGAGCTTGTAAGGAATGCAGAGTCTCAGCGTCCCCCACCCCTCCCCCTGCCCCACACCTACTGAATCAGAATCTGCATTCTGGCAGCATGCCCACAAAGTCTGAGAAGCGCTGATACAGAGGGTTAAAGCCAGATTCGTAAACATGTCAAACACAGATCAACAATATAGTTACTGCTTGTCTCTAGCTCCTCCTTCACCGCGCCCACCCCACCGCCCCCACCATGTGCTCACTCCATTGAGTTATTCCCAACTAGGAATATAAGCCTTTTAAACTTGCAGACATTCTACCACTTTTGAGCTACAGAAAATTCGAGCAATTTTCCATGGTTGCAGTTTACTGTGTAAGGGTTGCTGTTTCATGATTTCTTGCTTTTGGACATGTTGAACTTCTGCTACAATGACCTCTTTCCCACTTGGTGAATTGTATTTATTCTTGAAGAAAACCTTTCTATAAAGTTTGTATCTGTACATCTGAGATACTGATAGTTTTTTGTTTGTTTGTTTGTTTTTTTAACCTGCCTATTGCCCATTTCAATGCCTAGAATACATAGGATGTTCAATAAATATCTGTTAAATGAATGAGTGAATAAATGAATGAATAGTTCATGTGTTTTCTGTCTTCTCCAATACCACGAATCCACTGCTGCTGATGGAGGCCTTTATTATAACTTCCTTTATAACAGCTAATATCAAATTAAAACAGAGTAGAAATATTTTTCCAATTTCTAATATAAGTAAAAGTGATATATAAGTATAATTTGTACCATGTATGTCCCTAAAAAGTTGTAACTAATTATGATCTTGGTCAACCAAATTATGCCTTTAAGGGAAGTGCTCATGTTTCCAAGATTTGAACCCTACAACATGTATATGTATATGTATATGTATATGTATATGTATATGTATATGTATATGTATATGTATATGTATATATACACACACATATATATATATATTACATTATATTTCTTATAAAATGCTGATTCTTGTTAAGATGGTAATAGTCACCTATAAACTTACCAATTTTGTTATTATATTTTGTTGCTACCTCTTCTGATATGGGAGAGGGTTGGCAGGACATCTCTGATTTTATTCCAGAAGAAATGGGGAGATAGAGAACATCTTTACATCTCAAGTTTCACTGCTGTGATATGACTCTGACAAAGAGCACAGCTTCGATCAGTTTCAGCTTGGCTAGAGAATTCATACTGCACATATGCTCTTTGGCTTTGGCAGTGTTATCTTGTGCTTTAAGGATTTTCCTTTTGGTTGGCAGGTTTTTCTTTAGATGAATGTATCCTTGATGAAAATGAGATCTTAATAAAACCTTAACTTAGACACTGAAATATCACACACATACTCTACGGGGGAAAAAAAGAAAGAAACCTGAAGAAAAATTTTCACTTTACAACAAATACTAACAGATACATTTCTCCAGATTGCTTGCCTGCCCAGAGATTATCTGAACAGTTCTGATCATACATTTCAAGAAAGAAAACGTTCCATTATTAATATTTCTGCTTGCAAAAGTAATGTTTGTTTATTGTAAACGTAAATTCTGCAGAGATATAGTAGCTAGATGAAGTCCATGGTAATAACCACTATTAACATTTTAACATACATTCTTGCAGTTTTATTTCTCTATTGATATTCTGATATATCTATTATATATATATATATATCAAAGACTAATATATATATATATATATATATATATATATATATATATATATATATTATAATCCATGAAAAGCATGAACTACTGGGCCTAAAATGCACTGGAAGGAACCTATGTGTTTCTAGCCCACAATCATGAAGCATTTCTAATTCAGTGGTTCATGGTATAAATGGACCATACACCTTAAGCGCAGGGATGCATATGTATGTAAACATTATAAATATTTCATTAATATATGCTTTCAGCAGTCATATATGAGAAATGAATAGTGTTAAATGAAATGATTACTCCAGAATTTTAACTCTATGTTGAATGTTATGAAGTTTTAATATTTATTCACAAGTGAATGATTAGCAGCATATTGTAAAAACTGATTTTTAAGTAGTGATTTTTCTTTCCAAAGGGGGTTATTTCTCATTTGTCTGGATTCTTTGAACTATATTGTTTCTAAAGAAAAAAAGGAAACTAATGGTTGATTTTCAGTGGGTTTTCTTAAGCAAGAAATTATGTTGGTCCTTTTACATTCTCATATTTTGTATTTTATTTATTTATTTTTTGATTTGAGAGTATGCAAGTGTTGGTGTTTTCTAATTTTTAAGACTTTGTATTCTGATTGCTTAAATTGTCATTTAGAATTTATCACAACTGAAAATCCTTGATTTCCATTCTTTTTTCAAGATATGCGTAACTTACAGAAATTCTACTAAATCCTCTTGTACACACACACACACACACACACACAAACAAACACACACATATTCACTTACAGATATTAGAAGCATATTTCAAATACAGGGTCAAAGACTAAAAATTTTGATTGATTATATTTAATGATTATAAGGTATTTGAAACACTTGACTAGAAGATGCTATTCGTAGTTCTAATGATTATACGACAATTATAAAATGTGGACCCAGTGAACTTTATTCTATGAAATTCTCTAGAGAAGGGAAAAATCAAGTTATTGTTTTAGTATGATATTGTTCTTTCAGATGACTCCTAAAATGGACTTTTCATAATAATTACCTCGGAAAACTTTTGAAATGTGATTCATCATTAGCTTTGGGCTAGATTTAAGGTTTGGATCAAGGTCAGGGATAAAACCACTTTACTCAGCAAGATTACCTTTGTGCCTGAAATCTGAAAGAGCATACACTAAGCATTTTTGCTTGAATTCTCTGGTGAGTGGGCGATTCTTTATGCTTTTATTTCCTTCTGTTTTTTGTTTTTTAGTAAACTGAAATGCAACTATTTTACCCTCACCTAAGGAATATATGGTCTATATTCTCAAGTGTAAGAGGCAAAATTTACCTGTGTTTTGGCAGCCTGAACTTTGAAGACATTGGATTATTTTTTTAAAAATGAAATTTTATATGTAAACATTAAGTCTTTAATTATCTTAAATGTTTGCTTAATTTATGAAAATGGGAAAAAAATATCTTTATTACTTTGGAACAGTGAGGCCCAAATTTGTAATGTTATACTTGGGTTCTAATTGTTACAGCAATGATGATGGTATGTTCAATAGTAGCAATGATCCCTTGGCATCTTTGAGTAATTATCTGGAGATTGCACCTTGAAGTAATCTGGACACTGGAGACCAGTCTGACACAGGGTGTTTTATTAATGTCTTGATAGTTACCATGGAAAAAGGGGATGGTTTTCATTTAATAACCACATATACCAATCACTGTGATACAGCTGTTTCTTGCCCTATGGGACTTTCAGTCTGCAAAATTGCAAATTGAAATAAGGAGTTATAAAGGAAAAAAAAACAACAGGATACTAGTAGAGAAATTAATGGTGTTTGTGGATGTAGTGGGAGTGTTTTTCTAATAGGTATTAGGGAAGAACTTTTTGAACAGGAGTTGTCATAGATTGGGTTCCCAGAAACAGACTTTGAGATTTGCGATCTAGAGGTTGATTGGGAAGTGCTTTTGAGGATACATGGTGGAAGCAGAATTGGGAAGAAGCTGAACAGTGGTGCAATTGTAACAGAGTCTAGGCCAGTCCTACAGAGAGCTCTGGAACTAGGATGGTCCTTGAGAGTTGTCCTGCCTTGAAGCAAGGGGGCCTGGCTTGGCCATTATACATTTCCCCCTCCCTTTTCCCCTGCCTCACACACATACCTTACCAGGCATGCAGTGTGGGCTGCCCTTCAAGAAACAGCATGATATAAGGCAAGGTTACTCTCCTCAAATGAGGATAATGCCTGGTTAGGGACTCAGTTGAGAACCCCCAGTCACTGGCACTCCTAGTAGCATGGGGTCAGACATCTCAGTTCAGCACACCAGAGCATCCATAACTGTAACATAATAAGTGAAGAATGCGAAAGCCACAGTTAAATGAAAATGGACAAATAAAACATCATGAGCAAAAGTTCAAACTAGCAAAACTCATGAGTTACTGAAATAACTAAGAGTGTCTGTGGGACCACTGTTATTACTGTACGAAGAATGGTTTTGGTGGAAATATGAATAAAAGTCAGGACATCGCAATGGTTCCAGGAAAATGAAATGGTGGCTAAAATATGATGGTAACAATAAGTATGAAAAAGATTATATATTTTCAAAATATATTTGAAGGTAGAATCAACAGAACTTGTTGATGGATTGAGCAGAGGTGTAGTGAATGAGAAGGAGGGGTCAAGAATATTTTTTTCACATCTCTGGCTTGTGCAGCTAAGTAAATGGTGGCACAGTTTATTAAGATGGGGGATATTGGGGGAAGGAACAGTTTTCTGAAGCCTATTATGAAAGAGTATTTTGATTAATCTGAATCAAAATACAAATAAACCACACTTCTATTGGAGCATTTTAAACTGTATGGCTCTTCTTCCCATCACTAAGACATTCCCTGAAAAAGAGAGTTGTCATTGGGGACCACAAGATAAACAACAGGACAATGTAGATTTTATATCAATTCAGAAATGTTTATTCTCTTAGGTTTCATTGTATTCTATTGCATCTACATAAGATAACAAAAACAATAAAATTTCAAATGGTTCTGGATACACTCTATGGATGTCGTAGCATGGAGCATATCACTTTAGATATCCATCATGCAAAACATCCCTATTCATTTGATCACTCATTCAACTGTATTGTTTTGTTTTGTTTTGGTTTTGGTACCTACAATTTTCCAGAGACTGTCCTAAAGTGCTGGAGGACACAGTTCTGAACATGACAGAAAATGTCCATGAGCTTCTCATGAAGCTTACATTCTTATCAAGGGAGAAAGACAATAAAATAGTAACTAACTAAATAAGACCATTTCAGATAGTGATTAACATATACATATAAAAATGACAACAAGGTGGTGAGTGCTTGGTGTGATGCGGAGTGCAACATTGATAGGACAGGGATAGAAGCCTTCCTTGAGAAGGGGACAGGCAAGTTGAGAACTGAACAGTACAGGAGCCATTATGTGAAGATCTGAAAGATCTTTCAGGGAAGGGGAAAGAGAAAACTCAATTCCATGAAGTTGGAACAAGCTTGGCATATCCAATAAGCAAAAGAAAGACTAATTTTTGCTGAAGCATAGTAAGTGACAGAGCGAATACCAAGAAATGAAATTAGAAGAGTAGACTGGAAGTGTCTTAGAATCCATGGAAGAACTTTGTCATTCAAAGAACACTGGAAAGCAATTGAAGAATTTAAGCAGCTGATTGACCTGATATGATTTCTTTTATCAATAGATCATTTTAGCTGGTATAGAAAAAGGGTTTTAAATGAAATGGGTAGAACAGGAGGGAGCTCTTCAGGAGGATCTGGCAGCTGGCAGAGACAAGATGATTGTGACTTGAACTAAGGTGGTAGGAATGGAGATGGAGAGGAGCGATGTGAAGTACATTCTGAAGGTAAATCCAATGAGTATTGCTGATAGCTTGGATCCAGAAGTTAGGGAAAAGGTCACTCCTCAATTTTTAAGTTGAACAGCAGGAGGGGATGATGGTAAAGTACAATAACAAATGGAAGTCTGTGGAAAGAATGGCTTTGCAAAAAGAAACCAAATGTTCTTTCATGGAGATATCAAGGATGTTATTAGACTTTTTCTGGAGATGAATAAATCTAGGCATCTTCAATGGATAGAATTTAATTAATGCCACGGGACTGGATCTCATCACAGTAAATAAAAAAGGAAAGAACAAGGCCCAGGGCACAGCCCAGGAGCACCTGATGTCTAGAGGTCAGGTAGAAGAGGAGAATCCAACAAAGACCCTCTTGGATAACTTTTATTTTCTTCCCTTTTGGATGACTTTTCATTGGGCAGTGAGTTAGTAGGAAACCAGAAGAGTGCATTATCACAGAAACCAATCGGACAAGAAAGTTTCAATAAAGAGAAGATGGTCACAGGCATTGGCTGCTACTGAACGATGAGGGCTGGTAATGGAAGGTAGGCTTGGTAAAGGAAGGCTTGGTAAAAGGAAGTTCAGTGAAGGGGAGGGAAGTGAACACTGGTTTCAGAAGAGTGAATGGGAGGCAATGAAGCACAAGGGTCAGTAAACCACTCTTGTTAGGTTTTACTGAGAAAGTGGAGCAGAGAAGGACAGTGGTCAATAAGGAAGGATGAGAAGACTAGAAATGGATTTTCTAAAGAAGAGAACTTAGAGCAGTTTCTATGCTAGTGGAAATATTCCAGCTAAAAGAGAAAACGTGAAGATGCAGGATTCAGAAAGAATAATTATTGGAGTGAGTCCCCAAGAGGTGAGTTGGAGAGAGAACTCAGGCCCAACTGAAGGATGCAAACTTCCATCTGAGCTGGGGCAGGATGTGTCTTCCACAGAAAAAAGCCAAAGAATGTGGGGACAGATGCAGAGAGACAGGCTTGCTGATGAGAAGTTAAATTCTTTCTTTTTTTTTTTTTTTTTGTATAACTCTTTTTTTTATTTTTATTAAATTTATTGGGGTGACAATTGTTAGTAAAATTACATAGATTTCAGGTGTACAATTCTGTATTACATCATCTATATATCCCATTGTGTGTTCATCACCCAGAGTCAGTTCTCCTTCCATCACCATATATTCGATCCCCCTTACCCTCATCTCCCACCCCCCCCACCCTTCTGCTCTGTTGCATGCACACTTCTCCACCCATGAACTATGACGCAGTGAGAGTGGCAGGGATGACTAAATAGACAGGTGTGTAAAAAGCGTAGATCAGAGGAATACCCAAACTATAAATTTTGTATATCTTCTGGGTAAAAGTTGAAGGAAAACATTCTCAAGGTGTGACAAATTAACCATATTTAATAGTTAAGGAAATACAGAATGATAGCCACCTATAAGAGCACCTCATGCTGTTCACAAAGAGGAAGCAATACTAACCATGGTAGTGTGGTTCCCTCAAGTCTGACTGATGTGTTCCCATTGCTCCTAAGCAGAAATAACTATTTCTGATGGTTGAAAATTATGGGCATGTCTATTTAAGTTTACTATGTCTTTCTTTTAAGAGAAATTTCTAAATTTAGTGGGAATATTTTCACCATTAGATTTATTGTAGTGTTATTGAAACCAAGAAAATATGTCTTCTTTAGGGAAGAGTGTTTTTAATTTGCCTTCTTCCTCCCCATAAATAAGCTATGATCACCCCTTTCAGATCCCATGTAGGGTAGCTTATGAAGTATCTATTTTTAGGGCAATAAAACTCTCATAAAATGATCTTATGCCTCTGCATCCTTAACTCATTTTCCTCTTTCAGCTTTGTGTGAAATCACAAGGGGGACACAACCTGCCCATAGAAGTACTTTGGAGAGCAGATTTTTATCATGCTTGACAAAGAAAGCATCATCATGAGAACAGATCATTCTGATGTTAGAGATTCTCAGGCATGGGTGTTGTGCCTTTTAGATAACTCTGAGAAGTAAGAAGGAAGGTCAACCCTGGCTGAAAATAATGATCTGTTCTGTTTTTATTGTTGTTGCTTGTTTATTTAGTAACTTAAAGGCAGGAAAATAAACCTGGGTTTTGTGATAAATAGATGGGGAAAAGTTGCCTGCCAAAAATTTCTGACATGAATACTTATGTGTATGTATGTCTGTATGCATATATGTATGTATGCATTGGATGTATATCCCTTTCATCTTGATGTTGGTCTTCTAAGGATGACTTTTTACTATGCACTGTGATTGCTTTTCTAAGATTATGAGCATTTAGTGGTTCTGTTCATTAGCATTTTTTAACATTCTTAAATTACAGAAAACAACTCGAGGATTTAAAATATCACTTTATCCAACGCAAAAAAGAAAATGGGGGATGGGTGTCATTGAAATTAGATATCAAGGAAACACAGATGTAGAATAACAACACTTTTTATTTAACTTTTAAAATACTTGTTTTGAGAGCTGAGTTATGATTTACAAGGTGATAGTGGTGGAAGTGTAGCTTTAAGCCAGTCTAACTTTGCAGCAATTTGAAATCTGTGTCCTGGAATAAAACAGAGGCAAACACCTAAAAAGTTGAAACAGTATCTGCATACATAAAGTGAATATGACCATACATTTTAAAGATTTGTGAACTTGAGCCAATTTGCAAAACATTTCTGAGTCTTCAGTGATCTTATTAAAATACAGACTCACTCACAGTGTGCTCTAATTATATGCGTTTAAGCACCAACTTTGTTTGCTTCCGAGTTTGTTATTCTCATTTACAAAAGGGTTTAAAATATAAAATTCTATATTCTTTACTTAGTAATTATTTTAGCCTGGGTATTAGAATGTTTGTTATTGGTTAACACACTCATCATGGGTACACACCTATTACATTCCTAGTCTTTGGAGAGAGAATACCTTATAAATCTAAGATATAAATATGTACCCATTATTAATGTATAGCTGCCAGTGTATATTTATGGTACGTGATATTTTTCTTTGCTCTTTTAGAATGATTGATTTTTGTCTCTATGTAGCTTTTATAGTTAGATTGAGTGATGATTTTCTCTCTCCGAGGTATCAGTGGAAACATTTCTAACTGCCCGAGGCAGTCATATGCCACAGCTGGCTCCATATTTAAACTACTTCCCTACGTAAGTGCATAATTTTGTCACCTGGTGATAAACAGCAAAGAGCTAAAAAAGGAAATTTTGCAAAAACAATTCTATTTTTACTGAGTTAATCCTGCAACTCTGTCAATTAGGCCTTTCAAGGTAGATGAAAACATTTGTTTGCAAATTAAATAACTCAGCAAATTTCAGCAGGACTCAGCAAAATTCAGAATGCAATTTCCTGAATATGTAGCCATATTCTTGTTAGGCATAGGCAATCAGATACTGTTTATGACGTTTAATGGTTCCCCAGATATTGAAAACCATTTAAGAAGAAGGAAGAGCAGCACTCTTACTAAGGGGAGGTCAAAGCAGATAACACATTAAACAAAATATTAAAAACATGAAGTAATTTTAAATATATATATTGGAAAAAAAGGTGAGAGAGATGATAAATTAAATTGACAAATCTGTTCATTTTCTATCTCCAGGTTTATCTCTAAACCTTGATTTCCATGTCACTAAACGATAAAGCTTCTCAAGGAAATAATAGGAATATTTACAGTGTGGATTAATGTGATACCAATAGTTTAAACACAGGATGATGATTTAATAAAAAAACAGACATGTGCTTAAAGGAACATTTTGGGAATTGCCTGGAAAAATCTATTTTTAAAGTTTTGTTCTTTTGAAATCAGTGCTTATTTCTTAACCTCCTCAAAATATATTTCTGTTCATGACAATACTTACAGTCATACTTTGACAAACCACCATCTAATACGATCTTTTGTTTTCCCAGTGCTGCTTTCAGTGGGGTACCTGAGCCCTGAGTCCACACCTTTCCTAACCTTTTGTTACTTATTAAATTTTCCTGATTTGGGGTCCTATTTCTTAGATTCCCTGATTTCTGCCTCAAATATAAAATGATACCCTCATCTACTGGATATGTGTCTCCTTGAAAAACAAAAAAAAACACATACTTCAAGGCATCAGCAGACATGTTTGTCCCCATGGAAGCTGAGGGAATGATTTGCTGCTCCTTTCCCCTCTGTCCTCACCAAATTTCGCTGAGTTGAAATCTGCTACTTTTGCTTGTGCAGCTTGACCCTCCATGTCTCTACAGAGAATTGAACTGTCAGCCTTTGAAATAACAGAATAATTTAGGTGATGAGGTTTTATTATTTTTTTCTTGTAAGAGGATCATACTGAATAACCTACTACTTTATATAGAGATAAACCTCAAATTCTATAAGAAAAGAACAGTGCCTCTTTCAAAATAGCACTTATGAATAAAGTGAATAGATCATGTAATAAATTTGAGATAGAAGCTTCTTTCAGAAACATTAATGGGCACCAAGATAATGAAGCTTTTTAGGGAGCAGAAGATTGAGAGAAATGTGACTTTTCTGATTCTGGGTAGCTAGTGAAACAAAATTACTTATCAAATAAAAAATTCTGGTTATTTTTATTAGGGAGATAAGAAAATAAGATGCTGATTGAAGGCCACTGAGTAGCATTACTTTTAGGAAATGTTAATTTTTAATATGAGTTCTTGAAAAAGACCCAGAAGTGGTAGTCAGTTTGCTACACATGGCCTCCAAATTTTCCCAGGCGGCCACTAGGGAATGCAGTGTATAAATGTGGGGTATCCAAGTTAGCTTCTAGTTCGTGGTTGATTTAATTTGTGGAGGTGGGCCAGCTGTTGGCAAGTTAAAAGCAAAAAGACTAGAAGAGTGACTTGAAGGGACAAAGACTCAATGAGACTGAATAGAATTCAAGGTAATGGTCAACTCTTCAAATATTCAGAGAGGGCTGACAAACAGTGGAGTCAATGCCAAGTTTGAACCGCAGATTCAATTTAGGCATAGACAAAGCATTTGAGGCTCTTTGCCTTTTAAAAAAGTGTAGCGACCCTGGTGATACTTCTCTTGTGTGATTCTAATAAGCTGTCAAAAAATAGCAGTGCATGGTTTTTGAGGGATGTGGTATAGATTTAGAGATTCCAGGTATTACTAAGTTTTGTCACTCCTTGCCTGCTCATCTGAGATCCACAGTCGACTCTAATACATAAATTGAAAAGAATCATTAGAAATATTTCTAACTCTCCTTTACTGTTAATGTAACGTGTTCAGTTAATACTGGTTTATGTATGGCATCAAATTTCTTCTTCCTGTACTAAAAATGTGCTCTTTCATTACTTTCATGTAATTGACTAAATTAAACATTTATGCTTTATTCTGTATAGGGAGCAGAAGTAAAAATATGTAATACTTCTGTGTCATATATTTTTTAGGAAAAGACAAAGTGGAAAGTAATAGAACTATCCCATACTCATTCATTCATTAGATCAGCAAACTGTTACTGAGTTCTACTCTGTGCCAGGAACTATTCTAGGTGCTAGAGATACAGGTGAGCAAACCTGATGGAAATCCCTACCTGCCCTCACCTAACATAAATTCCACAAACAAAAGGCGAAAACATAAAACATGACTTTTCTTTATTTATATTGCATACTTATTATGACCAGTTAGCGTGTACTTGTTCTTTTTGTTTTAGAACATGTTTTCACATAATTTATCTAATTAAATATTCATAGTAAATTTGTGAGGGCATGATTACACTTAATCTACCTCCAGCTCGGCGGTAGCCTAAGTTTTGCAGCAAAGCCTGTGATAGACTTGATCTTGGACTTCAGACCTTCCAACTTATGGCGACCTATACTTTCTGCTGCTTCTACAACCCTTGTTTTAATTTTTCTTCTTCTTATGATGTAACAGTATATACCATTCCAAGAAAGAAAGAATGATGAAATCTGTTTTTGTCTTGCTTTGTCACGCGATATATACAATAAGTGCAATCATTTCCATCCCAATTGATGAATGTAGGTAAATCTAAGCATTTTAGAAAAGGAATAAAAATAGAATTAGTTGTTTTAGTAAAGGAATCTTACATGTCTGACAATAACTTACATCTGATACAGATTTTTGTAAAAAATTTGTTCTGGCTTTTTAGTGGCCTAGAGACCACAAGAATGTAGTGTTAACCACACAGGCAGTTACAGCTCGGTAGATAGATGCTACCTCAGGAGATGAGAGTGATGATGATGATGATAATTTATAGTTTCTTTAGCCTTGGCTTTGGGAACAAGAAACATATTATTAAAAACAGTCCACATTAAAGCACTTTTTAAACCTCATAATCCTTCTGTGAACTTTTTCATAGATGCATTTCAACAGAGAATTTGTAGGTTGAGGGGAGACAACTTTTATCTGTCGCACATTGGTGACATCAATTCTCATCATCAGGAACAATTGCTGAGCAGCTAAAACAGATTCTTTTGTATCGAATGTACGTAACTAAATGTTAATTGCATAATATAATGTTCTTGTAACCATGCAATAGCAAATGAAATGGTCTATATCTTCATTCTCTAAGAAGCATCCTTTAAGAAGGAAAGGAAAAATGTCAATTCGAGGAAGCCCCAAACAAACATTCATGATTGACAACTGAGGAAAAAGACTTAAGCAGCAGAATATGCACACACATATTTCCACCGTGGCCTTCTTCAGGTCACATGGTTAGTGCCGTAAGAGCCAGTAGCCATTCAACAAAATGTATGGAATGGTGCAGAAACATCAAGGGCCCTCAGACCTTGAGTCCATCCTTTTCTGAGCATTGGCATTCAATATGAAGGAAGGGACAAGTCAAGTCACAGGTGAATTCATTGGAGGGCTGTTTCAATATTTTAAAAAATGACATTAAATATCACAATTATTTTTTAAAAAGTTAAACATAATCCCACCATCCTAATGCTTTTTTTTTTATTTATTTTATTTTATTAAATTTATTGGGGTGACAATTGTTAGTAAAATTACATAGATTTCAGGTGTACAATTCTGTATTACATCATCTATAAATCCCATTGTGTGTTCATCACCCAGAGTCAGTTCTCCTTCCATCACCATATATTCGATCTTCCTTACCCTCATCTCCCACCCCCCAACCCCCACCCCCCTTACCCTCTGGCAACCACTAAACTATTATCTGTGTCTATGAGTTTCTGTTTCTCATTTGTTTGTCTTGTTCTTTTGTTGTTTTTGGTTTATATACCACATATCAGTGAAATCACATGGTTCTCTGCTTTTTCTGTCTGACTTATTTCGCTCAGCATTACTCTCTCAAGATCCATAATGCTTTTTTATATGATTTTTAATTACTGGCCTTACTAACCTCAAGCAAAATTAGTGTGGAGATATTGTTCACCTCTGGAATCTTCCTATGTTCTTTAAATTATCCTTGTTATTCAGTGAACTTATTATTATTATTATTATTGTTATTATTTTTATTTCAGAGTCTCTACAACACTAATATTCCGTGATAATTGCTTCCCTCAGTATCTCTAGTGACTGACGAAATGCCCAGCACGTAGTATGTGCTCAATGTTGAATTACTGAGTTAAATCATAGCCTAATATTCAAACTATTTTCCTTTGCAAGATTTTTTTTCTGTCTCCACCGCACCCTCCCAAACTTTGCTTGCTTTTTAAAAAAAACTTAGATGTTATTTACATACCGTAACATTCACCTTTTTAAAGTATGCAATTCACTGATTTCCAATATGTTCAAACAGTTATGTATTCATCACCACCATCTATTTCCAGAATAGTTTCATCCCCGCCCCCAAAAGAAACCCCATATCCATTCATAGTCACTCCTCTCTCTCCAGCTCTTGGCAATATATTGTTTAATATAACCATTAATCTACTTTCTATCTCTAAAGACTTGCCTATTCTGGACACTGCATATAAATGGAATCGTACAATATGTGGCCTTTTTCCACTGGCTTCTTTCACTTAGCATAATGTTTTAAAGGTTTGTCCATATTTTAGCTTATATCAGTACTTCATTATTTTTTTATGGCTGAATGTATTCCATTATATGAACATATCACATTTTGTTTATCCATTCATTAGCTCATGGAAATTTTATCCACTCATCTGTCGGTGGTCATTAGAGTTATTTCCACTTTTGGGCTATTGTGAGTAATGCTGGTATGAAAATTTATGAACAAGATTTTTTGAGAACATATGTTATTATTTCTCTTGTGAAGATGTCTAGCTGTGGAATTGATGGATCATACAATAACTTTAACTTTTTAGGGAACTGATTTTCTACAGTAGTGGCACCATTTTTCATTCCCACCAGCAATGTATGAAGCTACCCAAATCTCCACATCCTCATCAAAACTTTCTTCCACTTTTAAAAACAATATATAGCCATCACAGTGGGTGTGAAGTAATATCTCATTGTCGTTTTCATTTCAATGTCCTTAATAACTAACGATGTTGAGAATCTTTTCTTGTGCTTATTGGCCATTTGTATATCTTATTTGGAGAAATGTCTATTTAAATTATTTGCCCATTTTTAATTGAGTTATCTGTCTTTTTTATTGTTGTGTTATAAGTGTTCTTTATATATTCTGGACACTAAACACTTATCAGATATATGATTTGCAAATGTTTTCTCCCATTCTAAATGTTGTCTTTTCACTTTATTTATAGCAGCATCCTTTTGATACACAAAAGTGTTTATTTGTAGTTAAAAATTTACATTTTTTTTTTCCTTTGGTGGCTTGTACTTTTGATGTCATGTCCAAAGAACCACTGGCTAGTCCAAGATCATGAAGACTTACACCTATATTTTCCTCTAAGAGTGTTATAGTGTTAGTTCTTACATTTAGGTCTTTAATCTATTTTTATTTAATTATTGCATATGGCATGAGGTAGGTGCTCAAATTCATTCTTTTACATGTATATATCCAATTGTTCCACCACTCTTTGTTGAGCCAAATTGTGTTTTCCTAATACCTTCAAGACTTTTCTCCCTGTATCTGCTAGTATGGGATTTCCCCAAGTGTGTCTCTTCATGATTTAAGACAGTAATGAGGATAAATAGTCTGTTTTATTTTAATATATATATATATATTTTTTTTTTTTTTTAAGAAAAATATCTTTCATAGGTTAGCGTCTGATTTCCCATTTTTGGTAAAAAAAAACTTGTTTCAGTAAAAATAATGTTGATGTAAAAAAAAATATTGAGAAAGCCATAATGTGGGAGGGACTTGAGATGATAAAAATAATGACAATGGGGTAGGAATAAGAAAAGTATGGAAAATATTGTTTGGTAGATGTTCATTGACTAATCTTGAGATGAGATATTAGAAGCTATACCTTTGTGGAGGGGAATGACCTAATGAATCTTTTTAATGTATAAAAGCCACAAGTTTGTGAGTATTTACTGTGTGCCAAACAATGACCTAGGTAGCTCCTCATAAATTACTGTTTTAATTCATAACTCTCCTGAAGTCATGTGGCCAAGAAAGAGCAGAGCCAGACTGTAAAGCAAGCTCTCTCTTACCAGGCTACCTTAGTGCACATGAGTTTAAGCTTTAATTCAGAGGACTAGCTCCATGAGTGGTAGTTCAGGCTCTGTGAATGCTGGAGATCAGGCAAAGGAATAGCACGTGGGGTCCTCAGTCACCTCTCAACACTGTTGAGATCACTATTTGATCAGGCTTTTTCTTTCTTCCTTAATCATTCTCTCCCTTCTTTTTATTTCTCCTGTTTCTTGAGAGATAACTAAGAATGGCTGTTTTATTTTCTTGTGCATATGTGTAGTTACTTTACATTCACCAAGATTCACATGTGAAATAGAGCTATGGTGATTAAAAATTACATGTTCATTGTTTTTATGAGTTATTAAAAGTAAAGACTCTCAGATTCTGACACTTCATTTAGTTTTGTAGAATTAATCTTGAATCTATCCATTCATTTTCTCCTTCCTTCCTCTCTTCCTCCTTCCCTTTCTCCCTACCTCCCCCTCCTTTCCCCTCCCTTCCCATCTTCCTTCCTTCCTTCCTTCCTTCCTTCGTTCCTTCCTTCCTTCCTTCCTTCCTTCCTTCCTTCCTTCCTTCCTTCCTTCCTTCCTTCCTTCCTTCCTTCCTTCTTTCTTTCCTCCCACCTGAAGCACTAAGCAATCTGGATTATTAATATATAGAAGAGGAACAGGCTGTGTTAATTTTCATTATCCTGAGAGACAATGAGAAGAACATTGGCTTTTGAATTTAAATCCTGAGGCATCCCACTAATTATTAAATCTCTGTGAACTTTGTTTTTCTCATAAAATGAAAGCCATAATATCAACCTCATAAGATAGAAACTCATAGACACAGACAATGGTTTGGTGGTTGCCAGAGGGTAAGGGGGGTGGTGGGTGGGGGGTGGGAGATGAGGGTAAGGGGGATCGAATATATGGTGATGGAAGGAGAACTGACTCTGGGTGATGAACACACAATGGGATTTATAGATGATGTAATACAGAATTGTATACCTGAAATCTATGTAATTTTACTAACAATTGTCACCTCAATACATTTAATAATAAAAAAATTAAATGAGATATAGTTATAGTGCCTAATCAAATAGTAGGTTACCCAAAAAATGCAGCCATTATTAATTTTGTTGCATATCATGTTATTTTATCATCATCAGTGTTATTAAACTCAAAGTTTTGACAAAAATTAAAGTGCTTAAAATTCTCTACATGATGAGAAACATTGGGTGTTCTCTTGATAGTTAACTGGCTCCCTCTGAAGATATTTTAAGACTCTTGGATATAATGTAAACTCCTAACAAGTGTTCAGAATGTATGGAGATTGGAAGTGTGCATGTGGCTCTCAAAAGATGCTATTTTGTCCCTTCCATATCAAACATGATCTTAAGTAAATCTGTTAGCAATACTGATTTTTTATTTGTAATAACCAGAGATATATTAGCTAAAAGTGAAGAGTCCTGATTCTTGATTACTGTGTTTCCCAAAATACCCTGCTGAGTTTTGCACATTTTCCTTAAGTAATATACATTATGCAGGGTTTGTAATTATATTTCTATGGAAGAATTCCAAAACACCTTGTAAAACATGATCCTCTGAGCATAGCGAGAGGTTGTAGGTATTGTTTTTTCACTAGAACCTCATTGCTATATACTGTTAGGGTGATATAAAATGTACTAGTGTAATTTCCAAAAATTTTGATCCAGTACACAGTGTGTAATCCACTTTATATTGCTAAGTACATACACATTCTTAACATCAAAAATAGCTCTACCTTTTGCCATGTATAATGTCCTCTGAAATTTTTTATCTGTTCTATTTCATTAACCAATGTCACTAAATTGGTTTCACAGCCCACTAAAATGTTGCAACATGCAGTTTGATAAACACTTCATTTCAAGAAGTAAACACTTCATTTTTTACTTCTTTCCAGAGTCAAACTAAGGATTTGTTTGAAACACCTAGAAATGCCTTAAGAAGGAGGTTTATTAACTTTTTTAGTATTTTCCATTTTCACGCCAGATCATTCTCTGGTAATAGGCCCCTCCTCCTTTAATATTGATTAAAGGCACTCCACATACTTTTGTTCAAAATAAGACTACAAAAGCACTCAAATGCATCATGGGATTGTATTGTATTCCCTTTAAATATAATAAGAGATAATTCCACTGAATCTGTATTATACCCTTTCATTTTTTTCCTCCATAATTTCCATTAATTTTTCTACATTGGATAAGGTTTGCATTTCATGTGTAGTTCTTCTTAATGAGTGATTGATGTTGAATGCCATGTTTTAAATGTAAAAAAGAGTATATTATCACAATGAAAAGGAAGCATGTCAAATAAAAGAGCAGACGGACAGGGCTTGATTGATGTTCAGAAGTTATTTTTGCTGTGAACTCCCGTCAGCCTAGAAATCATAAAACAGAAAGGAGGCTTGGTTCAGTTCACACGCCCTTAGGGGATATATGGAAAAGGATTTAAAATTCTGATAGAGTAACTTCAAAATGTAGCAGCTGAAATAATTTATTTCACTATAGAGCAACCAACTGACTTTTACATTGAAATTATTCTTTTTGAACTTACACATGGTAGCAGGAAAGCTCAGTGGTGTCTGTACCTCAGTGCTAAAGATGCCAGGCTGCACAGCTCTGTCTTCTTTCCACAAACCAAAGAGCAGTGGCTGCTCTGGTCCTTCTTTCACTTTTTCATTGATCATTTCCTGAGTAATGGACAAAAACAAACAAAAGCCCATGATTTCAAAAAAGGGGTGAAGAAGAAGGATGCTGAGTGTGATGGATAAGGTTTTCTTCTTTATGAAACGTTTTCAAAGGTCAGTTTTGGGCATTGTGTGAAAGCAGCAGAAACAATTTTGGGCTACTCAGTGCTTGGATATTTTAATCCATAATGACTACCATATTCAGTAGTCATAGCTAGAATTGTGACACTTGCTCTGGATGGACCCTCAGATCATCTTAGAAGAAGAAATAGAAAAGTAGAGAACCAGACGAAAGCCACTACTAGTTGTTGAAACAAGAGATTCCTTTTTCATTCTCTCTCCTCTTTATCAAGCTCTGCCTGGGCAGCTCCATGCCTCTCTTTGTTTTGAGTGATGCTGAGATGACCACTAAGGAAAAAGAAATTCTGTCACTTCTGAACAATGTTTCCCAACCTGACCCTATGCAATAAACTATAAAATGAATTTCCATTGTATTAATCAAAAACAAAACATTTGATAGTGTATTTGCCTATGTATATGTGTGAGAGCATATGGCCTATAATGTATCCAAGCTACAAAAATATTTACATATAAGAATTCTCATATTCTTTGCAATCATTCCACTTATCTACAGTGGTCTGTAATTTACAAGTTGAAAGCCAATTGATCTAAAATTTTAAATATTGTTGTTTTAATCAGATGAGAAAAATAAAACCCAAAGGGATCTCTGAATTAATTGTTTAAATAGTCAGAAACTGAACAATAAAAGTAAAGGGAATGTGAATAAAGAAAAATGTATTAACCTAATTTGCCTTTATAGATAGCCCTGCCTTGAGATAAATGGAAAAGCTCAAATAAAAATGTATTCATTTGTTTTTAGATAAACATTTTCCTGCAACCTATAGTTTTTTGTTTTTGTTTTTGTTTTTTTATTAGATCAGAAAATATGCTATTGCTATGAATAATATTTGTAAGTTTAATAATTCCCTGTGCTAATTACCTATCTATGCTCTATTATTATTAATAAATCTATTATTAAAAATCACTAGATAATTAGAACCAAAAGGAAAAAAAGCATAGTGACAACAACAATAATACAAAAACAAATTTTCACATACACTTTCAGCAAAGTTAAAATAATCAGGATCATAGAGTACTTTTTCAATTTATGTTATTAAAATTTAGTTTTTAGTTTTTTTTGTGTTTTTTTTTTTTTTTTTAATTTAAGGAGGAAATGTTTCCATTTCAAAAAAAAAAAAAGTTTCAATATCTGATAGAGAACATGAAACCTGGAAAATTCTGCTTTGGGGTAGAAGTTAATAATGAATCATCTCATGCTTTATACTTAATTAGCATTTATCTAATGTTGAATAGAAATAGTTAACTGAAAAGTGATCTCTAGTTAACAAGCTTTTATAACTGAGGGTAATTTTTGTCCCCCTCTGAGGAACTGCTAGGTTGCATTCTATGCTAATGAAACTGCTTTTCAGTGGAGCATATGGTGATTTTCATAATTCTAGTCCTGACTGGGATGTTGGGAAAATGGTGCATAGCCAGAATAATTAAAATGAGATTTAAGGCCATATTTTAGAAGGCTTTTATTTTTCAAGATGCTTATATTTGTGACTGCAGTTGCTTCTGAAGTCTCAAAAATTTCAGACTTGAGAATGAATTTGGTGTCAGGAATGTTGTGAGCTTTGATTCAAATCCCAACTCTGCTTCTACTAGCTGTGTAATCTTGACCGATTTATTTAACTTCTCTGAGACTCAACTTTCTTAACTGTTAAAGAATGTGATACTTACCTTGCAGAGTTTGTTAAGATGGTTCTATATCACATCTAAAGTATCTGTCATGCTATCTTCAATGAATCATAGTTACTATTATTATTATCATTAGTATTGTTGACAGTATAATTCACATATAAATTATTATTATTCCTATGTTATTCAACAGTTAATCCTATAAAAGTATACTGAAAATAAACTCCTTTCTAATGAAGTTGTCAGGCTAAATATATCCAATATGAAATATATGAATGGGGCTTTGAATGCATTGTTATCATGAACCCATGATTATAAAATTTGGAATTGCTGAATCTAGTAAGCTGCCTCAATTTCTCAAATAAGACAGAACAGATGAGATTCTACAGGGACTATCATACACATGAGTTATTTGGTCATCTTTGTGACCTGCCTCTTTTTCACAGAATATTGCTCCTTTGGCAATTGTATACAAGGTTGTAAAATGTACATGGTTCGGAATGTCCCGGCTTTCCAGCCAGGACCTCTTCCTGAACGTTGCCCAGACTACAGTATTGATTTTTCCAAGCATATTCTAACCCACAGTACCCTTTCCACTGGAAAAATAAAGTATTTCCTTTATACTAAGAATGGAGAAAGGCAGATAAGGCAAAAGGGTTTTTCATAGCCGTTGCATGCAAAAAACGAAAGAAAGAGAAGCTTGAGGCACAGATAACTTGTATGTGGTAGGTGCAGGTCTCCCCACAAGATGGCACTCATTCGCCCTCCTTTTTTTTTTTCGTTTTCAATTGACAAAAATAAATTTATCACTTTTTTCCCCACAGTCATAGAATACGTATATTGTTGGTTTAGATATCAAATGAAGCTTGTTTCAAGTATTTAATTTATTTTTTATATTGTTTCAGATGTGCAAAACAACATAATGATTAGATGTTTACACCCCTCATAAAAGTGATAACCCCCCCAACCTACTACCCCTCTGACATCATATATAGCTGTTACAAAATCATTGGTTATATTCCCTATACGCTACTTTATATCCCGTGACTATATATGTATATACACAAACATATTTATAGTTGACCTTCAGTATTATTCAGCTTTAGGTGTACTGTGCAGTAGTCGGGCTTCTACACAGTCTATGAAGCGATCCCCCTGATAAGTCCAATACCCGTCTGGCACCCTACATAAACTTTACAACATTATTGATTATGTTCTCCATACTGTATTTCACTTCCCTGTGACTATCAGTTTGTACTTTCTAATCCTACCAGCTTCTCCCTCATCCCCCAATCCCCCCTCCCATCTAGCAACCATCAATTTGTTCTCCATCTCCAAGTCTATTTCTATCTTGTTTGCTTACTTATTCTGTACTTCAGATTCCACATATAAGTGAGCTCATATGGTATTTGTCTTTCTCAGTCTGAGTTATTTCACTTCGCATAATATTCTCTAGGTCCATCCATGGCATTGAAAACAGTAAGGTTTCATTCTTTTCTACGGCAGACTAATACTCCATTGTATAAATGTACCACAATTTCCTTATCCAATCATCTATTGATGGACATTTCAGTTGTAGCTTGTTTCAAGTATTTTTTAAATATCCCATCATATTTCTTATTTTTGGTAGTGAGTGTAATTTTATAACGAATGTGTTGTTTGGATGTGAATACACTATGAATTCTTAGGAAGACAGACTTACCTTTCTACTCCCACTCCCAAATGTAGTGGAATTCATATTCACCTTTTAAATATTTTCTACTAAAATCTCCATGAAGTATAAGCTATTTAAAACACAATGAAGACTAAAAAGAAACAGAATGTTACACTCTTTTATTTTTATCATTATTATTTTAAATTTTAAGTGGACTACTTTTCATTTGGAAAAAAATAAATCTTTATGATACTTTCATTTAGACATGAGTTAGAAGCTTACTTAGCTGCAAAGAGCCTTAGGTCTCCTAACTCTTTTTAGTGGTGTGAAATGTCACAACTATGTTCTTGTCACCTCAACTTCAAATGGAGTCTGTACAATCATTTAACTTTTCTTAAAGCAGGGGGAAAAAAGCTAATTCATTAAATTTTAAGATCAGATGCGAAAAAATATATGTTACATATAAAAACATTAGAGAAAAATTGTTAGGCTGTCAGTTCCACAAAAATAGGCTTTGAATGATAAATGGTACATAAATTAATAAACTTAAGTAACAATTTCTTGCTTATAACTTTAGTATTTGTATCAGATTATATTTCCTAGTTACTAATTTTCTTTCAAAATACTTAGAGCGTATGGAGTGTATGTGGGCCAAATTATAGCTTATTTGATTTGTTAATGGGGTGATAATGTTCCTCTACTAAGAAATTCTTATTGTAATATCATGTCTAGGTTTTTCTTCCCATAGACTTGAGAGTAGTTTATGCTTTCTACAAGATAGATTGCTGAAGGTTATCGTAAAATCTTTCATGGCCTTGATCATAACAGCTATTATCATGGAGTGTTTGCCTCACTTTTTAGGATACCAACACTCTGTTGGAAGCTAATATTGCAGAATGCTTGCCACCCCATGGCTAAAATCACACTTGGAAAGAAGGAGACAGAAAAATCCTGACGGGGTTCTGAGAAAAGAAAAATATTATTATAGAGAAAAGTAAGACTTAGAATGCTCATAGGAAAAATAAAGTAAAACTTGAATGATTTTAATAAAACTAATAGCCACTGCTATAACAACTTGTTATGGGCTAGACACTAAACTAAGCACTTCATATTTATTAGCTCATTTACACTCCCAACATTTCTACTGACCAAAATCATCATCTTCCTTGTTAACAGACAGGATGGCTGAGAACCAGAAAGGCCAAGTGGCTTGGATTTGGAGGTAAAATTTAAACCCAGTTGTGTCTTGTTCCAAAGCCTATGCCTTTAGCCGTCACACATTCCTCCCTCAGTGACTTGTAGGAGATAGAATATTAGAATTAGACTACTGGCTTCAAACACAAGTGATATTTTTATATGAGTGTAGATCAGTTATTCCATCCTTTCAAATTTTAAGGTCATTGAGAAAATACATGTTCATTTAACTCAAGAGAGATTTCGATTTGATGCATGGAAGAAGTTCTTGACCTTCAGGGTGTGGAAACAGTGAAAGAACTACAAGAGGAACTGTACAGGCTGAGTTGGAGGTCTCCAAGAAGCAAGTTGTCACAGTTGTATAGGTCAACCATCTGAAGAACATAAGGAATTGGACAACTATCTCCTTTTAGAGATTTTTATTATGGTTGTAAACACCTTCATGTGGAAGATCTTTTACACATGTTGAACTCAATCTACATCATTCCACATTCATGTCTCACCTCTGTCAGTATAAAGCCTTAGACCTTTGTAGAGTTGGCATTGTTTGATATGATCATTTGTCTCGTTAATCACATTTTCATATTGTCATTAAACTAAGCACACAGTAGTCTACTTCGTAATAGCTACATGGAAGCCTGTTGTGCCTTAGTTTATCTAACTATTCATATACTGTTGATATTTAGATTTATTCTCCTTTTTGCTATTTTGAGTGAAGTGAACATTTACTGATTTTTTAGGTTCCGTGGGGGCGGGCAGGGTGGGTTCAAGAGACACATGTTGGTTTCATAGATTTTTAACTCTTGTTAAATATTTACAGATAGCTCTTTAGAGAAAACAAACAACTGTTTAATGACTTCAGCAATGTATAAATCGTAAATCCGAAACTCGAATTCTGAATACGTGTGCTTTTCTTACTTTTCCAAACTGATGGAATAAGGGAGTGTGGTTGACCAGGCGTTTGACCATGGGGGTGTGAGGACAGCAACCCAGAAGAGACAGGCACCATCCAGAAGGGACAGCGGTCTCTACTAAACTCTGCCTTGGGAAAATACAGTTTTCTTGTTGGTATAGAACTTCCGATTTTTGTGGAAAATCTAAAAATCCACGTTTTGCATGAAATATCACAACTTTAAGCATTGGCAAATCATTTTAAAGTGTTAAACTGTGTGTGTAGGGGGGGGTGGGAAGCAACGCTACTGGCCTGCTCTAGCCCATGAACAGGTCTCCAGCTGGTGACCTCTGAGGTGAATATTCTAATTCCCTAAAGTCCCACATTGAGCTTTATCATCTTTTAATTTATTGGCCATATCTGTAGGTATGCAAGATACCTTAGTGTTATTTTAGTTATCACTTTTAATTGTTTGTAAGGCTGTGTTTTTCTTCCTTGTGATAGTTCCCTCTTCATTCACGGGAAATTTGCTTACCTCTTTTATTTGTGAGCAGCAGTCTGGATACTGATTTCCACAGCACGTCGATTCTTTATACACACCTGTGTGTGTGTGTGTGTGTGTGTGTGATAGTATGTTTTAATCATATATTCTTATTGCATGACTTCATTTGTTGCTTTCTTCTTTTATATATTATAGTTTGCATGGTTTAGTTTTACATATTTGTGCACATGTATCTTATCTCTGATAAGAGTCTCCATTTCTCACTATTAGGAATTCCTCTCTTCTCCATAGCTGGAGAGGAACTGTTCTTTTAATTCCAGTTTTCAATAGAAAAGTTCAACTGTGCCTCACCCGGAATTAATATAATGTATGGTATGAGAAATGACTGTAAGATAATTTTCTCCATACTGGTATCACATTGACTCAATACTATTTATTAAATAGTAATTTATTTCTCTATTGTTGGGGATTCTTATAATCACTTGAATTGATTTTACCAATCTCAATTGTATTTCATCAGTCTATTTTTATGGGTTTTGAAATGTTTCTTAATATGTAATTATTGCTTTGTGATTTTAATCTCTGATAGAATAAATTATACAGAAATGTATCAAATTTCTTTATTATTGAGACAAGATGATTGCTTCATGTCCTCTATTGTTTTCATGTTTCCTTTTGCAAAAAAAACACAAAAAAAGCTGTGTTAACTTCTAACAACAATTAATACGGTCAAAAAGAATTAAATATTATCATTTGGGAATGAACTACTGATTATTTAGGATAGCACATTGTGCTTTGTGAGTTGTATCAGCTGACACAATCGTGTGATTGCAGTTTTCATTGAATCATTTTATGGACCTCTGAAATTAGGAAATGAAATAAATGGTCCCTAGTTTTCCTTAAAATTCTAAAGTTCTGTGACTGTTTTAGTTTGTTCATTTGTTTTTCTGAAATGACTACAATCATTTAGAGGGCCCCAATGTCTGACAATATATTTCCTTTGTGGTGTAGGGTTGACCTCAGCCCTCATCTTATCTGCAGGACTTCCCTAACAGCCACCACAAGCCCCTATGCTCAAGTCTCCTGCAGCCTCTCCTGCCCCCTCTTTGTCCCTGTTACACCCTGCACATATCACAGGCCCTGGAACAATGCAGTAGAAGAATAATTTGTTAAGGCCTGTGGAGTGACCTTCACTGTTATAATATTTCCCCCCTGTGGGGTGGAGGCAAGAATAAGTTTTCAAATCTGGAAAGTTTGAGGTTCTGGCATCCCAGGAATCTGCGTAGGTCACTTTTAGGAGGCAGTTTCATCCTGCTCACAGCTCAAATGTTTGAAACTGGAGTGAAAGCTAAAATGAGAACTGACATACCTGATAACGATAGTGACAAGATAAACATGTGGATTCTTTGAGTTCTCTTTATAGTCCAGGATAAACAGCAGGACCTGTACACACATACAGAATGAGAAACTTAGAATATTTTTGGTCTCTATCTAGAAAACCGTAAAGTTTAAAACTTCAAGCTGTTGTGTGTTCACGTTGTAATTTATTGTTCACTGCCAGTAATAAACTGGTTATCTTATTATAACAGTGTGCTCTGCTGAGACTCTGGGAACTGTATTTATCTAGACAATAATAATATGTAACATATAAATAGAAATAAAATTTTCCCATCTAACATGTTTTCTGCTTACATCTTAAAGAAGAACATTTTGGCAAATATATCTAAATGAAGTGGGGATATTGTACAACTGTAAACCATCCTTGCATAGCAGGGATGTAGTCCATTAATTCTCAGAGCTCGAGGCAAGGCTGACAATTCATAAGTGGTAAATCCAGAGAGTTATGAAGATATTAAATCTCACATCTGGTGAGAAAATGTGTTGTTTCACTGGGTTGATTGATGGACGTTTTCCCAATACAGTGCAATTTGGGAAATCGCACTGTTAATTGCTAGGGTTTTAGCAAAGCTCTGTAGTTCAATTCCAATTACTTTAGTTTTGAAAAATAGAACAGCTGGATGGTAAAATTGCCTGGAGCTGTCACCGAGGGAGGGCACAAACCAGCCACCTGACCTCTGCCATTCCTGACTTGGATTTTCTACAGAACTATTAGGGAAATTGAAGGCTCCCAGGGTATGAGGTCCCCTTGCCATGCTCTTTCTTCTGGCTCAGGAGCATGCCGTCTGTTTGGTTATGCTCAGGTGATTGCGGCCCCATCATCAGGTGCTACCCACAATTATTACTCATTTGCCCCTCTCTTCACAGGGGAGAGATGAGAAAAGTTAATCTCATCACATCTTGATCTCTTACCACAAGGTGACCGCTTCCTTGCTTTAGAGTCACGCAGAGTTTTAAACCTTCTCCTCAGAGATTTCTTGGCTGTCACATTGACCTTTCAGGACTCTGTCTGTGGGGCAAATTACATGTCTCCACACACAATCTTTTTGTCTCTGGTTAAATATAGAAAGATCAATTTCAGTCGTGGTTTGGAAATGACCTGGTACCATTGGCTAACTGTAATCAAACTTGATGATTCAGCACCCTGCTCCCCACATCTACCCCAGCTCACTGACTTGGAACAGGACACACATCAGATGTTTTCTTTCGTTAATGTAATAATACAGACTCCAGGAGGCTCTGTCTTGCTTGGTGTAGCTGTGAATATATAAGGGGCTTTCTTCAGTAGTCTCAGGTTTTAGGAACCATAATGAAATGAAGACATGGCAAGTCTGACAAAATTTCAAAGAGGACAGAGTTGGGAAGAGTTTCAAGGAGAAATCTGTGTGAGAAGGAAAGCTTAGTTATGCAGATGGGAAATTACTGAGAAACTACTGTCTTGCTTTTCTACAATCTATTCTTACTGTTATATATATATATATATATATATATATATATATATATATATATATATATATCTGATATTGTAAATTCAAGCTAATAATTTTAGTACCTTTTTAAAACAATACTTTTGAAAATGTGTTCAGCCTATTTTGACAGGGTAAACTGAGACTGGGATCAGAGGCTACAAGAGAATGGTCCTTTCCTCTCTGGCAGTTGTCTGAGCAACCACTCTGGCCCCAGACTTGGCATATTACTCAACTAAAAATCACGTGCTATTATTCTTGGGGAAATTCTTTTTAGGAGCCTTACTCCCCATCCCTCCCTGAGATGCTTATAAATAAGGTGACTTTTTTGTGGTCTGAGCCTTATTACACAATTATTAATAACCCCCATATAACCCTCAAAAGAGTCCCAGTTTGAATGATAAATTTTGTAGTCACCATACTTAGTGTATATCTTCTGAAACATATACAGTGTGAAATCTGGTAAGTAAAATTTTCTCAGTCTCCCTAGATTTCCTGTCCTATTCTTAATCTTTGTAGACAGAAACCCCAAGGAATGGCCCATCCCTCAATCAAGCCATTCATAAAATTCCTGAGTCATAAAAAATGTATGTCTAATGGGACCCTTAAAACAAATAAACAACAACAAAAAATTCTTGTCGAATTAAAGGGTTTGACTTACTTTCAAAAACCAAGATCCAATGGTGCATAAACATTAACTGTTTTCATTTAGCGTTAGTTTTTACTTTGTATTTTGCATTGATGGCAAATCTGTCACTTCTGAAATCTTTGAAATACTACCTCTATAAGCTGTTGTTTTATCTCCTGTAACTTTTTTTCTTGACATTCGACTCCTTTCCTTCTGACATTACTTTCACTCTTCTCTTGTAGGTCATCTTTTCCATCTTCTCTCCACTGCGGATCTGTCCTATTGCCTTTCCATGGCCTCCTGCTCATCCATTTTTCTGAAGACTGGGCAGAGACCTTTGAACAAGGTATGTCTGGGGATGAGCAGAGGTAGGATTGTTTATGGGTGCCTTTTTTAGTGAACCCGGACACTGCCAATGGCATTACCTTTGTGCATTTTATCAATGGAAACCCTGACTCCTTCACTTCATTATCGCCATCCAAGAACACTTTTTTTTTCAATAGTATGCATTTTGTTACTCTGGTTTAGGTGTATGCATTAGACATTTTCTTCATTGAGATGAATTTATTTATACTTGTAATAGCAGGGACCATTTATTGAGATTTTGGTTTGTACTCAATCTTGATCTTCTTCCAGGAAGTCTGTGAGATTTAGTTCAATTTCATTTCTTCCTTCCAAGAACTGATATTTCACAGAAGAATTAGATTTCTTTTTAGTAACTAAGTTATTCATTGTCCTGTAATTGTATCCCACATGTGACTTCTGTCTCCCTAACGATATTCAAAGCTTACT
Source organism: Rhinolophus sinicus (assembly GCF_057876585.1). Lineage (NCBI taxonomy): Eukaryota > Metazoa > Chordata > Mammalia > Chiroptera > Rhinolophidae > Rhinolophus > Rhinolophus sinicus. Next base: position 35,732,096 of record NC_142517.1, read on the forward strand.
GGTGGAGGTTGGGGGGGGGGGTGGGTGTAGAAATCATGTCTGTACACTTTAAGGTTTTCTTACAGAACTGAGATTCTTGTCAGGTACATGAAAAATTTTCATTGGTCAGCTTGGCAGGTTCCTGACTGAAGATGTCAGTATTGTGGTTTTCTACCATTCTTAGACCTAGGACCTCTTTGATGGCAAGCATCAGAAACCATTTCTAACTTAAGAAAAAGTGATACTGTTGCTGGGATCTGTTCAAAGGTTATTCAGGGTTGCTCAGAAAATATAAGGAACAACAGAAAACCCAGTGTTAGAAGCATCAGGACTCAGGGCAGCCCTAGGGTTCCATGTAATTGTTATTAATGAGCAAAGTCTTTGGTCTTTGTTTAGCTCGAGATTCAATTTCTAGAACTGAGGGCAGGTCTTACTCATATGCTCAGTTTTTGAACAAGGAAAGGTGGGGTTTGGATTGGTGTTGTCTTCATGACTGGGACCAATGAGTGTTTGAAGCTTCAAAGAGCCCTGCCTCTAAAGCCTTCCTCTCGGTGTGCCAACTTCCGACTCCACACACCTGAAGGTGCAACAATAGCATTGTCAGCCTATTGAGGGTCCTTCTTTCATCCCATTGTTGTTTCTTCCATATTTCTTATGCAAGCACACATGCATTTCCTCTCTGCGACTACATTATGCATTCATTTATATATCATCCCATAACTTTTGTTAGTTAGAGGTTTTATTGTAATCTTTTATATCTCTGTGGCATCTACTGAATATCTGTGCAGGTTAAGGGAATGAATGACAATACAAAGTTACTAGCTCTAGTAGAATGCTATTAACCAGGGGAAAATACTTTTATACATGATTTGAAAATGTGAAGTTATATTTCTATATCTCCTTTACATGTGTGTGTTCAAAGTAAGTATTCTTCCCAGCTAAATTTTTTATTGTAATTTCTCAAAATGGGATGGAAATGGTCAAATAAAAAGGAAGGAAGGAAAGAAGGAAGGAAGGAAGGAAGGAAGGAAGGAAGGAAGGAAGGAAGGAAGAAAAAAAAAAAAAAAAAGAAAGAAAGAATCTCCTATGTTTTGTATATCACCTCTTCTCCAGTAAGGTCAACCACCTCATTCCTGAAAATTAGAAGTTTTCACAGTGTGTTAATAAATAGAATATACAAAGCGTGCCAAAAAAAATGTATACACACTTTAAGAAAGGAAAACTGTATAAAAATTCTCAATATATCCCGATAACAAAAGATGAATACAAATCACGTTTGACTTCTGCAATTATAAGAGGTTCTCAAAGTGGTTGCCATCAGTGTCCAGACACTTCTGATTACGGCCAACTACTGCTTGAGCAGTGTTGACCAAAGTGTCCACTTGTACACATTTTTTTGGCACCCTGGGTATATAGCCAAAGATAGCCTCTTGGTGAACATTAAAGAGAAAGGGTGATAGACTGAATTCATTATGTCCTATACAGTAACATAGTTGGTTTTTCTTTGGACTATCAAATGCTAGATATAAAAGTAGCTTTTATTAATTTATTCCATCATATTGCAATATCTCTTTAATATTTATTAATATTTAACAGCATTTAATTGCAAAATGTTGATTTACCATAAATAATTTAAAATAATTTCTGCATTTTAAAGCATGATTGAATTATAGCGTCGGTGCCTGTTATTTTTTATGTTGTTGTTTTTAATTATAGCATTGGTGCCAGTTTGTTTTGTTTGGACTTATCTGATTTTTTAAAAGAAAATGTACAGGAAATAAACTGATACTAACCTGTATTTGTAAGGCAATTATGAAATTTTGAAGTATTTTTGTATCTATTGCATAATTTTTGGTCATAACTGTGATATGAGAATGATAAGTGATTTAGGACAAAGCCTGTGAGTCACATGGTACCAGTCAACCTGGAGATGGAAAGCAACCATGTGATCAATCATGCTATATAACGGAGCGCCAGTAAAAACTCTGAATGCTGAGGCTTGGTGAGCTCCCTCAGTGCATAATGTCACACAATGGCAGGAAAGTAACATGCCCTGACTCCACGAGAAGACAATGATATGGGAACTCCATGTTTGGTACTTTTCTGTGTCTGCCATGTGTGCTTCCTCCCTTGGCTGAATTTCCTCTGTATCCTTTCCCTATAACAAACTGTGGCCAAATACAACAGCTTTCAGTGAGTTCTGTGAGTCTTTCTAGAGAATTATTGAGCCTGAGGTGACTTTGAAATACCCACAACTGGCAACCAGAAGTGTGAGGGCAGTCTTGGGGACAGTCTGTCGCCTCTAACTTTGCACTTGCCTAAACTTCCACAATGAGGTACTGATTCATTGGATTTTGAATGAATATAATATCAAAATTCTGAAGTTATTTATTTCTATATCTTGTCTTATTTATTTTCTGAAAGAAACTAATTATAGATTCAATTTTGATATATTTATGCCAGCAAATTAATTATTTTCCAAGTTTATTAAGATAAATATATTTGTTTAAAGAAACTGGTTAGTCGGGACTCTAATACTTAAAAATCTTTCATTTTCTTTTTAAAAACTGTTTGTTAGAAAGCTGTTTTTCCAAGTAACTAAAGATAAAAAATTGAAGGGAAGGGAAGGAAAAAGAAGAAAAGAAATTACTACATATGATAAAAGTCCAAACAGTATAAATATATATACATATATATATACATATATGTATATATGTATATATGTACACACACACATATTTGGGAAAGTAAATCTCCTGCCTTCCTTCTTTGATGAAATCTTTTAAGTTTCTTAAAACAAGAATTTCTTTTTCCCTCCTCTTTTAGTTCTTACATTGATATCTTTATTTAATGTTAAAATATCCCTCTTATACTGATTTATTGCGGTCCTCAAGGCTCTATTGTTTGTGTGTGAAATTTCAAGCCAGATATTCACTGACAGTTTCTTAGCATTCTTTCTGACTCCTTATCAGTAATTAGCAGGCCCCACTTCATTTTGTTTCTAATCTCTCTCTATATATATTGCTCCTTTTATATTCTTTTTTCATGTCTGCCAGCCTCCATTTCTTTAGCCTTTTTGATTTGGTGCCTCTTTTAAAAATATTTGACCCTCCATTACCATATCAGTTCAATTACTGGTTGGTTATTGAGTGGCTACCATGTGTGAGACACCATGTAATATTCTAAGAATCACATTATGGAAAAATCCAAGTCTTAGGTAATGAGTCTTTTTATTGTGCTTCACATTCTGATGTTAGAGTTGATGTGCGTGCTCGTGCATGCACACACGTGTGCCAGCATCTGTGTGTGTGGTCATCCTTCAGCCTTCAAAAATGAACTGTGTGATTACCTCAGCTAACGTCAGATTTCAGCTAGAAACACTGAACCATTTTAAGGCAAAGCAGGAACCAAGATGAAGGGCTCTGGACCTCAGTATACTAAATTGTAGTTGCATTTACTTTTATTTCTATATGTTGTACAGGACAACCCCAGCTTCAAAACTTTCCAACTGGATACATACAGGACTCTTTATACAAATTACAATCCCTCCATAATTTCTAATACAAAGTTACCTGTTCAAGAAACAAGGGGATCCATGGTTCTAACTATTTAGATTGTTGCAACTTACTTAGGAATTATGAAAACTCGTTTTAAATGTGGTTGATTATTCATCTCCAACCTGCTCTAATTGAGTTACTGGTTGACAGAATCGAATGCTTGCCTTAAAGTAGATGGGAAAAATTCATACCTGATTAAATCTGCATAACTACACATAGGATTGCAGTTTGCATTCACAATCAAAGCGTAATATGCAATTTCTGCAGAAGATACAGTAAGCAAACAAGCATTCTTGAATGCAGTGTGTTTCTTTGGGCATGTTTTCCTCCTCTTCTTTTTTTTATTTTTTTTATCTTTAACTGATCAATACAAACCTAGGAACGTGTGAAACTTGTTTTGAACATAGGACATGCCAATTGTCTCCAGGTTTCGGATTTCATTCCTTCACAAACATTTCTACTGAAATCATCATTATGGCAGACGAAAGTAGACTCTTCCTCTTCTGGTTGTGGATAGAGCAGCCACCTACAAGCAAAAGTGCTTTAGAGTAGTAGCCTTTTGTTTGTTTTAATTTAAAAATGATGTTTCATATGTTTTATTTTTTAGTAAAATAAAATATAAGTTGTCACTACAGAGGTAGTACCATACTAAGTGCGTACTTTTGGGTATCAGTCACATGGTGGTCTAACCTTAACTCAGATGAATGCTTATCACAGTTTAAGAAACAGAGATAGAAAATGAATTTTGGAGGCCATATCTGGCTGCAGATACTAGAGGGTTTTTTTGGTTATGTGTGTGTGTGTGTGTGTGTGTGTTAATAGAAAGTGAGAAAGAAGAGACCTACAATGCAGCATTTCCCAAATATATTTTACCGTAAAACTTTTTTCCCCACAGCTTACTTATTGGCATCTTATGGAATGAGTGTTCCAAGGAGTACAGTTTGGGAAAGATTTGTCTAATTCGTTGTTACCTTTATATTTTATTATGTAAATACATTTTTTTAAAAAATAATTTTCCTTAATTTAAAAATTAGTTACTATAAATAGTCTATTGTAATATCAAAAGAGATCTGTTTTATTTCTTTTCAACTTTTTCCACTATTTGGATAAAGATTTTTACAAGATCTCATTGTTTAAAAAATCATGTCATTTATTACTGGCCTAGAAATTAGAAGAACTTGTTGTCGCCTAAATTCTGACACTTGTCAGCTCTGGGATTCCAATGTTTCTAGTCATATAACCTCTCTTTACCTCAATTATCTGTTTAAAATTTAAAAGAGAAAGATAACACCTGCCTTATCTACTTCACAGTGTGTTGAGTATTAACTTTAAATTTGCTGCATAAATTAGAAAGTATAATAACAATTTAAGGTGTTATCAATAGTATTACCGTTATTATATGACTTGTAAATGTTGGCTGGAGTTGATAGAGACAAACATTGCTGATAACCATTTGAAGTAAGCAATGGTTGATTATTCAAAACCAATGTGGGTTTCTCCTAGCAGTTTCTTCTATCATCTTTTTAAAAAGAATCCTCTCTATATGTTTATATGGGCTAGATGACTTCATTTCTTATTTGCTCTTTACTATCAGAGCTATCATTTCCATGGGAAGCTTTCTTTGTCTTATAATTTATTTTTAAGTGAGATGGCAAAACTGTTTGTTCAATGCATTTTTTTCTTCACGTTTCCTGTAAGTGGAATTTATGAGCAATTTCAGATTTACTCTGTTACAATGTCATTTTAAAAAGATTATCTTTAGGCATTGTGATAGCTTTAGAATAAATCCAGCTAAAAATTTCATCTTTGCTGTGAAAAAGAAAGATCCTAAATGCCTTTAAACATAGTCCATCTTTCGGAGACCTTCTGCTTGGAGACAAGTTTGTCTCGTGAGTTTATTGAAGAACAGTTATTCATGGCATTTCTTTAGCATTGTGTATTTTCACAGCAATTTGCAATCATCAATCCATTTAGCCACCCAGCAATCCCATCACTGAGAAGCAAATGTAACCTGACCACCACCTGAGCTTATATTAGCGCCCAAATTACCTCTGTGCTCACATCGTTGAGTCTCGCTTTGATTAAAAATCACCCTTGGAACAGATGAAAGGCTAAATATAAGCTACTCTATTCTGCTTCTTTGTCCTGTATTTGCTCATAAGTGAAATAATCTATTGCCATTTCAGTGGGTGCTATCTGTGTCCTTGCTACTCTTCCAAGATGGGTTGCCTGTATCAATATGAGGACAAGCTGTTGTGGTAAGATCCTCTTAGGGAACTTTTTGTACTCACCCTTTAAGGTCCAACTCAGACGTTATTTTATAACTGAAATGTTCCATAAAACTTCTCCTGCCTTCCCTTGACTTAATTAATTTCTCCCTCCGGTTTTCCACAGAATTTTATACATACTTCGGTTGTATACTTGTATACTAGTGGTATACTTGAGTTATAGCTCTTGTCACAATTTTAGTGTAGCTTTAAGTCTAGACTGGAAGCGTTTCTATGGCTTGTAACCAGGTCTCATTTATTCATCGATCCTTGTCCTTTAGCACAGCGCCTGGAATATGTACAAACCCAAGCATCTTTAAATCCGGAAGCTGGTTTTTGAACCCAGCTTCTCTGGGTGGCTTTCACCGAGCCATCTACACTTCGCTCCGGTTGATGTGAAGAGGAGAAGAGGTCATCCAAATCAGATGGGCTCCGGGCAGTGTCCTTGGAGGCATTAATGCTTTGGCTAATTTTTCAGAATGATGACATTTTGGTGAAAAGGATAAGAAACAGTGCATATCAAGAGAGGAGCAAATAGAGTGTATTAAAGCTCCAAGGCCAGACACACCATAACACACTGGACTATAAATAGTTTTTGTAATCATGGCCATCACACGTCAGCATCCTCTCCATCTTCGTCACTGCCTTTGTCAACTTGCAGTTATCATTTGTTGAGCACTTTGTAGGTGCCTGGCGTTGTCCTAGGTGTCTCACAGACTTTAGCTCACATAATAATAACAATAGCCATGCAGTGGAAGAATTATTATCATCATACTGTCTCAGGTTAAAAAAAAAAAAGAAGATTCAGAGAGACAAAGAAACATTTTTCTATGTCTGTAACTCATAAGCTAGGTAGCCAGGATCTGAACCTTATGGTATGAGGGTTGCATCTTTGTGAGTTGCGTCGTGCCACTTAGATGCCATCTCTCAGGCCTGCTTGCTTCTTGGAATGCCTGCTGATTGTATCGCTTCTCTTTTCTCCTTTGTCTCTGAGCTGCAAGTGGCGAGCAGTCCAGAGGCTACATTCAATGACACTTTTCAGTTCTGCGACTCTGTTCAGAATCCACACATCCTCTAAAAGGCCTCCTGTAGAAGGAGTCCCCATTAACTGCAAATGGAGCTCTGATCACAGGAAGAATGGGGACAGGAGCTGAGACCATTATTCTCTATTCTAAGATGTCTAAAGCAGACCATAACAGCTTTTATGTTTTCATTCCTTGCTTTGAGGCCTACACCTTGAAGGCTACCTTTCTTCTCAGGTCCCCCAAATGGTTATTATTCTCAAAATTATAAAAGGCAATGCTATTAGTGCATGCTCTTGCTGTTTAAGGAAGCAAAAACTTTTCAAATCTTAAGTGCAATTACTTAGGGGGTGTTTAATTTAAAACAATTCATTTAAAAGCAGATTGAGCTCATTGGCTGGAAGTTAAAGATGTGATATGTTCCTCACAGTGCTTTTGACCACGGAGTGTGGCTCACTTCAGAGTCAGAGGGAACCATTTCAGAGTTGCCTGACACAATGCAGAGTCATTTGCAATTTATGTCAATCAAAGAAATCAAAATTTGCAAAGCTTTGCGTCTCTCTGAAGACTTAGGTGTTACTTAAAATCCCAGCAAAGAGGAGCTTACTATACTGAAGGGTTCCATTCCATCTTCCATCCCAAACACACGAAATCATAAATTTAATTCAAGGATCATTTAATGAATATGAAACGGATATAGAAGTATATAATTTGGGGTGGAACATATGTATGTGTGTTTCTATGTCATTTTTTGGTGTGGACCATGGTGCTTTAGAAAACATATGGCGGTTATTTTTTCCTCCTTTTCTTTTCATTTATATTTTAATTCCCATCAGTTGCTTATATGGCCTTGAGTAAACCTTAATCCTTTGGCAATTGGGCATATTTATTTATAAGTTAATATTTCATAAGCCACCTATGTATAATTTGTTGAAAATTTATCATTAAAGATGATATGTTTCCTTGATCTTGCCCTATACACACTTTCCTTAGATTGTCAAAGTCTAGGTAGAAGGACATGGGTAATAGCAAGGCATGAACCTTTGGAAGCATTGAAACTCATGAGGCCTTTAACAAGTGATTTCACTTGGTCTTACAAGAGTTTGTAAGATTCCATTACGATAGATAGTATTAAACTAAAAACAGTATAGGAGAAAAATAATACGGAGCACTGAATTTTTACCCTTGTCACATTAATGGGTAGAAAACTTAATTGGTACAAATATGTGCTATTAAGTACCATAAGCTTTGTGGTATGAATATGGACATTGTCAATATGATTAGGTTCACAAATGCTCCCCTGAGTAAGACAAAAGGTATGGTGGTGTTTCAAAAATAAGTACAGGCTGTCTATGAAATTGTGGAAGTATTAACATGAGTTATAAATGTGCTTGGTAAGAATAAAGCAAATGATGTTGTTTAGATAGTGGCAAGTAAAGGGTGAGTCATGGAAGTTTCTTAATTGAGATGGGAAAATAAAAATGTTTTAATACATCAAAGAAAATTTAATAGAATGGTTGGATTTCAGAAACAATTTAACAAAGGCTAGAAGGATAAATTACAAAGCAGAAACCATGTGAGATGTATTTGTCATAATGATTAGGTTCTGAAAACTCCCAGTTAGCTGACTTAGAGTTTGAGTTATTTGAGATCTAATAAGAGAAAAAAATAAAAAATAAAATAGTTGGGAGATAGAGGTAAGGAGTCATCCACTGAATGTTCTTACATAAATAATTTATGAACATTAGTATAAAGCAATTAAGGCAGCACACTAAATCTACATCACATTAATGCAATTTGTAGGCCTTAAAATGAGTAAAAAATTTTTACTATATTTAAGAATTTCCATTTTCCAATCCTTTTCCCACAGTAAATATTTTAGCATCTTCATCCAATTGTCTTAAAACAAAATGCCTTTAAATGTGGTGTGCTCTGTTTCAGTTATGCAGTTATGGCTCTTCCAGCACCACCGCAACATTTAATGGGTTCTGATAGAATCATTCTGACTCACTGAGCCTCAGTACCAGGCTCTGGTCAATGGTCAATGGTCTCTCTCTCTCCCTCTCTCTCCCTATTCCTTCCTCCCTCGTCTCCCTGAGCCGGGGCGGGGAAAAGGATATATATGTGTGTGTGTGTGTGTGTGTGTATATATATATATATATATATATATATATATATATATATATATATATATATATATATACACATATATATCCCCCCCCAAGATTTCAGGTGGGTGGGGGGAATCAGAGAGCAAAACTTCTTATACTGCCTTTCCTTATTATTATTGTTTTCTTTAAATTAGGGTCCACAACTCTCATTCTAATTATCTTCAATTGCAAAGACTGAGTATTTAAGCATATTTCAACCATACTTCATAGATACTGACCAAATATTGAAGAGTATATTCATATATACAGTACTGAATTTAGAATAAAGAACTGGTTGTCAACACATTTAATATACTACTTGTGCACTAATATGCTGTGTCCTGCGCGATGAGTGTTGTGGGGAACGAGGAGGGCGGTGCAGGGTTAAGAAAAGACAGTAGCCATGAACAGAGTGAAGCGGGGCCAAGGGTCCTGCAGCCTCAAGGACTGGACATGCCTAATTGGGCCAACACATTAGCTTTTATTAGTTAGGTGGGGATAAAGCTTGTTAATCTCAAAATCTGTGAATTCCATACACCATAATAGGAAACTGATTCAAGCCTGCAGACAGCTGAACCATAAATGTCAGGATGTACATATTTCCCCAAGGGGCAAAACCTATATGCATATGAATAGATGGAGAGCACATCATTGAATCTCTTCCCTTGCAGGGTTTGAGAAGGAATGCAGCCTCAGAGGCAGAGGCTTTCCTTAGCCTAGGGAAAGTGGGGGGCTGTGCCCACCTCTGTGAACCCTGTGGGCTCTCCTGTTGGTCCCCACTCGACTGCGCCTGGCTTGAGTTGCCCCTCCCCCAGCCTGTGGGGAATCTTACTCGTCATTGCCTGACCAGCCATCTTTTTGGGGCCAAACAGGGAGACATAAGGTGCAAACACAAAGGTGTAGCAAAGTCCCTGAAAGGATCCGTCTCACAGACTCTCCTTTCTTTGGGGGCAGGTACAAGGAGACAGATGGGTAGGCTGCTGTGTGGCCACACTAATAAAAATAAACCAAATTTATTCTCTAGAGTTTTTTAAAATGTTGGTTTCAGAAAATTTTAATTGTGCTAAGCATAATATGCTACATAGTTTTAAATGTTAAAGGTTAACCTTATAGCAAGGAACCAATGATTTAAAAATATTTTTCAAAATTCACTGCTCCTGCCAAAACTTAGGAGTCCACACCCGAAGTTTCTTCCATCTTTAGCTTTCCCTAATTCTGACTTTCAGGTTTCCCCTCTTTTCACTGCCTTCTCTTTTCCCATTTCCACTTATTTCTGGAGCATAAAGCGATATGGAGCCCCATGGCCAAGGTGTGACCACGAAATGCACTGACTCCTCTGAGAAGACTTTCTTAAAGGGTTTCAGAATTATTGCGCAGACTGTCTAGCTTCAGCTTAAACTATGGCATCATGTGTTCCAAAAGGGGTCAGTTCAGTGCCTAGATTTTTCAGCTCAGAGCTCTGAAGAGCTTAAGGATGGTGAGAGCTTTCTTAAGCTTGTGAGGGAATTTATTTGTGTAGGGGAGGCAGAACTGTCCCTCTTCCCATCTTAGGTTTTCAGCTGAGACTTTTGAACGAAAAGATTAAGAAGAAGAAAAAAAAAGTTTACGAATGCATGCAACACACTTCATGCAGGAGAAACCTTTATGAAGAGTAACTCAGAATGGTGGCTTAGAATTCCTGCTTATAAAGCCTATTCAACAAAGAACAGCAGATTTGTAGAGAAATGACAGGACAAAGGAAAGCAGTCTTAGGCTTCCAATGGCAGCAAACTGTGGGAAGGTAAGTATATGGGAGGGAACTAATGGAGTAAGGTTTGTTTGCAGGGTCCTCTGGTGCCATCTTTGGGCTGATAAGAGTCTGTCCCCTGTAAAAGGAGACGTTATATCCTGCCTTTAGTGTAAAGGGAGCTTTTCCTGTGCTTGTTTCTTCTAAATAATTGTGTTTAGCTCAAACTAATTTGTATGTCAAAGATGCATATTTTGAGGTATCATATTTTGAGTTCCTTCATGTACATAAATAGAACCCCTATTTCAACATATTTTGGAATAATGCATATCTTCTCTTTGTTAAATTGTTAGTGATTGAAACGCCAGGAATAGATGATTTCGGTAGTAATTAAAAATTGGAGAGAAGATATGACCTTTCCCTGGGAATTTGTCCACACTTTGAGTTTTCACAGCATTGGTATCTGCATATTTTGTATCATAACAGGCTCTCCCTGCAGCTCTTCTCTTTGTTCATATTTAGGATGAGCAATGGTTCAAAGTCAGGCTTCTAGATTCTAGTCCCAGCAGAATATTAACTAGCTTTGTGGTTTGTGCAAAGGCACTTAAACTCTCTGGGCTTAAATTCCTACAGATGTAAAATGACTCCTTTATGAGCTTTAATTGCATGCATTTCTGGTCTTTAGTATATATTACAACCTCCATGAGGCCATGGTTTCTATAGCTGACATGTCTAGAACAATGCTTGTTATAATTTAGACACTCAAGAAATTGAATTCATTCAAAGCAAATAGAGTATTAAGAAATACATTTCTGTCATAAGTTAAGGATGATCTCTTATTTCTGTTGTCAGCGAGGTACTGTTGATGCATGGAATAGGGTTAACTGGAAAGTTGTTTATGGTGAGGCCAGCCTGTCTCAGACTTCAAACTGAAAGCTTATCATATCTCGATGTTCTGAGCCTTGTGGGCTATATGTCTATATAGATAAAGTATAGAGAAGAGTAATAGAATCATGATGACTTGGTACCATTTCCCACTAGGCAGTAGAGAAAACCTAAACCCCTCCTCACACCCACCCACCAAAACCCTCCCAAAGTAATGTAGATAATCTATCTAGTTTTGTCCATGACTCACCTGAGTATTATACGACTTTATTTCACTTAATTGGGGATGATATAAATGAAGAATTATTTTCTGATGAAATGGCCAATGGAACTGGAATTTTCACTACAGTGTTTTCATTGATAGTGATTTTTTTCTTTCTTTCTTTTTTAAACAAGAGCCCCTGAACTTTGTTAGTTGAAACCACACCTCCCACAGTGAACAGTTAGGTGTGTGGGAATATTACTGAGTACATTTTCAGTACAGGAAGTCTCCAGAATGTGTTACTGCTAATCTTCTGAGCCATTAGTGGTATTCATATGATAAAATGTTAATGTTTCTCTTCTAATTTAAGTGCATTTCTGAACATACCTCAAAGCCAAGCCATGCTGGGTTGAAATGAGGAATGTGATTGGATTTGATTTTAATAGAACATAACATTGATGGAATTGAGATTGACCTCATTATGAGTCTCAGTTCTATACTAGATCTTTGCTTTAGGCATTAAAGAGCATATGGTAATAACTTTTTTTTTTTTTTTTTTTAAGCTTGGCTGTTAAAGATTTAGTGGAAAGATTATCTGGAATACTTTTCATCAAATATCTTATTTAAATAAGAGGAATTCTTTAAAGCATTAGCATTAAAAATTCACAGAACGCAGGAAATTAAAGATAGAAAAATCTATTAGGTTATCTTTCCTCTCCCAGAAAAAGACTGCTTCAGAGGAATGAAGTTAAGAAAAGAAATTGAAAATGAAACAATTTTAATATCAACATTATAGATGGGAAAGGTTCTATTAGATTGGTTTGAGAAATCAACTGAAATAAATATTTTATTCTTTAAGAAATCTTATACTCCATTTTTTATATAAGTTTACATGTCTGAAACATTTACAATTAAGTCATCAGTTCTCTTTGTTGTTTTTAAACCTAAATGACTTTGAGGTGTGTTTGTTAAAAATAAACAGCTAAAATTAAATTTTGATTGAAAATCCTTAATGCAAATCATCAGCTTGCTGTACGTTGTTAATGTGCTCTGCCTTTTTTATTTTTGGATTCTCAACACAGAATTCTGTTCAAGCACACATATATGATCTTTTTAGTTTGTTATATAACACACAACTTGAGATTACTTGAAGTCATATGTATATATTAGAAAAAAATTATTAGCAAACTTATACATAAAATTCTGTTTCTGATTTTATTTTCAAGAACTAATGAGCTCTCATCTTACTGAATATAAGGTAGACAGATGTAGGAAAGGAAAAACTTGACTTTTTTCTTCTACCCATCTTAGATTCATTGGCTAGGGCCCTGCAAATGAAACTGGCAAAAGGCAGATGAACAAAAGAAACACAGAGTTTTTAATGTGTGCATCATGCAAACACACAGAACTCAGAGATGAGTAACTCAAACGGATGGCTGGAACCTGGCCTTATGTAGCATCTTAATAAAAGAACAGTAAATCTGTAGAAAAGTAACAAAACAAAGGAAAAGGTCTTAGAGTTTCAAGGGGTGTGGGAAGGTAAATATATGTGGAAATTAATTGTAGATAAGGGCCAGTTAGCAAGGTTTGTTGGTGTAGACTCCTTGGTGCCATCTCATTTCTGGTAATAAGGCTGTTATCCACTTCTCAGTAGGGGAAGGTAAGGGAGTGCAGTAACTTCACAAGGGGAATTTACTTATTTATGTTCTGTTTTTAGGCAGATGCAGGTTTGGGCGGTGGCAGGGGGGTGACCGGCAGTGACTTAGTCTTTTGTCTGCTTTCTCTAAATTGCCTCAAAATAATCCTTGTGCCAGAGTAGTAAATTTTGGGGTGGCATACTCTGAACCCCTTCATGAGCTAGGCAACAAACTTAAATTAGTTAACGTAGAGCATCACTGATGTTTTCCATTTTAATGATCTCTTTTGGATGACTTGGTAGCTTTTAGGGAAAGGTTCAAGCTGGATATTTTCCCATCCCAACCTTACTCCTCTCCAACTGGGCACACATGGCTTTGTTTCTTGTGGGACGATAGATTATTAGCAACAGTATGGTTGATCTGGTCAGCTCCTGGGGCTGGCACCAGTGAGGTACGACTGGTCCCATCTGGACATTCGGGTGGAATGGTGGCACCCATAATTGGAATCTGGAATCTGGGGCCCAGCAAAGTGTCACCCATCTTGATGTTCTGGGTTGTGTAGCTTTTTCTTACTCTCTGTTCAATTTTAAGATTGGTCAATTTGTCTTAGCCCTGGAGAGAGAAAAGATGAGGGAGCTGAATAAAATAAATGGCTCTAAATATTTTAAGTAATATTAATTTTCATACCTGAAAGATATTAGACTTCTTGTGTGCCAGTAAACTTATAGGTCCTAGTAAACTACGACCGAGTGAGCAACAAGGTCCTATAGGATTCACCCTGCCTGTGTTCCCATACTCGTCTTGTGTTCTTTACTCCCTGTGGTCTGCCAGCCCCAGTAGCCTCCTTCCTACTCCAAGGTGTCAAATTCCTTCTAAAAAAGGGCCCTTGAACCAGCTGATCTCTCCCCCTAGAAGTCTCTTGGCTTGAATGGTTCCTTTTCATCCTTCATTGTCTCAGCCCAAATGTCACCTCCTCAGTGGGCTGTGTCGTTACTCAGTATTGTATCCCTAGTGCCTATAATACTACCTGACATATGTCATGATACATATCAATTGGATGAAACGTGAATGAATAAAGTTATATCATTTAGTCTTAATGGTAAATTGGCGAGGTGTACATTGTTATCCTCAGTACACAACACAATAATTGACTTGTCTAAATTTAAGATACTAGCATGAGGCAAAATGCAGTTCTAATTCTGTTCCATGTGAACACAAAGCCCGTCTTTGGACACTAAGCCATACTATCTGTTTCTGTAGTAGATACTTTTTCACTTGTTTCTAGTAGCTCGGTCCACATGCTAATAGGCTAATGCAATACTTTTTCTCTATGTGCTATCAGTATAAGCATGTTATGCATATAATCCGGAATAGATTCCTTTACCTACATCTATGTGAGACCAGAAACACATCTGCATATTCATTTTTCTTAAAACCTCATAAAAGGGGTTGTTGAATTGTGCTCTGTGCTCTTAACAGTAAAACTAAAAATGTCATATCCTCTCAGGTAAGGAAATCATTTTCATAAATAATTCAAAGAGATGGAAACATTTTTAAGTAATATTAAAACAACTATGTGTAACTCTCAAAAATGTGAAATGTCTTACAAGATTTGGGTTTTATGCTCAGCTCCAATTCGGAAATACCATCAGGTGTTATATTCCATTTTACTGAATGAACAATTTAGGTAGAAGAATATAAGGAATATATTATAAGGAATAACCAATGACTTTACTGATAAATTAATGAGTCAATTATCAGCAGAATTCCAGGTATTCTTCATGATCATGATTGTATACACTGCTTTTTGCTGTCTAGGCCACTGACACACCTGCACAACAGATAATTGATAACACCATCAAAAAGATTTTATCACTCTCCTTATAACAAGGTATATTTTTTTTATGCCTCTACTTGATATAGTTATTTTGGGATACTTCTGGCTGAATACCTCTCCTCTTATTTTATGGATGAGAGAAGGAAAAATATAAGATGATTGTTCCATCAAATTTCCAACCTATACATATTTTGCTTCAACAACTTGTGCAACGGCATGTAGAAAACCTGAGTAGTTTCTATGTTGCATGTTTCTGTAGATCGATTCACAGAGGACAGAATAGAGTGCGTTCTAAGGGAGTAGGAATTAGAAAACGAAGCCAAATCAGCAAAACAAAAAGCCTGAAGCAAATTGATCATGACAAAACTTATATAGAATCTGGAGAACAAATTGCTGAACCTTGAACTTTCAATAAACAAATTAATTTTGAATTTTACCAGGATGGAAAATTTAAATGCAAACTGATTCTAGATGTAAAATAGTCTTTCAAACATAAGGAGAGATTGATTTTGAGAGAAATTAATGGTAATAATTGAATAGTTTGATATATATGTGTATATATATATATGTGTGTGTGTGTGTATATTACAGCTTAAAGAGAACATTTACTAAAATGTTATTACTGTAATATCACAAAAGTGAAGACAATTATCTTTCCTAGAAAAAAAACAGAACTTTTCTATTCCTCATTTAAATGAATATGAATCCACTAGTATGAAATGCATATGTATGGAATGATCATAATATTTTGGACTTAATCCTTGATACAGAAACTTTGACAATTTTAATGCAAAACCGTTATGTTGATGAAGAAGAGAACATCTATTAAAAACAAACTGATTCTTGCTTTTACTAGAATCTATTTCAGTTTTTTAGAATGTTTTCTGTTGGTAGAATCAACTTTATTAGTAATCACTTACCCTGGTAACCAATATTGATTGTACGGTAAAGAACATTAGATTTGCTTATTTGTTTGCTTTTATATCTCTTGGTGAAAAATAAACTACTAAATTATTAGTGGCATGCTCTAGGACTTAAAAACTTGTCCTTGTTACATCTTATTTCTTCTCAAAACTGGTTAACAGGTTTTGGTAATTGGAGATTCTCTTTTGAGTGAGCATCATAGATGCAACTGCACATAGAACAAAAAAATTGCTCATGATAATTACATGCACAAGAAAATAGATAACATTACAAGGTATAATTTGCTGAAATGTATATTTATGTAACGGGGTTAGTATCACTAATAATATCTGAGAGCTCTAAGAAAGCAGTTAGTATTTCTAAAGATGTAGGCAGAAAACTGAAGATTTGGGGAGTGTGGCTTGAGGTCACATTGCTTGTTTCAGTAAATGGGTAACAATGGAAGACAGAAGGCGGTTAGGAAATAAGTGGCTGGATTTGAATTTCTGAACCTTGGCTCTTAAGACTCACTGGTCTTTGGGTAGTATTCAAAAGAATGGGGAAACAGCTCTTCTCTCACAATAACTTTGTAATTGTTTTTCTACAAAAGGAATGGGGCTGCATCAGAAGGTAGAATGTAGAAGGTAGATATTTTTGGGGAATGTTGAAACCAATGAACAACTTCGTGGTGTGAGAACTGTAAAGAGGGTTATTGCATAAGTGATAGGGCTTGGTGATTTTTAAATCTCCTTACAATCTAAGATTTTATGATTTTGTTTATATTTCTGTACTTTAGATTTTTGGTTACAAGAATTTGATAAAACACCAGACCAGCTAACCTAACCTACAGGATATAGATATAAATTTATATCTTCTGGGGAAAGAAAAAAAGTTGCATCTCCTATATATTCTAAGCCAGTACACAGAATTTAAAATTTACAGTATTAAAAAGAAACTCATATTTTATATAACTCATAATCTCAAACTTAAGAATTTTTAGAAACTACCATTTAATTTGACCCTACATGGGAGAATTGCGACATTTTACGTTTGCTCTATTAGTCAACTGCTAGGGCAAAAAAGTAGAGAGCAAAATCTGGAACCATAAGGTGGGTGTTGGCAGAAGACTGGATCTCCCAGAAGAGAGGATGACTGATGAGGAGGATGAATTTTCACATGCTAGTAAAATCATTCAGAAACATCTCCTTATAGCTAAAACAAGAGACTGTGACCTAATAGGTAATGTTTTGAGATGACACATTTTCAATTGCCATCAGAAATCAATTACCACTGCCATGGGCACTTAGAACTTTGTTTACCCTTTCCTCTTCCGCTTCAGGTATATCTTTATTCATAATGAATGGGAAAGGTCATTTGACACCTGAGTCCTTTTCTGACTTGATGTTCTAATATTCTATTTCATGTTTCTTTCCTTGAGGATCTGCATCTATTCTTTTATAGAAATTAGTTTTTGCTATGTTTTTGCAGTGCTTTAGAAAATAATCATCAAAATGATGAGATATTACAGGAAATCCCTAAAATTTATTTATTTATTCATTCATTCATTCATTCATTCATTCATTCATTCATTTATTTATTTATTTATTTTGCTAAGCATAGCCAGCCACCGTAGAAATGCACATATGCACATTACCAATTAATTTTGCTGAACACAGTTGGCCACATTAAGTGAAAGAATGTGACTGGAACAGCATCCATCACCTCCAAAGGAATTTATTATAAACACGTCCCTGGAGGCCCAAATGACATCCACAAAAACAGGAAGCCCTCTTATTCAATATGATCAGGACTTGTTATCTGATCAGCTGTCTGGTTAATGGCACATCGATTAAAGTATAAAATCCAAAATCAATGATACATACATTAAGCATTTATGTTAAGACACATAAATTTACTTCTCATTACTCACCTTTCGATGAAGAATCAGGACTTCTTTCAGTATGGGCCCTCTCTTAGACATTTTGTGTCCTACCTTTAGGATAAGTCACATCCATTTTTTATTCTCTCCATATCCACTTTCATCTTCTTGACAAAGAAGCGGAAATGTGAAGATGCTTGCAGTGTTATCTGTGAAAAACCCTTTTAGGTTTTTATATATTTTTCCATACCTAATTCAAAAGCATTTTTCAACTTTTCTCCTTTAGCAAAACTTTCAACTAGTTCTTTTTAATTTAACATTCAAATGTTATTGATATTTGAAATATTTACTCAAATATATATAGTTATGAATATGTCCTAAAAGAAGAACATAAATTTCCATTGTAAGGGTGCTTTCCCCCTGCCACCACCACTACCCCACCCCCATCCCCCCACCCCCACCCCAGTCCTTCCATACCAGGAAGGGAATAACAACCCATTGTATATATGGAGATAAGGTGGCATCAAGAAAGAGTCGACACAAACAAACCTTACTAACTAGCCTTTAACTATCATTAGTTTCCCCATATATTTATCTTCCTACAATTGGCCTCCCCTACTAAATCACTTTTCCTCTCTCTTGTCACTTCTCTACAAAATTATTCTTTGTTGAAATGCAATATAAGCAACAAGTTCTAACCACCATTTTAGTTACTTATCACTAAGTTCTCCCACATGTATGCATGATGTACGCATTAACAAATTCTGTTTATTTTTCTCTTGTTAAGGTGTTCATTTTGTCAGTTTATTTCACAGGCTGAGCAACTTAACCTAAGAGGGTAGAGGAATTTTTTTTTCTCCCTTACATAGGCATACAGCTCAGCTGATGGGTGAAGAAACTATTGGTGAAAGAATTGTCACTAGCTTGAGTATTTACCATATTGTGGACATCAGTCATTATGTTTAAAGGAGGAAATGGCTAGTGAGGCCTATTCTAGTAAGTCACATAAATGGAAGCCTGTTAAGAGAGCTTGTAGTGTTTCCAATTCCTTGTTTATAAACTCCTTGAATGAAGTTACTGTGTCTTAAGCATCATTATATTTCCTGTTTACCCAGCAGGTTGCCTGGTACATAATAGATATAAGTATTTGTTTCTTCATTTGAATTACTACATTTTGACAACACATGATCATCCCAATAGGAATGTATTCTCTCTGAAAGGTATGAATGGTGGTTGCATTTTGCTTTGTTTTCGCCTATGCTCTGAGCAATAAGGCAATATTAACATCCCCTTTGTGTTTCATTCTGATTGCTGTTGGTCAGTTTGAGCCTGAGAAATTTATGCACAGTGTTTAAGAGGACCAATTTACACTAAAAGCTTCGGAATGATCTTAGAGCCATCTTGAAGACACTGCAAATTGCCATCGCAGACATAGAAATGCTTGAAATCAAATAAATCGAGTGACATTTGGTATTCAATGTCAAAATATGTTTGGATTACTCCTTTGAACACAGACACTGAAAAGAGCTGGCCATTAGTGGATTATAGGACTTTCACTAGTTGTTTGCTTTCAATAAATATGCATTTGTATGTTATGAAAGTCGTACATGTTCATATTTTTAAAAGTCAAAAATAATGAAAGGCTTATTATTTAAAAAAAAAAAAGCTCTCTACTGATCCATCATTTCCATTCCTCAGTCTCTGTTCCTTAGACAGGACCTTATTTCAACTCTTTCATAGCTCTTCTTCCCATATGCATTTCTATATTTCTAAATAATATGATTGCATTGCTGTTTTCTGATATTTCTATTCCAGTTATGCTCTGTCTTTCTGCTATAGAAAATGAGGATTGAGCCCTCTCACGTCCTGTCTCTCTCTACCCCTTGTTATTACATTTTCTCTCTCCTCTGTCATCTTAAAATTTACGTCACATGTTTTTATTAAATCAATATTCAGTATTTATGAATTATATAACTATTGATCATAGATAAACCATTTAGTGTACTATAATTACATTGTTTTCTTTTCTGACTTTTTTCATGTAGCCAGTAATTGCTTTATTTTTCTCATTTGTTTATCTTCCTCTGTAACTAATTCAGGGCAAATTTTCTGGGAGAACTTACAGACTTCTTTCAGTAGGTCAAACCCATGAAGGAATCTAACAGTCCTTATTTTCTCTAGGAGACACTCTCCTTGGGCCCTTCAGCCCCTGGTCCAGTGGGAGTGGTTTCCCTTAGGTCAGAGCACGGTTGTTGCTGGGAACTTGTCTTCACCGTTGTTCTAGAATTGCTTCTGCCTCTCCCTTGTATTTGAACCCGTGTTTTCTGAATCTTTTGTCTAACTATTTCTAATGGAGAACACCTTTCAGTAGCTTCTTGAGAAAGACTGACTGAGGGGTAAATTGCTTAAAATCTTCACTCTTTCACCAAGTGTTTCTGATATTCCTATATGAGGTTGGATAATTAAGTTTGTGAACTCATCCTAGAAAAAGTGCTACGTACCTCTTTGCTGAATATTACTATGGTCACCTTTGAAGTACTCCCCTTAGGAAGCTATGCATCGATGCCAGCATCTAGTCCACCCTTCATAGCAATTTTGGAACTCTTTTTTTGTAATGGCCATCAGAGCTGTTGTCATATTACCCTTGATATCCTGAATGTCATCAAAATGACTTCCTTTCAATATTTCCTTTATCGACTGGTAAAGAAAGAAGCCATTGGGGGCCAGATCAGGTGAGTAGGGAGGGTGTTCCAATACAGTTATTTGTTTACTGGCTAAAAACTCCCTCACAGACAGTGCCGTGTGAGCTGGTGCATTGTTATGATGCAAGATCCATGAATTGTTGGCGAAAAGTTCAGGTCATCTAACTTTTATGCAGCTTTTTCAGCACTTCCAAATAGTAAACTTGGTTAACTGTCCAGTTGATACAAATTCATAATGAATAATCCCTCTAATATAAAAAAATTAGCATAATTGATGCAACAAGTTTGTGAACTTAATTGTCAGACCTTGTATGTATATGTGATTGATCATATCGCTGTTTATAGATTCTAGGTTGGGGATAATTGCCCCTCAGAATTTTGAAGGCAATTCCCCATTCTGTTCTTTTGTAACTTCCAGTTTGAGAAGTATGATAGCTTTCAGATATGCTATGTGTTGTACCTGACTGATTATTTTTATAAGGTTTTCCAACTTTTTCTTCTTAGTGTTCTGAAATTTCACAATATTGTGTCTTGATGTGGGCCTTTTCTCATTTGTGTTCTGCATTTGGCTGACTCTTTTAATCCATAAGTGCATGCATTCAGTATTGGAAGAGTGTACTCATTTTTTTTTTTTGCGGGGGGATCATTTCTGACCCTCTGTTTTCTCTCTTTTCTGTTTTCGGGAACCCTCCTACCCCCCATTAATTAGATGCTATTCTCCTGGATTGATTGCCTACTACATGTAGGTTTTTTAATCTTTTTTCCATTCATTTGTGTTATTTTTATACTCTCTGAGAGATTTCTTCAACCTTTATATTGGGATTTGGGTTTTTTTTTTTACAATTGTCATTTTAATTTCTAAGAGTTTTTCCTGTTTTTCAAGTGCTAAAATTTCCTGATAAAATTACATAGGTGCAGTATCTGCAATATCTTTTATGTCTGAGGACACACACACACACACACACACACACACAACACACACGGTTTCTTCCTCCTGCATTGTCTGTTTCTTTGAAGATCTGTTGTTGTTGTTATTTTTGGCCTTTACCTCAGTACAAAACAGTACTGAAAAGGTTGATCATAATCAGTGTCATCAGTATGGGTGAAAGGAGCCATCTTTGGGTAAATAGACAGGGACAAGGACTACAAGGACTAGCTGTGTTTTTGGAGGCCATCCAAATGTCAGTCAGAAATTCTAGGGTTTTTTTTTTGTTGTTTTTTTACCTGTGCTACTTAGTTTCCCCAGGAAAGAATCCTCCACTCTCATTCAATATGAAAAGTGTATGTAACCTGTTTTTAGTGTAGTACTTCACTCCACCATCAGCTGGTGTCCATGAATCTTTTCAAGAAGTAAACTTTCTATCATCTATGAGGGTGGGGAAAGGATAATTAATTAGCTACCTGAGTGAACCATGGATTCTGAAAGTCTGAGTCCCCTTATGTGGATGTAAAAACAATCCTGTTTTTAGTCTCGTCCTGCACCCTGGTCTTCTGGGGTCTCTGGTAACTAATTCCTAAGCCTAGCAGGGATTGTGCATCTGAACTTGGTTTCCATTCTACTGGTAAATCTCCTTCCCTCCCCAGGCAGTGAGGTTTCACTGTTTGGCTAACTCAGTAACCTCACTTCCATCCACTTAACTCTTATCTGCTGATATCCCATCTTCTGTTGTCTCTGCCCTTCTGTGCTTCTACTTGATTTCATTTATTTTAATTTTGAGGATTTTTCATTTTTAGGGAGATTTGGGGAGGGAATGGGTTAATGATGATACATATTTTTTCTCCAGTAATAGGAAACTGCTCAATATTTGCTTTTTTTATACATGCTAAATGTATTGTGTAGTAAATGCTTTTAATTTATTTATCCGTTCTGAGCTTTGGTTAATAGTATTTTAGTCTGGATATTAACTTCCCCAAATTTCATACTCTTAAAACCACTGGAACCATTTATCATTTATTTTTATAACCTAAAGAATAAGCAGTCTAAGAGCTCATATAAAATGAAAACAGTTAATTTGTACACTATTGCTTTTGAATGTTGTATTTTAGATTATGTTCTGAAGTGTATCTTATCTATTCTATAATAAGAGGTTTTAAAGCATATCTGATTCCCTGTAATTTGTGCAAGTATTTGCATTTAATGCTTTGTTTTCTTTATCTGATTTACCTTATGAAATTCCCTTTAGCAGAGATTAGAAGAAGTTTATTATTTATTTTCTGAGTCAATGAGATTTCATACATGTAAATATTATAATCCAGTTATATGGTCAGAATACTTCTGCATACATGATTGAATTGTTCTCTCTACTAACATAATTTTCAATTGAAATATATTACTTTGTTTTGCAGATAAAATGTATTAAGGGTCTCTTCTTTTTAAATAATGTATGAATTATTAATCTGTGCTTATAAGTTTACGATGCCTTCAAGTAGGCAACATTGTCAGTGGAAAAATTATGGTGTGAGTTTGTTTTTATGGTGCTAATAAAATGAAGTTGTGTTAGGTAAGAATACATTAAAAAATGATAGTTAAAGTTAAATAAGAAGGCACTGAATTGTGTTTGTGTTCAAATTGAAACAAAAACAATATTTACCCAGCATTTCCTAAAATAACCATGCCAGATGAAGTTTTTATTGAACTTGGCAAACAAATGATAACAATCATATTCTTAAGTAGAATAAATTGCTGGGAAAATGAACGGCTTCACCCCAATGACCAATTTTGCTGTTCTTTTTAACCAGTCAGGTTTTGGCTTTGCCTAAGGTTAATTGATGATTTAATTGTCACTTGGTTTAAGCAGGAAGTTTAGTCAATTCTATGTAGGGTGAATAAACTAAGGGTTTTCATTACTTTTCTTCCATTGAGTTGGTTCAACACAGAGGTTATTTGAAGACCTGTAACCTCAGTAGCAAATAGTACAGAACCACAGGCAGTGTGATAAACTAAGTAATGTCCCTTAAGCCCACATCCTAATCCTCTGACTCCTTGAATATGTCACCTTATACAGCAAAAAGGACTTTGCAGATGGAATTAAATTAATGATGTGGAGATGGGAAGATTAGCCTGGATTATCCAGGTGATCCCAATGATGTAATCACAAGTGTCCTTACAAAACAGGAGGAGAGGGAGATGAGACTACAATAGAGAAGACAATGTGATGATGAAAGCAAAGAGAGAGTTGAAGATGCCAGGCAGCTGCTGGCTGTGAAGATCGGGGAAGGGGTCTTGAGCGAAGGAATGCAAGGAGGATAGCTCTAGAAGCTGGAAAGGGTAAGGAACATAGTTATCTTATAAATTCCAGAGGGAGCGTGACCCTTACAATGCCTTGACTTTAGCTCAATAGAACTAATTTCAGACTTCTGTTTTCCAGAACTACAGGAGAAAAAAAAATTGTTGTTTAAGTGTGGTTTGTTATAGCAATGATAGGAAACTAATACAGCTTCTTACTCCCTAAATCACTAGAAAACCAAAAATAGGTAAAGAAAGCCACATTTCCCTTCAGCCATAATCTTGGTTCATGCTGAAGAAAGATTTTGATGGAATATTTGCAAAATGTCCCAGCTACCACTATTTCTGTAGAAAGGTTTCTGAGGAGGTTTGCCATTAGGGGGAATATTTAGTGAAATGATTTGTCCAAGTTATCAGAGCTTGGAAATATTTTTAGGTTCAACAACAGAATAATTTTGTTTTAATCCCTCATAGAATTTTTCTTCTTATATCTTGTTCTCTCGGGGGGAATGAAGTGAGTTATATAACTTAGAAATTATAGAGGAACTTCAGACTAACTTGTTTCCTCACTTTTTTAGAGGTGACTATTGTTAGGCACGGCCGGAGGAAATGAGTCACGGGAGACCAAGATTGGTCTATTAGAATTTATTTGGTGTGTTTGAGCTGTGGGAGGTCGGGTTAGACCAGAGGGAAAAGATCATAAACTCCCCGAGCAAAGAGGGGTATGAAGTTTTATAGGAGGGGGTAAACGAGGCTGTTCCCCCTTCAATGCTTCAGGGGGTTTTCATTGACAAAGGGTTTCAAGGAATGACCAAACCCTCCAGCTTCCCACCCTGGCCCCAGGTCGCCATCTGGACTGCCCAGGCCCCTGATCATAAGCCCCTAGGAGATAAAGCAAAACTGGATCAAGGCAAGATGGCTTTTAAGATCAGGTTTCTGCTCCTGGCCTAAATATGGCTTGACAACTTCAACTGTTATCTTTTTCCCCCTACAAGTCATCAATGAAGAAAATGAGACACAAACATATGATTTATATGAAATTTAATGGGGAGACGTTGAACTTCAAAATACTTTATGAAGATGCAACTTCAAAAATTTGTTACTTACAAATTACACACAATACACATATATGAAGGCAAGCACAGTAATCAGAAATTCTTTTCAATGTTACATAAATGTCTGTATCTGTTACCTCTTGGTACATAACAAGCTGCCCAAAAACTTAGCTTAAAACTGCAACATTTTATTTGCTTATGGTTCTACAGTTTGGACCAGGCTCAGTTGACGGGTTAATTGCCCAGGCCTGCCCACAATCCTGCCTGAACTCACTCGTACAGCTGTCAAAATTGGCTAATCCAGCTGAGGCTGAGTTGTCCAAAAGAATCTCACTCACATGCCTGACAGTTGATACTGGTGTTAGCTGTGGCTCCCTGGTTCTCCTCCACGTTACCTCTTATTTTCTAATAGGTTAGACTAGGTTTCTTCCAATGGTAGTGGAAACATTCCAAGAAGGCAAAAACAGAACTGCAGTTTTCTTGAGGCTTAGTCTGAAAAGTCACACAGTGGTATTTCCATCACATTCTCTTGGTAAAAGCAAATCCATGGCCAGCTGTTTTCAAGTGGTGGAGAACTAAAATTCACTTCTCAATGGGCAGAGTATAAAGTCACTTTTCAAAGGATGTGAATACAGCATAGTACAGGTCAGTAGGGGATACTGTATGATCATCTACCACACATCTCTAAAGCACATGATCTCTACTTCTTATCTTTGCCCAGACAAGGTGGGTCTTTTTCCTTTTTTCTTTTTTTTAAATCCACAATGACTAATTGTGGGGAAAAATAGGCCTGGGGCAAGGACTGTAGAAATTTGGTTGGAAAACGCAAATTAACTTGAGTACTTGAGGGCATATATAATGGACATTTGTTTCTTCTTCTATTGTTTCCCCCACCACTTTCTTTTAAATATGTATTTGAATATAGAAAGTGTAGAAATACTATTCTATATGTATATACAAAATGCTGTGAGGTTGTTCAAATTACTTGATAGACATGTACTGAAATCTGCAGTGCTTTGAACTCTGGTTCTATGTGCTTGTGAAGGGAAAGTGGCTTGATCTACAGTAGGGAAATAGGTCGTGAAAATGGAAGATGGGACTACTAAGAGATTGCTTTAGGGCAGTGGTTCTCAACCTGGCTGTACCTTAGATCACCTGGGGAGCTTATAAAAATGTTGATGCTCAAGTCCTATCCCAACCCAATTACATCAGAATTTCTAGATACCCATAGTTTGTAAAAGCTTCCCAGGAAACTCAAATGTGCAGCCAGGATTTAGTACCACTCACTGCTTTAAGGGTTAGAGATTTGGAAGCTAGTGTCGAAATAATGAGGTCTGGGAATATAGTATAGAAAGGTTAGATTTGGACATGGGACTCCAGCCAGTGCTGATAAATTGGCAGTGCCTCAAGGTAGAAAAATTATAACCTTCTTGTTTGATTGGATAGGAGAAAAAGTGTCTGAATTTTCTGATGGGGCTCCTAATTTTGAATACATTTCTAGAGAGCAAAGTAGCATCAATGTCAATGCACTATTTTGAGCTAACTTACGTAATCAAAATTGTGATAGTGGAATGGCTAGAGATAAAATAATGGTAATAGGATTTTTATGTAAGCAATGCATTTTTATGGTCTCTGTTTAAAAGAACAAAATTCATAGCTAGAGATTTGTAATTTGTACTCTCTTTCCCCAATGATATTATTCTTAACTCACATATAGCTAGAGTTGAAAGTATATTGTTTAAAAGTTGATGAGGCTTTTCAAAAAAACGAGGGACTATGCTACATTCTTGTAATTAGTCTTAAATATATTACTGCCAGGAAATTGAAAAAACACATCTGCAAAAGGTATGAAATCCATTTGTGCAGTTGCATTGTTTTATATAGGAGAGAACTGCTATAGGAGAGAATTGTTACCCACTGTAGTTGGAGAATTTACAAGACTCTAGAATAATCTGACATGGATAGAAATGTAGCTTGTATGTTGATACCACTGCAATTTTGCCTGTTACTAGCAAAGCTCCTTTCTCACTAGTATTTTCCAAAGCGAACAGAATTGTTTGTACCTGAGCTACTCAACAAAAGACTGAAATAATTGGATTATTCATTTGTTGACCTTCAAAAGTGGCTGCTGAAAAACTGTCTTGATGGTGCAATGCTGTCATCCCAAATCAAGACTTGATTGTGAGTGAGGAGAGTAATCTAATACTGTACACGAAGTGAAAGATTAATGTCTCAACTGGGTGAAATCACCAAGTAGGTAATATCTCCAACCCCCCTTAAAAAGTAATTACTGGTAGAGTAAAGAATACATTCAGGCATTCAAAGATTTAAGATGACATGAAATCTTTGGACTTAAGAGTTATAAGAGTTGATTTATTCCAGAGGATCCAGAAAAAACGGTTCAATGAAACCATCGCTGCTTGCTGAGACTGTTTGCTTCAACCCAAATCTCTAACATAGAAAAATCAGCATTCAGATGAAAAATTCCATCTAAAGAAAACACTATGTTAAGCCTAAGGATTAAAAATAAAATAAAATTACCCCTTTGATCCTGAAGCTAACCCTAAAGTCATCTGCAGCAAAAGGCCTTTTTTTGTGTGTAAGGATTCCCAGTCCTTTGAGGCGTGTGCTGTATTTAATAAAGATTATGTGACTGATTACTTTTCACATACTGACAGCTCCCTGTGGTGTCTTTTATGTATGCGGGGAGGGGAATTTATATTAAAACTCTGTTTTTCTGTATGGTGGCCACCTGTTCTTTAAAAAGTTTGTATCAAACTTTTCTTGGAGGTAATATTAGAGGACCAAAGTATAAACACAGAAACTGATGAGATTGGTCTTCATGTAAACTATGCAGTACAGTGAATAGCAATGAAGTGAGGGGGATGGAACCTCAGGCAAGGTAAGATACCTGCTCAGGTGTTATATTTAAGGAGAATTATACTGAAACCCAGTTCTGATTAAGGACAAAGTGTTATATCCTGAAGTAAAGATGATGAATAAATCAGAAAAAGGAAGCACCTTCTTTTTCTGTGATGTACATGAACAGATGAGCTTTAAAATATTATTTCACTAATTGATTTCATGGAAAAATCTCATTGAGTGAATATGGGAAAAGCAATTTTTACACAATACCTTAGTGTGAAGTAAATGATTACTAGAGGTCCTCAAAGTAATTATACTACATGAAAGTCAATAGAAAACTGGATTGCAGTATTTATTTCACTTATGAAATGGTGAAAATGATGGTGCTCTTGTTATAAACAAGCTGAAGTTTGCTTTTAAAGTAACAAAAATGTAAATACCTTCTGTCGATATCAAATATATTTAAAAGGTGAGATTTGATAAAACAATATAAAAAACTTTGTCAGTGTTAAAGTATTTCTAGTATGATAAAATTATTTCCTATGTCTTATGCAAAAGTTGGCATGTTGTTTTCTTGATTTATTTTTCCCTTTACTTTCTCCTTAAATTTAGGATACCTGTTTTTCTGTCCTCCAGTTATTATTCTGTCACTATATGCTGGCCTTGGTTTGTCTAAACTATTCTTTTGGTTTTGAAAGCCAAGATTCTCAACACTGTTTTTTCAAATTTACCATATTTTAAATCAAGCTCATTGTCCTTTTTCTTTAAATCTCTTTAATGTTTTCCTTCTTGCTGTTAACTAATTGCATCACAACCCCCATGTTCAGTTGGCTGGAAACCCAAGTGTCATTATGCATTTTCTCTTCACCCCAACATTTAGTCTTCAAGCTCTATTAATGTTTGGTTGTTGTTTTTGTTTCATTGGTTGTTTTTTTTTACATTCCCTGCCATAAGTCAAAATTAACACCCTCCTCATTTTTAAGTTGAACATTGCAACAGCTTTTTAACTAGTCTCTAGTAACTCACCACTTACTAGTAAAACATCCAAATTCTCTGCCATTAAATTCACAGCCTTTCATAGTGTCGCCCTTAAAAGCTAATTTCTTATCTGTTTTCTGCATCTGTCCCCAAGCTCTCCCTCTTCCTTGTTCTCTGGTGATAATGAATTTTCAGGAGTTCCTTTCACATCTCTTGCCTTTGTACACCCCTCTCCCTCTTCTTGGAAGGCCCTTTCTATTTTAATTATCCACTTGGTAAGTCCCTTTCCATTTCTTGTATCACTAGTTCCACTCTTCTACCCCACATCCCATATTATGTATTAGTGATGGTCCCATGGAACATCCCTATTGTGTGTCGTATGTCATTTAAGCAAATGATACCTTGACTTGAAACTTTCTACAAAGACGTTAACGTTGGTAAAATGCCACTTGAGAATTAAAGCATAGTGCTTGGAGAAGTCAAGTTCAATGACCTTGTTAAGAACTGGAAACTGTTGACAAGGCGCGTTCTCTGAAGGCTGGCATATTTGAGAGACATAGTATCTATACCAGGGTCTGAGCTCCAGTGTGTGGGACTGAGAAGTGGTCACGGTGGTTATAGTGGAGGTGGGGTGGACCCAGACCACCTGGGTTTAGCAGATGGTGCAAGTGTTGATGACAATGAGATGAAGCGGGGTAGGGTATCAAATTGAAAAATGGAACTGAATAGGAGCAGGAAGGGAATGGAGCAAGGAGGTTTCTGGGCCCCTGTGAGGATCAGGATTGAAATGTCCTTAGTTTATTCTTTTTGGAGGGTACATGGAAGCATGAAACTTGGACATGTTGCATTGACACAGGTTATTGATTTCAGCAACCTCTAGTGTCCCATTTCCAAACTCACATTAAAATGAAGGCCGGTAATGCTTTGCCACCTCTAAATGATTTGGGTTAGACTAGGGACTTATTTCTCAAGTATCTTTCAATTCTGTGCTATGACACTTTTTTATTTTTTATGCAATAATATTATGTGACCCATTATTACATTTTACTAATTTAGAAATGTCATGTTGGTGTGGTTTTTCTTTTTACTTAGTTTCTGTTTTTAATAATGAAAAATTGTGATACACATTTGTAACATTCTAAATTAACAGAAATTACTCATTTTTAGACTTTCTTAAAATTATATAGTATGCTTTTTTTGGAAAGACCTACAAATCTGTCAGATGAAGCTTTAGGTATTATGAAGAAATTTTGTATTGGCAATATATCTTAGATTGTGTTTTTCTTTTGGTAGCTCACAAGTGTAAGACAACATTAGAAGGATTATATAGAAGGGGATGCTTTGTAAATACAATTTGATAATAGAGAGAAAGTGAAACATTTAGGTCTAGAATGATCGATGTAAAGTACATTGGATAAGACTGCAGTTGTATTTCCCAAATGATAGAAAATAGACAGTAAAGAAATATATGCAAAATGCATTTTCAGAGTTGTTGGATATTTACCTGTCACTACAAATTATCTTGGAGACAGTACAGATAAACTGAATGGGAAACTGTACCAGAAATATCTTCCTTTGAGCCATTTTTAGCAGGTCTTTTGTAAAATGTTATTTAGCCAATGATGTTATTGTGTCTTCTCTTGCTTTATTCTTTTACCTTCTTCTGCTGATTCTCCTGACTTCAGACTTCTGTAACACCTGCCAGATGTGCTCTCCTGGCCCATGAAATCAAGCGTGGGTGAGACCTGGTGCAGAACAGGAAGGCGACCCATACTTGGTTTCAGAGGCTGCGAGAATACCTGCGGTTTTGAGAGAATGTGTTTTTGTTTATAGTAGGCCTTCCAGAGAATGAAAACTTCAGGGAAAACTTGTTTTATTACAGACAGAAACAAAAAATAAATAGAGATAAAATTCATGATCATTTTACATTTCTGACCAATGAAATATTTTAGAATTACTAAATGACAGGAACCAGTTTGACAGATAACGATTTAATGTGTCTGTTAATGATTGTTAAAACATTGTACATATATGATGCTTCTTCCTCAAGGACATACCCTATCCCAGCTGTGATGGTTAGCTTGACCATGGTCTTGGTCCTAGTCTAGCTCCTTGATAGCTAACAGAATTAGACAAAGATGTAAGGACAGCAGTATTGATTTCTTTCATTTATGCTTTGGCGTCTATCCACCCTTTTTCTAACCAGATTTTCTTTCACACATCCATCCTCACTCACAGCTGCTTGCCTATAGGGCCAAAAATCTTTAGTTAGCAATCTGCCAGAATATGAGTTTTCTGTGTAGGAGATTGGAATTATTTCAAACAACCGATCTGGTTGAATGAAGAGAAGTATAGAAACTGAGGTAAATAAAATATATATCATTGAATACTTAGTTGCATACGTTGTATCTTTGCTGATAATTAATTTATGAACTATATTTGTTGAGCTGGTATTTGTTATTTTGTTCTTGTCCTATATGCTTTAATTTTACTGGGAGGATAGGGTGGACATGACGGTATTGATATGTGTCGTCATCTCTTTGGCCAGAGGAACCATTTAAAAATTGCTTACTATTTTCTCAGCCAGAATTCTAAAGTCCTGGATTCTTGGCACAAAAACAAACAAACAAACAACACTAGAAAGGCAAGTTCTACCAAATACATATTACATCCCTGGCCATGCATTTTGGTAGGCTTACTTACAGAATATGAAAGTTGTTTCTAATAAAGACATATTCTGTATTTCTTTAATTGATTTTCATGTTTTTAATACATCTTCTATTTATAAATAGTGTTCCTTTGTTTCACGTAGGATAATTTAATTTATAAATATGCAAAATCAAGAAAAGAAACATCCTCATTTTGTTGAGCTCTCAGATTTAAAGCAAATTCTTTTCTCAGAACTTTCCTATGTTGGGAAATGATTGGAGAAATTCAGTTTCCTTTTAACTGTTATCTCAATTAGAGAACTTTTCTTGGATGATCCAGAGAAGTACTGTCTGGTAGGTTATTCTGCAGCAATGGAAGTCTAATATGGTAGCCAATATCCAGGACACTTGAAATATGGCTAGTGCAACTGAGGAAACAAACTTTTAAATTAAATTAAATTTATATTGCCACATGTGGTTAGTGGATACTGCGTTCAACAGCACCGTTCTAGAGTATGTTAGTCATTTGGATGATTTCTTCTAGGTTAAAAATTCACCAAATGCATCTTTTTAGGTCCTCTTATGAATTTCTTCAGTTTTGATTAGTAGCTTAAGTTTATATATTTTATGACATTATATATTTTAATTCATCACCATGTCCTACAATAAACGGTCCACAAAAGAGTAAGCTAAAACAAATTTTCAAGTTTTAACTTATTTATATGGGTTTCATTTTATTTTTTAATAAAAACACTCAACAGATTTCTGTTGAAAGTTAAAAGCTGGTTAGTTATCAAACAATGACTACACAGTAATTGACTGTTAATCTTTGTCCAGCACTGCATAAACTACTCCATAAAAAGGATTTGACGTGATTCCTCTCCTCAACAATCTTACAGTCTTGTTAGAAAGACAGAACTAGCAAGCATGAAATAATTAAAAAATCAATCAGTGCTAAACTCTATTATGCAAAGTGGGTGTGTAGAAGACGGTGAGATCAGTATGATCATAGTAGCCAATCTCCACACTTCAGAGTCTAAAGGATCCTAAAAAATCATTTCTGAATTTTAGACATTTTGAGGGCTTACCTGTTCAAGATTTCACAGCCAGCTGATGACATGTCCACAAGTTAAGTGAAGGTTTTCCTGACCATCAAACTATTGCTCTTCCCTCACTAGTGTGTCTTTAAGACTGCCTCCTAGAGGAGATCGTTCTTAACAGTTGATTAAAAAGAAAACTTGAGATCCAGCAATTATAAACCAAGTGTCATGTTAAATACCAGTTTCTTCTAGCAGAGCATTCCCCAAACTTTAGTTGCTCATTTAACACATTCATAACTTTTTATCATATCCGTCTACCATCTGTACTATCATCTATGAATTCCAGTTATTTTATATTTAAATTTAAGGCAAATGAAAAACCAGTATCAGTTATCATAAGTAAAAGGTAACTGGGAAATAAATACCTAAAATTAGAAGCTAAACTACGTTATAAATTTCCAGCCAAACCCTTTGCCTAAGCCAGGAGCATGTTTACTTTCTTATAAAGGAGATTAGTATGCGTTGCAATGGGCCCACATTACTATAAAGAGAAAGCCTTTCTTTCACATCCAGTTTTAAAGGGATTTACAAGGTCTCACTGCTAAATGTAATACCTCTCCCTGGCCTCTCTATAGCTGTTTTGTGACTGCCTCAGGAAGGAATTAGCCAAGGACCCTTAGTTCTGCACCAAGCACATGTGTGCCTGCGTTCATTTCTGTGTCTGTGTCAGTTGCTGGTGGGGTTCTTGGTGGCTACTTTTTCAAATTATATGATAACGGCATAAGCTTTCTTATTTGTTTTCCTAACTGAAACAAAGCTTCTTTTGATCTACAGGTTGTTGTTGTTGTTGTTTACAGGAAAAGTAACTGTACAGTTAAATAATCTTATGTTTTAATGTTAATTAAATGGAATTTAGATAGATTATCTCTCCATATACAAACATTTAATTCTCACCATTCATTAAGTGAAAAAACTTTTATGATTGATGGTGGAACAGTCAGGAGTCCGTAACTAACTCCGTGGTTTATGGAAATGGTTTATTAGGAGAAAGATGACATGCATATTTCTTTGAAGGTAGAAACAGCTGTCAAAGTATAGTTTGAAAATTCTTAAAACATGGTTTTCATACAAATATCAAATAAGAATATATCAGTTTATTTAACTCAATAATAAGAGAACCCTCAGGATGGTGGAGCTGGTTAAGAGTCTTTAAGTCTTTAAGGGAGAGAGATTAGTTAGTTGGGAAAGGTGTAATGAAATAAGTTTGCTAAGTTAGAGAAAATACTGACTAATGTTTAACAGGGCTATAAAATCATAACCTTTGAGCATATCTTTTCTATCAGAGAGAAATCATTTGTATGTCTACCAGGCAAAACAACAGGTTGAATAATTTGACAGACTCTGGGCACTTACCAATAGTAAATAGTAAATCAAACAATGATATATTTCCCAAGAGCAGTATTTCTTGGGAATCCAGGGTTTTTTTGTCCCCTGAAGGATATTTGTCAAACTCTGGAGACATTTCTGTTCTTGACCATCTGGAGGATGCTCCTGGCGTCTAGTAGGTAGAGTCCAGGGAAACTGCTAAATATTCTACAATGAATGGGCAAGCCCTCCCCGCCTCCTCTCACACCCTCAAGAAAGGATTGTCCAGCTCCAAATGTCAGTGGTGTCCCAGTTGAAAAACTCTGCCCTAGAACATGAAATAACCTTATTAGGTCTGTTAGTGCTCCAGTATGACATCGAAAGAACCCACAGTCATCCTTTTGCCTTATTTCCAAGTTGTGGATAATTACTCCCAACAATGTAAGGAGAGTTTCCAAGCAACAGAAGGGTTTTCTTGTTTGTTTGTTTTTAATGCATCATTGATATATGTTTTCAGAGTATATCTAAAGGAAGTAGACACTGGGAGATTGTGAGCTAGGCCTGAGCTCTGCTTTCTGTTCATATTTCTTGTCCTTCTCTTTCATCCTATGGTTGATTTCTTACATTGAATTTTTTTTTTTAAATCTAAAAATAAATGGTGAAGAAATGCTAAAATATGCATTATCTGTCACTGTGACCATTTTAATGAATGCTTCATTCCATTTTTAAAGGATAATGTTTTTCTCAGCTGACTACATCTTTTCCTGATTGACACTTACAATTCTTGAAAAAAAGAATTAGAGGTGGATGCACAATACTGCCAGATAGGAGAGAAGAGCCTGTTAGTAAAGCATAGATTTTCCACACTTCTTCTGACTAAATTTCCTCTACAGTTGGGAAGTTGAGAAAAACTGGCTATAAGGAAATATGGAGTTGATAACACCATACCTTAATCTTTTAAATACTTTAGTGGTTGAACTAAGAGTCAGAAATGGAGGGCAGTCTTCTCTTACACCTCTAATTTAGTGAAAAGCTAAAATCAGACTGAAAATTCATTCATAATCTACTATGGTAACTCAGCAGCAGCCACTACCATTTTGTATTAGTTCAGGCTTTTGCTAGGTATAGATAGCCTCAAGTTTGTTTGTTTTTTCTTTTACCTTAATGTAATTGAATTCAACAAATGCTTCTGGACCAGACACAGCCACACGAAGATGAGGATGAAGACTTACTTTGACACGAAAGGACCTCTTAGACTAGTACCTAATGTTGCAATTATAGAAAATATGCAATTTTATATACTAGCTTTTCACTTCATATTATGCTATTAGCATTTTGTTGTTGTTGTTAGCATATTGTCTTTCTGATTATCATTTTAATGGTATGATTTAGATGAGGATAAAAACAGCCAAAGTTTCCCATAGAAAATATGGTATTATGTATGGTTACATATCTATATGAGTCTTCACAATAGGCTCAGCATTCACATACCGGAGTAAAATTAGCTGCCAAGTCATCTAGCATAGTATCTGCTGCTTGATAGGTGCCCAGAAAATGTTTGTTCCTTTTGTTCTGTCCAAATGTTTGTTCCTTTTGTTCTGTCCAAATCCTTTATACTGGAAAGAACTTTGGGTATAGGCAAAGTTATTTGTTTGTTTGTTTGTTTGTATTAATGGTAAAACCACTGAAACCCAGTTTATTCAGCTAATGCAATGTTGAGCTCTGCACTTGAACTTAAATAATTGGATTCAAGCTGTAATTCTGCCCCTTATTGATTGTGGGACATTGAGTAAGTCACTTTATTTCCTGGGGACTTTTTCTGTATATTGGGGTGGGGGAGTTGCACTAGA
Organism: Rhinolophus sinicus; assembly: GCF_057876585.1. Lineage (NCBI taxonomy): Eukaryota > Metazoa > Chordata > Mammalia > Chiroptera > Rhinolophidae > Rhinolophus > Rhinolophus sinicus. The sequence goes on from NC_142517.1 coordinate 35,767,869, forward strand.
TATTGTAAAACACTTTTTTAAGACAACAGTTTTTCTTCTGTCCTAGAGCTCAGTCTAACAAAATTGAGATAAAGATCCATGGTCTTTTTAAGAAAGAAAAGGAAAAATCAGATGAAGTGAGCCTTAATCTGTCAAATAAGCTCACTATATAAGGATCCCCAGAGCACTATAAAGTAATAGACATTCATTTAGAAGGAGAAAAACTAACATTTTAAGAGGACACTATGTATTAAGAACATCTTTAAATATTTTATGTGGATTTTCACTATCAGTCCTCAGTTATGCTCTCAGGTAGGCGACATGCTTCTCAGTTTATGTGATGAATTGCATCTCAGGGAAGTTATCATTTTATCCCAAATAGACCATCTAGTATACTTTCCAGTATATCATGCCACTGTCTAGAAAAACTGATACATTTATTTAAAAACAGTGCTTAAACCTGTAAGTAGCACTATTTTTCCTTCTTTAAAGTTCTAGAAGGACCTTTGAAAATGGTTTTGTGGACCATGACTATTTAAAAAGCTCTGCAGGAAAGTAGAAAATAACTTCTTTTTTATCTCACATGAATTGTTCCTGTCGCAAGGAGACTGTCAAAGTCATTCTTTTCATCATTCTTTAGAAAAATGCCAGGGTTTGAGGACTGGGTGGCCCCTTGAACTGGAAGCCCCGTGGTGCGGTGGAAGCATACAGAGCTGAGGTGGGAGTTCTCCACTCTTGGCCCAGCTCTGACGCTGACTTGCCTGACTTGCCAAGTGAGTTAAGTTCCAGAAAGCCATCGATAACAGTGAGGGAGAAGTATCAGATCACCTCCAAGATCTTACACTCTGTTTTCAACCTCTCCCTATGCATCATTTTTTTTCCCCTCTTTGCTGTTCTATGTGTGGGATGGGAGAGGGGGCCAGTCTACAGTTCTTTGGCAAGCTTTCAATTAGTCCTCTATTTATTACCTTCCTACCTCACCTCAATTTTCTACTCTTAACTAATCCTACAAGTCCCAAACTTTTTTCAGGTTTCTGTCTGGCCACTTGGCTCTTTTCTGGCCTTTTCCTCATCTGTGACCATCTAAGTTTTGACTTCCACTCCTCTTTTACATTTTCTCAGTCCTATCGAAATAATTTCCACAACTGTAATGAGCGCTCTCATTCAGAGATAGACCCTCCCCTATTCTCTTTTTTTCACGTTTTATTATCACTAGTAATATACCTTTCCAGTGTTTTCAGTGTCGTTTCTGGACAGAAAGCAGATAAATATATGTAGGGGTCCATGATGTTGTAGCCTTGGGAAAACCTTGGAGAATGGAGATTATCAATAAATTGGGGTGAAAGATAAATAATGTCCCTGGAATGTCCCAAAGGAAGTGCTCCTGAGAAGGGGCCCATGGTGGCTGGAATGGCACCCAGAAGAGAAGGGGGAGTTACGATGGACTACAGGAGACATACAGACTTTTGTTGTACTTTGCAGAGCTGGACAGGACAGTAAAGTCATTCATTAACTCAACAAGTATTTGGTGACAGCCTATTACTTATGTATAAACTCTACCCTGGGTGCCCAGCTGTGAAGACAAGTAGGTACAACTTCTGTCTTCCATTTGCTCCTGACATTGTGAGGAAGTCAGAGGCTTAAACAAGCAAACAGAATAGAACTATAACACAGTAAGTGTTAAAAGTATCATAATTTAGAAGTAACTAAATGCCCAAACTGAAAGGGAAAATCATATAACGCACATTCTGGTTAATATTTTACAGAGTGACTACTAATTATTTTTAAACTAATCAGGGGATTGAAAATGTTCATCAAAGGGTAGTTTGTAAATGTACATAAACTAATCAGGGATTTGAAAAATATTTATTGGAGAGTGGTTTCTATGATACATCCAATCTCAGAAAAATATGTGACACATAATTGCAAAAATTTTGTTTTGAGTTTCTAATCATAAGGTAAACGAGATGTGAGCTTTAGAAGGGAGAGTTTATTATGATTGGGATTCATTTCTATTTTGGAAAATACAATAAACAAAAGGCAGTGATGCATTATTTTGCACCAACTATAACAGCTCAAGGCATGGACAGTGCTTTATGGGGAGATGCACTTTAACCCAAAGATAATGCCTCACAGGGGCCGGGGACTTAGGTACACCTTCATTTAGAGGGGAACATGTGTTCTCCAAAGGGTAGAGTGTCCTGAAGTATTCCCAAGAGTTCGTAACTCCTTATATCCAGGCTTTAAAATAATGAGGACTGTAGAATGTGCTTATCAGTAGATGGGATCTCCTGGAAGGGAGAGATAACTGAATAAAGCATACCAAACTTACAAACTTTGCGATTTCCCTACCTCTTACCATTCCATTATCTACTTGTACAATTTCCTCTATCCTATAATGGAAGAGGGGCCACAGGGGGCCATAACCATGTCTCCCATCCTCTTCGAACTCCTAACACTGATCAGGAGAATGAAGCCATAACATAGGAGACCTTTACTTCCAGGCACTGCCTCAGTTCATTTCCAATAAGGAATTGTTACCAGGCACAAGTCATGCTGTTATTAATTTCAAATTAAAACTCAGACTGTGTATGACCTCTTTAAATCAGCTATTTTCCAATTCATTTATTTTGGCTGTAATTATGACTGATTGCTCAATTCTTATTGGAATAGCTATGGTATGATTTAATTTTAGCTGAAGCTTTTATAATAATAACTAGAGGATCTTCTCCACATAAATGTATAAGATACCTATTTTTAACTTAATGATTTAAGATAACAGACTTAGATACCGGATGTATTTCTCATTACTGCATTGTGGAAAATAATCTCTATGTTTATTCCATGACTATGTCTACGCAGCTCCAAACAAATTGAAGTTTGTTTCATTAAAAAAAAAAAAAAAAAAAAAAAAAAAAAAAAAAAAAAAAAAATCAGCCATGACGTTTCCTAATCTCAGTACTTAGTTATTTGCTGTTGTATGTGTGTGTGCATATATCCACATACGCATACAGTCACATATATAAACATATCTAGAGATCAGAAGAAAGTATTCCTTGATAAGAAAACATTTTAAAAGCCTTATCAAGGTCTGTGTTGTAGCCCAATTCTGAAAAATCAGACGCCCCCCCCCATTTTTGCATATTGAAACTAAAAAAGAAACTCCATTGATTATTTTTACTATGTTGAAAGACTCAACCTTTCTATTTGACATTGTGTTCTATTTAAGCTCATCCTTTACCATCTGACAGAAATCCATTTTAAATATTGTTTTGGAAGTCAGATTTCTGATGCTCTCCACTGTTACTAGACTTTATTTTTGTCCGTGTGATGTACTGCACAAAATTGTCTATTGATATGAAGCAGGCTGAGGAACGATTTTTCAGCTTTGATCACGAGAATGAATCGATTTTTAACAAGCCCTCGCATGGCAGCAGTTGCTGATGTTGTGTGTCTAACAACTTCATTGAAGGGCTGCATTTGATTTGCTGTTGCTAAGTGCTCTCTTTCTGTGAGCTTGTCTGTGACAACTTCCTCAACCAACTGAAGATCTTTTATTGGGTTAGAAAATGCTGTTAAATGTTATTTTGATTAAAAAATAATCATAGGCAGTCTTCATTACACAGAATCATCAATTTGCCATTAGTGCTACTGGCTGTGGGCTTTGAAAATGCGAATGAAACTCAAACCTAGCTTTCCCACTGATCATGCTGATTAAGATAAAAAAGGTATTTGTTCACTTTGAACATGCAAGGTGAGTGGCAGAATCCTTCATAGTGTTCCTTTCTCTCAATACTTACTATGTGTTGTGCTTAGCCAGTAGGCTACATTATAGGGCATTGTTGTCTTCACAGAAGAACCAGGCGATGGGAAGTCCCCAGAACTGTCAGCACCCTAACATAATGGGAACATAAAATCATAACAGCACTGATTACTTATGTCCCAGTTGCATGCTACACCGTGGACCAGTATGCTAATGCTGGACAATTAAGTATCACTGGCATTCTGAAAATAACAATACAGCTTTTAAATCTGCAGTAGAATTGCCAGTCCCTTTTCCTTTAATCCTTATTTGATTTCTATAGTCAGTTAACAAGCCAAACTGGATAAAATATCGATAAAGCCAAAAGTCTTTATTTAATTTTTTTTTCATTAATAGTACTATAAGTTTTACTCATCAAAGTATTTTACTCTATTTTTTTTCTTTTAATTTCTGTTAAGAAGTTAATATACTAGGGAACTTATGTTGATGAGTGCCTATGAGTAGTATTAGCTCTTTGGAACATGGAAAGGGTTTGGTTCTCTAAAAAAGGTTTTAGTCTAGTTGTCAGGTATCTTGGTATTATCCTTTTCTGGTTGGATTCCACTATGGATATAATATCCTTTAAATATATTGACGTGACCCTAGAATATTCATGATTTCCTCCTTCCACTTGAAAATATAGTTTAGCTTTTTCATTAATCTTGAGATTTTCATCCTGACCAGAGATTGACAATTTTAAGAGTATTTTTGACATCTGTGACTGTCCAGAATAAAACAGAATCAATCATTAAACTGGGTAAATCCAGGAAACCAACCTGACATACCAAAGAAAAAATTACCATATTCTGCTGTGTAAATGTGCTCTCGTGTATAATGTGCACCCACGTTTTTGGCCCAAACTTTCAGGGAAAAAAATCCTTCATTTAAAATTTTTAATTCAAGTTTGTATTTGTTTACATTTAAGTACTTGATCATTGTATCATAAAGGCATTTTAGCATTTTTTAAACATATTATACTACAAGAAATTTTATGTAACAAATAATTACAAAACACAAGGACAGATACAATTTACAAGAAGTTTTATGTACCGGTAACAAATTTACGATATTTACACATCATAGAAGGCCAAGAACTTTGTCACTGCAAGTTTGTCATAAATTCAACAAAACCGATTATCATATTCCAGAGTATTGTTTTGCATACAGATATCGTTACCGATTTCTAGAGTTACACTTTGACTCATAAGCATAAGTAAAATAATTAGAAACATTTATATAGATATGGAATTAATACTACCCATGTGTACTGTGCATACTAGTTTTTCCCTCACAAATTTGGGCAAAAAGTGCACATTATATATGGCAGAATATGGTACATTTCTGGTTTTAGAAATAAATGTTAAAATAATTGCATTTGTCCTTAGCCGACTTTCCTGGGAGCTTATCGCCACTTGAATGTCATGGAAGGATTCAGAGTAGAGAGGAAATATTCCACAGTTGCACTAGCATAATTACATCATTGATTAGTATGAAAATTCACTCATCTATTAAAAAATACAAGCGTGCTAGAACAATGCATACACATTTTAAGAAAGGAAAAAAATGTATTAAAATTGTAATAATATATACCGGTAACAAAAGATGAATACAAGTCACGTGTATACATTTTTTTTGGCACCCCCAGAGTTTGAGTTACAGCAAAACTGAAAAGAAACCTGGATCACAAGAAACTTTGAGTTTTGTTTTACAAAGTATGAATGGGAACCATAAGGGCAAAGTTGCTTATCACTTCATACTTAGTGTTTCCCTTTTTGTCTTCTTTGTGTTTGCATTTTGTTTTGTGTTAAATTTTTTGTGTTAAATGGACCAGAAGGAACCCCAAATTCTGCGTTTTTCTGTTAATATGTAATGAACCACCAAATGTGGTAGGTACACAAAACACTATTTGTTAACAATATTTTTCTTGTCAGCTCTCATTTTGCTGTCTGTTAATAAGATTGATCAAAAGAAACAATTCCATGAGTTTCTGTGTTTATTCTGTTTCCTTGGGTGATCTCTGGGTTTCCATATTCTCTTAGGAACACATTCACATTTCATTTTTAAACATATAAACATAGAGCAGAATTTAGGGGATGGTCAAGAGACATGAAATGGATTGCTTGTTTTTATCTGTTCATTCAAGTTAGCAGAACATCAAAGGCCCTCAACAGTCTGCCTCAAGCCCTCCTTTTCTGAATGAAACTTTCCTCAGACCCAGAAGTGTACATTTTCAATGATTACCTATGCAGTTATTAATTATATGAAAGCCCTTTATTAAGACCTCTTGGTCCTCTCTATTCACCAAATCACAGATGTTTAATGATTCACTACTTATCATTTTTATCCCATCTTAGAGTAAAATTAGACATTCCCTTTAAGTTTTTTCATTCTTTTTATTCTGCTTTAGGAGAGAAAGCATTCTTTGTCCCATTTGCCATATGTCTGAAGACCATCTTTTCTTGAGTAATTTTTTCAGAAAACACCCAAAGTTTCTATCACTTTTCTAAAATGGCAATTCTATCTTCCTCTCTGAAAACATGTTGGAATAAAAGATGCCTGACAGCTGATTAGGAAAGTGACATATATTTTACTTCCTTTCAGATGAAATCTTCTAAAATGTATTTACTTACCAGGGCAGTGACAGCCTGTCCAGCAAAAATAATTGATATTCTTTTTGGTTATTGTAGAAAGGGAACAATGAAACAAGACCTTTCTCATACCTTTAGAGATGGAAAAAAACTGATTTTCATTAAATTAAGGTTTTCTTTTGGGCACGTCTGGTCATTGTCACATTGTTGTATGATTGTAGGAACTCTTTGCCTCATTGGGGTTAATAATCAGTCTGGGTATGCTGTTTTCAAGTATTTCTGCAAAGAAAACATGCATATTCTGCCTTTGAGTTAGGATAAAAAATATTTGAAATTAAGCAAGTTTATACCTCATTATCTATCCCTGAGATATCATTCCAGTTAAATATAGTGCAACTTCAGTCATTCAGATTAATATATACAAAAGTCGTTTCTAAATGAAAGCTCATTTGCTTTTGAATGAAATTTGAACCGTAATGTTGGTTCCATTATTTATAAGTTAAAGGATTATAAGGAAGTCTGTCTTACCTTTTGGAATTTTTACTTTTGACATATATAAAATAGATATGTCTGTAGTACCCACTTCATAGGGTTGTGAGGCTTATCTATAGTCATGTAAATATTATTATGGGATACCTTTAAAGAAATGTGGTATTGGCACTTATCTGTACAATGAGCAAGAATAAAAAATACAGGTGTGTGTGTGTATACCTCTCGAGAGAGAGAGATGTTTTCCTGAGAGAGTCTGTCAGTACTGCTTTAATAAACACATCAAAACCTGCTTGATTTTTCCCCCCAAAGGGCCACCGCCAAGGATGTCAAAGGGTTTTTGTGGTTTTTTTAAGTTACAAATATTTTCAAACATTAATTTCTTAAGGATTTGTTATAAATCCTTTTTTCTTCTTAGCACTTCAACCCAATCTAGATCAAACTATCATCTCCTGAGCTATTACTGTACATGTTTTCCTGACTTTTGAAATGTAATCACAGGTCAGTGTTGCTCATTTTAATGGTTGGTATATTGAGGTTATTCACTATTCTAGAAACTACATTAAATCTAGCCAACCTAGGGACCAGGAACTGAACTGCTCTGTCAAATTCCATACTTTCTAGGCACTATGGGATAGCCCTGTTTCCCTATCAAAGCATTCTGCTATATAAAAATCCACATGTGGCAGATACCATCTGATCAGAATGTGGTTGTGGGGCATCTGTAGAAGTCATGCTTTGTTGATCTAATAGAAGCTCTGTCTTCAGAGAAGTAGCAAATTGGTTCTTTCCGTAGGTTATAAAGTTCCAAGCCATTGCTTCCCACCTGAGAGCTTAATCCCATTATATTGGTTGTTTCCATAGTTAAGAAGTGGCTTGTCAGAAGGCTAACTGTCCATGTCACTTCTCCAAACCATTAGGTAATAAATTGAATATAATGTGCAATTTCTCAGTTTCTTTTTCTATAATGAAAGATATTATGTTAAATTTCATGCACCTAAATGTTCTTCAGCCATCTCATATAATCTCATGTTTTCTGACCTGTGAAAACTACAAAAACTCCCAGTTTTCAGGAGAGATTCTATTTTGTACAAGGTTTGTCCATTTTTTTGTTCGCATTAAGAATGTTTGACTTTGGGGAATCATGTATAGGGTTTTTTGATTTGATTAGATGTACATTATATCAAATCTGTCATTGAGACCTTTAATTCCTAAATAGTAGCTCAATTTTTAATGGGTCCTGAGAGATCAGGGAATTTGTTTAAATTTTATATTGTCATGTTAATAAAATTTTGGTGGCTATTACTTGAAATTTAATAATATAAATCATAAATTAATTAAAACATTGAATATGCATATAGAATGTTTTTAAGATACAATGTGTTGAAATATTTTATATTTTTAGCATACTAAAATTTGTAAAAATACATTGTTATATTAATTCACTTATCTTTCATTATTGTTTGTCTCGTTATGGAATTTGTACTATTTGTCTCATTTGTGAATTGAGGAGATGGATGTGAGGAGGTTGACTTGACCAAGGAAAGGACATATAGCTAGTTAGGGGCAAAACAAAAGCTAGAGCACAGATGTACTTGAGTATCATTTCTGCTATAATAACACATGGTTTCTATGATCAGAGTTGTACTTTATGTACTATACCAAACTTCTTCCTCAAACATTGTGGCTGTTAATTGCTTTCTGATGACATGAATGAATCATGTCACTGAAGAATTTTACAAATAATATCTGACCAAGTTACCCTTCACAAAATTTTCAGGTTTGCAATCTGCCCTGTTGCAGGTACAGGCATTCTGTGCTACTGCATGAAAAAATGTGAGTGAGGGCTTCTGAACAACAGCAACAACAATGAATTTAAATAGAAATGTTAGATAATTGTATACAAAAAAGAGTGCTATTTTATGACTTACACCAGAGCAAATTCCAAAGCATCTACCATATTGCCAGTTGAAATTCACTACATTAATTGTTTTTCTCTCCCTCAGGAGAACAATGTATTATTAGGTTGGTGCAAAAGTGATTGAGGTTTTTGCAATTATTTTTAACCTTTTAAACCACAATTACTTTTGCACCAACCTAATAATTTCTACCATTCCATAGTCTCAAAATAAAGTATAGTTGAAAAAGCCACACAGTTTCCAATAAAAATTTCACCAACCTTTTGCATCCCCTTGTTTTGGTTACAAACCAAAGAAGCGAAACTGTTCCCAGCAGAGAGGCCACAAGGAAGGTTTTATGTAAATGCCAAAGTTAAAGTGATGCCAACAGGCAGATGGAACCCAAGTCTGAATGAGAAATTTCTGGTCGGGGCCTCTTGCTGTGGCTTTAATATAGCGTGGTTGTGCCCTGATTTTGCTGCCTTTATTACCAGGATTCCAGTTCTTTATGAATTGAATTCCCATGTAGTTATCTTGCTGTTATTGTAAAATGCCACATGATATTTTGTGCTAAGTCAATAAATGCCGCATGCCACCACTGTATTTACTTGGGGTCTATAATCTCTGTGCTTTACCCTTTTTCTGACATTTTCCAAGTCTCTTCCTGTAAATCAGCTGGCCACGAAGCAGAGCTTCCTTTCAGCAAGTGACATCTGCTGCTGCAGGCCTAACCACCAATTCACACACCAGGGGACCGTCCACCCCAAGAAGAGATTTGCTATCAGCTGTCTGACACTTTGGTTATTTAAAAAACTACTCATAGGATTTGGACTTCTTGCAGGTAATTCTTAGAGAAACATGAAAAGATATTGGTTGTTTGAAACTTAAGCTTAAAAATAAGGAGAAGCACGAAAGCAGGATCATTTGAATTGGAGAAATGGAGGGGATTTCAAGAGGTCATGGGATAAATTTTCTAATTCAGAGGCTTTCAAGTTCTTTAGAACATGATTCACAAAAATAAATACAATTTACAATGTGACTATAATCATACATATGCTATAATTGAAACCCAAGTTTTATAAAACAATTCTTATCCTTATTACATAAGATTGTCAAAGTATAATTTTAAAGTTAAAAACATGATTTTCATACAAAAATAAAATAAACACATATCAAAGATTTCATTCAACTTATTAATTACGAGGGCACCAATAAGATGTTAAGATTGGTTAAAAGATCATTTGAGGAGCTAGGAGCTGAGTACGTATATGATATTTAATAAAAAAATATGTTAAGATTGCTAGGTTAGATACAAAGCTGGTTATTGTGCTACTGTACAATCAAAGATAAATTTTAGGGTTATCTTTTCTATCAGACATTATTTGCGTTATCTACTATAGAAATATCTACAAGTTAATATGTGCTTTCACTACATTTAGGACCCTTTAACAGTAGTAGAGTCAAAGTGTGTTCCTCTAATTGGTTGGGCCTCTTAAATAATACCCCCATATGTTGTCAAAAGTCATAGTGCCCTATTTTTTACTTATTTCTTCCAAACTTGGTTAATTTTTTCTCAATAGGATGCACTCTGGTATTTTCTATAGTGTTCTATTTCATTTTTAAAAGCCAGTATAGCTCCCTAAATTATTTTCCAATGCTGTGAGTAGGACATGACTCAGTTTAAATAATACTAATCCAATGTAAAAATATGACACCCCCAAACACTGCCAGACAGAGGCAAGTTTCTTTGTCTTATGAATAAAAAGCTAACAAGGAGAAGGAGGAGGAGGGAGGGGATAAAGAGGAAGGAGAAGAGAAGGAAAAGCCTCCATGGACCTCCATTTGTCTCCATGGACCTCAGCATTCTATAAAATGATACAACTTTTTATAAAAGTTATAATCCCTTTCTCCCCCAAAGCACAAAATTTGCGTATGCTGCAGCTTAGGTTCTTTTCCTACTGATTAATGTAGAATTAAACTTCGTAGAGTTTTTATAGCTATAGGAGAAGGTGATTTAGTTATCTGGAACAACAGCCCCATTTTACAGATTAGGAAACTGATTTGGAAAACTAAGGTAATCTCCTCTATCACCCAGTAATTCCATTGGAAAGCCCCCATGTGTAGCCATGGCCTGAAGAGGACAGTTACAGTCACCAGAGCTCTTCAGCAAAGCACTTGTTGTCCTGGTCTAAGTGGCTACAACTCTAAAATAGAGAGAGAGCTGTAAATATGATTAAAGGATGGAAAACATGTATTAATAAATGTCTCTGCAAAACTAAAAAGCACTTTGAAAATGTAAAGTAGCTTTACTTACTTCAGGGACTTTATCCAGTATATATATTTTCCATCCTTGGATGCCTTCTAACATATAAAATCTAAATGTTCACCTATTAATCTTTGCACATATTTACAAGTAACTGAGATCATAGGTACAATGTTCTCTACCTAAGTCTAGTGAACTGGGTAAGTGCTTTCTTCTACATACAGTTCTATATTAAACTATTTAAAGATATGGTTGTTATTATAGCTAACAGATTGTCATTGTAAAATGCTCTAAAATTTGCAAGTTAAAGAGCACAATTGTGATAAAATATACTATTACTACATAAAACTTTCCACCTGTAGAGACTTCTAATGCATGCTTTCCATGCATAAAAAATGTGACTAGAAAAACTGATAAATGACCAACAGCTACTTCTCTGGTGATTATACAAAATTACATAATGGAGGAACATTTAACAATTTAATTCCAAGCTCTATCAGAAATAGTCTGTAAAACGATTTGCTTAGGTCTCTTTTTAAGTACTGAATTCTCAGCTTGAATAAAGGTATGTTGAACCTTTATGATAAGCAGAGTTGTCATTAAATTACAAGAGGTGAACTTGAAGATAACAGGTAAAGACAGAAGAAACAAACATAATCAAAACATGCTCAAATGTTTCCTTCTCTCTTCATTCTTGGACAATACTTGTAGAGATAGAAATAGGTAGCTTTAGTGCAAAGGCTACTCTCCTGATTCCTAAGATACAAGTTTTAAAATTCCCTATAAATATGAGAAAACATTCTAGGTGTACTCATGCCTTTTACAAAGTACTTCAGATGGTTGCAGTAATGCATCTCTTTCAGTTCCTTCTTCCACCCTGACCTCCTTACCTGATTCATCTGATGACTTGAAAGAAAAGAGAAAGCTTCATTTAGGCACTGATGTGTCTGTTGTATTTGCTGCTTCAACACTGGACAGGTGCTGTTCTCCTGTTTTATTACTAGAAAAGCAGGCCCGAGATTGATCATTTTGGGATCACCGCAGGCAACAGAAAGGTAGAGCTCTTGGATACAGAGTCTGCATCTGAGAACGAGTAGCAGTGGAGCCCAGCAAGGCACACCTGGAATAACTGATTCACAGCTTTGAAGCATGGATCTAAAAGGTTCATATGCCATTATAGTTCCAGGAATTTTCCCTTGGTTTATCCGTGGTCTGCCTAAATCACCACTTTTCACCCCATTTCCTAAGGCTAAATTTCGGGGATCTAATTATCTTCATTTCCAAGGATGGGGGAAGATCAGCTTCTTCATTTATACCTGGAAATACTTCCTTCTTTTATTCCTACGGAGATATTCTGGCCCTCTGCTGTTGGCCCCTTCTTAGTCATAATCCAGCTCTTCTCTTTACCCTGTGCATCAGCCACAGCACATACTTTCCTGCCCATTCAAAGGGAAAACATTTGGTATAGAGACAATTTGGGGCTGGAAATCAGTTTAATTTATTTTGTATCCTGGTGCTTACCAGCTGCATGACCCTGCAGGGAGGAAAAAAATGCTTTTTCTTCTGTCCTGTTAGGTTCAGTATTTAGGATACTGCAAATTAAACCAGCAAAACATAAACAGGATAAATGGTTTATTACATATGATAGGAGGCCTTCATAAAAAAACAGTGAAAATCCCAAGAAGTGTCTAGAACCTGTGACTTATATACCATTTTAACAAAGAACAACAAGTTTGTGGAAAAGTGCCAAGACAAAGGAAAAGAGGTTTAGGGTTTTAGGGATGGCAAACTGTGGAGAGCTAAATATATGGGGGAACCGATGGAAGATAAGGATTGTCTGGTAAGGTTTGTTAGGTAGATACCCCTTAGTGCTATGTCTGGGCTGGAAATAGTCTACAGTTGTCTCCTGTGTAGGCAAATAGTGGGAGAGCAAAGCACATCATTTTTTTCAGTTTGCTGTTTCTCAGTTGTCTTCAGCTCAAAATAGTCTTCTGCCAAGCTGTCATATTTCAGGTTGGTATATTATGATCCTCTTCATCCTCAACAAGGTTACTCAAGTCTTGGAACCTAAGCATTATAGTCTGTAAAAGAATGTAAAACCTCATGCACGTGTTTCCCCGAAAATAAGACCTAGCTGGACAATCAGCTCTAATGCATCTTTTGGAGCAAAAACCAATGTAAGACCCAGTCTTATTTTACTATAATATAAGATCAGGTCTTTATAATATAATATAAGAATATAACATAATATAATATAATACCAGGTCTTATATTAATTTTTGCTCCAAAAGACGCATTAGAGCTGATTGTCCGGCTAGGTCTTATTTTCGGGGAAACACGGTACTTGTTGTGGGATAAATGCCTCTTACTCACTGCCTTCATAGGGTTCTGCTCCCTTTTCAAAGCCTCTGAGAAAAGGTCTTCTCTATTCCAAATATTCCTGGATTCTACACTTCATTTTCTTTCCTCTTCTGCCCATTTTTTTATTTTTTCTCTTAAGTCAACTGAATACCCTAAGTGGATAATCCTACTTAGAAGTTGGGAGGAAGGGGAAAAGCTGGAAAGGGATAAAGACAATGACGTGGTAGGAGACTGAGGAAATTCGAACATTTATCATCTTGGTCCTGCCCCATACACACATAGAAGCCAATGTACAGAAATGTAATCTCTGCCTATAACACCCCCTTCATCCTCTGTTCCCTCCATCTGCAAATAGTACAATTCTATGAGTCTTGGAATGTCCAACCCAGATCTTATGTCTCTATTGATACTTTATTTGAGTAACATACCTGGAAGTAAATTTTCTCACTCCAAACATCTATGGGGTTTTTTGTTTTGTTTTGTTTTTTTCATTTTCTTATCAATCTAATTTATTTATTGAGTTTTATTGTCCTGACCACTTTCCACATTTTAGAATAGCTGCATATCTCAAGTTTCTTCTTAATTGACCTGCAGAACAACCTCTCAGTGTTTTACAACATGAAAATTAGATGAATGATTATACTTACATGGTTGAATTCAGGTCTAGAAATAGAAATATTACATTTAACAAATCGTTATGGATGGGCAACATCCTGGTACTATTACTGTCCTACCATCACTAAATGTTGTAGAAGAAAGAAATTCTGAGAGATAATTCTTTGGGACCATGTTGATTCTCTGCTTGCTACTTAGGTTGCCCATTGTACCAGTCATTTAGCAATGTGAAAGATGATTATTTTCCTTAGGTGTTTTCATGGATTCGCTGCTTGGTAGCAGTTCTGATAATTTCTGATTTAGGCAGAATATAAATCAGGAACCTTAGGAAACACTGCTATATACCATCACTGCATCTGTGAGTCCTCTCGTCTTCCAGTTTGGAAATTTAAAATGAAGCTCTTTTTTATATTTTTTTTCAACTTCACATACACTGGTTTAAAGTTAAAGCAGACTCTTAAAATCTGACCTTTTCTGAAGTTTTAGAAATTGAATAAATGGAAGTCAGTGAGTGATTTCATTTCGGCTGAATTTCCCACAGGGGGGCTGAGGAGAGTTGTGGATCACGTTTTATGTCATTTGATGAGAATGAATCCGTGATCATCTATGATTTAAAGCTAGATAAATTTACCTATTATGGCAACTGGGTCTTGTGTTAATATATGACGTGTTACTGCAGGTTACTGCTTTATTTCTTCAAGACTTTAGGTGAATTTTCTTTTGCAAAATACCAAGAGCGTATCTGTATGTTTTACTTCTTTAATGATCAAAAGGACACTGTACCCTATATTTAAGGAGAAGAGAGCTATAGTTGGTGACAAAGTGGATATATATAATTTTTTAAATTAAATTATTATTCACTTATCTAGAAGGTGAGCCAATAAATGCATCTGTGTTGCTATAATTGATTCCATTTGCAAATTGTGATTTTGCAAACGAAACTCAATTTGCTATTTTCTTGACACCGTTTATTTTATATAATTAAATTCATGTTTATGCCTCAAAGAGAGAAAATGGAAAGCATGTCTTTCTTTCACCATCTATCTCTATCTTACCATAAATTTGGTTTTCAAATTGGTTATTTTTTAAGGGAAGACAAAGCATGAAAGAGTTCCCTTGTAACATAAAAAAAGAAAAAAAAAACAAAAAAAGAAAAAAAAACTGGCTTAATTGTTTTTAATGTTTTCTGGTTTCCGACTCTATTTTACTTCCTGACAAGCCCCTATTTCCTATTTTCCAGCTCTGCCTCCTTCCCATCTTGTAACTTGACATGAAGACATTAAAAGACTGTTGGAAAATTGTCTTATACCTCTAGCACTCTGCATTTTACCCTGTTACTCAATTATTTGTTGAATGAGAGCTTAATTTTCCCTTTTATGTAAAACTTGGTGTGACAGAAGGCAGTAGTTTGGAGGTAGTGGCTCCCAGACAGTGTGGGGGTGGTGAGACAGTGCACCAAATACCAGGGAGCAGGGAGGTATTAGGAAGGAAAGGATGGATACAGGTTGTGCCCCTGACTAGGAAAACTCATCTAGCCATCCAGGATTACTGGAGCTGTAAGATCCATGAGGTTAGAGAGTAACCCCTCCTTTGTTGCTCTTCTCTTATATTTCATACATCTGGCATAATACCTGGCATGGGGACACAGAAACATGCTATCGATAAACTTACTATTAATAAAGTTTACACATTTTCTAAGTGCAAAATGGAATTAAATGATTCTCTTTTTAGTCTCTGAGATACTTTAAGTTATCCCAGAGTGTTTTGAAAGGTGATCCTCTTTTGATAAAAGACATGTTCATATACAAAAAGATATTAATGTGATCTGGATAATTACTATAGAAACAATAGCAAAGTTTCCCAATTATTTATGTTCCATCTTGAGTAGCATGGCAGTGGCTCACACTTTGCAATAAAATATTTGGTGATGTGGGTAGAAGGACTTTTAAAATTTCTATTTTGGGTGCAAATGTAGGATTTCTAATCAGTACAGCACCTTTTAAAATCATTCAGTTGACTCCTGTGTATTTAGGGAGAAAAGAAATGAGGAACATGAATAGATTTCCTGAGAGAGTTAGAGTGAACAGTGATTAAGTTTAGAACATAAAATTACCATTTATGATTAGTTCAGTTCAATTAATTCCATCTATCCATCCCTTAATTCATTTATTCAATCAACCATCATTTATTGAAAAACCTGTTTTGTGTCAGGCTCTGCGCAAAGCCTTGGGGATACAAGGATCAAAGACACCATCAAAGAATTCAGAGTCTCGTGGTAAAGACAGAGCTGTAATTGCAGTACCCGAGGGCAGCGTGAGGCTTATGCTAGGGAATAACAGGAATCTGGAAGCACATGAAGCAGGCAAGTAGTGCAGGTTGTAAGTCACAAATTACATGAGAACCGCATGGAAGGTGAGAGGAACAGGTGCCGAACAGTGACCAAAATGCAGTCCTCACTAAAACAGACCATGTTCTCTGCCTTCCATGAACTAACAATTCTGGTTTCTCTTAGGCCTGATGCATACCCTATAGGCAATCATCTTTGAGGATGCTTTTAATTCTGAGTGGCTTCAGTGAAGTTTCTGGTAAATACATACTGGGTATGGAATTCTAAGTCTCCAATTGCCTGTTTGTTCTAAGATTCCTGGCTTGTGTGCTGCCATTCCCTCTGCCAAAATATTTCATCACTATCACGATTTTTGCTCAGTCAGTAATACATTCAGAAGTCACCTAGAAGTACAGCAAGAAAATCCAACGAATTGATGTTAAGTTTGGTAACTGTGACATGTTCATAATTTTTTTCCATATTATCTATGAAACACTGTAAACCTGTTGGTGCCAAGGAAACTCTTGCATTCCTGTCTTAATTAAATCTCTCAAACCAAGTAGGTTTCTGCAGGGTATAATCCATTCATTCAGGTGTGAAAGACTGGAACCTACTTACATATTCACAACCCTGATAGCTGTGTCTGGGATAAAATAAATTTATTTCTGAGTTGTCTGGGTTCTGCAGATACTGCAATTACTATTGTATATAGGAGCTTTCGACTAAAAGACTAATTTAGGGTAGTTCTAAAAA
Organism: Rhinolophus sinicus; assembly: GCF_057876585.1. Lineage (NCBI taxonomy): Eukaryota > Metazoa > Chordata > Mammalia > Chiroptera > Rhinolophidae > Rhinolophus > Rhinolophus sinicus. The sequence continues at coordinate 35,784,943 of NC_142517.1, forward strand.
ATACTGGAAATGTGAAAATAGATTGTAAGCTCTTGGGGCAAAGACAATGTTTTAATTTTGGTTCTCTTTACAGCTTTGAAAGTACTGTGTGTCCCTAAAGCTCCTTATAAATATGTAAATAAAAATGAAATGATTAGCTGAACTGGAATAAAGGAAAGAGACTCCTTTTTATAAAATGGCGTTTATAAGATAAAAAATAACTAGACTTTAGAAAATGCAGCCATTGGAAAAGAATGTTCTGCAATGTATAGCTCTAGTTTTATTTCCTTAGACTTATCACAATGGGAATAATATTTGTTTGAAGTTACATTAATGATTTGCCATTAAAGAGGCTAAAATCACACTGGTAGTACAATATATGGCAAGTAGAGTAATTATATGAGGTGTGATCAAAAGATATGGTGAATGTTTAAAAAAGAAAGTATTACAGTAAAAGACACATTGTCATTAATTCCCCTCAAAATACTCGTTCTCACTTCGAACACACTTATCCCACCATTTGTGCCACTTTCTGAAGCAGTTCTGAAAGTCCTCTTTCGTGAATGTCTTTACTTCATCCTCCATCATGACAATGCTCCCTGTCACACATTGCTTCTGGTGCGGCAATTTCTGTTAAATAAAAGCATTAGGTGTGTCCTCATCCACCTTAGTCACTGGATCTGGCACTGTGTGACTTCTGGCTCTTCCCCAAAGTCAAAGTGACCATGAAAGGTAAACTTTTCGAATCCATTCAGGACATCGAGGCAGCAACGACAGGACAACTAAAGACACTCACGAAAGAGGACTTCCAGAATTGCTTCAGAAAGTGGCAAGAATGGTGGGAAAAGTGTGTCAAATGAGGGGTGGGGGCATTTTGAGGGGGATTTGTGGCAATGTGTCTTTTACTATAATATTTTTTTTTATTTAAATATTCACTGAATTTTTTTTATCATAGCTTGTTCTTAGTTACCTTTTCTGTCACTTGTGGGGAAATGGCAGAACTATCAGGGGAACAGAGGAGCCAAATTCAGAGGGATTAAAAAGACACATGACTGAGTTTAACATATTTGAGGAAGCTATCCTGTGGATACTGACACGCACAGGAAAAGTGGTGAGAGAGTTTTGGAAATTTCTCTAAAAGTGAAAAAAAAAAGACAGTATTAAAGGCAAAGCATAAAGATAACTATGCTGATGAAAAGAAAAATAAAGAAACCATAGGAGGCCACCATCTGTAAAACACAGTCTGTTTTTAAGATCTAAAATGCAAAAAGCAATTATCTGCTGAATAGAACAAAGCAGATCATCCAGGATGAGAGTAAGGGAATATCAGAAGCCTGCAGGGTGGTCAGAGAGGCCAGGACACAAAATGAGTTCCAATTAGAGCAGGTCACCAAGGAGAAGGAACAAGCCTTTCATAACACTTTTGAAACAAGGGCAAGGTAAAGGGATGTACAGGCTCCCCAGTTAATAAGGAGGGGAAGCAAATAACACGACACACAGAAAGCTTAGCTTTATATCTATTTATTTTTAGATTATGATCAAGAAAAAAGCATGTACAATAAGAGACTCTAAATACAAACCACAAATAGAGGCTCAGAGATAGTCATTAAAGGAAATATCAAAAAATTAAAACGTAACTCATTTTAGCTAAATGCAATAGATTACCTATAGTAATCAATGAGATGGACAGAATATTCTTGGACAAAACTCCACAAATCAGAGTTTTAAGAAACCATTTGGGAGAACTCACCCACTATTATCAAACGGCTGGAAATGAAATTATTGCAACTAAATTTAAATGTAGGAGATGCTGAAAATATGTACCTTTAACCAAATTTCTTTTCATTCTAAGAAAGGAACTTGACCATTTCTTTCCAAATCAAGCATTCATGTCTTAATTAGTAATAAATATAGGCCTATCATTAGAAAACTGGGTGAACTAATTTTTTTTTTTTTACTGATCTTTAAGCTAAATGGGAAATGTGTCTGTTTATATTTTCTTTATATTATTTCCCATTAATACAATACATAGCATAAGTTTAGTGACAATGTTTTACATCTAGAAATACAAGAATATCTGAAAATGGTATGATGGATAGATGGTCTCTAGTCCCTTCAGAATTAACAAATTTCATTGACTATTTATTAACCCTCTCATGTGGATATTTAACCAGTTTCTTGAACATCTGAACACATTAGGATAGTAATATGAAATGGTTTTGTTTTTCCAGTCTTCTCATTCAAGCACACTTTTGCGTCTCCCTTTATAGCTTTCTGAATAGGGGGAGGTAGAAGAGTGTGGTGATTAATAGTGAAGACCTGAACCGCCTGGTTCCAGTATATGCTAGTTGTGTGATTTCGGAAAGTTTCTTAACTTCTAATGCATCAGTTTCCACATCTATAAAATGTGAGTGATAACAGTACTTCAAAAAATTGTTATGAGGATTCATTGAATTACTCCCAGTAACTAGTAAAGTAAACACTCAATAAATGTTCTCTATAGTATTATTCAAATTCCATATTCCCCCAGTCATGTTTGGCTATTAAAAACTCAGTCCTATATTTTTTTAAATTTCTAATCTGTATCCTCTCTTCTCTCAATTTAGGGTTGACCCTAGGTTTCAGGGAACTGCTTTAAAGAAGGCAGTATCTCTTTCAATCTTCTTTTAGGTTCTAACTATTGTGGAATCAAGACAAACATTTGGATTCTGGGGGAAGACTCATGAATCCTATAAGAAAGCCAGCTGTGAAGCTCTTGCCATGTAGTGGGGACTGACATGGTAGATAATAGTAGGAAAAGCAGGAAGTGTATGGCACGAGCTCTCTCCCGGCTTTCTCATGGGCAAATGCATGTGTTCTTGGGAAGGTTGCTGTGGGAATTCCCACAGCAGTTACTTGGTGTAGATTCTGGCTCCACTTGACATCTTTGACATTCTTTCACACTCTCCCTACTTCCTGTTAACTGGTGAACCTCATAGCTGGAGTCTCCTGAACAAGCAGGCCATAGTCTTAGGAAGGAACTGACCAGACAGCCAGGGTGCTATTTGTCTGGAGGTCTCTCAGCAGTCACGTTATTTCTGTGCAAAGTGGTGGGAATGCAGGCTACTCCACCCACCCTCAGCCTTCGGTTTATAAAGATTGGGGTAGCAAAACTAATGGGACAACCTCTTAAGGAGCCCCAATTGTTGGCAATGCTTTTTAGAACACAGGATGCTCAATATCTATTTTGTCTTAGTTTGGGGGCTAGCCAACAATTTCGGGGCAATAGGAAAACTCCCCTAGCAACTTGTCACAGATATACAGATCCATTAATTTACAGCCAAAGCTACTGATTTTAGTCTTTTAACTTTGGAGACTTTCTGTTCCATTCCCCTCTGTCATTGCTCAATGAGAACATCCCATATACTGCATGTAAGATTTATCACTCTCCACCTTTGAGTGTCATATGTGAAATTCATTTTTAATGACATCTTGAGAATTCCCATTAAGAAAAAGTGATGCAGAATGACTTATATGGGTAAATTCAAAGATTACATTTTTAAAAGATACTTTGTTTATTGAGTTTACGGGCAAAAAGAATAAGAGTGGGAAGATTCCAATCATTGGCTCCGCATTCCTATACTCCTGGTCTCGTTTAACATATGTGAGTACTGTGGGAGGATGTGGTTCCCTATAATGTAAATGACTCCTCCAAAGTCACTGTTCAGCTCTTTTTGTTCATTTCTCACATCTCTAGGAGTGATGGAACAAACAGTAGAGCAGGGCCTGGGTTTTCATATTAATGGTAGAATTATAACATCAGCTGCAACATCTCAGGAAACAAGACATAGACATTTCATAATGCTCATCCCAAAACTTTGTTGGTTTTAGGTAGAGCCAGCTTTTCACTGGCTCCTCTCTAGGGCTGTTACACTTGAAACAGGTTGTTTTATTCCTGGTTTAATTTCTTTATCCCAAGATTCATGTGGAGGAAAGGTGATCTGATACTGTATCTTATTTGAAAAGCTATGTTTAATGATTCAGAACTTTAAAAAATATGTGGCCTTAGATTCTTGCTTCCTTGATTTCTTTTTTTTTTAAATAAGGAGGGGAAATACCTATGAGGAAAAATATCTAATATAGACTGAAATCTGCTTTAGCTTTTATATTCTAACTGCCAAGTTTCAATAATAAAAAAGAAAACTTTAAGAAGTCATTTCAACAAGATGCTGCCATTTCTTTGGATACTTCCCCTATTAGCTCATTATACCGACTTTCCTTTGATATTGTGTGGTAGTCCCTTCTCAATTTAAGTCTGGTGTGAGAAAATTGGGAAATAACACTTTAATCCTGGAGGACTGATTTCATTAAAGATCTTATGTATTGGTGATCCAGCCTTGCCGTCTTAAGTATGGCTCAGAGATGACATTGATGAAATTGTTCCTGTCATTAGAAGTGACGTCTAACACAGTTGTAACTCCCAGAGGTATAGGAGTGCTGAGTCATGTCAAGAGACTCTAGATTAGGAATTGAAATTCTTGATTTCTACCAATTCAAAAAGCCACTCTCTGGGCCTCAGCTTGAAATGCAGTTCAGTAGTAGGTCTTTTCCCCTAGCTATTACTTTTGTCTGGGGTTCAACCCAAAATTATTCCTGCATTTTGTCATTTGTGTTTCAAAATAAAAGTCATAGCCTTTAATGATAGTTAATATTTATTGAGTATTTACTATGTGTCAAACATTGTGTTAAGTACTTCATATGCATTATCTCACTTAATCCTCACGAACTTTTGAGATATTACTTTATATATAAACTGAGTTCTAAAGAAAATAAACATCTTCCTCAAATCCTGAATGTTTATAAATGGTGGGAATCCAGGTCTTTTTGGCTTCAGAGTCCACATTTTTAACAAACTACTAATATTGCTATTAAAACTATTTAGACTGTGTTCCTTATTCCTTTGTCAATTAATTAGGTAATTTACTACAGAGGGACATGATAAGGTTGAAATTTTAGTGACAAGTTTTCAGATCTACACTGCAAAATAATAGTTTTTTGACTGTGTTTCTCTCTGATAGTCCAATAAATCTTCATTGTATAGTTGAATGCTACTTTACATGTCAGAGATTTGGTTTCTCACAAGAAGTTATCAACCTCATGGATGATATTATTTGTTTAATGTATTCAGTTTGCATTCTGTTTTTGCTTAATTTTGTTGTTTTGGTTCTGTTCCTGTTGACATTTTGTATTTTCTGCCTAAAACTTGGTCTGTTGATCTTTGTTCCTTGTAGTTCATTTAGTTGCCAAACTTTTACTAAGTATTTGTGTCAGTTAGTGTTGTTAATAAATGATTTAAAATTGGTACCTAAAAACGATACTTAACTATTGTTAATGGGCCAATACCAAATGGAAAGAAAATTCTGAGAAACTGCCAATTTATCTTTTAGACAAATTGTTTCATCCTTTTATTAGCCTGGAACAAGTGTAGTCACTACTGTTAATAGCAAGTGGTACCATTCACTGTGATGTGATCCCACCATGCACCAAGTGGTTCATGTGGAATATTCTATCAAAGTGGCTGTTATCCTAGGGCTTCTCTTTTTTCTGTAGTTATGTTTTTATTTGTGAAACAGCAGAAGTTTCATTGCAGGAAAAAAAAAAAGAAAAAAAAAAGAGTCAGATAAGTTGGAAGTGGTTTAATCCAACCAGAAAGAAAAAGAAGGAAGAGGGAAAAAACAATTATTTTTGTGAACATATGCTCAACAGACTAGAGACAATGTCTTCTTTCTTCTCTTTCTAGCCCTCCCCAAACACCGGAAGGAACCTGAAATCTTGGAATCATATAGACTAGTTTTGGACTGATACAGATCTGCTAATGTTTAGGCATTTTTAAAGCTGCTTTAGGCCGGTCCTGTCATCATTTTGCAGCAGGAATTTTCCAGAATGAATTCAGATTTAGGGGGGACTTTTGTGTGTTAAACAACTACATAGGATGTGTACTTCATCTTTTCTTAAAGCATGTCTATTAGAACATGTTTTTAAGTCAAAATGAGAAAAGGTACTGTAAAAAGGTGGGGGCACTCAGTGAGAGGTGTGTTTTGAGAAATGTGGTTAAACAAAATTAAACCATTGTCTTTCTAACAGGATATAACAGACCTTTCAATATATTAGTGTGTAAAGCAAATCTCTAAGAGACAAGTTAATATGAATGTTTTTGTTTTTTTTAATATTTGACTACCAAAACCTTTTTCGGAAAGCAACAGTGGAGAGGAGTGTTTCTAGGAATATTCTATGGAGAAGACATGCTATTATAGAAATAGACATTTGAGTAGTCCCATCTTGCTTGGTTAAAATGGCATAATTTCTCTGCTAACATAACCCCTTAATAAATATTTTCCACATATTTCTGATGGAGTGTAATTGTTACAACCGTTTTAGAAAACAATATGACAGTTCCTACAAAGAGCCATTATAGTGTCCACAACCTTTGATACAGTAATTACACTTCATAAAATATATCCTAAAGAAAGAATCTAACTAAAATAGAGAGCATGATATATGACTTTATTTTTTAATGTAGTATTTTTTTTAACAAAACATTATGGTACTGGAAAAAACTTAAATGCCAAAAGAAAGTAAGAAAATTGTACTGTATTATATGTGAATTTTACTATGGTCATCATTAAAAAGATGATTAAAAAGACTACGACAATATGAAAATTCTTAGCAGAAGACAATAAAAAGCACGATACAAAATTATATATACAGAATGATTTTATAAATGACAAAAGGAGCAAAGAAAATTTTTCTCAAAGAAAATATAAAAAGTGCAAATAGCTATTATGTTTTTTTGAGACTGGTAGGCTTATGCATGATTTTGCTTTTTCTATTCTTTTTTAAACAATGTGGTTATTTTTTTATTTAAAATAGTACTTTAAAGAGATTTTTGCTAAATAAGAGCTAAATTGAGTCAATTAACCTCTTTTTGTATTCAAACGTTGACTTCTGAATGAGCAAGATTTGTTAATTGTACTTTCAATATACAAAGTCGGTCCTTTTTACACAATGCAGGCAGCCTGCCTCTTAGGGGTGAGGGAATTCCTCCAACTGGGTAAGGATGTTCCTGCTCAGGCCTTCACTGATAAAATGGGGAGGTTTTAGCATAAAATTTCAAATACTTGTGTAGTCTAAATACATGGACCTCAGTATTCTGCTTTTTGTGCTCTCCATAAGTGGTCAGGTAATAAAATGCAAAATGAAGAGAGGCTGATGCCAACATTTCTGTTTCATCCATTTACATGAGCTTTTTTTTTTTTTTATCCTCAAAATGAGCTCTTCAGTGTCTAAAGGTATTTCACATAGAAATTTTAACGTCATTGTTATTGAAGTGAATGCGGGTGGCAGGATCAATGATAAAAATCCTGTAGGAACATATTTGATTTCAATTTGCACCAAATTGTTAGTTATTAAATCCATTGTGAAATGCTCTGCAACTTGCTTAAATTCCTCACACTCTTGCCTGCTGAGTAAGTGCCTCTGAGTCTTCTGATACTTTTTCACTTTTCCCCATAGTGTACGACTTGTCATTTAAAGATGCACCAGAAATTTATTTTTTCAAAATATGTGCACATTCGATTTAATGTCACAAAATTATCTTTATTAGTTTCAGTTCTGAAACAGTAAAATGATAGAGTTGAGTCATTTTGTAGTAATACAAGGCTCTCTTGTCTTGTGCTCCTAGGAATATTTGCTTACATAGACCCTTTTTACTCTTCAAATGCAAATTGTAGTATAACTTACTAATGTACTTTGGATATACATTTTTCAATATGCTCATATGAAACTCACTTTCACAATTTTTCAGTAATTTGGGCTGTATTATGTAATTCTGAAATCTCCTTGGGGAATATTTTAAGAATAAAACCAATCAATGGTATTTACCTCTAGAAAAAACAGGTATATGATACTCAGGTATGGTGTAGAGTATGTTCAACTGCAAATAACTAAGAAAAGCTTAAACAATTAATAGTTTATTTGTTTCTCATTGCAAGTGGTCTGGGAGAAGGCATGCAGGATTTGTAAAGTGGCAAAAGAAGGCCTCCAAGTACCCAGGCTCTTTTAATTTTACCACTTTAGCATCTGTAATATATTCTTTCATTTCAAACTTTTCATCCATGGTTTCAAGATGGCTTTTGCACCTCCCAGTGTCTTATCTACATTCCAATCCAAAACATGGCTCATGAAATAGGATGGGTCAATGCCTGTATTAGGAAAGGTCCCCAGGAATCTTGTGCAGACTTCTGTTTATATCCCATAAGCTGTGACTGTGTCATATGGCCACCACTAACTGTGCAAAAACTTTTAGGCCTCTAAAGAATGAAAAAATAAGACAGGGGTTAGGAGTAGATGTTGAGTGGTCTTTTTTCTAGTAACTGCTATATACCTCTCTAGAACACAACTTAGAACCATAAAATCATCAGAAACATTTTTTTCCCAAGCAAAATTAGGTGGTTCAAAGGTCAAACACTAAAAGTGATGAACTTCACTCTCATCCATCAACTGTGTTGTCTAGTTCTTACCAGAATTGTTACTGGATGAGGAGGCAGCCAGAACAAATGAACTACTGGCTCCAGGAGGGAGCACTCAAAGTTGGTGAACCAAAACTAAAGGATAAAGAAATATGAGGAGAAAAATCCTATAGGGGTAGTCAAGTCATGAGGTAGCCTAGGTTTATTTAAAATAAGTATAAGTTCTTTATTGTTCCAATAGAATGCAATAAATAATGAGTACAATGATGGCCTTTGAGTTCTCAAGAAATGAGATATTATGTTGAGTATTTGTTTTCTAATGAGGAGGAGATGGCAGAAAGATTCATCTTCTGTGTTCATAGTTGAAAATGTAACATGATGTAAGGAAGCAAACTGATAAAATATGTAAAATATGTTATGAACTAGAAAAGTTTCCAAGACATTTAGATTTTGTGAGTTTTGCTTTTTTTAAATGAGAAGTTAACAGTGAGGCCATTAGGAGAAAAATTTATCTGTGATTACCATCATTTTGCATAGAAGATCATTTTAGTACCTAGAAAAGGAACAACCCAATCTTAGAATTAAACAAAAAGTCTTTAAATTAGAGTTAAACTTTATGGGGAAAAAAATCATACTTTCCTCTTCATGGTTTTTTTTTTTTTTTTCATTTTGGTGCAAATGAGCACAAAATCTTGGTCGTAGACCAGTACCAGTCAAGGGATGAATGTTTAGGGACCACTTACTCATTGTGAAGGATTTTGAATATCTGGGATTTGTTTGTGTTTTTCATGTTCTACAAGCATATTTGCAATTCATATTTGTTTGGTTGCTTTTGTGTGTTACTAGCCCACTCTCAGTGAGTTGCATGTGGCAGAGTATTTCCCTTTCATTGTCTGAAATAATCATCTTGATTTTGGGAAAAGGCCAGAATGGCAAACACTGTCCATACCATCGTGATCCTATCGTATGCCAATGTCAAACTTACTATCCATGGTAATTTTTACTGCCAAGGCCAGAAATGGTATCAGATCATATCTGAGCACAATGTTTCAGAATCCACATTCAATCCATTGGAGCTGATACATAAACATTTCTTTGTCCGTCTTGAGTTAGGTATTATCCCCCGAAGACCTTTGTTAAAATGTGCTTGTTATATGAAAGGGGAAACTTATTGAAACATCAGTTCAGATTAACCAGCTGTTGCATGGCAGAGAGAATAGTGCCAAGGGAATAAAAATAGAAATCAATTATATTGTAAAGGCACTGGAAAGAAAGGGATGGGAATGGAAGAGAGACTTCCAAGGAGCAACATGAAGGCAACCTTGGAGAGGCGGTGAGGTCACCATCAAACCCGTCTGTTGGAGCTATTCATTTCACCTGTTCAAATGCTCCCAGTGGCTTCACATGTGCTTGTCAAATTCAATCTGGATTTCCACCAAATACCCTGCACAAACTATAAACTCTGGCTAATTTGTCATTGATTCCAGAACATTGATCTGTTTGCATCTCTGGGATTTGACGTAGCTGTTCGTAAGCCCACAAACTTAAATATTCCAGGTAATTACATATAAGTAAAATAATTACAAGAATAATGTGGATGTTTGGCTAGCCATCTCTCAAACATTGCCTCTTCCAAAAATTATTTTCAGAAATCCCCCTTTTTCCCCTATCCCCCAAATAAGATAGGGGGTTTATTTACTGAATGAGTAGAGGAAATACATTGTAAAGCCACCTTCCCTATGCTTCCTTAAGTAGCATTCTTGGAATTAGAATGAACCACAGTGTTAAATAGCACAACTGTGATAGGACAGAATCTAACACATGTATCTATTGAATTATAATTTTTCTTTTAAAAATCATTTTAATTAAACATAAAAAGTAATAAAAGGACATTAGGGACATGAATCTCCCAAAATTATCACCCATAAAATTCTACCATACTAATAATCCAAATGCTTTGGCATTTTGGTACATTTCCTTATTTCCTTCTAGATGTTTTTTTCACTACACATTGTTAAAATATATTTGTATTTCACTCATTCAACAAATATTTATTGCATGAATTCTACAAGCCAGGTACACAATGCTGGCCAATTATGGGAACAGATATTTGTTTCACTTAATGTGATTTTACGTTTATATACTTGCATTTATGTGGTTTCATAGTTATTGAAACCTCATTCAACATGGATGTATTCAAATGTATGCAATATTTTTGTCTATTTATGTTATCAGTTTTTCAATGAATAAAAGTATATGTATTTCATATAGCATTTGATTCACATTGACATATTTCTTTCCAAAAGTTTAGATAACCATATGTATTTTAACCAGAAATATGTGAAAAAGCACACACCCTTCATTGCACCTTATCTTATATTTTAAATTGTCATATTTTATTGGCTAAAATATTCTATATTATTATTGTATTAATTTGCTTTGCTTGGTTTCTAGTGAGGGTCGTGTTTTTTTTGTTTGTTAAAGTTGGATATTGCCAACTTTTGCGACTTGCCTCTATAGAATTTCTGTATTTATTTATTTAGTGATTTTCTTATTTATAAGTGTGTTTTCTTTACTGAGGATAGTGATATGTTACTTTGATGTATTTTCAAACATTGCAGCTTGTTCTTTCATTTGATCTATGGTTTTACAACATTTGCAAAAGTTTAAAAAACAGTTTTGTAAGGACAAATTCATTGATTATTTTCTTCGTGATTTTTGTAACTTCTGATTGTAAAACCCTTCCCCTCTTCAGAGATTTGATGAATATCCAATTCCAATTTTTCAGTAGTTTGTTTTAAAAAATATTTAACTTTAATCTGTCTGAATCTGTTTTGGCAAATGGTGTGAGGTGAGGCTCTAAATGGATTTTCCCCAAGATTGCTTATCATTTATTTAAACACAAATCATTGAATAATTTACCATTCCCTTGTGATATGTGATGCTTTGTCTATGTCTACAATTCAGATTTTACAGAGACTACAACCATCTCTGGTCTAAAAAAATTTAAGTTTAAATTTGAAACATCAAAACACTTTTAAAAATGCAAAATATTGTGATATTCATTTCTAATGCAAGGATACACATGGCAGACACTTTGAAATAGCTCTCTGAGGAGAGAACACTGAAATCATTATTAAAGTATCAGGTGCAGAGTATGCTTGCAATATTTCTTTTGCAGACAGAACTTTTAAACCAGCATACAAATGACAAGTTAGACTCAGTTGTGTCTGATTGTTTTCAGCAACATTAAGGAGTATATCATAAGCATGAATATGTACAAATATTTACCTGGAAGGATGTCAATAGAAGTATATTTGATAATAGTGAAAAAATAGAAATAAACTAAACTCCATTAATAAACTAAACTCCCTATCAGAAGCTCTTTATATAAATCATGGTACTTCCTTAAAATTGTTAAAATATTATAGAACAGTCATAACCAAGAAAATGTTCATAGAATATTATTAAATGAATAAAATTAAGTAGTTCATAAAAGAGAGTGTGCAGTGTGATCATATCGTAGTAAAACAACACACATATAGTATTGTATATTCATATGTTATTTTCTTTGCTCCGTAAAGCAGATGTGAAAATACTTGAAAGATATCTAACAGGACATTAAGAAAGATTACCTAATTGTCACCATTTGGATATATACCATGTTTACATAAACACAATAGGATTAAGCAGCCATCTGCCCTGGTTCTTTCCTTGATTCTCTGTGGCTTTTTACTATAAATAAATAATTGATATTAGGTGAAATTCTTTTGAGGCGGTTGACTCAACAGCATAAAAATGGCAGATTTCACTTAGGATACTAGGTTTCTGTTCAGATAGGAAAATGAAACTCTGACACTAAATGCTATTGTCTCATCTTTTTTCGGCTATGCCATTAACTACGTTCGGTTATAAAATTTTGAGAAGTACTCCATATCCTCTGAAACACACCCCAAAATCATGTCCTTAACTTCTAAACTCTGCAAAAGAAAAGGAAAAGGCTCATCCCATAAATAAAACCTCAGAGCAAATAACTATCTTGAAGTATCCATGAAAAATTCTTTTGTTGCCATTTTTGCATTGCTCTTACATACCTCTTGGCCACTGTCTGAGAAGGTGTGTGAGTGACTGGTGGTGACAACACCAAGCCACTCAATATAATTTCTTTGGCATCCTTTGAGAATTCTATCCTCATAAAAACTGTGTACTGAGAATGTGCTAGTTTGGTCATTAATTGATTTGCTGACCATCGATGACATAGATAGTGTTCTGTTAAGCCAGATAAACTTCTGTGTCCTGCTCTTGGAGCAAAATATTTTAAAAGAGCAGATTAATGGTACAAAAAAGACTAATTATTAGCATCTGGAATTCTCTATAAACACTAAGATTTCCTGTGTAAAGAATCCTCTTGGACATGAGAAAGAGAGTGCATATTTTACTTGGGTCGTGCAAGAAGCCTTTCTGCTCAGAAGGTTAGTTTTACCTACCAACTAATACAAGGCATGACTAAAAAGTAATCAGGGAAATCCCACAAGCCACATGGGGAAATCAGTTTCATCACTTTGTAGTCACATCTCCTATTTGCTTTATTTCATGCTGTGCCAATCTCAGAAAGGGCCATTGGAATTGGAAACAATAATTGAAGCTTTGAATTCAGTACCAAATAGTGACATTAATATTTCCTTTTGTTAACATTATTGATACAGGTGATGGTGGGGGGAAAAGATTACTTTTTTTGTGAAGTGTATGGAAGACTGGTATGAAAGAAAAGGCAGTTGTGGTGAAGGTGGAATGAGAAAACCAGTAAAATTCATGGTACTTCATTTTAAGTGTTGGATTTATGCAAAGGTAATATTAAAAGTTATTTAATAACCTATATGGCACAGGAAATCCACAAATTCAGAACAGATGCCAGAGCTGCCAGAGTCCTTGAGGCCCCCTGCTACTAGGCTTTAATAATTTATTATCTGGATGGGAGAAGTCTTCAAGGTCCCTGGGAGGGGACTGGAGCAGTCCAGTGAGTAGGGGTCACTCAGGGATCTCAGCACAGAAACTACTTTCCAACCAGTATGGAAATACATCTATATATTTTTTAAAAATGTGTGCATATCAGCAGCTAAAGTTCTTTCAGGATATTTATTTGAGGAGTTTGTGTCCAGTATTTAAGATTCTGAAGTATTATTCAGAGCTTAGAATTCAAATATTTTCAATTTCAAGAGATTTCTTCCAGGCATTTCCTGTCATCTCTTCCCTTGAGTCCCACAATCCTGTCCTTTTGGCTAACCTTGGTTGGTCATGCTTCCCAGCTCAAGCCCTAAAAGGAGCAATTACCACTGGCCTGGTGAAACCATCAGCAAGATCATTTCCTGTATGGCTTCTGATGGAAACCACTGCCAAGGTACTGCCTCTGTCCTAGAACTGGAGCCGTCCTCTGAGTTCGATCACCTGTGCCCACGGCCGCCTATCAGTGCTTCTCTAACTCATGAGCAGCTCCAATACACTTGACACTTGAGCCCCAACATCTGGATCTGACTTGGAGGAACATGACTCATCACAGGCACCTTTCTAAATAATCAATTAAAAGTGTCAAAATACACATTTGTTCAATAGACAGAAAACCCCACTTGCTCCTAGGAAGACACCTTTATCATTCTTTAAACTCATTAATTTGTGTTTTAACAGATTTATATACTTACCCAGTATTTTGATTGCCATCTCAATTCTGTCACTTTTCAGAGCAGAGAAAGTTTGTTTCTGAGTATCATTTGTTTTTCACAGACTTATGTCTGATTTAACTTCTTCCTCTAGAAAATAAATTTTCTCTTTGGGAAGTTTAAGTCAGCCTAAATTTATATTAATGACTTTGTGTGTGTGTGTGTGTGTGTGTGTGTGTGTGTGTGTATTAATAAAGAATTCTTAGTTTTAATCAAATTGCAAAAATCTTCTGTTTTGAAATCGTTTTTCACCATGCTAATCTTCCCCCCCCCCAACCTTCCCTTACATAACGTCTCTATAACTTTGTCAGGGGGAGGAAGTAGGAGCCTTGATCCCTAGGTGAGATAATTTATGAACTGACGATTTCACAAAAAGAAAATCTCAGAGAGTCAATGCAAATGCAAAAGTAGAGATCATGATAAATTCTGCTGTAATTGGTGTAGGGAAATGAAAATTATCCTGAAAAAATCATAGCAGAAATGTTTTTGGTAGATCAGTGGTGTCCCTTTTTTAATTTAGTTTTTATTCCTTCTACAACTTACCGTCCTAAGGTTTAAAACTTTAGAAATAATCGAAGAATAGGAATCATTTTCCAAAACCTTTCCTAAATGTGACATTGATTCATTGGTATACAGCCCATTAGCCTAGAGTTTCATCTCTTCATCTATCATTTCAATTATCTCCTGATTTCCTCAGGGCATTTGATAAATGGGAGACTATTTACATTTGGTGCACTAATGACCTTGTTAAATTTTGAAAATGCATCCCCCTACTATATGTATATAATACATATACATATAGTTATTTGTGCACTCCATTACTTGGAGATAATTTAAATGGAATAACCTCCATTACTTGGAGATAATTTAAAAATAAAATTTTGAAAATACGGGGTTTTATATTGTTACAACCATAGCAATAATTGTATAGGAGTTAAAATATACCTATAGCAAAAAGAAGCAGAAAGGAACTGTTCAAAATAAATATGACACCCCCCCCACCAGCTTTTTCCTTTTCATCTTTAGAGTCAATTCTCCAAAAACTTCCTCATCATATATAGTTACCAAATAAGGCTTTTGTTTCTTTCAGTGGTGACATAATTTTGTTATTGTCATTTTCTTATCATGGTAGCTTGAAAGAGAATTTTATTTTCTGAAATAACTTGTTGGCTTATGCCAAAATGTACAACCACCAAAGGTAACACACTATACGTATATCCCTGTTATATATGGGCGATATCTATCTCTATTTCTATCCATATGGTTAGTCCCCTGTTTGTACCTTATTTGTAAGTTTGGTGTGTGTGTGTGTGTGTGTGTGTGTGTGTGTGTGTGTGTGTTTTGGGAGGGATGGTAGTTGGTTGGAAGAGGAAGACACGAGTGGATCCTATCTTACCACTACTGTAGCAGCCTCAGATGAAGCAGAGATGATTCAAACATAGCTGTTATCTGGTTTCTGGAGTTTCATTTGGTCAAGGTATTTGAACTGAAGGACCTCTGGAAAAAATAAAGGTCTACTGGGAAGGAGCTATTGGGTATCTCTAGTCTCTTTTCTAGTTTTGGGGTTCTTTGTACCCCAAGGTAGACATTGAGAGAAAACGCAAGAAAAATTTCCAGACAAATTTTATTAAGCTTATGCTCTAGCACAAGTAAGGCAGGCTTCCCTTTTAGTTGAGTTGCCTGGTAACTAAATTCACGCATGCGCTGTGGGAGCAAGATGGTGGACTTACCACCCAGTAAGGTCATATAGTGGTCAAACCTTGATCAACTGCGCATGCGGGACAGTGGTTTCCACATTTGCAAGGAAGTGGTTAGAAGGGAGGTAATAATCAACTGCTCTTGCACTTTTGTGTAGGGAGTGATGGGGTCGTGGCATTCTTGTTGTCAGCTTATCCAGTGTTCTCCCTGACCATCTGGCATTCCTTTGGCCCCGGACCCAATTCCCTATGCTGTCTCCTTAGAAAACTAGGTTATTATCTCTTGTCTACAAAATTTAAATTACTTATGAGCAGTGACAGCCACAGAATTCTCTCTCCACTAAGAGAACCTGGCTTCAACTCTTCATATTAATTGCAACCCATCAACTATCTTCATTGAAAAGAAATTTATATTTATTTAACATATCAAATATGAGGAACCCATGCTTTTCTTATCTCATACTAATTTCCTGGTTAGTTTGGTGATGCTGTTTACACATCTTTGATCAAATAAACTATAAAATTGGGATAAATTATTTTTATTAAAGATTCTTGAATTATTAGATAAATTATTAGATAAATAAAAGATTTAGAGTGAACATTTTATTTTTATTTTATTTTGAAAAGGGACATTATTATTTAATGGGTACAGAGCTTGTTAGGGATGATGAAAAAGTTTTGGGTGTAGATAATGATGATAAGAACATAGCATGTGAATACTTTTAATGCCACTGAACTGCACACTAACAAATGACTAAAATGATGCATAGTATGTTCTATGCACCTTACTCAAAAAAAATTTGTTTAAGTAAAATTAAAAAAGAAAATGAGGGGCAACTTAAAAGATAAGATCCAAAAGAGCTAAAACAATCAAAACTATGTGATACTGGGGCAGGGCAGGAAACAATATTAATGGATCAGAGCAAATAGTCAAGATACAGACCCCATGTACACATGACTTCCGGAGGGCTCCCTACTCATGGAGGCTGACCGATTGAGCATTTTAGATGACTGGTAATTAAACCAAGTTTCTGAGAAATAAAACTACTGAATTTGTTTGAATATAACATTTAAGTATATCACACAATCAAATAATTAAAAACAGAAAAACAAAAAAACGAATCAGCTAATCCAATACCTTTACTTCTTTGTGGAAATTGAGATCTTTGAGGTAAAACTGGGGGATAATATTTATGACTAGAAAGAAGTTCTATTATGGCTTTGTCAAAATCCTGAGGGTGAGAGTTGGATTTGACTCAAGGAGGACTCCTTGAGGTTCAGCTGTGATTCCCAAACATTTAAGGGTTACAGCCTGGTTTGTTTTGACAGATGGCTCATTTATGTGCAGGGCCTCTGAATGGGCATATGCGGACCTAGAATATACTTGAAAAGGTCAAAAATTAATTGCTTTATAGCCCTCAGTGGTTAAGTTTTGGAGGGTAAGGATATTTTATGTATCTATATATTTTCAGGCACCTACCGTGTTTCCCTGAAAATAAGACTGGGTCTTACATTAATCTTTGCTCCAAAAGACACATTAGGGCTTATGTTCAGGGGTTGTCATCCTGAAAAATCATGCTAGGGATTGTTTTCTGGTTAAGTCTTATTTTCTGGTAAACACGGTAATATAGTGTTTAGCACATATGAGGCATTTAGTAATTATTGACAAGTGAATGAATGAGTGAAAGAATGGATGAGAAAACGAATGAACACTTTAGTTTTACTTAGCAATTACCAGAACTATTTACAAATCACATGATAAATACTCAGTACATAGATAGGAAAGAAAAGGAGACCATCAGAGAGCTGCAGAAGTTAAAGACCACAGAGAAAATTGGAACTCTTGACATTTATATGAAACATTTTGTATCTGTGTAGGTGACTCATCACTATCTACTTCTCTGGCCCCTCTGTTTTGGGGAAGGGCTCATCCAAGAACCAGCCAAATGACCAATATGAGACTTGGATTCTTCCTTGTAGGTTTAGACTGGAGCAATTATTTCCTACCAGAAGTATCAGCTGAAATCTGGGTCTAAGGGGCCACCCTAGCAGAAGAGAAAAATTGAGGTTCAATACCTGAAAGGAAACTAGCACCAGGGATCAAAGGGCCAAAAAAAGGGAAGCCAGGTCAAGAATGCAGAACCAAGATGTTTAAGCCAGTTAGACACAGGGCTCAGAGTTAAAGTAGGTTATCAATAAACAAAGAGGAAGAAAAGGATAGAATTCTGAGCCTTTGCCTCCAATTCCAGCCTATGATTGCATCTCAGTTCAATAAACTCACTGATGAGGTATCGAAAGATCAAGCAGAGCTGACAAATTTATTCAAATCTGTTCCTCTACTGATATGGAGCCTCACCCTTCTAACTGCATGCTGGACTCTCTCTCCTGAGTATTTTCTTGGTACTGCATATTTAACATACCTAAAATGCAACATAGCTTCTCCTGGTTTTTATAAGTAAAAATAATACAAGACTTGGAAATGGGAAAGAGATTACAGGGTATCTGTCCTCTCAGTGTAGTGCTAGGCATTGTCTAGGGGACTCTCTGGGGATTATCTGTTCCTATAGAAGGGTGCATTTGTGATTGTCTTTCTGTTGATTAGATTATTTTACCACTCTGAATGCCTAGAAGTTAAGTTGCAGTAAACTGATAGTCATGGAAATGATTTTTCTCCAGGACAGTCCAAAGGTATTTTGTCTCATAAACACACATTTGATCACTGCCCTATGAAAAGATGCCCCAAATAATTATACTGCCCTTTATAATATTAATTAGTTTGCATTGTCAAAAAACAAAATTTAATGTAGTAAATTGATCTATTTGGCTTTATTAAGCAATTCATGATTCAGGCAGCATCCCCTCTAGCAACTACAAGCGGTCTCCAAGGAGTCGTACAAAATGGAAGGTTTTTATAGGCAGAAGGATACACTATTAACAAAAGACAAGAAAGGATTAATTTTGGGGGTGGGGCCATCTTTTCTTTGAAAGAAGAAAATGAAATAGGTTTTTATCATGCAAATCGCCTCTTTCTATGGGGAATGAAGAAGGCCCATGTGATAGATTACCTTACTGGAGCTTGACCAGAAAATTCCAGACTGGTTAATTAAGATTATGTTTCTGGGAGAGGTTGAAACTACAGTTAAATCAGATATTAAATCTAGGTTTGGTGTCATGGGCTTTTGCAGGAGTGATGCCATTTGGGGCCTGTGGTTTTCTTTTGGACACTTTCACAGAACTTATTAGCAAATTCATTTCATCATTCCCAATTACCCATGTATGGGGTGTGTGTGTGTGTGTGTGTGTGTGTGTGTGTGTGTGTGTGCATGTGTTTGTATTTCTGCTTTTTTCATTAATTGATAAATAAGATCTTTAACATATTCATTCTATGTTTACAGGGCAATCTCGTTTTTTAACTTATTAAAAATTATACTAACATTCTTATTATTAATGTTTCTATCATGCTAAATACTTAATACCATTGAGATTTCTCATTCCCTGGCTCTCTTATATAATCAGTTCCTTAGTTAAATACACTATTTCAGTACACATTCCCACTATCAATGAGCCAGTTCAGGACCCAGTTATTTTGTACTTCTGTTGATCCACTGACCCAGTAGTCTCCAAACTGATCTTCCAAATTTGTCTTTCCCACCATCACAATCCAGCACAAAAGCCAAATCTTTTCACTTAACTCTGGTCTTCAGGACATTTTCAGCTCACAAACCATGTTTGGCTTCCTATTGATAAACAAATGAAGTCCCCATACCTCAGCTCCTTCACAATTCAGATCTAAGGTATCTTCTGAGCCCTATAGTTACTGACCCCTTGTATTAGTTTGTTAGGATTGCCATAACAGAGTAACAGACTGGGTGCCTTCAACAACAACCATTTAATTCTTCACAGTTCTGAAGGCTAGAAGTCCAAGATCAAACCAACCACTGGGAGGGTTGGTTTCTTCTGAGCTCTCTCTCTTAGCTTGTATTATAGATGGCTATCTTCTCCTGTCTCCACATGCTCTTTCCTCCATGTGTGTCTGTGTCCTAATCTTCTCTTCTTATACAGACACCAATCGTATTGCATTAGGACCCACTTATATGACACCTATATTTTACCTTAATCACCTCTGTAACGTCTCTATCTCCAAATACAGTCATATTCTATATTTAAAACTTCAACATATAAATTTGGAGGAACATGGTTTAGCCCATAACACCTCTATACGAGGGAAGAAAATGAATTTTGACTGTCTACCATGAGACATGCACTGTGTTTTATGTTTTCACATAACTTAAAAAAATGGCTGACTTCTATTTTCCTGAACATATCCCAACCCAATTTCTACTTGTAATATATCATGTCATCAAAGAAAACTCTGTTTAAGAATCCTGGTATCTTCCTATTAGATGTGATATCTCTATTCTGAAACCTCCATGGCCGTAATTTTCCCCTTTTATGGTGCTTTCATATTCTAGCTAGTTTTAGGATCACTTAGTCCTTGTGTTTTTCAATAGTAGATTATTAATTCCTTGAAGGCAAGACTATTATTGACTCCCTTAGGGCTCCCCTGAAGTATATGACCTGTTGTCTAGAATATTGATATTTGTTAAATTAAGAATTCAAAGAAAGAAGAACAAAGTTTATAAAAGGAAAAAGGCAAGATAACCAATGTTTTTGGTAGGGGAGGGGAGGATGAGGCAAGAGAAGGAAGCACAAGAGATGTTAGATAAGAGCCACAATTTTAACGCTTTTAAGTTAAGACCAATGATATACCACCTTTGGAACCTAGATGTTCTAATGTTTTATCTTTTAAATTGGTGATATTCTTAGTAAATCATATTCCATTTAAATATTTTCATGCCTTCGAAAAATGGAGAACTTTATAATTCTTAGATGAAAATGATTTTAAGATTGATCCTCATTACTGCTGTATCATATTGGTTTGAAGATCTGTTTTTAGCAAAGTCGTCCGCCACAGTCAGTTGGGGTGTGGCTTATGGGGATAACTTATTGTGTTGCAGCACACATATTGTACAATTCAGCCAATCTGGTCTGGTTTCTGAAGCATGAAAAGATTTGAAGCTCTCAGCTAATGTGCTTTAAACATGTCACATTCCCAAAAGTAGGCCTAAGACTTGTGAGGGTGTGATCCATAACTCCATCTACTGCCACCAGACTGTGATATTTATTGCTGTGAAAATTCCCATGACAAATTTGTTTCTGTGGCACATTTACCATTATAAATTGACATGGAGCCATGGATGTGATGGCTTCAGATGTAGCAGCCCCCGTGCTTTATTATTTTCTTCAAGTCTCTTAGGCTGCTGGGAAATTTTTAGAAGCTCTTATTTTCTTAGGTTATTTTAAAAATAACCAGCAAATCATTCTTTTAATAGAGTATATTATTATTCAAACCTTTTCTGAAGTAAAGTTCATCTGATTTCTAAATTTAACAATATTCTCTTATTTCAAAATTTTAGTCACCATTCACTTAAGATGTATTTTTATCATTATTGAAATATTCCAGATGCTTCTTTTTAAAAGAAATCCTGACCAAATGTAATAGTCTATGCAGGGACTGTTTTGGGGATGGGGTATAAATAGGATCTCACATTAAGGTAAGATTTTCTAAATTGAGAACTGTAGAGTTGGATTTGTGGCTTAAGTATGTGTGGGAATCGGTGCTATGTCTGAGGGACACAGAGATGAATGAGACATTGTGTTGGTTCTCAGAAAATTTACAGTCACTTGAGGAAAATCACAAATAACCATATATAAGTTAATCACTTATATATGGTTCCAAACTGGGGGTGGTTTTACCACCCCAGGACACTTGCCAATCAAGATGGAGCTCTCCATCAGGAAATTAGATTTATATGTATATAAATCTATGTGTGTGTATATATATATATATATATATATATATATATATATATATATATATGTGTGTGTGATGTATATATGTATATATGTATACATATACACGTATATATGTAGGTATATATACACACAGAGAGAATGCCATAAAAATGTATATACATTTTAAGAAAGGAAAAAGCTGTATTAATAGTAATACTCAATATATACCGATAACAAGGATGAATACAAGTCACATTTGACTTCTGCAATTACCAGAGGTGCTCAAAGTGGTTACCATCAGCGTCCAGACACTTCTGATTATGGTGAACTACTGCTTGAGCATAGATAACATCTCTTAAAATGTGTATACATTTTTTTGGCACCCCCAGTATTCATATGGGGAGAGAGAGAGAGTGCTCACTTGGCTGGCGATAGAGATGTAAGATTCATAACAGCTGTTGAAATCAAAAGACGGGTAAGATAATTCAGCAAGAGTGTGTGGATGATCATGGCACTGGGTGAGGGACACCTGCATTTAAAAGGAGACACAGAAAGAGGAATCACAAAGACAACTGTGAAAAATAATAGTATAATTATATTAGCAGACATTTTTTAGAGCCTGTACTATATGCAAAAAGCTGTGCTAAGCACTTGACTTAAATTAATTCTCATAACTAGACTATTATTGTCAGTTCTTCTCACAGTGGCCCAGGAAGGGATCAAACCGGCAACCTTGGTGCTACCAGCACTACACTCTAACCAACTGAGCTAACCGGCCACCCCCTGTCAATTATTTTGTACAATGTTTGAAGGAGGGATCAACAATATCAAATGCAACAGAAACCTTCAGGACAATGAGGGCTAAGTGTCCATAGACTTGGCAATTAGGAGGTCGTTGGTGACTTCAGTGAGAGCTGTATCTGCAGAGTGATGGAACTGGGAGGTAGAG
This sequence comes from Rhinolophus sinicus, assembly GCF_057876585.1. Classification (NCBI taxonomy): domain Eukaryota; kingdom Metazoa; phylum Chordata; class Mammalia; order Chiroptera; family Rhinolophidae; genus Rhinolophus; species Rhinolophus sinicus. The sequence goes on from NC_142517.1 coordinate 35,807,645, forward strand.
TCTAGTGAGTAGAAAAGTGAAAGATTGGCGTGCAAGTGGAGATAAAGAAGTTTGCATTAAAATGGAAGAAGCAAAAAGGAAATGACCATGTTTTAATTGAACAGACTAAAGGAAAGACATTATTTTAGGATGGAAGGAATGAAAGAAGGTAAGAGTTGCAGACATTCTTTATAGATCTTGAGGAAAAAGATGATTCCTTATAGACACTGGGAAATCTGACAAGAGAAGACAGGCAATGCCTGTCTTGAGGGACAGTGCCTGGGGCACAGCTGAAATAGGATGCTACTTTCTCCAATCCATCAGTCCATTCAAGCCCCTTTTGGGAATCTCTTCTTTCTTAACCAGTTTGGATTTATCTGAACTATTCTTTCAGTAGGACTGTTGAGTGCCTCATTATCCTCACTTATTAGGACATCATTCTCTAAAACCAAGTCACATGAATAATATACTACTGTCTGTGTGCCTTCTCTGTTCCTGAAACCAGGGAGTTCAATGCCCAAAGGAAAAACACACATTGTTAGAATATAGCCTATCTTGACATGAGGTCTCCCCAGCTGAATGTTACATAGTTTGCTTATTCTATGTGGTCATCTATCATAGCATATTAATGTATATTGAATATTTCTTTCCATTAATACAATGCTAGTACAGAACAATTTTTTTCTCCAAATATTATCCTACCTCTGAATCTTAGTCTGACCAAAAAATGTGTTTTCTATATTATTTCTAGTCTCTATTATTTATTTAACCATAAACATTGAATACCTACAAACTAGGCCCTAGTTTGTAGAATACATACAACATGGGTCTGTCACTTGAAGAACTCACAGTCTGCAGGAAAAACAGATAGGTAAATAACCAATTAAAATTGAAAAGAATAAGTTCTTTAATAGATGTAATACACAAAGTGATTATACAAGCCAGTGTAGTAACTACATCTCCCTCCCCCATAAGAGAAGTCTTGTACTCAAATACTGAATTACTTTTATTTTTTCAAATGGGTTGTCAAGAATGGAAACACCCTGTCTCTTTGCTTGATGGATTTTTTCCCCTTTCTTTCTCTCTTTTCTTTCTTTGATTCTTTCCCTGCCAATTCTCTCCATGGGCTCCTTTTATATTCTGAAATCCCAGTTAAGGGACTTACTCACTGATTATAATGACATAGGTCTGTTTTCACAGCTGTAATCTTAAACTTTCTTAATAATGCCATGTTTTAAACATTATTCTGCAATGTTAGAAGGTTTGAAGGTGCTCAAAAAGTAAATAGTCGGTTCGTATAAAAGGAAGAGAACAGTTGTAATATAAAACTTTCAACAATTTGTATCAGATCATTGTCACTTCATTGAAAATCTCAAGCTCTTGAGACAACAGAATTTTCCCCCAAAGGGAACTAATTCACTAGACATGTGTGTACATTAGAACCAGATGAAGGTGATGCAGTGAAATTCAAAAGACAATTCCTGGGCTTATTAGAAGCTGGAAACCAAGCATTTGTATTTCTACTGGATTCTTTGGCCTTGGCAAGAATCATTTTCCCAACAGAGCAGATTTGGGGAATTTGCATTTATGTTCATGATCACCTTTGACATCTGAGACTCTGAGGACTTGACATCACATACGATTTTTATTATAAACAGAGCTCCCAAGCTGTTAAGCTCAAATTGCTACTTTGGTGTTAACAAGAATGGTGCCACATGGTGAGCATATGCTGTTTGTGAAAGTAAATGATGCTTTAAGAATGTTTTACTCTCAAAAGGAAGTGTACTAGCAGGTAGTTTGTATTGAAGCTCTGTGTATGTTCTCATGACCATCGTAAACAATGTTTAAAGAGTCAGGGTTGTTTCTTGAGAATAAATCAGGGAGCTCTTGAATAGTTGGATGGATATAGTCACTGTAAAGCATAACAGACATTTTTCCCTATGTTTATCCTTTTAAAAATATATGTATTTCACTTTAGGGCTCGATAGCTCTTTCAGATGGTATCTTAATAGAGCATCCTCAGCACGGAAGTGATTTATTTCTTTCAGTGGAGGATTTACTTAAATCTACTATTTAGAAATTTAGCATTATTTTAACTGGGTATAGAATTCCTTTGCCTTAGACAGACAAAAAACACAAAAAACTCCCAAGACAAATTAGACAATTTAAATGGTGAATAATGCTATTTCCCTACGCATTTGCTTTGTGAGTTAAACTGATGAAGATTTAATCTTTTTTTCCTGTTTCTTTTGTCTACAAAAGATCAACTTTTATAAAAGATTTTCCTTTGTTTTGTCATAGAAAGAGATTTGACACCTGAATGGTAGTGGTAATGAAATTCTCTGTAGGTTAGGCTTCAAGAAAGAAATATTAACATGAAACTAATGAAGTATTAACAAATAAATTGAATTCATAATAGTAACCATTCTCTTATGTTATATGTGATAACTGTAGACTTATGTAGGAGCTTTGCGTCTGGTCACTCATAGCCATCAATGCACTCCTAAAAAACAGGCACTTGGAGAAAACTATAATAAATATTTTTATCAGAATGAGATTATGAATCCCTCAACGATCACAAGATTTTTTTTCCCTTCAAGCAATTTAATTTATTTTATAAAGACTAAAGTTCTAATTTGTTGTAACCTGAAATTAAATATGAATACAACTAAATGGAATAAGGAATATTACTTCTATTTTTATCCTATATACTCTCATTCTTCATGGGGAATGGCTACAGCATACAAACTGCCAGGTTAATCTTGCTTAAATTTGACTCCCAACAAATAACTTCTGTGCACAAACTGATGGAGGACCATGTGAGGTGAGCAAAGGAATTTAGGTTTGATGCAGTAATAGAAGGGGAACAACTGACAGTATCAGGGCAAGAGAATGATGACATGCAAATGCATTTTAAGGACAATTAGTCTGGAAACCAAGAGTAAAATGGGCATGACAGATTGAAAATATGGAAACAAAGAGACAGTGTTTATATCACGTGGAGAACCTGGCATCAGCTCAGAAACTTCCTTTTTTAACTGTTATGGCTCAAGGCAAATTGCAGTGGAGAAAAAGCCACTGAGCTCACAATAAGGAGATTCTTGGTGCCGTTGAAAATGTGTTTTTCAGAAAATTATGGAAGCAGCTGCCAGCTTAAAGAGAATTTGAAGAGGAGGTTTCTGAGGATACAAAGAGATGTGATGGGTGTAGGGAATGAGGGCTGAGGCAGAAAATGAAAAAAAAAAAAAAAAAAAAAAACCAGAAAGGAAAAGTAGCCAGAGGAGAAGCAATATTATTTCTAGTGTTTTTTTGAAGCCATGAGCAATTCACTACAATACAAGAGTAACACACAATGAACTTGAGTGTGTGTCAACAGGGAAATTGGTGACTTTGGGGAGGAATTCAAATTGCTGAGAGTAGAGATCCTAAAAAATTAATTCCAGTTTCTTTGTTTTTTTCTGGTCTTCAGATCTAGGCTCCAAAGTTCTGTCTCCCCCAACTCAGTAGCACCCAAGCCTGGGGAGTTCAATATTAAATATGTAAGCCTATTTTATAATTTGGGGTTCAGCAACTATTTTGATAAAATAAATTTTATCAAAAAATGATAAATTTTGTGAATGAGTCCACTTTCCCAAGTGACAGATATTTCTCAAAGGTCATAAGAACTGGGAGATCTTTTGATTTCTCTTTCTAAAGTCAGGAGGGAACCAGTTCTTTGTTGCATAAATAAACGGAGAGAAAAGCATGAAGGGAAAATAAAGATGTATTAATATTTTCATGAGTTAAGTTTTATGGTCATAGCTGTCCCCAACATGAAAGGAATTCATAGTATCTGTGGCAGTTGGGATGGGTTGGGGGGGCGGGCGGTGGTTGGAGAGGAGATTGAAGAGAAGGATGAATACTTACAACGTGTATGCAAAATTGAACTAATTTGCCTACATACCAGTAGCTGATTTTTACACCAACAGTGTCTCTGCAATTAAAATGCTTTAGATGCTTAGTTTCAAAAACATCCAGGTTGACCAGCAGTTTAAAGAATTGTAAATTGTTGGATAATGATCTCAATCTAGCTCCCTCTCTTTACCCAAACAGAACTCTTCAACCATCAGCAGTAATTACTTGGATTTTAGCTTTCAGGCACTAGACACCGATCATGATCAATAGCAGCTTTGTCATTTGGGAGATGAGGCTGCAGGTGAAAGGTGAGAGGCACTTCTCACTTCCCAAGCTTCTGAAAAACGTGTCTATTTTCCAATCTTTAGCCTGCTACAGTAGTGCTCTGTGTGTGTGTGTGTGTGTGTGTGTGTGTGTGTGTGTTTGTGTGTGTGAGTGTATTTAAGTGTTTATTCTAGGTCTTTGTTCCTCTTCATTTAAATTTGAATCTATGATATGCAAAATGCTAGTTGATTATGTTTTTGAGAGACCCAGGTTCTTAAAGAAAGTGAACTAAGCATAGTGTCTATTTTTCCCTTTTATTGTAGATCTTTTATTGAAATTCTCCTCTATTTTACAAGTCAAAATAGAATTTAGTTCATAAACAGCTTAGAGAGTTTATTTTTCTGATCTTTTCTAGTTATGGAAAATGTAACATTTGAAAGACAAGTTTCTATCACAAATCAAAACTGATGTCTAAACAGAAAAGATACATTTGTTAAATTGCTTCTCCCTGGTGCACTTTTAGAGACATATCAGTACAGTAAATGGAAGTTAACTTTTATCATATGCAAGTTTTTCTTCCCTTCTCTGAAGTTCACTGGTTTCTTTCACATTTGAACATTCCAGCTGTTATTTTCTCTGGTCTTCAGATCTACACTCCAAACTCCTGTCTCCCTTGCCCCGATTTTTCTCCAGTCCTGTTGCTGTGGCAGTAGAACACTTTATTTGCCTCATTTTGAGAATTTGTTTTCGTTGTTGTCAGTTGCATTTTTTTTGCCTCAGCTCTGTACTTCTGTGCAAATAAGCCAGCAAATCTTTTAACAGTTCATTGCAACTTTGCCCTACAATAACAGGATCAGTGAATAATACTGTCTAGGTGCCTTAGGCAGAGTGGAGGACAATTATCCAAGGATGGCAAGATCAGAGGAATCAGACAGATGTGGATGAAGATAAAAAATAATAATAAAAAAAAAAGCAAACAGTTGGGAGAACATTGAAAGGATGTGTGTTATGTGCTGTTGAATCAGCTCTGATATTTCAGGACCCTATGAATAAGTAATGTCGACAATTGGTGTGTTTAAAATGTCATTACACTAAAGTGTCTGACGACCTATTGGGCTTTAATCCTGCCTTTTCTGCTCACCAGCTAGGTGACCAGGAAGTTGACAGAGCTTCATTTTCCTTTTTGGGATATCTAGATCAGAACAGCCTGCTGGGATTATGGTAAAGAAAGTGTGAATTCTTATGCCAACAATGTGCTTTGAATACCATTGATTTTTAAAACCATATTATTCTGGAGCTGTGAAAGAGATCTAAAGCTAGCCAGGGAAGACACATGGGGAATCCAATTCTTTTTTTCCTTCCTTTATAGTTCAGGCTTTGCAAGGTAGCACTAGAATTTACCCTCTTTATTTGGTTTGAAATCTAGGTGCTATTTTCTAGACAGTGACAGTTTCTACTTACTGCTTTTATTAGCTTGACTTTGCTTCCTAATCCAAATGCTCACTTTTCCTTCACTCTCTAAATAGCAGATTCTTTCAGAAAACAGTCTCATTTCCTCTTACCTTGGAGATAGTCAAGGTGTTATTTTTGCCCTGGCTTGTCTTCTAAGTTGAATATAGTAAATGTGCCCATCCATCCTCCTGGTGACCTCATGCTCAACTTGCATTGGAGCATTCCTCCCTTGTCAAGAAGTCCTCTTCAGCCCTCTCAAACTGTCAAGTCTCTGAAACTCTGGTTCAAGAAAATCGCTCAAGTTATTGAAAGGATGTTCTTCACATTTAATTTGTGGGTTCTAATGGTGGCATAGAAGGTTTTGTGCCATTTCTCTTTTATGTATGCCATATTCCTACAGTTAAAGGTGAGAATGATGAAACACATTAAAATAAAACTGAGGATTTTAATTTTCATCCTCCTGTTTAAACATCCAGGGGATTCCAGTAAAGTGGGCGATTGCAGATCATCAGAGAGGACTCTTACACATTTCAATTGCCATGTTACTGCACAGTCATTTATGTCAACTCTTAAATTATAGACCTCGTTTGTCCCTGTGCTAATTTATCAGCTAACAAAATATGCACTTGCTGTGACAGATACATTTTTCGCAGTCTTAGTTTCCATCAGGCCCTTTTTCTGGGTTCCATCCTGGTACCCTTGATTTTAAGAAGCAAAAACAGGTGGCTTAAAGATTTTCACTTTGTCATAAGTGTTGTCAGAGTTCATTCATTCTTAATGCTATTCCTGGAAATTTGTGTCTCCCTCTGTGAATAATACTTGATATCTGGTTGTGTTTAGTGAACCAGTTTTCTTTAGGCCCCTCAACTGACCAATGTCTTCTATAACAACCCGTTTTTCTTGGCACCTCCCTCTCAAGAACTCCCTTCCCACCCCAATTTCTCTCTACCCTTTGATCATCCAGTGATCTTCATGTTATTGATTTGGCTTAATTTAGTTTGAAGTGCCCCACACCCCAGGCAGGTTTTCTATAAGGCTGTTGGTGGCAAGGTTCTAATCTGTCTGGTTCAGCTCTGTCATCCTCTGGCTACAGCCTGTCACTGAGGTTTCACCCTCCACTTGATAGTCATTTTAACAGCAATAGTATGGAGAATATGCAAATTGGCAGTTGGTGGGTCAAATCAGGCACAATAATGCTTTGTTTGGTTCATATAAATTGTGCCAACATTTAAAGATTGAGAGATTTCATATGAAATGCACAACTTATCTTAACATAGCAGAAGATCTGGCACTCAGTCCCTTTCTTCTTGTCAGCAATCTTATTCTTGTCCACAACTTATATGGTATAAACAGGTCATTTGCATCTAGTACTTGCTTGACTCATATATTGAGAAACTTGCCTTGTCCCAACAGGCATCTGAACTAGTTGGTTTGTGCGTATTGGGGGAAGAGGAGATGACTTCTAATCTATTTCATGAATATCTCACCAAAGGGAATTGGAAAACCTGTTTTGATAGATCTTTAGTAGAGGAAGGTGAAAAAGGAGGTAGGTTTTCTTCATGTATTCACAGTATATTTTATGAAAAATCATTTTCCATCCAAGATAAACTTTTCTAGACTTTAAATTGCAGGATGATGGACTCTTGAATAGTTTAAGCAAAATTATCATGCAGGTGAATATATTTGCATTGTACCAGGTTGACTCTAGTAAAATTGTTATATATGGATGTTAAAGAAACTGCAAGTATCAGTGCATAAGGTGTGTGTGTGTGTGTGTGTGTGTGTTGTTTCTCTGTGTGTAAACTTCTAATGATTCATGCTATTTCTATTTTATTATACTTAAGTGGAGTTTCCAGGGCAAACACAGATACACTGTCATAATGATAAATTATATAGTTTAATTTAACTTCACCAATGATAACTCAACTCAGATACCTTTTACAAATGTATTGCAAGAAAAGCTTTTTCATGTTTTTTCCTAATTCTAGCAGAAATACCTAATTATAGAACATTACACCCACCCCCCCAAAAAAAATGCAGATGAAAGGTTTGCTTGGGGAAAAGGCTGTATGAGTAATCAGTACAAAGCAGAAATCTCTTGCTGGGAAAAATCTGGGCAAGCCAAGGTTTTTGTTTTTGTTTTTGTGTGTGTGTGTGGTTTTTTTGTTGTTGTAGTTTTTCTCTGTACTGCCTAGGTGACCTCTTCTTCTCATCCATCACTTAATCAGAAAATCAAAAGACAGCATGCTTCAAGACAGACTCTGGTTTGAGATAAACCCTGTGACCTCTTAACAGGTTACTGCATCTTCTGTGGGAGTGCAGCTGACCAAATGACTTCTCATATGTTGGGATTTATTCATGAACCCGCAAAGCTCTGTCTAATGTCACAGAACCTGAGGGCACTAGTCCTGTTCGTGGCCTCATCTTTAAGTGCAACTGTCATATTCGTTTCTCTTCCAAAACCCAAATGAGAGACCATATCTTTAAAATCAAATATTTCGCATAAAACAGGGCCTATTTTTCCCTATAAGCATATGTATATTATCTGTTAATCCTCATGAGCTAAAGATATTCTGAAAATATCACACTGATAAGATAATAGTACTGAGTATTTTCATGAAAAAGAAATGGGTTTCTGTGGGGTGTAGGGAGGGGCTGGAAAATGAACAAGAAAAAAAAGACCTTCATGAATTAAGTGGTTTAAAGATAAAACATATAAAATAAGGACACTTTTATTTCTATTGTATTTTCTGAGGACTGCAAATCTACAAAATGGTATAAATACAAATACATCACATTTGCCTGTTGTGATTAAATTTCACTAATTACACAAACCACACTCCATATGTGGGACCAATGTATCACCTCTTTTTTTTTCCTTTTGTAATCATTGTTATATCCGTGCTCTATAATCAACGTTCATCACAGCTAATTAGAGTTTCTTCATCTGTTGTTTCTGAGATCTGACATTCCTATAGTTCAACTGCAAAATCTTTTTTAAACATCTCTGGGCTCTGGAGGAAAAAAAAAAAATCTAGAGCTGTATTATTCACAAATGACTTTTTGAAATTTGTACTATGATTTTCTTTTGTTATTGAATTTAAATAATTACTCTTGGGGCAGGAGACCAAGTCCTGCTTAGATTTTGTAGGACTCTCCAATAATTTACAGGTACATTCCTGTTGCTTAAAGGAGCTGGCAGTTATCTTTATTGCTAAAGATTTTGTACATTTTGATATAATACTCAAGGACAGATATTTTTGTTGTATTAGGTTGACATCACTGTTGATTTCTCTTCTAAAATGAATAGAGTGCCGCAGATTTACATCATTTACAGGTTCAAAGTTTAAGTTATTCTCAAATGCAGTTTTCTTTCAGCAAATGTTTTTAATTATGCGCACTTTCAATTTTAAATTACAGTGATAGGAAAGCTAGTTAAATCTTAGCTAGTCTATTACAACAAATTTAATCTACTTTCAAGATGTTAATTTGAGGAAAAAGCTTTCCGTTCACTGCTCTGTTTTCTCATCTGAAAATCCCACCATCTCCTACAACCCCTTATTAAGGCAATTGCAACGTTTAAAGCTTTGACAGAAGAGTAAAATGGAAGTCAGACATTCATTATCCATGCATCTGCATCTTCTTTATTTTGTGTTGTTCTACCTTGTTTTCACCATCTTCCTTAATCTACATTTTCATTGCTGCTTTTTGTGCCTGTACTTTGGACTGAATCATTCCTAATAAAACTACCTGTGGTACTGAGCAGCCATTTTTTTCCCTTCTCCCAAGAAGTTCACGGCACTCTGGAGGACCTGGGCCCATGATTATATAATTATGATAAAATCTGGAAAGATGCATCAGAAAACAGAGAACTTCAAAGCCAAGCTCAGCTTAAGCAGAGAATAAAAAACCAGTGAGAATGCTAGAAAAGGCTCCACAGAAGAGGTGATATTTGTGCTGAGACTTAAAGATATTAATAACATTTAAATTAAATACTTTAAGTTAAAAAGTAAAATTTATGGAATGACATTCTCTGTTCTAGGCACTGTCATAAGTACATAAAATACATAACTCCTTTAAATCTCAAGAACCCTATGAAGTGCCATGTATTATATGCATTTTCTAGGTAAGGAAACTGAAGCACAGAAAAGTTAGCTGACCTGACCAAGGTCACTGTGGCAGATTTTATTTTCCAAACGTCCAAAGCCATATCTCCCTTTGCCCAGGTTCTTCTCAAACCTTGCCATTCCCACAAGATGGGAAGTCTACAGCCTCTGCTTGAATCTGGATGGATCTGCAATTGGCATGAAACCAACATATTGCAACAGAGAGTGACACAGAGTGACTTCCAAAGCTAGGTCAGGAAAGAAGATACATCTACCTTGATGACCAGGATAGCTATGCTGGAGTCCTGAGCAGTCAGCTGCCAGTCCAACTGCCCTGGGGCCATTGTGCCTCTGAGGAAGCCCAAACTAGTCCAAATGAGAGACCACCTGGTAAAGCTTGAGACTACAAGGAGAGAAAGAGAGAGAGAGAGAAACTTGCCAGACCCCATCGGGTCCATTCCCCCTTCTGTCCTTCTGCCTTCAGTCACATTATCTACCTACAACCCCATGAGAAATTTGGAGCCAGCACTGCCTAGCCAAGCCTGTCCCAAATTCCTGATTCACTGTAACTCAGACAACAAAATAATTGTTGTTCTTTTTAAGCTACCAAATTTGGGGGTAATTCGTTGCTTAGCAACCCAGTCACACAGCTAATAAGTAGTAGAGCCAGAATTTGAACCCACTGTTATTCCAGAGCAATTCTTAATCCCATACCAGAAAATAAATTTATGGACATTCCTTCAGGTTTAAGTAAAACCTTCATGTTACGTGAATGTGTTGCAAAAATCTCTCCTTCAAATCAATATTCCAAGAGACAGGAAATGGTTTTCATAGTGAGCTATTTCTTTTATGGTTGAAATTTAAATGAAGGAAGAATAAGAGAATGTTTAATGGGATCATAAACACATCAACTGTCATAATTATAAAAGCTGACTGTCTTAATGATTGGGTAGATATATTTTGCATCCTCTGAGTAATGACTTTAAACCCTGTTAAAATGACATGGCTGTTTAAATAGAGGGGGAAGACAGTGAATTTTTTAAATGAGGCAGTAATTTCTGAATAGTCAGCTTAGAGTGTGGAAGACTGAAACTACATTGGAACCCAGAAAGGTTAGATTTTAGTGAGTGTGAACTTCAATCTTGCCTTTAGTTAATTTATAGTAACTTGTCGAATTGCATTTCCCACACTAGCTAGTAAGTTACTTAGCATGGGATTGAAGGTTTATCTTTAAAACAAAGTAATAAATAATAGGTTTGATCCCTGGATTCTCTGGGCCCACTATAAAAAAGGCATTCAATAAATATTTACTAAGTGAAGGAATGACTACACAACAGTGTTGTTAACTATATCATCCCCACATTGTACGTTAGATCTCCAGAATTCATTCATCTTTATTGAAACTTTGTACTCTCTGACCAGCATCTCCTCATTTCCTACCCTCCTCTGCCTTTGGCAACCAAACATCATTCTACTTTCTGCTTCTGTGAGTTTGATTATTTTCATTTCCACATAAAAATGAGATTATGCAGTATTTGTCTTTCCATGTCTGGCTTATTTCACTTAGAGTAATGCTCTCCACATACATCCATGTTATTGCATATGGCAGGGTTTCCTTCCTTAATATTCCATTGTGTATACTACCTTTTCTTTATCCATCTGTCCATTAATGGGCATTTAGGTTGCTTCCAAGTCTTGGTTATTGTGAATACTCCTGCAATGAACATGGGAGTGCTTGTATCTTTTTGAGATCCAGATTTCATTTCCTTTGAATATATACCCAGAAGTGGAATAGCTGGATTATATAGTAGTTCTATTTTTAATTTTTTGAGGATGCTCTTATTGTTTTACATAATAGCTGTACCATTTTACATTCCCCCCCCAACAGTGTACAAGGGTTCAGTTTTCTCCAATCCTTGCCAACACTTATTTTCTTACCTTTTTGATAAGTGTCATTCTAACAAGTTTGAGGTGATATCTCATTGTGGTTTTGATTTGCGTTTTCTTGATGACTGGTGATGTTGAACAGCTTTTCATGTACCTGTTGACAATTTGTGGGTCTTCTTTTGAGAAATGCCTATTTAGGTCCTCTGCTCAATTTTTAATTGAGTTATTATTAATTTTGCTGTTGAGTTCTTTATATATTAAATCTCCTCAAAACACACACACACACACACACACACACACACATACAGACATACACACATGCACACACATTGGTAACTATGGGGAGATGATGGGTAACATATTTACCTTGATGATGATGATCTTTGCACAATGTATACATGTATAACATCAGTATATACACAATTGTTAAATATACACAATTGTTATATGTCAAAAAATTTCAGTAAAGTTTAAAACAGGAATAAATATAATCTCTTAGAGTCTCAATTTTCTTATTTTGAAATGTAAGCCAATAGTTGAATTTGCAATCGAGAAATTATCTGCACTTGTCATACCTTGAACCGAGAAATTTTCTAGGTCATGGAGGGGACTGCACTTCATAAATAAATGAATAGCTACATTTAAAATTTATCTTCTTGACATGTTGGCGGATAGATCAATGTTATGTGTAAAACAAACACTGTTAGCTCTTAATGTGACATCTGTTCCTACCATTGTCCTGTAATGATGCATGAATGAAAGAGGATTTGAGAATTCAGCTAAAAGATTTAGGATATCTCATTTTACTTTAGGCTACAAAAGCTCATGTAATTTCTTAATACTCTTCTAGAATAGAAGTTTCTCAACCATGGCTACCTCAATTCAAAAAGTTAAATTCTACCATTATTAATGATAGTGCCTAGTCTACCTCCCTGTTTCGTGAAGTTCAAATGTAACTCTGAATGTAAGAATATGATGCAAATATGTGAAACAATATATGATTGCTAATTATAACTGTTAATTATGACTAACTTGTGTTGTTGATAACTTAAAGGAAATATAGACCAAAAGAACAAATCATTTTTTGTTAGTTGTGTTGTAGACTGGTCTGTGAGTATTTGCCTTCATGAACAAGAACTAATAATTCAGTAATACTGTATAATCTGCAAACTTACAACCTTCCTCCATATCATACAGTGCAGCTATTTTTCGCAGCTACTTGATAAAAATAATATAAAAATTACATAGAGAATTTTAATTCAAAGTAATTGCACTTAGAAGGTTACCTTGCTATGAATTGGAGAGAGAGAGAGGGAGAGGGAGAAATTTCTTTTGTAACTGACATTTGGGAAATAATGACAATAGTAATAATAGGTCACCCTTATTATGTGACTAAGTGGCTCCATTTGTTTTAAATGTAATAAGTCAGTTGATCTTTACAACAAACTGATGGGGCAAGTACTATTGCTATTACTCTCATTTTACAGATGAGGAAACTGAACATAAAGAAGATAAGTGAATTATCCAACTAAGCAAAGGATCTAATATTCACTTTCATCCTAAACACCATAGTCTTGACCATATCACCATAGTTAGTATGTGATTATTAGTTTAAGTTGAAAATTTCAGTTAAAACTAACTTTGTAAATGCCCTCAAGATATTTTAAATAAATATAGTAAGAAAGAAATAATTTTGCAGTTGCTATTTAACTTCACTGATTTATTGCAAATTTAGTGAGCTATGGCATATGCTTAAAGTCAGCATAACTTTAGCTTCAATATTTTTGTTCCCTTTTGAAAAATTCTTAAAAAATAACTGTATCTCTAGAAATGCAGCCTGCACTAAATGAATGTGCTATAATATAATGGCTCTTTTTTCAATGTTTCTGGTTTCACTTATTTAAAGTAGCTATTGTTTAATGTAAGATATTTTCTATCAAAATGTAACTTGTTTTTCCCATAATCCCCTTTAGTAGACGAATTTATGCTGAATCTTCTGAAAAATGCATTTAGTGGAAATGTAAAAGAAAAAATAAAGCATTCATATTTAGTCCCTGAAAGTGCATTTGTGTTGTGATTTAAAATTTACAAGTCATTTTTATAGGTATTAGCATAGTTATACTTCTCAATATGTTTATGAAGCATCATTATATCCCCTTGCAAATGAATAAGAAGAGGCTCAGAAATGTAAAGTGAATTGCACAGTATCTCACAGAAGTGGTGGAGCAAGGATTCAAACCTAGATCCTCAGAGCCTGAAGTTCAATATTCTATGGCCTTATAGTTGTGGATCATTGCTTCCTTTTTGTAGTGGCCACGTAAACAATGACATCATTGGTTTGTAAGGAACAACCTCCTCTGACACTTTTTCCAGTAGTCTTAACACATTTCCACATCCCTCCTTTCTTTAGTTCCACCACCAATAATGAATAGTATAAAAAGAAACTTGATTGTGGCTCAGTAGACTCATGAGGGTCAAGAATTTTGCTTGGAGATTCTCAGTATGTTCCCTAGTGACTAGGAATAAAACAAGTTGCTCAAGTCATGAAATGGAGCATTTTAAAGAGAATCCTAGAATTAAAACCATGTATAGAAGTTATTCCATTGGCATTATCTAAATGCTTCAGAATAGATATATTGCTAGTACACTTCATGCGTAATTCTGTAATCTCAAAATGAGGTCATAAAGACCCAAAACAGTATTTAAATACATTTTCTAGTTATATTTTGGGCAGGTATGACTTTCCTAGAGATTTTAATTAATGCCATATCTTGCCTTATCCTTAGAGAATTCCATTAAGCCTGGTACCTAAAGAGAAATCAACTGATTTGTTGTAAAAGCTAATTGCAATTACAAGCTTAGGTCATCACTTCATGAAGCCTATTGATTTGAAAATTACTATAATACATAAGAGGTCTGTGCGTTTTGGGGGGTATGTCTTACAAAGCAAACACACGATCCTTTTAACACAAAAGCGCACAAGCTAAATTAGGCCAAATACATTCGGTTTAGAGAAAGAAGTGAGTAAAATTGAAATACTTCTAATTTTCCCTCTTTGCTCTGCATTGTGGGCACCTCTGTTCAGTATTTGCAATGTTTCTGAGAACTGTAGAAGCTATTACTAAAACTGTATAAATACAGACTAAATGGATCACATGATTTTAGAAGGGAGGCATACTTTAGGAAAATGAACAAATATAAGGAGCCCAAATTCACAAATTTTGTTTAAAAATAGAAACTCATAGCTTATTTGTACAGCTAATTTAACAGACGTTTCATATGTTTGCAGTTCTGTTGTATTCATCCTACAAGCGGAAATGCAACACTGCTCTTGCAAACATCATATTAAATTCCTGAAGAGATTGCGGTCTGTCATTACAGATGGATTGATAGCCTTGATGATATCATTGAACTTTTGTCATGCCTAACCTGAAAGACTTGCTATATGTCAGAGAATTTTTGTCATTCATCTTGCTTTTGAAAGGCCAAATTTATTTGCAACCTTGAATGACATTGGACACATGAAACAGCCTGAAATCTATCATGCAGTGAGTATCTTATAAAACTGCAATTTAAAACCCTAAGTATTGACTTGGTTTTCAGAACTATCTTCAAAGCCAATGACTTTCATTTTTTTTTTTTTTTTTTTTACTTATAAACACTGTTTTTCAATTGGTAACAACAATCTTATATTTTCATTTATTTTTTTCTGAGTACACAAGGCCACCAAATGTCTACCATGCTTTCTTCACTTTTTAAAGAAAACTAGACAGCAGCAGAAGTGTAAATGCATGTTTACATATTTTATATATATTAATATCAATATGTAATTGATCAGTGAACAAGCACTAGTAATGAAGTCTATCCTTTGGTTCAATTATTCAATGAATTAAAAAAAATCAAATTGTATATAAATACAGCAGGGTTGCATGAAAATTGTGCTATTAGAGGAAAAGCAAAATCATTTTTGAGCTTTCTGTGTTGTACAGCAAGAAATGTGGTATATGCTACTATAAATTTATAATTCCATCCATATAAAAACTGAATTCACTTTCAATACAAAGTAAACAAGAAAGCAATTGAATATCTTCTATGAACCAGGTTTGAATTCTCAAGTATGTAATAATAGTAGCTAATGTATAATAATAATAGCTACTATTTACAGAATTTACTTCATGCTAGAAACTGTGCGAAGTATTTTAAATGTATCATATAATTTGATTCTCACATCAGCCTTATAAAGTAGTTACAGCAAGACCTCAGTACATGGTCTATATGTTCTGCAACTTTAAGTGGAACGCTGTGTAATGAAACCAGTTTTACCATAGGCTAATTGATATAAACAAGAGTTAAGTTCCTGTGCCATCTCATCAACATTATAACAAAACAACATTGAACAAAATGACATTATTTAAGGACTTGCTATACTTACTTTCTTTATCCATACTATACAGATGATAAAATTAAAAACTATTGCGTTAGCAATAGTCATTTCATAAAATGCTCATAGGTGTCCTGGCAGATGAAGACTTAAGCCAGATAAGAGCCATTCCATTTAGAATTGTTGCCTGCCTAGGGAAGTCATCTGCCTGTTACGTTTGGTGGCCCCAAAGGGTTTTTCCTTTAGACGTGGGAGGAGTTTCTTGGTATATACAGTTTCACATCCTTTCCTTTCATCAAATCTTCAGTACATAAGCATGGTCAGATTTTTATGAGAGTACATAGTCTCTTATATACCTTCCACTGAGAGTATTCTAGAGTGCTGTCCTTATTGTTGAATGTGAAGATTTCTTCAGAGCTCAGAAACATTCACATGCGTTGCTGCTTTCTCAAGGATGGAGCAGCCAACTGAAGGCAATGGACTGAACTGAATGCCAACATTTTTATATCATTTTATATCAGGCTTTAAGCTATTTACAATGCAACTTAAAAAGCAAAATCTTTAAGACCATTCATTTAAAAAAAGTATACTACGTTTTCCAAAATTCAAATTAATACACTAAAAGTGATGTAATTGTACACTATGGCAGAGACTAAGTAGAAAGGAAAGGGAGGCAGTAGGGACCTTTTGGCCTGAACTTTTAAAAAACCTTTACATTTACTTTGCTATTTTTTTCAAAGTATGCTCATATAAAAAAGTTGTGAAACAGGCAAATGCAGAGCAACAGAAAAAAACCCATACATAATCACTTCATTCAAAGATTGGCACTTTTAGCATATTTGAGTATGTCCTTGAATTTCTTTTCTATATGTTTATGTAAGTATATACACCCTTAATATGTCATTTACAGAGATAAATAAATACTTACAGAGTTAAATAAATCTTGTCCTGGAATGTGGATGTTGTATAGTGGTTTTTTTTCTTTGGATGTATTATAATTTACTTAAAATTCTACTCTTTGATTGTTTTTATGTTTCTCCCTCTGGTGTTAAAACTTACATAAATCCTTAGGGACACTTGTGATTTTCTCCTTAGATATATTCTTGAAAGTAGAATCTCTGGGTAGAAAAGCATATACATATTGTAACTCTTGAATCACAGAAACTATTTCCCAGTTTGTGCTCTTACTAGTAGAGTACAGTACATCCCTTTCGCCACACCCTTACAACCCCTGTACACATTAGCATTGATTTGAAACTTTGTAAATCTGATAGAGAGTGAATAGTATTAATTTTATTTTAGTTTTAATTTCTTTGTCAGGTTCAACAATATTTGACATTTATTGAACATTTGTATTTCCGATTTTTTTTTTCAATTTCATTTCTTTAGACCA